>NC_050098.1:121983206-122608206 GCF_902167145.1 Zea mays | reverse complement strand
CATAGGCGGATAAGGGGGTGGAGGTGTCCATGTAGGTATGTTAGGTCTCACTTGTACAGTATGACCTTTCATTTCTTTCGTTTGGTGGGGTGGTCCAATCGGCCTGACCTAACGTTGCTCATGAATGGGTGAGCGGGGTCACTTTGCTGGCCGGTCACTGGGGCCGACCTTCTTTTTCACATATTTGGACAACAATTGATCGAAAGTCGGGCTAGATCTGACCAGCCGACCAGCTGCTTTAAATGTATTTGTTTTCCACATACCTATCTCTGGTCGTCGTGGTTTGAATGTACGTGGTCGTTGTGGGTTCTGAGTGTCGCCGGACCGTCCGCCAGAGGTCTTCGGACCGTCCGGAGAAGCTTCGGACCGTCCGCGTCTGGATGGCGGACCGTCCGCGATGCGCAGAATGGGTTCTTGCGCCTGTCTCCCCGTCTGTGCTTGCCCCCAGTGCCAGAGGCTGTAATGGTCACCTTCAGGGTCTCCCCTCCATCAGGAGTCTTCTCGGCCACCACTTTCCTACAAGAAATTTTATGATTCCCACCGGCCTCTCTTGCATTGCCGATGACTATCTCTTTGCATTTGCCTTCATCGGCTGTGTTTGGCTGAGTCAGGACTTTCTTGCCCTCAAAGTCGATCATGTTCATCACAAAGGGCTCCGTGTCCACCTGCATTTCCTAAAACTTCAATCGTCCTTCGTTAATGGCCGATTGAATCTGTCGACGGAATACATTACAATCATTAGTGGCATGAGAAAATGAGTTATGCCACTTGCAGTATGCACGACGTTTTAGCTCGTCGACGGATGGAACAGTGTGATTTATTTTGATGTTGCCATTTTTAAGTAACTCATCAAATATTTTATCACATTTACCAACATTAAATGTAAACTTGACCTCCTCTTGCCATTTCTTTTGAACCGGCTGTAAGGAAGAACAAGCCGAAGATTTGGCCTGCTTTGGCCAAACCATTTCAGCAGCATATATTTCTGTTGACTCGTCATCCGAGCTACTTTGATCGCACTCTACTATATGGACATTGTGACGAATGGTTTTGGCAGTCTCTTTGCGTCGGCTTTCACAGGCCAAAGCTCTCTGGTGTAATTGTGCTAACGTGAAAAATTGGATGCCTTCTAATCTCTCTTTTAAATAATATCGCAGTCCATTAAAGGCTAATCCTGCTAGCTGTTTTTCTGCTAAGTGTATTTGGAAGCATCTGTTTCTTGTATCTCGGAACCTCCGGATATATTCATTAACTAACCGATTCATCCTTCCCCTGCCGCAAGGCCACTAAGTCTACCAAATCTAACTCATAGTCACCGGAGAAAAAGTGGTCATGAAATTTTTGTTCTAAATCCCCCCATGATGAAATAGAATTAGGAGGTAAAGTGGCGTACCACGTGAACGCGGTTCCTGTTAAAGATAATGAAAATAAACGTACACGAAATGCTTCCGTGTCGGCCAATTCTCCTAATTGTGCTAAAAACTGGCCTATGTGTTCGCGCATGTTTTTTCCTTGGTCACCCGAAAATTTTGTGAATTCGGGTATCCTAGTTCCCTGTGGGTATGGGTGGTGATCAAATCGGCTGTCATAAGGTTTCTGATATGATTGCCCCCAAGGGACCATGCTTACTCCGAGCTTATCTCGGAACGCCCCAGCTATTTCCTCCCTTACGATATCAATGGCAGTCGATGCAAGACCACCGGCTCTCTGATCAAACATAGGTGGGGTTGGCTAAAAATTAGCGTGTTGTCTTCCCCCCACTGGTTATGTGGTGCATTGCCACTTTCCCTATATGGTTCATAGGTTTGATCATTCCTTTCCGACTTTCTAGGTGGGGCCGGAAAGCTTTCCTGGGCTCGGGATCTTGAATTAATGGGTTGATGCATTGCATAGTGTGATGGGAAGTGTTGCTGTGACGGGTGAGGATTCCAGTAACAATCCTCCTGAAAAAGGTCATGTGCGGACTATTCGGACATTGGCCCGGACCGTCAATGATTATATGCGGACCGTCCGTCGTTGTACGCGGACCGTCCGATTGGGTAGCTTAGATTCTGTGCCATATGTGGTGGCTCGGGTGCATGTCTGGGTAACTCATTAAAATTGGGCCCGACTGTGGCTGGCCCGGACGGCCCGCGATCACGGGCAGACGGTCCGGACATGTGCAGATCGGCTGATTTACTGCCGATTTGTGGTTGCTCAGGGTATGTGTCCATCTGCATCCCATAAAGGGGTTGGTCGTGACAACCTATAGCCGATGTATTACGTGTGTTACCCCCTAACTCAACCTCGTGCGAAGGAAAATTTGCAATGCTAGATTTATCAAATGCACGTGCTAGTCTCCTATAGTCGTTTTGCATACCCTCTATGATACTTTGCATTTGTTCTCGCTGTTCATCTACATAATTCTTAAGAGATTGCAGCTCGTTTGTATTACTTACATTGGGGATATCTGGTGTGGGTCGAAGCGAAGCCGGATCCGTCGCCCGATGTCGGATGACCTTGTTGTTCCTGTTCGCTTTGAAGTTGGCCAAGAACTTTGCTTTTGCCTCCTGGATCATCTGCTCCTTGTGCTCCTCGATCTGGAGCTGTTCGTCAGCTGGCAAGGTCTCCCAAGTCGGCTCTATGATGTTGCTTGGGGAAATATCAGAGCTATCCCTTGAACCGGCCATTGAGGGCCGATTTGATGAGTCTATATTTGTTTTCCCCAGCGGAGTCGCCAAAAAGTATGTTGATGCCTTTTTGGAGCGCCAAACACCCAACAAGAACCGTGGCGGTGCTCTCTGGTCAGGCGCGGACGGTCCGCGGCCTGGGGCCGGACGGTCCGCGACCTGGCGCAGGGGCTAGGGTCTCTTGCCTGACGGCCGGACGGTCCGCACCCTAGGGCCGGACGTGCGCAGAGGCGGCGGAAGATCGCCGGCGGCGCCTGGATCTCGCTCCCGGGAGGGACCCCGTCGGGGAGGAGAGATCCTAGGAGTTGTCTAGGCTCGGGCCGGCCGACCTAGACTCCTCTAATCGGTGTAGAGTCGAAGAGAGGCGAAGAATTTGGGGATCGAGAGGCTAAACTAGAACTAGACTAGAACTACTCCTAATTGTACTGGAAATAAATGTGAAATAGAAATGTTATTGATTCGATTGATGATGTACAAATCGGCCGTATACCTCTCTATTTATAGAGGAGGGGGGCTGGACCCTTTACACAACTGATTTCCGAGCTAATTCCGCGAATCTAGCTAACAACCGTAGCACAAAACTCGGAACTCTAATCTGCTCTACGCACGCGCGGACCGTCCGGCCTCAGGGCCGGACTGTCCGCACCTCATTTTGGTGCCAAACAGTATCGATTGAACCACCAACCTGTACTAAAGAACCCAAAGCTATCTCAAAAATCAGAGACGCTTCTAGTACCATTTTTTGTAAGAATTGATAATAAAAGGTATTTTTATTTCCCAGCAGCACAATTGAGACTCCCGACAAAATTAGATAAGCATCAGTTCTATTATAAAACCAATATTAAAGTAAAGCATTACGTACCACTTCATGGCTAGGGGTCTCCACTAAATGCAGCCCTCCCTAAGTTTTTCTCATTCATGAGCACTAAATGTGTTGTGTAAGTGTCACTGAGTGTGTCACTCTAGGTGTGTACTGCTGAAAATTTTAAGAAAGCATGTTGAGTGTCAGCCACATCCATATTTATCTTTTACACACTCTAAAAATAATGTTCATTCATGTTTTCTTTTTTGTTTACTCTCTTATTTTTTATATGTTTTGTAAAGGAACCATCCTCACATTGATCGCGATGAAATGGAGAAGATCTTGAAAAATAAACTAGCCCTTAAGCAGTAAGAAAAAAAATACGTCTCAAACTAGCCTCTTGTACAGTTTATTTTTTATTTTTTACCTAAGGGCTAGTTTGTAAACCCATTGCCTGGAACCCCTTGAACTTGAACAACCAGGAATGGAGGAACTCAGATGTATTTTCATACTTTTTACTAAAAATATGTAATACTTTGTACATTTGGATATTTGCATGTTTTGTATGTGCTCATATCAATTAAAAAGAACTTGTATTTTTGTATTTACATATATCAGTGGAGAGAACTTGTATGCACACATATATTAATTATTGTACTCTTTGTCAATATTATATCTTTTTAGAGAAGACTAAAAAAATAATCTGTTCTAACGCAAAACCAGTACTAAAGCTTACTTTTTACTACCGATTTTTAGATAAAACCAATACTAATGATTTAGCATTAGAGCCGGCTTCAAACAAAAATTGATAAAAAGTAAGCTTTAGTACCGATTTTGCGCAAGAATCGGTACTAATGTGTCCCATATAATATCTCACACTCGGCTGTAGCTGTTCTTAGACACCAATGCCACACTTCGCCGCACCTGCACCATTGTCATAGGTTGACTAACGTTTTTGTGTTTATTAATAGGATATGATTTCATTTGATGGAAATAAGACAAAATGTATTTTGGGTATGTTTAGGAAAAATATTTAGGGAAATGTTGGTTTAGGGTTTATGGATTATGGATTTAGTATGGAAATGTTTTGGCACAACTTAAGGAAATGTTGGTTTAGGGTTTAGGGTTTATAGATTAATGATTTAGTAATAGAATGTTTAGGGTTTATGGCTTAATTTAATAGAAAATATTTCATTTATTTTAGATATGTTCCATCCACAATGTTTAGTCAAATGTCCACTTTAGTTTAGATAAGTTTTAACAAACAATGGACTCATTAATTTTTTTTCTCTTTTAATTGCATACATACAGGTTCAATCGCCTAGTCAGTA
This sequence comes from Zea mays, assembly GCF_902167145.1. Lineage (NCBI taxonomy): Eukaryota > Viridiplantae > Streptophyta > Magnoliopsida > Poales > Poaceae > Zea > Zea mays. Next base: position 122,603,404 of record NC_050098.1, on the reverse strand, counting down.
AAACTAAAACGTCAAATGGAATGTGTTTCTTCGGGTTCTTGCTTTGCCATAGTGTCGGCGACCATAATTACGGGTACCCTCAAGGCTCCTAATTCTCAGCTGGTAACCCCCATCAGCATGAAGCTGCAAAGGCCTGATGGGCGCGATTAAGTCAGGGATCAGTCCATTCGAGGGACTCGATCACGCCTCGCCCGAGCCTAGCCTCGGACAAGGGCAGCCGACCCCGGAGGATTTCCGTCTCGCCCGAGGCCCCCTCCAACGGCGAACATATTTCCGGCTCGCCCGAGGCCCTACCTTCGCTAAGAAGCAACCCTGACCAAATCGCCGCACCAACCGACCAAATCGAGCATTTAATGCAAAGGTGGCCTGACACATTTATCCTGACGCGCGCCCCCCAGCCGGCAGAGCCGAAGTGACCGCCGTCACTTCGCCGCTCCACAGACCGATCTGGCAGGAGGACAGCGCCGCCAGCGCCACTCCGACTGCGGTGCCACTTGACAGAGTGAGACTGACAGGCAGTCAGGCCCTGCCGAAGGCATCATAGGAAGCTCCGCTCCGCCCGACCCAGGGCTCGGACTCGGGCTAAGTCCCGGAAGACGGCGAACTCCGCTCCGCCCGACCCAGGGCTCGGACTCGGGCTAAGTCCCGGAAGACGGCGAACTCCGCTCCGCCCGACCCAGGGCTCGGACTCGGGCTAAGTCCCGGAAGACGGCGAACTCCGCTCCGCCCGACCCAAGGCTCGGACTCGGGCTAAGTCCCGGAAGACGGCGAACTCCGCTCCGCCCAACCCAGGGCTCGGACTCGGGCTAAGTCCCAGAAGACGACGAACTCCGCTCCGCCCGACCCCGGGGCTCGGACTCGGGCTAAGTCCCGGAAGACGGCGAACTCCGCTCCGCCCGACCCAGGGCTCGGACTTGGGCTCAGCCCTAGAAGATGACGAACTCCGCCTCGCCCGACCCAAGGGCTCGGACTCGACCTCGACCAAGGAAGACAGACTCGACCTCGGCCTCGGAGGAGCTTCCACATCGCCCAACCTAGGGCGTAGACCAGCCACGTCAACAGGAGGCGCCATCATCACCCTACCCCGAGCTGACTCGGGCCGTAGGGAACGAGACCGGCGTCCCATCTGGCTAGCTCCGCCGGATAGGCAATGATGGCGCCCCGCACACCCTGTGACGGCGGCGGCTCTCAGCCCCCTTACGGAAGCAAGAGGACGTCAGCAAGGACTCAACCGCTCCGACAGTTGTCCCTCCGCCAGGCTCCATCGCTCCTCCGACGGCCACGACATCACACCAGCTGGGTGCCAAAATCTCTCCGGCTGCCACAACGGCATGTACTTAGGGCGCTAGCTCTCCTCCGCTAGACACGTAGCACTCCGCAACACCCCCATTGTACACCTGGATCCTCTCCTTGCGCCTATAAAAGGAAGGACCAGGGCCCTCTTAGAGAAGGTTGGTCGCGCGGGGACGAGGACGAGACAGGCGCTCGCTTGGGGCCGCTCGCTTGGGGCCGCTCGCTCCCTACTGCAAGCGCACCCGACCTGGGCGCGGGACGAACACGAAGGCCGCAGGATTCCCACCTCTCTCACGCCGGTCTCCGGCCGCCTCGCTCTCCCCCCTTCGCGCTCGCCCTCGCGCTCGACCCATCTGAGCTGGGGCACGCGGCGACATTCACTCGTCGGCCCAGGGACCTCCCGGTCTCGAAACGCCGACAGTTGGCGCGCCAGGTAGGGGCCTGCTGCGTGTTGACGAACAGCTTCCCGTCAACCTCCAGATGGGCAGTCTCCAGCAACCTCTCCAACCCGGGACGGTGCTCCGTTTCGGGAGTCTTGAGTTCATGTCCCTCGACGGCAGCTACGACATGATACTCCTTCCACCGCCGCGCGACGACGACAACGGCGGCCAACAGCCCGCCCGCCGGCGGCGGAATCGACGACGTCTTCCCCGCATGGTGGAAGAACAACCTTCGAGCTCATCCCGCCCTCTTCCCCGCCGACGGAGGGGAAGGCAGGGCAACCAAGGCCAAAAAGGAGGCAGCGCCTCGTCGGCTGTCGAGCGAGTCGACAGCGCCGACACCCCAACGGGGGGCGCACCGGGTATCGACTTCGCGCTTGAGACAAAGACGAGCGCCATCTCCCCGCGACACGCCAATCCCGAGCAAGCGGACGACGCCAGCACACTCGCGGAAAGCTTGCTGGACGTCACCCTCGTACCTGAGACGACGATGCAGTCAGTCCCCGACGTGGCTTTATCGCCGCTCGTCGACCAAGAGGTACCGACCGATTCCCATCCCACGTCATTTGGATTCAGCCTCAACCCGCCTAGCGACCTCGCTTTGGCGGGCGCTCTCATTGAGGCGAGTCCAAACCCTCTGGGGTTTCGCATGCGGTCGCCTTGGGGCCGGCTGACGGACGTCTCGACCCTCGGGCCCTCTGGGTCCGAGGAAGACGACGAGCCCAACATCTGTTGGGATTTCTCTGGACTTGGCAACCCCAGTGCCATGCGGGACTTCATGACCGCATGTGACTACTGCCTCTCCGACTGTTCCGACGGTAGCCGCAGCCTTGGCGACAAGGACTGCGGCCCAAGCCGCGAATGTTTCCACGTCGATCTAGGGGGTCCCTCCGAAGGCAATCATCTCGGCATGACGGAGGACGGTGATCTCCCTAGGCCCGTGCCCCGCGTTGACATCCCACGGGAGCTAGCTGTGGTCCCCGTTCAGGCGGGGGGCCACGACCCACAGCTCAAGCAAATCCGCGGGGTGCAGGCCAGGCTCGACGAGGGAGTAGGAGCACTTGAGCCGATCCGCTGGGACGTCGGGCAGGCATGGGCGGGCCAACCCCCGGCCGGAGAAATACGTCATCTGCCCCAGGGCTTCCAGCACCGCGTCACCGACGACGTCAGGGTCAGGCCACCACCCGCATCTAGTGGGGTCGGCCAGAACCTGGCTGCAGCAGCGATGCTTCTCCGCGCGATGCCGGAGCCATCAACCACCGAGGGCCGGCGAATCCAGGGGGAGCTCAAGAATCTCCTGGAAGGCGCCGCGGTCCGACGGGCCGAGAGCTCTGCCTCCCGAAGGCAGGGGTACCCCTCGGAACCTCATGCCGCGACTTCCCGATTCATGCGGGAAGCCTCGGTCTACACCGGGCGCACGCGCAACACCGCGCCTGCGGCCCCGGGCCGCCTCGGCAACGAGCACCATCACCGCGACCGTCGGGCCCACCTCAACGAGAGGGTGCGCCGAGGCTACCACCTCAGGCGTGGGGGACGCTACGACAGCGGGGAGGATCGGAGTCTCTCGCCCGAACCACCCGGTCCGCAGGCCTTCAGCCGGGCCATCCGACGGGCACCGTTCCCGACCCGGTTCCGACCACCGACTACTATCACAAAGTACTCTGGGAGACGAGACCGGAACTGTGGCTCGCGGACTACCGTCTGGCCTGCCAACTGGGTGGAACGGACGATGACAACCTCATCATCCGCAACCTCCCCCTTTTCCTCTCCGACACCGCTCGCGCCTGGTTGGAGCACCTACCTCCGGGGCAGATCTCCAACTGGGACGACCTAGTCCAAGCTTTCGCCGGCAATTTCCAAGGCACGTACGTGCGCCCCGGGAATTCCTAGGACCTCCGAAGCTGCCGGCAGCAGCCGGGAGAGTCTCTCCGGGACTACATCCGGCGATTCTTGAAGCAGCGCACCGAGCTGCCCAACATCACCGACTCGGATGTCATCGGCGCGTTCCTTGCCGGCACCACCTGCCGCGACCTGGTGAGCAAGCTGGGTCGCAAGACCCCCACCAGGGCGAGCGAGCTGATGGACATCGCCACCAAGTTCGCCTCCGGCCAGGAGGCGGTCGAGGCTATCTTCCGAAAGGACAAGCAGCCCCAGGGCCGCCCATCGGAAGAGGCTCCCGAGGCGTCGACTCAGCGCGGCGCCAAGAAGAAAGGCAAGAAGAAGTCGCAAGCGAAACGCGACGCCGCCGACGCGGACCTTGTCGCCACCGCCGAGTACAAGAACCCTCGGAAACCCCCCGGAGGTGCCAACCTCTTCGACAAGATGCTCAAGGAGCCGTGCCCCTATCACCAGGGGCCCGTCAAGCACACCCTTGAGGAGTGCGTCATGCTTCGGCGCCACTTCCACAGGGCCGGGCCACCCGCGGAGGGTGGCAGGGCCCGCAACGATGACAAGAAGGAAGATCACCAAGCAGGAGAGTTCCCCGAGGTCCGCGACTGCTTCATGATCTACGGTGGGCAAGCGGCGAATGCCTCGGCTCGGCACCGCAAACAAGAGCGCCGGGAGGTCTGCTCGGTGAAGGTGGCGACGCCAGTCTACCTAGACTGGTCCGACAAGCCCATCACCTTCGACCAAGCCGACCACCCCGACCACGTGCCGAGCCCAGGGAAATACCCGCTCGTCGTCGACCCCGTCATCGGTGACGTCAGGCTCACCAAGGTCCTTATGGACGGAGGCAGCAGCCTCAACATCATCTACGCTGAGACCCTCGGGCTCCTGCGTGTCGATCTGTCCTCCGTCCGAGCAGGCGCTGCGCCCTTCCATGGGATCATTCCCGGGAAGCGCGTCCAGCCCCTCAGACAACTCGACCTTCCTGTCTGCTTCGGAATGCCCTCCAACTTCTGAAGGGAGACCTTGACGTTCGAGGTGGTCGGGTTCCGAGGAACCTACCACGCGGTACTGGGAAGGCCATGCTACGTGAAGTTCATGGCCGTCCCCAACTACACCTACCTGAAGCTCAAGATGCCGGGCCCCAACGGGGTCATCACCGTCGGCCCCACGTACAAACACGCGTTCGAATGCGACGTGGAGTGCGTGGAGTACGCCGAGGCCCTCGCTGAGTCCGAGGCCCTCTTCGCCGACCTGGAAAGCCTCTCTAAGGAGGTGCCAGACGTGAAACGTCATGCCGGCAACTTCGAGCCAGTGGAGACGGTTAAGGTCGTCCCCCTCGACCCCAGCGGTGACGCCTCCAGGCAGATCCGGATCGGCTCCGGGCTCGATCCCAAATAGGAAGCAGTGCTCGTCGACTTTCTCCGCGCGAACGCCGACGTCTTCGCGTGGAGTCCCTCGGACATGCCCGGCATACCGAGGGATGTCGCCGAGCACTCGCTGGACATTTGAGCCGGAGCCCGACCCGTCAAGCAGCCTCTGCGCCGATTTGACGAGGAGAAGCGCAGAGCCATAGGCGAGGAGATCCACAAGCTAATGGCGGCAGGGTTCATCAAAGAGGTATTCCATCCCGAATTGCTTGCCAACCCTGTGCTTGTGAGAAAGAAAGGGGGGAAATGGCGGATGTGTGTAGACTACACTGGTCTCAACAAAGCATGTCCGAAGGTTCCCTACCCTCTGCCTCGCATCGATCAAATCGTGGATTCCACTGCTGGGTGCGAAACCCTGTCTTTCCTCGATGCCTACTCAGGGTATCATCAAATCAGGATGAAAGAGTCCGACCAGCTCGCGACTTCTTTCATCACACCCTTCGGCATGTACTGCTATGTCACCATGCCGTTCGGCTTGAGGAATGTGGGCGCGACATACCAGCGGTGCATGAACCATGTGTTCGGCGAACACATTGGCCGGACGGTCGAGGCCTACGTCGATGACATCGTGGTCAAGACGAGGAAAGCTTCCGACCTCCTTTCCGACCTTGAAGTGACATTCCGATGTCTCAAGGCGAAATGCGTCAAGCTCAATCCCGGGATGTGTGTCTTCGAGGTGCCCCGAGGCATGCTCTTGGGGTTCATCGTCTCCGAGCGGGGCATCGAAGCCAACCTGGAGAAGATCGCAGCCGTCACCAGCATGGGGCCCATCAAGGACTTGAAAGGCGTACAGAGGGTCATGGGATGTCTCGCGGCTTTGAGTCGTTTCATCTCACGCCTCGGCGAAAGAGGTCTACCTCTGTACCGCCTCTTAAGGAAGGCCGAGTGCTTCACTTGGACCCCTGAGGCCGAGGAAGCTCTCAGGAACCTGAAGGCGCTCCTCACAAAGGCGCCTATCTTGGTGCCTCCGGCTGCCGGAGAAGCCCTCTTGGTCTACGTCGCCGCGACCACTCAGGTGGTTAGCGCCGCGATCGTGGTCGAGAGGCAAGAAGAGGGGCATGCATTGCCCGTCCAGAGGCCAGTTTACTTCGTCAGCGAGGTACTGTCCAAAACCAAGATCCGCTACCCACAAGTTCAGAAGCTGCTGTATGCAGTGATCCTGACACGGCGGAAGTTGCGACACTACTTCGAGTCTCATCCGGTAACTGTGGTGTCATCCTTCCCCCTGGGGGAGATCATCCAGTGCCGAGAGGCCTCAGGTAGGATTGCAAAGTGGGCAGTGGAAATCATGGGCGAGACAATCTCGTTTGCCCCTCGGAAGGCCATCAAGTCCCAGGTTTTGGCGGACTTCGTGGCCGAATGGGTCGACACCCAATTACCGACGGTTCCGATCCAACTAGAGCTCTGGACCATGTTTTTCGATGGGTCGTTGATGAAGACGGGGGCCGGCGCAGGCCTGCTCTTCATCTCGCCCCTCGGGAAACACTTACGCTATGCGCTACGCCTCCATTTCCCGGTGTCCAACAATGTGGCTGAGTACGAGGCTCTGGTCAACGGGTTGCGGATCGCCATCGAGCTAGGGGTCCGGCGCCTCGACGCCCGCGGTGACTCGTAGCTCGTCATCGACCAAGTCATTAAGAACTCCCACTGCCGCGACCCGAAGATGGAGGCCTACTACGATGAGGTTCGGCGCATGGAGGACAAGTTCTACGGGCTCGAACTCAACCACATCGCTCGACGCTACAACGAGACTGCGGACGAGCTGGCTAAAATAGCCTCGGGGCGAACAACGGTTCCCCCGGACGTCTTCTCCCGAGATCTGCATCAACCCTCCGTCAAGATCGACGACACGCCCGAGCCTGAGGCGCCCTCAGCCCAGTCCGAGGTACCCTCGGCCCAGCCCGAGGTACCCTCGGCCCAGCCCGAGGCACCCTCAGCTCAGCCCGAGGCGCCCTCGGTCCAGCCCGAGGTACCCTCGGCCCCCGAGGGTGAGGCACTGCGCATCGAGGAGGAGCGAAGCGGGGTCACGCCTGATCGAAACTGGCAGACCCCGTACCTGCAATATCTCCACCAAGGAGAGCTACCCCTCGACCGAGCCGAGGCTCGGCGAGTGGCGCGGCGCGCCAAGTCGTTCGTCTTGCTGGGCGATGAGAAGGAGCTCTACCACCGCAGCCCCTCTGGCATCCTCCAGCGATGCATCTCCGCCGCCGAAGGTCAGGAACTCCTGCGAGAGATACAGTCGGGGGCTTGCGGCCATCACGCAGCGCCTCGAGCCCTTGTCGGGAATGCTTTCCGACAAGGCTTCTACTGGCCGACGGCGGTGGCCGATGCCACTAGAATTGTCCGCACCTGCGAAGGGTGTCAATTCTACGCGAGGCAGACCCACCTGCCCGCTCAGGCTCTGCAGACGATACCCATCACCTGGCCTTTCGCTGTGTGGGGTCTCGATCTCGTTGGCCCCTTGCAGAAGGCACCCGGGGGCTACACGCACCTGCTGGTCGCCGTCGACAAATTCTCCAAGTGGATCGAGGTCCGACCTCTGAACAGCATCAGGTCCGAGCAGGCGGTGGCATTCTTCACCAACATCATCCATCGCTTCGGGGTCCCGAACTCCATCATCACCGACAACGGCACCCAGTTCACCGGCAGAAAGTTCTTGGACTTCTGCGAGGATCACCACATCCGGGTGGACTGGGCCACCGTGGCTCATCCCATGTCAAATGGGCAAGTAGAGCGTGCCAACGGGATGATTCTACAAGGGCTCAAGCCTCGGATCTACAACGACCTCAACAAGTTCGGCAAGTGATGGATGAAGGAACTCCCCTCGGTGGTCTGGAGCTTGAGGACAACGCCGAGTCGAGCCACGGGCTTCACGCCGTTCTTCCTAGTCTACGGGGCCGAGGCCGTCTTGCCCACAGACCTGGAATACGGCTCCCCGAGGATGACGGCCTACAGCGATCAAAGCAACCAAGCTAGCCGAGAAGACTCGCTGGACCAGCTGGAGGAGGCTCGGGACAAGGCCTTACTACACTCGGCGCAGTACCAGCAGTCCCTACGACGCTACCACGCCCGAGGGGTCCGGTCCCGAGACCTCCAGGTGGGCGACCTGGTGCTTCGGCTGCGACAAGACGCCCGAGGGAGGCACAAGCTCACGCCCCCCTGGGAAGGACCGTTCGTCATCGCCAAGGTTCTGAAGCCCGGAACGTACAAGCTGGCCAACAGTCAAGGCGAGGTCTACGGCAACGCTTGGAACATCCAACAGCTACGTCGCTTCTACCCTTAAGATGTTTTCAAGTTGTTCATATACCTCGCACCCACGCAAAGTCTAGTCATCAAGGAAGGGTCTGCCTCGCCTCGGCAAAGCCCGACCCTCCCTCGAGGGCTAAAAGGGGGGGAACCCCCTCTGCGTCGAAATTTTCCTCGAAGAAAGATCTTTTCTGCCAGAATGACTTTCGTGCTTTTTGACTACTTCGAAAAGTGGATCCTGAAAACGACGGAGTACACGTAAGCAGCCAAGGCTGACCGAGCCGAGGGACTCCTACGCCTCCGGGATACGGATACCTCACTCATCACCTTCTGCGATAAGTAACTCACGTTCGGATAAGTGATTCCGCGGACCGAACAAGTCTTCACGTTCGGAAGTTCTTCTGCCGAAGCGATCCTTCGAGCCTTCTCGACTGAGTCGGTGACAGAGCCCCATGGACGGGTAAGAGTGCGCGTAAGCGGCAAGGCCGACCGAGCCGAGGGACTCCTACGCCTCCGGGATACGGATACCTCACTCATCACCTTCCGCGAGAAGCAACTCTCGCTCGCACAAACATCCCTGTTACCGACAAAAAAGTCCAGATACTCGAAACAAGAGGAAAAGGGACGCAGCTTTACAACACAGCGAGGGTGTGTTTTGGCCTCGGCGGCCGCAAGAGACACACGCTACAAGACAATCTGATCCTGCAGGCTCGGGTCTTGACGCTGGAAGGGGGCAGCAGCACCCTCGGCATCGACGACACCTTCGGCGAGGTCCGACCTGGCCTCGGACGGCGACGCGGTCCGAGGATCTCCACTCTAAAGGACGACGTCATCACCACGCCCGGGCAATCGCTGCCAGGGTCTTCTCCGGGAATCCGGCCCGAGCAGGCGGCTCGGCCGGTCACCCCGGGGCCTCGGCCAGCCGTCCTCCAAGGGCGTCAGCCCGACCCGAGGCCTCGGCTGGTCAACTCCGGCGTCGGTCCCGCTAACGGACGACCCAGCCAGGCTCCGGCCAACCAGGTTTCCTTTTCGAGCCAACTCTGCCTCTGTTCATGCTGATACCGCTACCCCTGGCCTCGGCTCATCGAAGAGCGGCCAAGGGGTCCCTTTAACTGAGCTAGAGAAGCCTCGGACAACAAGGCCGACCGAGCCGAGGGATTCCTACGCCTCCGGGATACGGATACCTCACTCGTCACCTTTACACGGGGCGACTCACGCTTGGTGAAGCGGTTCAGACAACCAACAGGCGAGTCTTAGTGCTCGAAAATGAGGAAAAACACGGCTCCGTGCCAAAATTACATACATGTTCAGGCCTCGACAGCCACAACGAACAAAAAACACTGGCATTCAAAGTGCCATTACAAAACGGAACTCTGGTTCCGTCCCCGCGGGTATGAACAACCTCCACACAGGAGAGCCTGCGGGGTGACGAACGCCGGGGGACCCGCCAGCGACCTCTGCAGCAGCAGCCATGGTCCTAGGACGGATGCGGCCGCCGGAGGGCTCTTGTTCGCGTTCCCGCTCAAGGGACGCGAACCAGCTATTAAAGCCAAAGAGCGGGCCGCTCCAAAGCGCACCGGCAGGTCCTCGCTGCCGCCCTCGCCGCGAAGGCGAGGAAGAGGGCGGAATGTTGCATCCTAGCTGGGCAGCAACAGTTCGCCTTCCCCGGCATGGCTGGAGGACGTCTCCTCCGCAGAGCTGGAGGATGTTTGCCACCACCAGAAGCTGGAAGAAGGGGTGGCCCTCCGGCCCGCGCGGGAAGTAGAGCCCCGGCTCGCCTCGCTCCCCGCCCCAGCGAGGATGACGAACACCCTCGACGCTAGGGGCGGGACCGAGATCACAGCCCGGCTTGCCTCTCCCCATCCGGGGCTGGAGGTCACCGTCTTGGGTGACCACCAGCGGAGGGGTGCAACCGGGCTGTGTGATGAAAATCCTTGAAGCCGAACGATGGCTGAAAGGTACCAACTCCCACGGAGTTGCGTTCCTCCAACGATGAGGCGGAAAGACGGCGAGTATCCCCCATCCGGGGGCTTGGAAGGTGGAAAGACACGATGCATAAGGGAGCGCGAAGACATGGTCGCCTTCCAAAGGGGGTCACCCTCCTTTTAAAGGCGACTCTCCCTACTTGCGCCCCCAACCGTCGCGGGCTGAGTCTTCTCCAACACACTCCAAGGTCCTCCCCTGCGGCGCGGGGGCTGGGTCCCACACGTCATGCAAACCGGCTCAGAGCAGAAGAAGCCGAACCGCTGTGCGCGGTGCGCACGACCTACTAGCGGTTACAAGTGACCCTCCACTTTTGCCCAGACCAACGGGCGAAAGGGGCGGGCAGCCGTGCAGGCGGCATGCAACCGCGCCAAGTGGGCGCGCTTCTCCGACTCCCAACACGCCCAGCATGAAGGCCCAGGCCCACGCGTCATGCGACCGGCGCGCCGAATGCTTCGTGCATGCAACTGCACCGCCACTTGTGCCACCACCGCGCCTCCTCGACTGCAGAACCAATACCGCGACTCGAGGCGACCCAGCGCATGACCCAGCAGCGCCAGCCTGGCGCGGCGGTCAGTGCGGCCAAAAATGGGCCGGCAGTAATGACGGTGGCAGGCGGGCAGGAGCAGCGGTCACGTCGTCAGCCAAGCTCACGTCCCATCCGGGGGCAGCGAGAGAACCCTCTCTCACAGTGTGAAGACAACGCGCCCGTGTTCTGTTCCTCGAACGGCTCGCGCATGCGCAGCGGCCGCCCCGCGAACCACTCGCCCCGTCGCATTGACTCCGCGGCGGGACAGGCGGCGCCTCTGGCAGGAGAAGCAGGCGACACTTCACCTTCGCCATAATAACCGCGTCAAAAAAGGTACGCCGCGTCGTTCGATTTCGTATCCTTTTCCTTTTTTCCTCTTTCTCTCTCTTGCAACAGGGACCGGGAAAGGGGGATACCCCGAAAAGGATCCTTCCCCGTGAAGGAACCAGGCTCCGAGCCTCCCTACTGATCAGAGGTTCGAAGGCTGGCCCCCCGGAAGGGTTCGACAGCCGCCTCAGATCACGTGGGCCCTACACCCACTACTGGTCAGAGGTTCGAAGGCCGGCCCCTCGGAAGGGTTCCACGGCCGCCTCAGGCTACTCGGGCTCCGCGCCCATTACTGATCAGGGGTTCGAAGGCTGGCCCCCGAAGGGTTCACAGCCGCCTGAGACGCTGAGCGAGGGATGACCATGGGTACGTTCGTTACATAACCAAGGCTCGGGCTGCGCTCCCGAGGTACCCTAGGACATTTCCGAGACCAGCGGGAACGATCTTGTAATGGAATCCCATCGGAGGGAGGCATCGAGCCCTCAGACCCCGTCGCCAGGGGACCGGGTCCAGCAGATCACCCGCAGGTACTTTTGGGCGTGCCTCTGTGCCCCTAGCCGACCCCTAACGAACGGGGCACGGACGTCCACTCGGATTACCCGCTTGCAGCTCACCGGAGACACCATGTTCGGCGCCCATCGAGGGCAACATGGCGCTTTCCCCCCTCCTCCTTGCGGAAAGGCGACGCAGGGGCGTATGTAAAAAAGCCGAGTCTATCCCTGATCGCCCTCTCGCCCTGTGCAGAGGCTCGGGGGCTGCTCTTGCAAACCCGGCTTCGGCCAAACCGTTGACAGCGTCAACATACCAGCCCGAGAACTTGGGACCCGACCGTACACTCGGGCTACGACCAGCTCGCATGAGGGAACAACCAGACCGGCCGAAGCATTACGCGAGGCATTAAGACCTCGAAGGAGTGAAACCACTCCTTCGAGGCCTCGGGGGCTACACCCGGCGGGTGCGCTCGCGCGCACCCACCGGAACAAAACGCAACCGAGAAAGGCTGGTCCCCTTGCAAAAAAGTGCGATGAAAGCCTCCAAGCAAGTGCTAACACTCCCTTCGAGGCATGGGGGCTACTGTCGGGGACCATAATTAGGGGTACCCTCAAGGCTCCTAATTCTCAGCTGGTAACCCCCATCAGCATGAAGTTGCAAAGGCCTGATGGGCGCGATTAAGTCAGGGATCAGTCCATTCGAGGGACTTGATCACGCCTCGCCCGAGCCTAGCCTCGGACAAGGGCAGCCGACCCCGGAGGATTTCCGTCTCGCCCGAGGCCCCCCTCCAACGGCGAACATATTTCCGGCTCGCCCGAGGCCCTACCTTCGCTAAGAAGCAACCCTGACCAAATCGCCGCACCAACCGACCAAATCGAGCATTTAATGCAAAGGTGGCCTGACACCTTTATCCTGACGCGCGCCCCCCAGCCGGCAGAGCCGAAGTGACCGCCGTCACTTCGCCGCTCCACTGACCGATCTGGCAGGAGGACAGCGCCACCTGCGCCACTCCGACTGCGGTGCCACTTGACAGAGTGAGACTGACAGGCAGTCAGGCCCTGCCGAAGGCATCATAGGAAGCTCCGCTCCGCCTGACCCAGGGCTCGGACTCGGGCTAAGTCCCGGAAGACGGCGAACTCCGCTCCGCCCGACCCAGGGCTCGGTCTCGGGCTAAGTCCCGGAAGACGGCGAACTCCGCTCCGCCCGACCCAGGGCTCGGACTCGGGCTAAGTCCCAGAAGTCGACGAACTCCGCTCCGCCCGACCCCGGGGCTCGGACTCTAGCTAAGTCCCGGAAGACGGCGAACTCCGCTCCGCCCGACCCAGGGCTCGGACTTGGGCTCAGCCCTAGAAGACGACGAACTCCGCCTCGCCCGACCCAGGGGCTCGGACTCGACCTCGACCACGGAAGACAGACTCGACCTCGGCCTCGGAGGAGCTTCCACATCGCCCAACCTAGGGCGTAGACCAGCCACGTCAACAGGAGGCGCCATCATCACCCTACCCTGAGCTGACTCGGGCCGCAGGGAACGAGACCGGCGTCCCATCTGGCTAGCTCCGCCAGATAGGCAATGATGGCGCCCCGCGCACCCTGTGACGGCGGCGGCTCTCAGCCCCCTTACGGAAGCAAGAGGACGTCAGCAAGGACTCAACCGCTCCGATAGCTGTCCCTCCGCCAGGCTCCATCGCTCCTCCGACGGCCACGACATCACACCAGCTGGGTGCCAAAATCTCTCCGGCTGCCACAACGGCATGTACTTAGGGTGCTAGCTCTCCTCCGCTAGACACGTAGCACTCCGCTACACCCCCCATTGTACACCTGGATCCTCTCCTTGCGCCTATAAAAGGAAGGACCAGGGCCCTCTTAGAGAAGGTTGGCCGCGCGGGGACGAGGACGAGACAGGCGCTCGCTTGGGGCCGCTCGCTCCCTCTCCCGCGTGGACGCTTGTAACCCCCTACTGCAAGCGCACCCGACCTGGGCGCGGGACGAACACGAAGGCCGCGGGATTCCCACCTCTCTCACGCTGGTCTCCGGCCGCCTCGCTCTCCCCCCTTCGCGCTCGCCCTCGCGCTCGACCCATCTGGGCTGGGGCACGCGACGACATTCACTCGTCGGCCCAGGGACCCCCCGGTCTTGAAACGCCGACACATAGGTTGGGTGTCACAATGCCAATACGTACTCATGTGCCAAACTCGGTTGTCTGACTTTGGCCACGTGCACCTGCCCCTGAGACACCGACCGTGTCACTCCTCATCTATGACCACATCAGTCATCATGCATCGGGATCAGGTAACCCAATGTTACATCAATTTGACTCGAGTTTTTAGTTCAAACATTGTTCTTGATCAAATTTGCAGTCGAAATCATGTAGAAGCTTCCCTGCAAGGTTTAATAGTGCTTTGTTTTTATACAACAATATTACATACATATTTTGGAAAACTCCTATATGATGTAAGTTTTTTATCATATGTATAGTGAACTGATGGTACTCTAGAGAAATATTTGTATTTGTCTCTACAATTACAAGTTTGTTTTTTGTGTAGACAAGTCGTGGACAGCTACTGGTATTATTGTACTAGAATGGTTACAATACCATGACTTTGCAAAAAAACCTGAGTATAGATCAAATAAGAGAACATGTTGAGTGATAGTTGCCAAGTTATATTCGGTACTAGGGTGGCCTGATTTTCACGACATTAGGTCAATTAGGATGATTGGCTATAAAGGTAATGAGAATAACAAGGTAAATTTGTTGAAGATCAGTGGAATACTGCCTTTATACCTGATCAAGGTTGGATGTGACCAAGCGACGGGGAGAGAGACACTAAAACCGAGTAGACTTCGACTCGATATCCAAATGACTGCAGAACCACAACCAGAGCTAATCCACACAATGTGAGGCAGCCGTACTGAAACCTGCAAAGCACGAACTAGTGGACCATAGAGGGATCTCTTCACAAGTCCAGGGAGAACAAGGAAGAACATGTGTAGAATAAACACTTAGCAGCTGGATTGCATAAATCACTCGGATTATCAAATTATCAATAAGGTTCCTTACATCTTAGACTTAAGCAGGTATTTATACTAGTAACAACTTGCCTAGATAGGTATAAACACGAAAAGAAAGTATTTTAACATGCTAATGTGAAGGGGCCTCTTTGGAAAGATCTCTAGAGTTGATTCCACGTGGTTGTTTGACTTATGTGCAGCCTTTCGTATTTTGATAATAAATTCATCTAGGATCTCCAAATGGTGTGGGGGCTAGATGCGTTGGAAAGCTGACTCAATTAGCTTTCTAACAATGTGTAGTATGCCTAATGAAACTTCATAGAATGGTACAGTTTAATATGGAAACTTGGTCATCGAGCAGTCCATTAACCTTCTAACCAGTCATCACTAAAATTGGTTGGGCACCTTACCGGGAGATCCAATTCAATCGAGCTTAGAAGGATTGGAAACTAGACTTCAAGAGCTTTCCAACAAATGCTTATGGGTCTTCATAGCTTTTGGGAGTCAAAAGATACGACTGTTTCTTCTGGATAGTTCTATCATGATGGACTGACTCGAACGAAATTCTTCTTTCTGATTCACCCTTAATGTATTTGTCCCTTTCTCTTTGGTAATCCTAACCAATATCAACATACACGATTTAGGTAGCATAAAGTTCTCATTAGTGTTTAATTTAAATTCATAAACTAGCGCATGCACCAATTGTTGTATCTTTTTTGCTCAGCAACAAGTAATTGGTCCAATAAGGGCTTTGGTTGTGTATAGGTTGGCGAGATTACTAGAGTGGTCGGTGAGGATGCTGGCATGGTCATAACATCCCCCTTGAAAAAGAGTCATGCTCAACTCTTCCAATCCAAAGAAGGGAGAGAGGTCGGTCACATTAAAACTGGAACTCACACCATAAGTACTTGGTAGATCAAGTTCATAAGCATTGCCATTGATTTTGCAAAGCACATTGAATGGACCATTAGCTCGCGGTTGTAATTTGCTCTTGCGTTGTTTAGGAAATCATTCTTTGCATAGATATACCCAAACCAAGTCTCCTATTTCAAACAACATCTTTCTTCGACCCTTGTTGGCACACTTTTCATATTTCTTTGTCATCTTCTAAATGTTTGCTCAAGGTTTTTCATGAAGGTTCCTGACAAACTTAGCTCGCTGGCTTGCTTCAAAGTTTACTCGTTCTTGCATAGGCAATGCCAAAGGTCTATGGGAGCGATGGGTTTGAAACCATATACAATTTAAAATGGACAAAATTTAGTAGTTGAGTGTATGGCTCTATTGTACGCAAACTCGACATGAGGCAAACTTTCTTCCTAAAGTTTCAAGTTCTTCTTAAGAACAACTCGTAGCAACATTGATAATGTTCGGTTTACAACTTCAGTCTGTCCATCCGTTTTTGGATGACACATTGTAGAGAACAACAAACATGTCCCAAGTTTTCCACATAAAGGTATCCAAAAGTAACTCAAAAATTTAGAGTCACGGTCGGACATAATGGTTTTTGGGACTCCATGTAAACGAACAACATCTTTGAAAAGTAATTCAACAATATGCAAAGCATCATCACATTGTGACATGAAATAAAATGTGTCATTTTGCTAAATCGATCAACCACAACAAAAATTGAATCCCTTCCATGCTTGGTTCAAGGTAAAACAAGACAAACTCCATGAATATGTCTTCTCAAGGCACACTAGGAATAGATAGAGGAGTTTATAACCCATGAGGGTTTAAACGAGACTTAGCTTTGTGACTTGATTCACATCGAAGGACATGTCGCTCCATGTCCCTTCTCATTTTAGGCCAAAAGAAATGGTCAGCAAGCACTTGCTCCATCTTCTTGGCGTCGAAATGGCCTATGAGTCCTCCTACATGAGCTTCATGTAAAAGTAAAATTCGTACATTGCAGACTAGAATGCAAAGTTTGCTAGCTCAAAACAAAAACACATCATTAACATGAAAAATTACCCATCCTTTGACATCATGACACTTAGAATATGGCTCAACAAATTATGAGTTAGTCGGATATAATTCTTTTATACTTTCTAACCCAAGAATTTTAGCATCAAGTTGGGTTAACAAGGCATGACGTCGAGACAAAACATCTGCTACTACATTATCTTTTCATTTCTTTTATTTGCCAACGTAAGGAAAATGATTCAATAAATTAACACCATTTTACATGCCTTCTATTTAGTTTTATTTGTCCTTTAAGGTGATTAAATGATTCATGGTCTGAATCTATTTAGTTTAAGTTGTTCTATTTAGTTTTGATATATCCCTTATTGATGTTGCATGCAAGCCTCAAAATATTCCTGTTGTTGTCTCATCTCCTCACACAACCTCATAACCTCCAACTTGTACTCGTTCGGTTGACGAGAGCACGAGCTACGGGATGATGAACCCTTCATCTAAGCTCTCACCACCGACAAGTCAATCAATCCATCCAAGAGTGTGTATCTACAAGTGATTCAAAAAGTGTGCTTAATACATGATCAATTTAGTATCAATCGTGTAATTTTATAAGTTAGTGCTAACCGTCCATGTTCTTTTCCCCCACCATTAGCATACACCACTAAGGGATCCAATGGTTCATGTCTCCAGTCAAAGTCGGGGTCATGACGCCGAACCATCTCCTCTCCATATGCCACCTATACATCATTCATGAACTTACAAATGCAGAAATTTTTATACTTTGGACTTTTATAGTTTTGAGCCAAAACTCACCCACCGATCCATGGCCATCTGGCTGCACAGCTGCTTGGGATTATTAGGGTCTACTCCTATATGACCCTACATGAACACCTCAATGTCGCTAGGCTTTTAGCCACTCGTAGCTTCCTATATAGACAAAACTCATTCATAAGCAAACATCCTAATTGGTGATCGACATAGCTACATCAATCTTACCGTTCTTTTAGCTTTTCGGAGGTAGTTGTCATCGTCGAATTTGCGGTTAGGATCGATGCAACCACGACACAATCATCCATAGACAGTGCGACCATGACACAATCATCCATACAACAATGGTGGGTCACCAAGCCTTACAAATGACATCATCCATAGACAGTGCGACCACGACACAATCATCTATATCATCGTAACCCTCTAGCATCTCCTCTAGTGCATCGTTCGAGAGGTCACATGGAACCTCTACGAGGTCATGAAGGCTATGATTAGAGTGGAACTCCCCAACGATCAAGGTGATGATTGCCCTCGATGAACGCCAAAGTCTATAATGTCTCGGACACATTCTGGGATGTTGTCTAGGTGCTCCTCTAGGGATGAACCGCGAGCCCTGACCCACTTCATAACTTGGTCCACCTGGTGATTGAGCTCTTGCATCTCGGCTTCCAAAGCTAGAAAAGGAGCACAAAAAGGAGGATTAGTCCAAAGAAAGATGTAGAAGATGTCAAGAAGGACATTACCTGCCATGCGATCGTCGGACTCAACGAGTTGGTCCTAGAGATGACTCGCCTCAACGTCGGCATCATCTAGTGTCGTGCGGGCAGCGGAAAGACAACAGGAGATCAGAAGGGCAATGAAAATAATTTCCAAACCAAAGAAAACCTTACTTCAACCCCAACACACCACGACGTAGCCTCCTCCCCATTGGGAACTAAAAGTTGCCTAGAGGGGGGTGAATAGGCGAAACCTAAAATTTACAAACTTCAAACACGCACTATGCTAGGGGTTAGCATTATAAATAATTCGGAGTGTGGAATATAGTTCTCCTTGCTATGAGTTGCTCAATCAATGCAGATATCCTTGGGAGCAAACTCAAATCAATATGAGCAAGGGAACGATTAGAGAGAGGAAAGAAAGGGAAACAAATCAAGTGGAGATCAACACAAATGAACAGGGTGATTTGTTTACCAAGGTTCGGTTCCAAAGAACCTAGTCCCCGTTGAGGAGGCCACAAAGGCCTTATCTATTCCAACCCTTTCCCTCTCTCAATCAGTCACACAAACCGGTCGTGTGCTTCTCCTTAATCACTTGGTCATTAAGACCCTGCAAGGATCACCACACACTTAGGTGTCTCTTGCTAGCTTTACAAAGCACTTAGAAGAATAAGAATGAGAAGGAGAAAGCAATCCAAGCAACAAGAGCAACAAAAGAACACAAATGATCCTCTATCAAGTCTCTAAGCAATTGAGTTGATTTTGGAGCTTGGAGTGGATTGAATGCTTTGATTGTGTCTTTGGAGTGTTTTCCTTTGCTCTTGTATTGGATGAGAAGTGTAGGAGGTTTGGATGGCTTGAATGGTGGTGGTTGGGGTATTTATAGCCCCAACCACTATTTCAGTTGTTGACGTCGATGGGCACACCGGATAGTCCGGTGGTGCACCGGACATGACACTGTTCACTGTCCAGTGCTTGCCAAGTCAGCAGACCGTTGGGGTTTGGAGCGGTTGACCGTTGAAGTCTTTTGTCCGCTTGCTACACCGGACAGTCTGGTGGCACACCGGACAGTCCGGTGCGTTCTGACTTCTGCAATGTGCACCTTTTTACTATTCATCGTAATCAACCGTTGGCGCAGCTGGCCGTTGCTCGTTGGCTCACTGGACAGTCCAGTGAATTATAGTGGAGCGACTCCAGAAAAACCCGAGAATGGCCAGTTCGTGGGTGCCTTGGCCTAGGCACATCGGACAGTGTCCGGTGCACATCGGATAGTGTCTGCTGCACCACTGGCAGCACCAATGCTTGTCTTTACTCCAAATTTTATGAGTTCCCCCAACTTATTTTCTTTGTTGGTTTATGTTGAACTTTATGCACCTAAGATAAATGACAACTAGGCAAACTAGTTAGTCCACGTGGTTTGTGATGGACGTCAACCACCAAAATCGATTATAAGAAATGTTTTAGGTCCATTTCCCTTTCAAGAACCCATCAACCGTCCGCTTGCGAGGATCCATACGAGAAGAGAAAGGGCTCCGGGCTAGGGAGACAAGAGGTATAGGGGTACGAGTATGAAAAATGATGACCCCATGCTTATAAGCACCAAAAGAGCATCATGCCTACGAGCAAAAAGGGTCTATCACATAGGAACCTCCTTGGCTTTTGAAAAAATAAGTTATAAATAGTTTTAAAGGACAATGACCATTCAGGAATACCTACCGAAACACGAAGAGACGGTTTGAAACCATAGGCGTGCCAAGACTGTTGCTGAATAATCACCCAACCCCATCGCAAAGGAAGCCACTAAGGGGAGACACTTCCCCATAATAATGGCTCGAGGGCTACTATCGGGGATCAAATCCCCAGGCCTCCGGGGGCCACGAGTCAGAGGAAGAAGGACGTCGAGTCCACCCACTTGGAAAAATCCGCCCTAGAACGACCCTTGTGCACCAAGCCAAGGGGTCAGGTGAGGCGAAGGCAAGTTGGAGGGGCCACATAGATCGCCAGGAACCCAGTCGAATGGATTCTGTATATCCATTCGACTACACCCATCGCTAGAACCATGCATGCCACATTTATTACGACTAACAACAAGACACGACATGAATAAAGTCGAACTTTCCGCACTCATAACCTACGGGTCCTAGACCTGAGCCCCACTCATGGCCTATAGACCCATGACATGAGGCCCCGACAGTCTATGAGACCTAGGACCGAGCTCCACTTATAATCTATGGGTTCTTGGCCTGAGGCCCCCGATGGTCCTCAAGCCCGCATTATGACAAGAGGAGACTAACATCTAGGCTATGAAAGCAAAAGGTCGATATAGGTAGAAGCAGGCAAGCATTATGTCAAAAACTGTCTTTAGTGACATGTTTTTAAGTTATTTAGTGACACGTGTAAAACGTGCCTTAGATTTTATGTCTCTAATTGACTCTGATCAGTGATACGTAAATAAACGTCATTAACAGAACCACTTTAGTGACGTGCAAAAAAATATATTCCCTACCCAACAATCCCACGCGACTTATGAGATTGAAACTCAAGACCTTTACCTCATGCATGATCTCATCTACCACTACACCACTCAATCATTTTTTACTATATTATGTTTTTACTTTCCCACATATTATCACAAACTGAGTGTAAATTGATTATTTGAGGCTCTAAATGAATTCAAATGAAATACTTGTCAACTACAAAGTTGCATAAGTTTTTGAGATCTACAACTTTCATTTTAGTAGTTTCATCATCCAAGGTCGTTTACAAAATTTGATTTTCAAATTTAAAAACTTCGAACATACTTTTCTATGACAATATGATTTTAAATCAAAATGTTATCAACTACTAAGTTTCATAACTTTTCAAGGCCTACATCTTTCATTTTGGTGGCTTTTTCATCTGAGGTCGTTTGAAAAAAAATGAATTTTAAATGTGTCGTGAAGGTTGAAGCCAGTGACACGTTTATATATACATGTCACTGATGTATATGTATTAGTGACGTGTATTTAAATACATGTTACAAAACACGTCAGTAAACAAATTTGACGTCTAAAGCCAGTGACGTGTTTATATACATGTCACTAAACATATCACAGTAGAGGCACATAAAATAAAAGACGTCACTGAGTTATTACTACATTTTGCTAGTGATGCGTTTTTACAATAGATGTCACATGTGCATAGTCGTTAGTGATGTGTTTTTTTTAAAAGATGTCACTATGAAAAATTAGTGACATGTTTTTACCAAATGTCACAGACGGTCACATCCCCTTTGAGCGATTTTGACGTAATGAAAAACGAGCAATGACGATTCTTAGACATACGTCGCTAGCATGGATCACACGTTCCCCCCAATCTCAGAAATGCGACAGTAGACCCACGAGGGAAAAGATATCGACACGCATCAAGGTTTAACTAGGGGTGAATCGTTCCTTTTACCCTAACGTTACGCTCCCTTCCAGGAGAATCTATTTGTAACCACCTCCCCTTGATCTATAAAATTGGGAGGGTCGGCCTCAAAGAAGGAAGCCCCTAGGGAGAAAAAAACGAGAAGACATAGAACCGCTAGTGAGATTGGGGTAGCCTTTAGACAAACAATATATAGAGACTTGAGATCATTCCCTCTCTCGCCCGCTTGTAACCCCTATTATGAGCAATCGGGTGCTGGTAGCACGAGAGACCAAAGACTAGAAGTAGGGATATTCTGTCCAAACTAGTATAACTCTTGCGCCTAATAAGCACACCATCTTAGCCTAAAACGCGCATACACTAATTTACTCACCGGTGCTAGTTTCAAACACCGACAGTATGCTAGAAACTATTCATCCTTTATTATGATGTCAGGTTGCTGGAGTACCACACCACACATTAAGTCGTGGTAAGAAATTATATATAAAATGGCAAATAAATAATAGGAATTTTTGCTAATTTGATATGTCAGGTGATAACCTTTCTGTTTGTTGTAATTGGTACAAACAACTAACTGTCGTGGCTTGTCATCTAATTTGATCATAACCATTTTCCTATTTTGCAGGTTGATGCAACATAGCATGAATGAAATCTGATGCGTACATATGTTTTGTACCGAGAGCTCAAAAGATAGCAATATCGCATGGTTAATTATGACATCATTAACTGGTAGGGTGAATGGTGTTACTAGTTTATGGGATATCAAAATGTTCATATAATTCTAATAAATCATTTCTCATCCTTGTAGTCAAGAGACATTTAAAAACTTTGGAGACAAGCCGCGAATCATACCAAAATAATTATTTCTGGTGAGTTAAAAGAAAATGTGGGGAGTAATGGTAGTTGAAGTAAAAATGATATTATATGTTTGTGGCGGCGTTTAGGGGGAACCGCCGCGGGAGGTAGTAAAATAGAGGAGGGAACGATTGTGGACATCCACAGGCTAGTGCCATGTCACGACACCTAGTGTGGTAGAAGGACTTAACCCTCGTCCTCCCTCATTTTCCACCTCGCACACCTAGCCTCCTTTGACCACCTTTGTTGCCCAAATTCGACTACTTGATCTAAATTTTGGTGGAAATCGATCCTGACCTTCTCGACCTTCTCTCTAGATTTTGTTGGAAGTCCACTCTTGTGTATCTTTGATTGCTTGAAGTTCTTGTCTTGAATTCCTTCCTAGTCTCTTCGTTTTCTAATATTTTGATTGATCTTTCGAATCTAATTTCTTGGGGATATTTAGGCTAGATAAAGTTATGCAAGGATCTCCTAGGATCATGGCAACCAAGTGATTTAGTCTAGTTCAACTAGAGCACAAAAATCGAACCATTGACCATATTTGAGAAAACCTTGAGTTGAACTTGAAAGTGAATTAGGCTTACACCTAGTTCCTAAATAGTTTTGGTGGTTGAATTGCCCAACACAAATAATTGGACTAACTAGTTTGCTCTAGTGTATAAGTTATACAGGTGTAAAAGGTTCACACTTAGCCAATAAAAAGATCAAATATTGGATTCAACAAAGGAGCAAAGGGACAACCGAAGGCACCTCTGGTCTGGGGCACCGGACTGTCCGGTGTACACCGGACAGTGTCCGGTGCACCAGAGGACTCCAACTCAAACTTGCCACCTTCGGGAATTTCCAGAGGCACTCCGCTATAATTCACCGGACTGTCCGGTGTACACCGGACAGTGTCCGGTGCTCCAAGGAAGAGCGGCCTCCGGAACTCGCCAGCCTCGGGAAAACGCAGCGGCTGCTCCGCTATAATTCACCGGACATGTCCGGTGTACACCGGACTGTCCGGTGAACCAGCAGAGCAACGGCTACTTCGCGCCAACGGTCACCTGCAGGCGCATTCAATGCGCGCCAGAAGCGCGCAGAAGTCAGGCACGCCCATACTGGCGCACCGGACATTGAACAGTACATGTCCGGTGTGCACCGGACATCCAGGCGGGCCCAGAAGACAGAAGCTCCAACGGTCGGAATCCAACGGCATTGATGACGTGGTTGGCACACCGGACATGTCCGGTGTACACCGGACTGTGCGGTGCACCATACGACAGTCAGCCTCCACCAACGGTCATGTTTGGTGGTTGGGGCTATAAATACCCCAACCACCCCACCATTCATTGCATCCAAGTTTTCCAGCTTCCAACCACTATACAAGAGCTAGCATTCATTGCAAAGCACACCAAAAGAGATCAAATCCTCTCCCAACTCCATATAAAGCCTTAGTGACTAGAGAGAGTGATTTGTAGTGTTCATTTGAGCTCTTGCGCTTGGATCGCTTCTTTTCTTTCGCATTCTTTATTGTGATCAAACACTCACTTGTAATTGAGGCAAGAGACACCAATTGTGTGGTGGTCCTTGCGGGAAGTTTGATTTCCAAGTGATTTGAGAAGAGAAGCTCACTCGGTCCGAGGGACCGTTTGAGAGAGGGAAGGGTTGAAAGAGACCCGGCCTTTGTGGCCTCCTCAACGGGGAGTAGGTTTGCGAGAACCGAACCTCGGTAAAACAAATCCGTGTGTCACACTCTTCATTTGCTTGCGATTTGTTTTTGCACCCTCTCTCGCGGACTCGTTTATATTTCTAACGCTAACTCGGCTTGTAGTTGTGTTTATATTTGTAAATTTCAGTTTCGCCCTATTCACCCCCCTCTAGGCGACTATCAATTGGTATCAAAGCCCGGTGCTTCATTAGAGCTTAACCGCTCGAAGTGATGTCGGGAGATCACGCCAAGAAGGAGATGGAGACCGGCGAAAAGCCCACTACAAGCCACGGGAGCACTTCATTGGAAGAGTCCCGCACCAAGAGGAAGGAGAAGAAAGACTCCTCCAAAGGGAAGGAGAAGAAGAAGGACTCCTCCAAAGGGAAGGAGAAGAAATCTTCTTCACACAAAGAGAAGAAGGAGAAGTCTTCCTCCCACAAGCCGCAACGGAGTGGAGACAAGAAAAAGAGGATGAGGAAAGTGGTCTACTACGAGAACGATTCTTCATCGACATCCACCTCCGGCTCCGACGCGGCGTCCGTCACTTCTAAACGCCAAGAACGTAAGAAGTATAGTAAGATTCCCCTACGCTACCCTCGCATTTCCAAACATACACCTTTACTTTCCGTCCCATTAGGCAAACCACCAACTTTTGATGGTGAAGATTATGCTAGGTGGAGTGATTTAATGCGATTTCATCTAACCTCACTCCACAAAAGTATATGGGATGTTGTTGAGTTTGGTGCACAGGTACCATCGTAGGGGATGAAGACTATGATGAGGATGAGGTGGCCCAAATCGAGCACTTCAACTCTCAAGCAACAACAATACTCCTCGCCTCTCTAAGTAGAGAGGAGTATAACAAAGTGCAAGGGTTGAAGAGCGCCAAGGAGGTTTGGGATGTGCTCAAAACCGCACACGAAGGAGATGAGCTCACAAAGATCACCAAGCGGGAGACGATCGAGGGGGAGCTCGGTTGGTTCCGGCTTCGCAAAGGGGAGGAGCCACAAAACATGTACAACCGGCTCAAGACCTTGGTGAATCAAGTGCGCAACCTCGGGAGCAAAAAATGGGATGACCACGAAATGGTTAAGGTTATTTTAAGATCACTTATTTTTCTTAACCCTACTCAAGTTCAATTAATTCATGGCAACCCTAGATATACACTAATGACTCTCGAGGAAGTAATCGGGAATTTTGTAAGTTTTGAGTGCATGATCGAAGGCTCGAGGAAGATCAACGAGCTTGATGATCCCTCCACATCCGAGGCTCAACCCGTCGCATTCAAGGCGACGAAGGAAAAGAAGGAGGAACCTACACCAAGTAGACAACCAATCGACGCCTCCAAGCTCGACAATGAGGAAATGGCGCTCGTCATCAAGAGCTTCCGCCAAATCCTCAAACAAAGGAGGGGGAAAGACCACAAGCCCCGCTCCAAGAAGGTTTGCTACAAGTGTGGTAAGCCCGGTCACTTTATAGCTAAATGTCCAATTTCTAGTGATAGTGACAGGGGTGACGACAAGAAGGGCAAGAGGAGAGAAAAGAGGAGGTACCACAAGAAGAGGGGCGGCGATGCCCACGTGTGCCGCGAGTGGGACTCCGACGAGAGCTCCACCGACTCCTCCGACGACGAGGATGCCGCCAACATCGCCGTCACCAAGGGACTCCTTTTCCCCAACGTCGGCCACAAGTGCCTCATGGCAAAGGACGGCAAGAGGAAGAAGGTTAAATCCAAATCATCCACTAAATATGAGTCTTCTAGTGATGATAATGCTAGTGATGAGGAGGATAACTTGCGTACCCTTTTTGCCAACCTTAACATGGAACAAAAGGAAAAATTAAATGAATTAATTAGCGCTATTCATGAAAAGGATGACCTTTTGGATTCCCAAGAGGACTTCCTAATTAAGGAAAATAAGAAACATGTTAAGATTAAAAATGCTTATGCTCTAGAAATTGAGAAATGTGAAAGATTATCTAGTGAGCTAAGCACTTGCCATGAGACAATAGACAACCTTAGAAATGAAAATGCTAATTTGTTAGCTAAGGTTGATTCTCATGTTTGTAATGTTTCAATTACCAATTCTAGAAATAATGATAATGATTTACTTGCTAGAATTGAAGAATTGAACATTTCTCTTGCTAGCCTTAGGATTGAAAATGAAAAATTGCTTGCTAAGGCTAAAGATTTTGATGCTACTATTTCCGACCTTAGAACTAAGAATGACATGTTACATGCTAAGGTTGTAGAATCAAAATCTTGCAAACCCTCTACATCTATCGTTGAGCATGTATCTATTTGTACTAGATGTAGAGATGTTGATATTAATGCTATTCATGATCACATGTCTTTAATCAAACAACAAAATGATCATATAGCAAAATTAGATGCTAAAATTGCCGAGCATAACTTAGAGAATGAAAAATTTAAATTTGCTCGTAGCATGCTTTATAATGGGAGACACCCTGGCATCAAGGATGGCATTGGCTTCCAAAGGGGAGACAATGTCAAACTTAATGCCCCTCCTAAAAGATTGTCTAACTTTGTTAAGGGCAAGGCTCCCATGCCTCAGGATAACAAGGGTTACATTTTATACCCTGTCGGTTATCCTGAGGACAAAATTAGGAGAATTCATTCTAGGAAGTCTCACTCTGGCCCTAATCATGCTTTCATGTATAAGGGTGAGACATCTAGCTCTAGGCAACCAACCCGTGCTAAGTTGCCTAAAAGGAAAACTCCTAGTGCATCAAATGAACATAGTCTTTCATTTAAAACTTTTGATGCATCTTATGTGTTGACTAACAAATCCGGCAAAATAGTTGCCAAATATGTTGGGGGCAAGCACAAGGGGTCAAAGACTTGTGTTTGGGTACCCAAAGTTCTTGTGTCTAATGCCAAAGGACCCAAAACCATTTGGGTACCTAAAGTCAAGAACTAAACTTGTTTTGTAGGTTTATGCATCCGGGGGCTCAAGCTGGATAATCGACAGCGGGTGCACAAACCACATGACAGGGGAGAAGAAGATGTTCTCCTCCTACGAGAAAAACCAAGATTCCCAACGAGCTATCACATTTGGGGATGGAAATCAAGGTTTGGTCAAAGGTCTTGGTAGAATAGCTATATCCCCTGACCATTCCATTTCCAATGTTTTTCTTGTTGATTCATTAGATTACAATTTGCTTTCTGTTTCGCAATTATGTCAAATGGGCTACAACTGTCTATTTACTGATATAGGTGTCACTGTCTTTAGAAGAAGTGATGATTCAATAGCATTTAAGGGTGTGTTAGAGGGTCAGCTATACTTAGTAGATTTTGATAGAGCTTAACTCGACACATGCTTAATTGCTAAGACTAACATGGGTTGGCTCTGGCACCGCCGACTAGCCCATGTTGGGATGAAGAATCTTCACAAGCTTCTAAAAGGAGAGCACATTTTAGGACTAACCAATGTTCATTTTGAGAAAGACAGGGTTTGTAGCGCATGCCAAGCAGGAAAGCAAGTTGGTGCCCATCATCCACACAAGAACATCATGACGACCGACAGGCCGCTTGAGCTACTCCACATGGATCTTTTCGGCCCGATTGCTTACATAAGCATCGGCGGGAGTAAGTATTGTCTTGTAATAGTGGATGATTATTCTCGCTTCACTTGGGTATTCTTTTTGCAGGAAAAATCTCAAACCCAAGAGACCTTAAAAGGATTCTTAAGACGAGCTCAAAATGAGTTCGCCTTGAGGATCAAGAAAATTAGAAGCGACAACGGGACGGAGTTCAAGAACTCTCAAATCGAAGGCTTCCTTGAGGAGGAGGGCATCAAGCATGAGTTCTCTTCTCCCTACACGCCACAACAAAATGGTGTAGTGGAGAGGAAGAATCGAACTCTATTAGACATGGCAAGAACCATGCTTGATGAGTACAAGACTTCGGATCGGTTTTGGGCTGAGGCAGTCAACACCGCTTGCTACGCCATCAACCGGTTGTATCTATACACCGAATCCTCAAGAAGACATCATACGAACTCCTAACCGGTAAAAGGCCCAACATTTCATATTTTAGAGTCTTTGGTAGCAAATGCTTTATTCTTGTTAAAAGAGGTAGAAAATCTAAGTTTGCTCCTAAGACTGTAGAAGGCTTTTTACTAGGATATGATTCAAACACAAGGGCATATAGAGTCTTTAACAAGTCCACTGGACAAGTTGAAGTTTCTTGTGACGTTGTGTTTGATGAGACTAACGGCTCTCAAGTAGAGCAAGTTGATCTTGATGAGATAGGTATTGAAGAGGCTCCGTGCATCGCGCTAAGGAACATGTCCATTGGGGATGTGTGTCCTAAGGAATCCGAAGAGCCTCCAAATGCACAAGATCAACCATCCTCCTCCACGCAAGCATCTCCACCGACTCAAAATGAGGATGAAGCTCAAGTTGATGAAGTAGAAGATCAAGCAAATGAGCCACCTCAAGATGACGGCAATGATCAAGGGGGAGATGCAAATGATCAAGACAAGGAGGATGAAGAGCAAAGGCCGCTACACCCAAGAGTCCACCAAGCAATCCAACGAGATCACCCCGTCGACACCATCCTCGGCGATATTAATAAGGGGGTAACTACTAGATCTCGTGTTGCACATTTCTGCGAGCATTACTCTTTTGTTTCCTCTATTGAGCCACACAGGGTAGAGGAAGCACTCCAAGATTCGGATTGGGTGGTGGCGATGCAAGAGGAGCTCAACAACTTCACTAGGAATGAGGTATGGCATTTAGTTCCACGTCCTAACCAAAATGTTGTAGGAACCAAATGGGTCTTCCGCAACAAGCAAGATGAGCATGGTGTGGTGACAAGGAACAAAGCTCAACTTGTGGCCAAGGGATACTCCCAAGTCGAAGGTTTGGATTTCGGTGAAACCTATGCACCCGTAGCTAGGCTTGAGTCAATTCGCATATTATTGGCCTATGCTACTTACCATGGCTTTAAGCTTTATCAAATGGACGTGAAAAGTGCCTTCCTCAATGGACCAATCAAGGAAGAGGTCTATGTTGAGCAACCTCCCGGCTTTGAAGATAGTGAGTACCCTAACCATGTCTATAAACTCTCTAAGGCGCTTTATGGGCTCAAGCAAGCCCCAAGAGCATGGTATGAATGCCTTAGAGATTTCCTTATCGCTAATGGCTTCAAAGTCAAAAAGGTCGATCCTACGCTCTTTACCAAAACACTTGAGAATGATTTGTTTGTATGCCAAATTTATGTTGATGATATTATATTTGGGTCTACTAACGAATCTACATGTGAAGAGTTTAGTAGGATCATGACACAAAAGTTCGAGATGTCTATGATGGGGGGGTTGAAGTACTTCTTGGGATTTCAAGTGAAGCAACTCCAAGAGGGCACCTTCATTAGCCAAACGAAGTATACTCAAGACATTCTAAACAAGTTTGGGATGAAGGGTGCCAAGCCCATCAAGACACCCATGGGAACTAATGGGCATCTCGACCTCGACACGGGAGGTAAGTCCATGGATCAAAAGGTATACTGGTCGATGATAGGTTCTTTACTCTATTTATGTGCATCTCGACCGGATATTATGCTTTCCGTATGCATGTGTGCAAGATTCCAAGCCGACCCTAAGGAAGCTCACCTTACGGCCGTAAAACGAATCTTGAGATATTTGGCTTATACTCCTAAGTTTGGGCTTTGGTATCCGAGGGGATCCACATTTGACTTGATTGGTTATTCGGATGCCGATTGGGCGGGGTGTAAAATCAATAGGAAGAGCACATCGGGGACTTGCCAGTTCTTGGGAAGATCCTTGGTGTCTTGGGCTTCAAAGAAGCAAAATTCGGTTGCTCTTTCCACCGCCGAAGCCGAGTACATTGCCGCAGGCCATTGTTGCGCGCAATTGCTTTGGATGAGGCAAACCCTGCGGGACTACGGTTACAAATTAACCAAAGTCCCTTTGCTATGTGATAATGAGAGTGCAATCAAGATGGCGGATAATCCCGTCGAGCATAGCCGCACTAAACACATAGTCATTCGGTATCATTTTCTTAGGGATCACCAACAAAAGGGAGATATCGAGATTTCTTACATTAACACTAAAGATCAATTAGCCGATATCTTTACCAAGCCTCTTGATGAACAAACTTTTAACAAACTTAGGCATGAGCTCAATATTCTTGATTCGCGCAATTTCTTTTGTTGATGTGCACACATAGCTCATTTATATACCTTTGATCATATCTCTTTCATATGCTATGACTAATAAGTTTTCAAGTCCATTTCAAACCAAGTCATAGGTGTATTGAAAGGGAATTGGAGTCTTCGACGAAGACAAAGGCTTCCACTCCGTAACTCATCCTTCGCCGTCGCTCCGACCCACTCTCCATCTTTGGGGGAGAGAGCAAAAGGACTTCGCCTTTGGTACAATCTTAACTCATTTATTTATGACCAAAGGGGAAGAAAGTACTTCGAGGGCTCTAATGATTCCGTTTTTGGCGATTCATGCCAAAGGGGGAGAAAGTATGAGCCCAAAGCAAAAGGACCGCACCACCACCAATTTCAAAAACTTAGTTTTTCAAAGAGTATTTTCAATTGGTACCCTATTATGTTCAAAAGGGCGAGAAAGTAGTATTTCAAAATAATATATCAAAACCCTCTTGAACACTAAGAGGAGGATCTCAATTTAGGGGGAGTTTTGTCTAGTCAAAGGAAAAGCATTTGAAACAGGGGGAGAAAATTTCAAATCTGGAAAATGCTTTGCCAAATCTTATTCATTTACCTTTGACTATTTGCAAAAGAACTTTGAAAAGGATTTACAAAAGAATTTGCAAAAACAAAACATGTGGTGCAAGCGTGGTCCAAAATATTAAGAATGAAAGAAACGATCCATGCATATCTTGTAAGTATTAATATTGGCTCAATTCCAAGCAACCTTTGCACTTACATTATGCAAACTAGTTCAATTATGCACTTCTATATTTGCTTTGGTTTGTGTTGGCATCAATCACCAAAAAGGGGGAGATTGAAAGGGAATTAGGCTTACACCTAGTTCCTAAATAATTTTGGTGGTTGAATTGCCCAACACAAATAATTGGACTAACTAGTTTGATCTAGTGTATAAGTTATACAGGTGTAAAAGGTTCACACTTAGCCAATAAAAAGATCAAATATTCGATTCAACAAAGGAGCAAAGGGACAACCGAAGGCACCTCTGGTCTGGGGCACCGGACTGTCCGGTGTACACCGGACAGTGTCCGGTGCACCAGAGGACTCCAACTCAAACTTGCCACCTTCGGGAATTTCCAGAGGCACTCCGCTATAATTCACCGGACTGTCCCGTGTACACCGGACAGTGTCCGGTGCTCCAAGGAAGAGCGGCCTCCGGAACTCGCCAGCCTCGGGAAAACGCAGCGGCTGCTCCGCTATAATTCACCGGACATGTCCGGTGTACACCGGACTGTCCAGTGAACCAGCAGAGCAACGGCTACTTCGCGCCAACGGTCACCTGCAGGCGCATTCAATGCGCGCCAGAAGCGCGCAGAAGTCAGGCACGCCCATACTGGCGCACCGGACATTGAACAGTACATGTCCCGTGTGCACCGGACATCCAGGCGGGCCCAGAAGACAGAAGCTCCAACGGTCGGAATCCAACGGCATTGATGACGTGGCTGGCACACCGGACATGTCCGGTGTACACCGGACTGTCCGGTGCACCATACGACAGTCAGCCTCCACCAACGGTCATGTTTGGTGGTTGGGGCTATAAATACCCCAACCACCCCACCATTCATTGCATCCAAGTTTTCCAGCTTCCAACCACTATACAAGAGCTAGCATTCATTGCAAAGCACACCAAAAGAGATCAAATCCTCTCCCAACTCCATATAAAGCCTTAGTGACTAGAGAGAGTGATTTGTAGTGTTCATTTGAGCTCTTGCGCTTGGATCGCTTCTTTTCTTTCGCATTCTTTATTGTGATCAAACACTCACTTGTAATTGAGGCAAGAGACACCAATTGTGTGGTGGTCCTTGCGGGAAGTTTGATTCCCAAGTGATTTGAGAAGAGAAGCTCACTCGGTCCGAGGGACCGTTTGAGAGAGGGAAGGGTTGAAAGAGACCCGGCCTTTTTGGCCTCCTCAACGGGGAGTAGGTTTGCGAGAACCGAACCTCGGTAAAACAAATCCGCGTGTCACACTCTTCATTTGCTTGCGATTTGTTTTTGCACCCTCTCTCGCGGACTCGTTTATATTTCTAACGCTAACCCGGCTTGTAGTTGTGTTTATATTTGTAAATTTCAGTTTCGCCCTATTCACCCCCCCTCTAGGCGACTATCAGAATTCATATTTTTTGATATGACATTGAAGTTCAAATCTTTTGGAGCTCAGTTTTGTGGACACTTTTAAAACTTCCTTGTGAATGTGTTTGCAAAATTTAGGTTCAAATGGAGTTCATTTGGATTGATTTTATGTTTTAGAGCTTTGTTGGCCGTGCGACGACAAGGGATAGGGAGCCTGACCACGGAGGGGCATGGTCGTGGTCGCGGTGCCTAGGGTGATGGGAAGATGGCGGCGCCCAAGGAGGAGAGTCGTCTGGTCGGCCAAGGAGAGGAGGCGGTGATGACCGAGGCAGGGAGGGTGAAGCTTCCACGATTGCAGTGCTCCCAGGGGTGACGCTCCTAGTGCTGCAGGTGGTAGCGGGAGGTGGAGGACAGCCGGCGGAGGCACGACTAGAGGAGAGGATGCCTGGCAACGATGCACGGACACATGCAGGGGAGTAGGAGACGAGGGGCCACAACACTGGGTTGTTGGAGAGGGGCAGCCACGCCGTCAGTTAGGGAGAGGAAGGGTCAGGGTCGGCCGCCAAATGCGCAGGGTAGATGGGAGAGCCACGCGGCCGCGTCGAAGGGAGAGTAGGGCATCACCATGAGGAGCAGCGATGGTGTGGACAGATGGGGCAGATCAAGGCCGGTCGTGGGGAAGAAGGCTAGCGTGGGATGAGTGGCTGCCACTGGAGGGAAGGATGAGCCTCTCGGGGACAATAACGCTGAAACTGTAGGGAAAGGACCTCGGGGCTGGCGGATGTGGGGTGGAGGGAAGAAAGACCTAGCTGATACCATATAAGAATGTGGGAAATCCCTTGTTGTATTGCATAGGAGATTGTTACATATATATAGAGACCCAGGGGTGACCCTAACCCTAATGGGTCGGCAGCCCAACAGTGATGCCTGCCCACCTACACATACACATAGGAACACACACTCTAACACATCCAATCAATAGTTGGTTAAAATGTTTTTGGTGTGGACATGTTCTTTATTTATTGAAGTGAAGAGTCCAAGTATAAGATTTTGGAGAGTTTTCCCACTAAACTTGTTTTGGTTATTCTGAGTATTTCACTATGTTTGTCGATTATCACCGAGAATATTCAACCACCTATTGGCTCGTGGGCATCTTATTTGAGGGTTTTGATGTTTTGGAGGACTGAAAGAAGATTTAGAGAGTGAGCCAAAATTGGTTTTGTGCATTAATTTTTGTTGGTGTTGAACAACAAAAGTGGTGGACAGTCCTGCCCAGCCCGGATGGTCTGCACCCCGCGATCAGATTAACTTGAGCGATTATCCTTATCTCGTGCGTTGTTATCTATCTAATCACTTGGGATTTATTAGCTATCGCCTAAAAACGAGTCCAGACCTCCCCCTATATATATGAAGGGGTGTGGCCGATTGAGAAACCCCGAACACATTCCAATTGAACCAATTACTTTCTTAATCATTTTTATCCTAGGAGTAGATGTAGCATAGTCTAGTTGTAGCTTTCCACATATCCACCTCCACCTCTATTTGACTCTATGTCGTCTAGATCCGTCTTACGTGGCCTCCTGACCCCAAAACGACCCTAGGATATTACCTTGACGAGGTCTCCCTCGGTAGGGCAAGATCTATTTCATCTTAGTCTCCACAACTTCCACCTTCTTTATAATTAGGTCGCGGACCGTCTGGCCGAGAGCCACAAACCGTCCGCGCCGCCACAAAGGTCACCACCAGACGGTTCATCTCCTAGTGTTTTGCGCCTAGATCGGAGCCAACACACTTTTTGGTGACTCCGCTGAGGATGAAGATTGCAAATCTACAAAATCAGGCTTATATGACCTATTCTAAAGATCTCAACGATGCTTCTCCAAACAGCGACACAAGGATGACTAATTTGTCGGTCGTTGAGCATAAAAAATTAGAAGATGACATGAAGAAGCTGGATGAGGAGATCCAGCGACAATAAGATCAGGTGCTCAAGGTGGCAAAGAAGTGGTACCTCTCGTACTTCAGGGTAGATCACCGCTAGAAGGTCGTCCGAGAGAGAGAAATAAACATCGATTACATGTCAGTCGTGTTGTTGTAGCTCCCCACGGTATGTGATGCCAGGTCAGCCGATGATATTCAATATATGAAAATTTCTTTTGATTATCAGATTAAATGTATCACAAAGGATATAGAGAAGATGGTGCATGCATTAGAAAAAACTCACATGCCTAATTCTTTATCACATGAATTGGGCATTGAAACAATTATGCCAAACACATCGGCAACAAATGATTGTGTTATCACAAACAATTTCTCTGGCATGGCTCCTTTCTTCATAACACCAATGATTGTGTTGTCTTTCGTCGGCAAATACAATCGGCTATAAACGAAGACCGGTTGAGATTTCAAGAGGTGAAGATTGACAGGCCACCTGTCCATGTTGCCACATTAGAGCCGACGAGCAAAAAAGTCTTAGTTTGGCCATGTGCGGTCGATAAAAGCAAAGATAAAAATATCATCATTGGTGATCTCGCACGCCAAATATGTCTCGCAGAGTGGTTACTCGGAAGGCTTCGGACAAAAGAAAGACCGAAGGTGCCGGGGCAAGCACGATTGGACACCCGATCACGGTCACCTGTCCTACGTTTGTCGATGATCCGGGCACTAAGGCCGGACAGTCCGGGACAGGCGCGGACAGTTCGGCTATGAAGGTCGGACGGTCTGCAGACGACCAGAAGCAGTAGCGACCTCAAACTGTTAGACCACAACGTCTTAAAACAAGTACTAGGAAGCGAAACACTTCCAAGACGTCTGGCTGGCTCCGCAGAGGCGGCCCTACTTTTGACCAGCTGCTTGGTAAATATTTGAAGAAGAAGGTTGTTCCACACAACCGACCAATAAAAAAACAAAGTAAAAAAGGCAATCTATGTGAAAGCAAAGGCCGACTAAACCGACCTAAAAAGTGGTGCAACCAAGATTGTCTGGTCATCCTCCTCCAGGGATGTCATGGTGCTTTCCAGTCTATTCATCGCCAATGTGTTGTCCTACTCAAGTGTGGGGCAGTACGACGATGAATCCGTATTACTGGTCCAATCCGTTTACTTATTCAAGGCCAGAGGGCACCACAAGTTTTTTTCCTATTGATGTGTTGATCAGGCAGACATGGCCGAAGAGGATGCAATCCAAAATAGCCTCTGCGCATCAAAGTTCTATCAAATATTTATATTATCTGATCACAAGAGACGATGACTTGCATCGAGCTGAGTCCTTACTTCAAGAACAAAATAACTTATGAGATATATTGTTTCTGAAGTGCGCTGGTGCTTTTAGTTCGCCAAGCTCCACCAAATGGCAAGGGGCATGTGTTGAACATCAAAAGTGGCGAACGTTCCGGCCCTAGGGCTCGGACGGTCCACACCCCTGTGATCAGATTAACTTGGGTGATTATTCTTATCTCGTGCGTGGTTATCTATCTAATCACGTGGGATTTGTTAGCTATCGCCAATGAACGGATCTAGACCTTTCCCTATATATATGAAAGGGGTACGGCCGATTGAGAATCCCCGAACACATTCCAATCGAACCAATTACTTTCTTTATCCTTCATGTGTCCTAGGAGTATATGTAGCATAGTCTAGTTGTAGCTTTCCACATATCCACCTCTATCTCTATTCGAATCTACGTCGTCTAGATCCGTCTTGGGTGGCCTGTCGACCCCAAGACGACCCTAGGATATTACCCTAACGAGGTCCCCCTCGGTAGGACAAGATCTATTTCATCTTAGTCTCCACCACTTCCACCTAGTTTATCATCAGGCGACTCTACGTCGTCTAGGAACGCTCCAGGTGACTTATCGACTCGGAGCACCCTAAGATCTCTCATCCAGGGGCAAGATCTAGGTTCCGACGAGGAGGAAGACGACCCTATGCCATCGCGGACAGTATGGTCCTAGACGCGGACCGTCCGGAAGCGTGCAGAAAAGGCGCCTCTCCTGCGCCCCAGAGGAGCGGACCATCCGTGCCGTCGCAGAGGGTACCGCCAGACAGTTCATCTTCCCAGTGTTTGGCGCCCAGATGGACGTCGCCAACCATTGGTTTTCGTTCACCTTTTTTTATCTGATCTCTTAATTAATTGATTCTTTGATATAAGCCTTGTATATAGTATACCCTTGATATTCTTAGGTAGCTAGTGGACATCATTGCATATATATATATATATATAGTTATAGTATTAGGAGCCCTGGGCTTCCATCTGTCACACCCGGCTTTAAGGAACAAAGCCAGGTGCATCTCATACATGCGCCAAGAAGACAACATATATAATAACAGAGTGTATAGAGATAAATGTCATAAAACATCAGAGTATTTATTACATAGCGGAAGACTTATTACAAAATAAAATAATAAAGATAAAACGAACTAAGGATCGTCGGCGCCAATGTCAACTGAGAAACGCCACCTAGATCAGATCATACTCCTCGCCTTGTGGCTCCTCCTGAACCACCTGCTCTTCTCCTGTGGGGGGGGGGGTGTGAGACAGCAAGAGTGAGCTCACATACGTTCATCGCTCAACAAGTCGTGGGGAATAATGTGACATGAACTCACCAAAGGTGGGAGCTCATGGAGTGTAAGGCTTATCAAAGAGAATGGTTAAAGCTGAGCATTGCTTTTAATGTTGGTCAAACTTTTATTAGCAATTACTAAGTGTAAGTAAATACCAAACCTTAAATAAAATAATAGAACAACATTAATAATAAACCCATGTATATGCAAATGACAAAATTTAATTTAGGTTTCATAATTTAATCATCAGAGAGTCCTGAGCCGCTCATGACCGTGAGCTCGGCTAGTATACCAGTTTTACACTCTGCAGAGGTTGTACCCTTTACCCACAAGTCGTGTATCCCATGTCGCCAGGGTTAGCTAGGCCCTTAGACACTACCGAGGTGAATGGCTAGGGATCCACTACGAGGCCTTTACAAAGTTCCACTAGCTTCCGAAAACCCGCTACAGTTTATGGGAAGAGCACTTGCAAGAATCCCCCGTCCGACCGCCATCGCAGCTAAATCAACCCGAGAACCTCCTTGCATGCAACTCCCCTACTGCCCTTGCCCCTTTCGGGTAAGGTAGTCTTCCACTAGCTTTCCTAATTAATCAGCCAAGGGCGTCCATAAACCCTTGTGGTGGCACGTGGTTCTCAAGTTAAGCTCTATGTTCCAATTAACATTAATGATCTTGACATGAACATAAATAGAATAACAAAAGAATTGGAACATAGATATAATAAATGATTATCCCAAAACCATGTAAAGCAATAGCAAAACTACCCAAGTGATTCAGGGGTAAACAAGGTAATGAGATAAACAATCTAGGGTGACCTATCGGGTCCCATCAAAATTAACCTATGCATGGTAGATGATTATAAAGAACATTATTGGGTAACAAAAGTGAATCAAGGGCACAACTTGCCTTCAATGAGCTCCTGCTCAGCTACTTCTATCTGCTGCTCACCAGGATCCTCAGATTCCACAGTGGCTTGCTCGTCTACTCGCATCAACACAATACATACATAGTATAGCAAAAATTAACATTGCATCAAACATGTAAATAAAATACACAGTAAAAATCTATACATTAAAATGAGATCATAGGAACTGGAATCACTAAATTTGGAGTTATAGATTTCAAGTTATGAATTTCCTAAGATTTAATGTGCTTAAAATAGGATTAAATGAGAAATTGATTTTCTAACTGTTTTCATGACAAAACAGAGACACTAAATGATAGAGAATATTATTACAAAATTTTAGAAATTGGAATGGTTCAATTTGGAGCTAAAATGAATTTTCTATGCATTTTACAAGTTTCTAGAATTGTTTTTGTATTAAAAACGAATTTCCATAATTATTTCACTGTTTTTAATCTACTCTGGACTGGGCGCACTATTTCGGAGAAAGACAGGGGTTATTCTACAAATATTCCTGAGACTCAGCGCACTGTTACTGTGAACCGCGGGTTGATTCAAACATTTTCCAGGGTCTCTTTTGCAATTATGGCTCGGTGAAGGGGTACGGTGCGCGGACGGACGTCCGATCAAGTGTTGACGGCCCAGATTAGATCCGAAGGGGTACGGGACAGTGACCGTGGGATCACAGATCGACGGCAGAGGTTTTAAAGAGATAAGGAGGGTTCTGGACCGCCCGATCCCATCCAACGACACACGATCGATCCCGAAGAGGGTATCCTCTGCGCGATCACGATCGTCGGCCATCAATCTAACGGTTTAGATTAGGTGCGGCAAAGAACGCATTCAGATTGGATCCTAACCATCAAATGGAGATCTAACGGTTGGGACACCGTCTTCAATCCCCAACACCCAAACTCGACGGCGGCCGGGTATCACGGCGGAGCAGCTCCGGCCGCAAGCAATCTCCGGGTTTTAATGCCCTATACTTCGTTCCGAGATGTTCTCTACGCAGAGGAGGATAGGGCGAGCAAGTTGGGTGACGAATTACCGAAGGTGGGGCGGCGAGGTCGTCTGACCACAGAGCAGGTGGGTTCACGGATGAGCTGCAGGTACGGTGAGAAATCGCCGTCGATGGGCAAGCGATTCCACCCCCGGAAGTCGGTCCAACACACGCGGCGGGGCCCGCTGATGCACCCGGGGCAGTTCGCCGCGACTGGAAAGCTGGCCTAGGATGAAGTCTACGGTGGTGGCGCTACTTCTTCTTTCTCGCTCCGTGCTCTCGGCGGCAGGGTTTCTGGCGGACATGGCTGGCGCGAGCGAGGACGAGGGTCGTGCCAAACTTATGGAAGCAGGGCAAGTGGCCATCATGGGCGAGGTCGGCGAACTAATCCCCGGTAGATGCGGCCTGGTTGAGGCGAATGGAGCCGGTCAGCCGGGTATCACGCGCGGGGTCAGTTAGAGAGGATAGGGACGATTCCGACCAACAGGGCCCATCGGCAGTGATTCGCTGCACGCGGCGAAAGCGGCTTGGGACTGACTGGCGTGGCCCACACGTCAGGGACAGCTGCAAGCCCACGCGACTGGCGAACAGAAGCGGAGGAGTGGAGTTGGGCTGGCGGTGCGCGCAAGTGGGAAGGAAGTTGGGCCGAGGTCATCCGTGCGGCCCAATCACGTTAGGGTTGTTTTTTTATCTTCTTTCTCTTTTCTTCCTTTCCAAATTTAGATTTCAATTTTGAATCTATTTTTGTGTGAAGTTCAAACTCAGGTTAATTGTCTACATTTACATAACCATATGAACTGATGATTTTTTTGTTCATTTATATTTTTATTTTATCCTATTTGTATAGTATTTTCCCTCTTTTCTCAAATTCTAGAATTCCTTTTAGATCTTGAATTCCACTTTGGACTTTAATTTATTTCTCTTTATATTATTTTTATATTGTCACAAAATGCTCACAAAGATAAAATCCAGCATGATGCATAATTTATTTTTGGGTATCTTTTGTTATTTAGTTGTTTCTAATGTGGTGTTCACATGTGTAAATGAATCGAGGCAATACATATGAAGGAAATAATACCATTTTCTATGCTTTTACAAATCGGGTATTACACCATCAATGCAGGGAGCCCCTGCCAGTCTAGTTGTGCCGGGCGCGGGTCGACGTGGCAGGTGGTCCGAGTACCGCGCACATGCACCGATTGAAGGTGGGTCGTACGTGCGCACCCTCTATTACCATTTATGCATCCGTTTCATTCAAATTACGTATGCATAAACACGTAACTGACACGGTGAGTGCGTATGCTCCGCGCGGGTTTTCCGGCGTCGTGGTCACGACCCGCTTTGGAGTTGGCCACGTTTATACTTGCATATTATGACTCCAACCGTTTCATAAATTGACACGTCGATGCGGCTTGGTCGGTGTGGTGTAGTATTTGGGATTTATGATTGTATAATTCGATGTTAACAACTACATATCATTTTGGGATTTATTATATTACGTACTTTGGCGTGGGTCTTGATTAATTTTTTTTGTAAACTGTTTACGATACTTTGCACAGCTATTTATGCTTATTATGATCACGCAGTTACCAAACCTTCACCCTGACTGTGCGCTGACTAGTGGACCCACAGTCCCTCGCCGCTCCCCCGCGGGCCGACCGAGCTAATATGGTCAACGAGCCACACACAACAGACACCTTTCAATTAATTCAGCTCGGGTCCACCCAAACCCTAAAAAAATCAGTTCCTCCCCATCGCCGTCATTCGCTCCTGCGATCGCCATCGACGACCGCCCCCACCTCTTCCACCGCCGTAATCTCCGCTGTTCATCGATTCACCGCCGTCGTTCTCCTTCCCTGGTTCGTTTCCCCTCTCATTCTTTCGAGTTCCCCCCATTCTTTTACATAGTTCAGTCGTTAATGTCCATCAGGTTCGCCCCGCCCCTTCTACATCCCTTCAATTGATTCGAAATTAATTGAATCGCCTCATTATATGTAGTATCCGATAATGCCTTCCAATTTTTTCAATTGCATATTTGTTACATTCTGTTCATTTTTATATAGGTACTGAGTGTTGTTTATAAACACAATATATTTTTTTACAATAGCAATCAATAGATTAGTGATGTTATTGTACTGTGTTATTATTGTTGTTTCTGATAGTTATACTACATATACTTTTATGAATTATATTGCATAATTTATTTATGCACACTATGTACTGTTTTATTTAAATGTGAGTTTTCACATATCTGTTGTTATGCATTCCTTCTTCTCATTTACGTTGTCTACATCTGTTGTTATGCACAATACACACACTATACATACCCCAACAGTTTCATAATGTTATATTTATTCAATTATTATGTATGGTATAGTATTATTTCCTGATGTTCTTTTTCATTTACTTAGTTTGTTCTACCCCAAAAAATGAAGTCAGTTGATCGTCCTCCCGCTAATCCCAAACGCATAACCATTGAGTCAAGCCAAGAATTCTTTAGTGTTGAGATACCACGGCCGACCTCTATTGGAGTTTCTCCAAACACAAAGCATTCTGATCAGTGTCCTGCACCTGTCGAGAAACCATCTGTTATTTATGAAGCCAATGAACAAACTGGATCTGGCAATGACGACGATGACTTCATGACACCTACAAAGAAGCGTAATGCTGCTGGAAGTCATATGAATATCTTACGGAAGACATGCACAAAGAGGCCGAAAGTAGTAGAAACTCCACGGCAGGTTATATGTTATACTTATGATTTCATATATATTAAATACTAATTAGTATTCAATAATTATGACCTGATACAACATATTAGATATTATTTAGTAGTATACAGTAAGGAT
The DNA here is from genome assembly GCF_902167145.1 of Zea mays. Classification (NCBI taxonomy): domain Eukaryota; kingdom Viridiplantae; phylum Streptophyta; class Magnoliopsida; order Poales; family Poaceae; genus Zea; species Zea mays. The sequence continues at coordinate 122,561,806 of NC_050098.1, read as the reverse complement.
GAATCTAGTCGAATTTTCACGTTAGGTTCCAAGTTCTGAATTGCATTTACAATATCATATTTATTTTACAACACTTGGACACTTTTTTATTGTATACAGATAATGCAGTTTAGTTTATTTAACTAGGTATTATGTTATTTTAGTTGCATCCCTTACATTATGAGTGCTAATTTTATAGCTCATGCCACATTTATTTCATTGTTTTCATAACATTTAACATACATTATTTCAGAAACTCAATGTTAGATGCAACCCTCAGGATGTGATTATAACTATTAAGATATTGAATGAGAGGCAACGACAAGCCGTTGCTAGAAAAGGATTTTCCAATATTCTTGACATGACACTTGATGCACTGGGTAGCCGTTCTCATCTTCGTTGGTTGATGGATAAGTTGGACCACAAGGATATGACTATTCGCCCTGGAGTTGGCAAGGAACTAAAGATTACGAAAGAAACTGTCCACCTTATACTAGGCCTTCCGAATGCTGGCGGTGGTAAGCCACTAGGAATCGATGAAGCAGTGGCGGGCAATAACTTGAGGGCTGAACTTGGATTGTCCAAGGATGAGTTTGTTGTTGCATCTCTTCAGGACCGATTGAGAAAAGGAAATGATGATGACCTCTCTATCAGATGCTTCTTTTTGATATTGTTCAATAGATTGTTGTTCCCCACTTCCAGCTGGGGCATATCTAACCATGAAGTGTTATTGACGGAAGAAATGGACCGTTTCCATGAAATAGACTGGTGCCACTTAATTTTTAACGACCTATGTGAAGCTGCACAAAAGTGGCATACAAGAAGCACTTCTAATGTGTCCACGACGATATATGGATGCTCAGTTGTCATACTAGTAAGTAAATAACATTGGACTGTTCATTTTTTTCATATCGAATTGAATCTATTTTACTTGCTCAATTACCATCCATGATAGTATAAATTAGTTATTGTTTTTTTGTAGTTGTACTATTTGGACCACTTGCATGATGCTGCAGCCCCCCCAATAAACGTGGCACAACCCGCATAAAATTCTTTGATAAAAACATTATCCAAGCTCTGACAAAAGATGATAAGAGGAAGCCACGCCAAAGCGGTGAACCTTTTGGCCATTGTGAGGTATGTCATCTGTACATAAAACAATAGGAATGCATTACCCTGCATAAATATGCATTTGCTGTTATTAGGTGAATGTTTATGCATGTAGTATCTCTATTAGTTTTCGTACCATTCTGAATAAACTCGTAATAGACACCATATACTTCATTTTTCAGTGGGTAACACACTTTATTTATGGTTATCTTTCATGTATTTAATTATATTACAAATGTTTTTTTTCAATTCCGAAGCTTTTCTGAAACTTGCTGTTCTGCTGTCCCTAGTGTGCAGTTTCAATCAGAGGTCAGTTTATGGCAAAACATACATCCCATATGTGTCCATAAATACCATATGTACATTACAGATGTTTTATGTAATATTATATCCTTATGTTTCTAATAATTAATTATGATGCATTATCATTCATTACATCACAGCATAGGGACAGGACAAACATTTTTGATGTCCCTCGTCCCGATCCTTGTGGTCATCATACTATTCATATCCAGCTCCCATTGATCAAGGATATGCTTTCAAGTAAGATAAAGCAGCTCCAACCACGTGACCGACCAAAATTCATTGAAAAGTTTGTTGAGTATGATTCTGAAGTTGGCAAAGCGTGTTCCATCATAAAAAGTACTCTTACCAAGATGGTTGTGAAGCAGTATGAACTAGCGGACACATTTGCTGAGTTAATTGATGATGTCCTTCACGCGGAGTCTGGCGACCCAGACAATGTTGTGGAAGCGCCTCAAACAGATAAACCTCCAGATATATCTCAGCATATGTCGTCAGGTTACCTTCCCTCATTGTCATTTATTCAATTCATGTACTTAACTCTATGCATTTATCAGTTCTTGCTGTTTGAATACTACAACTTTTTAATTACAGAGGAACAGATCCATGAGGGTACCCAGAATACCCAGGACATGACTATGCCATATTCACAACCGAATACGGAGTTGACAGGTACCCAGTTTGAAGAAATACACGAAAAGCAACAACAAATGCGTCGTGCATTTGAGGGCTGCCCTGACGATTTGGAGACGAACATAACCCCAAATGCGGAAAACCAGGTATTTTATGCAGTCTGATTATGGTTACATTACATGTTAATTTCCAATTTTCATCCAAAATATTAGACAAAACCATAATAATGTATACAGGATTTCTGTTTTAATGTTGGCGATAATATGCCGAGCGACACAAACATGTCTCATCGACATGTACCAGACTGCAATCCTATGAGCTCATATCCGTCTTCCCACTTGCCGATGTTTGACGCCACACCGCAAAAACATGTATATGTTTCAGCTTTGTTTTATCCATTGTAATCTCAATTATGGATTAAATTTAATTGACACATGATTGAGGCTTAAAACATAGTATCATTGTTTCTTTGGGTCAGGGAGGAGACATTGGTGCATCTCATGACACTCCAACTTACACGGGCCCCCTTTTTGATCAGACACCTAGTGGTCATGTAAGTAATCCAGTTATACATTTATTGCATGCTTGCTTCTCATAACTCATTCATAATTTACTATACTCTCTACCTGCATTGTGTTTCAGGTTGCAGATGGTGAGGAAACACATAGCTTGCACACTACACATGACCACTCTCTGCCATGTTTAACAGAATTGGACTGTGCTCGGTCGCTTCGTGATTTTTTGTGCTCCTCAAAAACTGACCCAAACAGGTTTTTCTTTAACTTTTAAGTCAAAATAACATGTAGGTTGTTGCTTACATATATAATGAATAACATATCCTTTTTCATTATTATATAGGAAGATCATAGAATTCGATGAATGTATTGGAAATTGTCTCGATATACAACAATCATTTGCAGATGGGATGTGTCTGGATAATGTGTTCATGCAGTGTTTCATCATGGGTTTTCGCCATGACAAAAACAATAATTGCTCGTCCATCAACAAAGACAGACTTGTACTGGATGTCAATGTTGGTGTATGTACAATTCATTAATACCTACCTATTTTTGCAATTGTTTACATACAGTTTTATATGACACAGTAATTATGATTATGCAGATTCTCCTCAACTTTGAGGAGCATGAACGCTACAGTAAATCTCCTCAGATTTTTGATCAAACTGTCCTTGATGCTTATCTGGACAAGACCCTGCCCCAACTGGACAATTTTGGTGATTACAAAACGGTATACTTATTTATCTTTGTATCAACGCTCTCCTGTTATGCAATTATATTCATCGCTCAGCTACACACTAATGTTATCATTCTGTTTATCTAACTCCTGATATTTGACAGATTATGGTCCCTATTCTTCATATGGGACATTGGACATTGTATGTCATCAATATCCAGTTTCGATGTATTCACATTTTAGATTCAAATCCATATGGTCCGGAGTTGGGTGGTACTTCATGGAAGATGTTTCATTACTCCCAAAAGGACATAGGCACCAGGAAACTACCATGGGCTAGGGTTATAATGAACAGATTGAACAAATCTTTGCAACAAGTCCGGCCCAATTCACGCATCCCAAAATTTGGAAATTTCCCAATTGACATGCCACCTATGTGTCCCACCATGATAGCTAGATCTAATGACTGTGGCTTTTTTGTCATGAGATACATCCAGTACTATGACTATATGGATGGTTCTATCAAGCAATTTATACAACGAGTGAGTCATTTTATGATTATGCAGTTTGTATTTATACATTCAACATTTCAGATATAACTTATTCACCTCGGGATAATGTGTATTATGCAGGAAAACTCTGGTGACCTACGATCTCTAGCTCTATATTACCTCACCTTCCATAGCAAGAACAAGTGCCTCCCGTTGCCTCCAGAAATTCAAAGATTCAAGTTTGGACGCTAGCTGTGTCGCTGGATCAACATTTTGTGAATCGCAACTGTTTGATATGGAACAAACATTTTGTGGCTTCCTTGTTACGGAACAAGATGTTGTGAAGCCAAACCTCCTTGTTGCATGTCTATGTAACCGTATTGAAACTTTCTATTTTTTTCACCCAAGCTATCAAGACACTCATGTCTAATGCAGTTTTTAGATAAAAATTTGGCCTATGTGTATTAAACAAGTTATGAAACATCTTCAGTTCAAACTTCGACTGTTTGCTCATATTTCTATCAGTGATGTACTCACTAGTTATTGTTATTCTCTGATTTCTTCACAAATCTATTATTTACCAGTATGTGTCACAAATTCTTATGTCTAATAAGAATTACGCTGTTTTGTTAGTTCATTTACGCAAATTTGTACCCACTTTACAATAATTTTAATTACAGACGAATTACGCTGTTTTGTTAGCTCAATTACGCAAATCTGTACAGCCTTATTCTTTTGTCAATAACTACTGGTATCAGATTTGTCTACTCGCACACATGTGTAATAAAAATTATGTTACTACATTAAATCACAATTTATTGTGTCGTTTGTTTTCTTCACAAAGACATTTTTAGCCAGTTTTTGCCACCAAAATTTGTATAGCGTCGAATTACACTGTTTTCATAACACATTTACGCATATTTCGTATACAGTTTACACAACATTTCAATACATGCAGTAAATCATTATTACTTATACTTTGTGAATATCGACTGGTTCCAGCATTTATAAATTCACCCATAGTTGTAATAACAAGTATGGCACTACATTACATTTGTCATAAAATATGAAATCATCTACTCCCCACTAGATGAATCATTGTCTGTGACACCTCCTTGATGTTTTTTTGAAGTGCATGCCTCATTCCAGTTTGGAGCGCTAGATGAACCCTTGTTCCTAGAACCTATGGGCCGCCCTCTCTTTCGACCAGTAAGGCTGGCCAACCGAAGCCTATTCTCCTCCACAGATAGACAAGTGCGACTATTGTGACCATCAGCAATTCCACACCTTTGACACTTTCTGTTCTTTTTTTTGTCTCCTTTTGCCCCCAACTTAATAACTCTTTTTCGGTATCACTGATTGTTCTGCCCTTTGGCTTCGCGTTATCCGGTCTTCTCAAGCTTACTCCACTCACATTAAAATCTAGCTTCTACAATTAAGAAAAAATATGATATTTTTAAATATTAGTACTTAAATCCAATTATTTGTATGTAATTTTAAATAATATCCATGCACATGCGTTTTTAATAGCACCATTACCTTTTTAATCGTCAAATCTGTACCACTCACATCAATCAGTGGTGTGCTAGTGGTCAATTGTCCATAATCGTGCTGCACACATATACCATTCTTAATCATTCATAATCAGCAACAAGGTCTAATCGTTACTATTTTGTATTACAACAACTTTTTCCTCTTTTATAATCATGTATTACCTGTTCCAATATTTGTTGTGGCATAACACATTGGGTATCGCTCACACCACCTTCTTGTAAAGTAGGGACCAATTGAATTACCTGTCAAATAATACGATTGACAGTAAATAGGTGTGTTTATGACAAACAGTACACACCATTATGCATAGTAAACATCATATAACATATTACACATACACCAGCCTGCGCCATTCTTGTCGTTAGATTATCTCCCATCATGTCTCTTACATCATTCCTGTCGCCCTGTATCAGGCAAGTTTCTCATACTTTCCATTCACCAAAACTTATAACTCAGTATATCAATTAAAATACACGGCTATTACAATTAATATATTAAATACATGTATTCCTTCGCCATCACTAGTACTATCATCACCTTCAATATCTGGCTCCAACCGTGAAAGTAGCAAAAGCAGTTCATCCATCATCTCCAGGGCTCTATCATATCCAGCCTTCGAAAGACTTGCATGATGTACTACTTTCATTGACTTTTTAAGCAACATCTTCTGCCTATATGATTTAGTCTCACCGTCTTTACCCTTCAAATTCTTATCATCCCTTGAAAAAGTCACATATTGTATAGCAGAGTAGGTGTATCTCTGAAGGATGTATTCCGAAGGTATTCGATCAATTTGAAGATGCATAAATGTTCGTAAAAGATGCACACAAAGCAGACCTACAACAAAGCATGTAAAAATGTCTTCGTTTATGTTCACTCATTATAATTAAACATTTTTATTCAACAATTACGCAATATGACATACCTGTATGCTCCCAATGCTTGCATTCACATTCATACTTTCCAGCATCTACATCAGCCATTACTTTGAATTGGTGTTGCCCCCACACAATCTTATTTGACCTTGAAGTATGCTGAACCACCCATTCATTCACACCACCATCTGGATCATGTGATATCTTGTATGCAGTAGCATATTTCAAAGACTCGTGAAACTTATTCATTACAGCCCTTGTGTATGTCCTCGCTACACGTATCTCAAACATATACAATGTATTTGTTTCCTTTTGGCCCTACAGTAGACAAAATTTTACGTTATAATACGGTACGTTAAATATTATGATATAATAATATTCTATGTACTCACCATGCATCCTAGTGCCTCTTTTGCCTCTTTCATCTTCCTACTGTGTAGAAGCTTCAACATTTGCTTGGCGAATTGATGTAGTGGCGTGTTTGCATCGACATGAGCACTTTTGACGAGTTTGTTCATGCTCTCGCTACGCTGTGTAGAGACCATCAACCCACAATAATCATGTTTAAAAAAAGCTGGTATCCAATCTTTACGAATTTCATACATTCTGGAAAGACTGATGTTATCATGTAGATGGAAATCATCAATCAGCATTGCCCAGGCAGACTCAAACTAAGTTACAGTTAAAGGATGATGTATTATAGATTGGAACCTTGTTTTGAAATCCTCTTCCTCAAATCTAGCGTACAACTCGTTTAAATACGGCATATACCTGTTCTGAACATGCCACAAACACAAACGATGGATTGTGTTTGGAAATACCCTGCCTAGTGCAACTGGCATTGCTGGATCTTGATCTGAAATCATATATTTTCACAACATTATGCAACACATTACCAACTATAATTACATTCAATACAATCATAGTAGAACGTAATAATTGTTAAGCTTATTAATCATACCTGTAAGCATTACTCGTGGTCCTTCAGATCCCATGCATGTTTTGAATGCATTGAAAACCCACTCGAATGTGTCTACAGTTTCGTCACCCAACAATGTGAAACCAAATACGGTGCACTGCAGATGGTGGTTACAACCAACAAACATTCCCAGGGGTTTGTCATATAGATTTGTCTTATGAGTTGTATCAAAGGTAACTGCATCTCCAAAGTCAATGTAATCTGCTTGCTGGCTAGCATGGGACCAAAAAATGCTCAAAATCTTTCCTTCTTGGTCTAGTTGGAAGTCAGAGAAAAACTGTGGGTTATCTTTTTTACACAATGCAAAAAAAGATAGGAGCTTAGACACATCATTGGCATTTCTTTCTCTTTGTCGCGCTTTCTTCCTGTGAACATTAAACAATATGCCATAATCAATACGTACACAACGTCATTATGTCATTATATCAGTGTAAATAACAAAATGACTTACAGGTTGATCATGTCTTGTGTAGTTAACGGTACATTCTCTGGTCCACCATGCATTTCTGAAACAAAATCCATAATACAGTGTTGCGGAATCCTGCTTTCTTGCATCGCACTAAGGAACTCCATGTATTCTGGATCATGTGTCTTGTTGCACTGTAACTGATTCTTTTCTGTATCCTTTCTGAAGAACTCATGATTATGTTCCAAATGAATAAGATCAATCCGCACTGAAATGATATTCTCTTTGGCATCGTCATAGATTTTTTTAAGTTTCATTCCAGCTCTGCATTGTGTTCGCTTGGAAATTGTATTTCGCACTTTTGGAGTACCATTTCCTCTTTCGGCACGCTTGCCTTCCATTGAACAATTCAACCACTTGCAATTTTTTCTCTCCCTATATCTCTTCAATGGAAATCCAACTTCATATGCATATCGGCTATAGAATTTGTACGCCTCGTCCACATTACTAAATGTCATACCCACCTTCGGTACCAATCGTTGATCTATACTATCATCCTATTCAATTAATGGAGTCGTCATGCAGTGCACATATATAAAAAAATAAGCTTCTAGCATGGCGAATTTCTAGGACTTCATAAATTGCACGGACTGTATAACTAATACATGTGTATTCGGTGAAATCATAACTTGCACGGAAATTGTATAACAAATACATGGGTATTCCTTTGAACTTACATGGCTTTGGAGAATGTGTGGTGTGTCCTGCTCATGTTCACCAATTGTCCGCATGGGTATCCGCTGACTTGTTCCCACCAAACTTGGATGAACTGTGTTGCCGTCTTCAAGAATTCCTGGCGCCGATAACGCAGCCGGTGGAGTTACAGCATTCCGGCCATCGGTCGTACAGGGTGTCGTCATCGCCGTATCTTCTCCACACTGCTCCGATCCCCTGGCCGTCTCCATTGTGTATGCCCTAACTCTTCGAGAGCTCTGAACAAAAGCTGCGGCGGCTGTGTGTAGCCCGTTTTTTTTTTCAGTTCCTATACTCGCCTAAACCGTCCTGGCCTATATTCATGGCATGATCCAATATCCTGCGCGATTTGCTGCGCAGTTTGCATGTCGCGAGATTTACGTGAACTATCCGTTACGATTACATGACCATTGTGTTACATTACCATAAACATGCATCACCCCATCGTGCGACCGCCCCACGTTCCCGAACGACGCGCGCGTCACCCCACTACCCGATCTGACCACTCACGTCGTGTCAGATGCGAATTTACGCAGCCAATAACGGCAAAATACGCAAGCATAACGCGCGTCCCACGTCTCCACACCCGACCCCGGCCCCACGTTACCATTTATGCATCTTTTTCATTCAAATTCCGTATGCATAAACGCCCCACCTTGAATCGGTGCATGCGCGGGTAGTCCCACCACCTGCCACGTCGACCCGCGCCGAATTTACGCAGCCAATAACGGCAAAATACGCAAGCATAACGAGCGACCCACGTCTCCCCACCCGAGCTCCGGCCCCACGTTACCATTTATGCATCTTTTTCATTCAAATTCCGTATGCATAAACGCCCCACCTTGAATCGGTACCTGCGCGCGGTAGTCCCACCACCTGCCACGTCGACCCGCGCCCCGCACACTTAGCCAGACCAGGGGCCGGGGCTCTCTCTAGTAATGGAAGCCCTGGGCTTCCATTACCTCGTCCTATATATATATATATATATATATATATATATATATATATATATATATATATATATATATATATATATATTACGTTCAGGTGTACGTCCACATGAGGACGACCTGTTCAAATCCACTCCGGTCTCCACTAATCAAATCGATGTAGGACTGAGGGTACACATGGGGGACGACAAACCCTGTGGTGTAGTACACATATGGACTATTATTTGCTGGACATCTCAATCTCTAGGCAACGGAACAGAACGGAGCGAGCAACTGTATATGATGGACGCTTTCAGTATATGCCACTTATTCGTGCATAAAATATTGAGAGCGAGTACGTAATCTCAGTCTTCTTTCCCGCTGTGTTCGGCCTCCTTCGTCTTCAGCTGCGCGCGGAGTAGGAAAGTACTAAGAGGCATATATATAACCAAAAGTGGTAAGTTATTCTTGTGCAGGACTTCCAAGTATGTAGTACTCAGGGAGTGTTTGGTTTGTAAGGACTAATGTTTAGTCCCATCATTTTATTTTATTTTAGTATATAAATTGCTAAATATAGAAACTAAAATAAAGTTTTAGTTTTTATATTTTACAATTTTAGAACTAAAATGGTATAAAATGTAGCAACTAAAAATTAGTTCCTAGAAACTAAACACCACTTTAGTTAAATTTATAGTCAATACTAATATCCAGATGAAATCTAAGGGAGCCAGAGGTGGCTAAAGTTTGAAGAAAAGCTAGCTACTACCTCGGCTAGGCTTCTCTTGTGGTACATGTAGCCCTGAAAAGAAGAGGACGATAAGCCACGTGTGAGAGAGCGGGGCGGGGGCACATGAAATTGCATGCACAAATTAAAGAGACAATAAATTTATTACTTTGTTTGTCCCATATATATAATCACAGTACGTGAACACGGAACTGAAATTGCTCCTGGTCTTCTCTCCGGCGTAGTGATGGTAGTCGTGGAATTCCGCGCCACCGTAGAACGGGATGAACCTCGCGAGGCTGAACGGGAAGTGGTACCTGCAGTATAAATACATTAATACTATATTAATACTTTGTGAGAGATACATGGAGTCCTATATTAATACTGAAGAGCCAATTGACTACTATGTAAATAGACTAAATGATAGATTATAAGGATCCTTATAGCCAGCAGTTTGGTTATTATTAAACCTGCTCATAAACAGAACAGAAATAAATTAGTATTGCGAGAATAAAATAAAAACCGGTTGTCAATTTACCCGCTGTGTGTGTCGAAGGCCTCCATTATGCGGATGGAGAACAAGAGCCAGTGCGTGGTGACGTGGCTGGGCACGATCGCCGGCCCAAGGAAGAGCGTGGTGAGGTACAAGCTGAGCTCAGTGCCCGTGGCGTAGGCGGCGGCGAACCCGGACGGCGCCGTCTTCTCGTGGTGGACGCGGTGGATCTTCTCGTACCCCCACCTGGTGTGCAGGAAGCGGTGGAGCCAGTACGACGTGTAGTCCTCCACCAGCGAATACACCACCAGGTGCGTCGCAGTCTCCCAGACCGACGGCAAAGGGAGTCCCGTCCGGACCCCGAACAGCTGCATATTGCATGTATACGATCGACCGTATCAGACCTTGCACTGAAAGCATGCGTCTAGAGAGAGAGAGAGAGACCTTGAATGCGATGGAGTAGATGAGCGGGAACGGGCCCAAGGCGGCCAGGGTGACGCCCCTGCTGTCCCTTATGTATTCGACGTAGGTGGAAACCGGCGAGGGCTCCGGCACCCCGGGCTGCAGCTTGTGCCGCAGGGCGTACCCCGGCGCGAGCTTCTGGATAACCATGACCGGCAGCGGAACCAACGCGTACAAGACGAGGTAGACGAGGGAGACGTGCCACGTCAGCCACAGGTCCGGCATCCCCGCCGAGTACCGGAACCACAGGGCCTCTGCCCAGGTCATGGAGCGCCCCAGCGCCGCCTCTGCCTCCGCCGCCGTGCCGTAGGGCATCATCGCGCCGCCCGCCCGGTACAGATAGATCTACCCCTCTCTCTCTTGCTCTCTAGCTATAGCTGCAGGAGAGGAGAGTGGCTATGGCTGCATGCCCGGTTTGGATGTGCTGTGTATTTATAATAGAATAGATGGCTGACGACATGCATGTGCAGCCATATGCACACTGTTTTTTAGTGAGATTAGACAAACCTCCGACAACTACACTTATCTTAGAGATTTTTAGTCTTTTTTTCTAAATCAGCAGTTCTATATCGTAATATGTGATTTGATGCCGAGGTGTGTGCTGATCTATCGCTGACATATACAGTGATCTCGGCGCGGTATGCGGCATGCATAATGGATCTCAGCGCCGAGTTTGTTATGCTATAAGTTTTGACATATAAAATATAATAAAAACTATTATTTCAAGAAACATGTAATGATTTTGTTGTAGTTTAATTGTTAGTGCATGTATAGTGGAGAGACACTAAAACGATTTTCCAAACACAAGAGACAACTAAAAGACTATATTATACAATATAGTGTCTATAAATGTAGTATATTAATAAATACAGAAGTAAATGCGCTTCTACAACATGATTGATAAAACATAAAACAGACGATGAATTCGTATAATGGGAAGTGAGGCTTCTGTTGCTACTTGAGTTACGAGCCAGATGCGTCTTTTCACGGAGAGACGACTCCACTATTTTTTTACAAATGGCCCCTTTAAACACCTCAAGGGCCTCTACATTAATTACCACTGTACACGTGCTTAGAATCCTTAGTTCAATTTTTTTCGAAGGCCTAGGTTTGACTTCTCGAACGCCTAGGTTATAAATATTCATGCAAGAAACACTACCGGAATTCGCGCCTTTGCCGAGTGCCGGTGGCTTTGCCGAGTGCTTTTTATCGGGCACTCGGCAAATCCGGCTTTGCCGAGTGCCGCACTCGGCAACGTCCTGCGCTCGGTAAAGAGCTAGTTTACCGAGTGTAGGACACTCGGCACAGCCGAGCACTCGGCAAAGACTTCTTTGCCGAGGGTCAAGCACTCGGCAAACATGGCTCTCGGCAAAGGGCCGTTAGCGGCCGTCTACAACTGACGGCCGTCAGTCTTTGCCGAGTGTCAAATATCTGGCACTCGGCAAACATAGTCTTTGCCGAGTGTCCTCTGTAGACACTCGGCAAAGCATATTTTAATTTTTTTTATTTTGGTCACCAAAATTTTTGTGGTATGTTTCTACACTATGTAGACCTACATGTACCATTTTGGGACAATTATAACAGTTTTTTCTATAGCTAGTACATTTAGTTTGTTTATTTGAATTTCTTCGGAAAATTCAGATTTGAACTGCAGGTCACTCGAAACTTGGAAAACCGTGAATGCAAAAATGATATCCATGCTACATAGCACAAGTTACGACCGATTTCAGGAGCGAACCGGAAACTTCGAGCACCATGCTCACTCAACATGACCGTAAACTTGCCATCCAGGTGTTTAAAAATTGTATAAAACAGAAACAAAGTCAGAAAATCATGAACCCTGTCCACGTGTCATGATATCATATGTAGAGGCTGTGATAAAAATTTGAAAAAGTTTCGAGAAAGCTGTAACGCACTATGTGTACAAACCTAAGAGATCCACATTGAAACTCTATGATTTCATGTGTGGTTCTCTTAGGTTTCTACACATAGTGTCTCACAACTTTCTCCAAACATTCTAAATTTTTTATCACAGACTCTACATATGATATCATGACATGTGGACAAGTTTCATGATTTTCTAAGTTTGTTTGTGTTTTATAAATTTTTTAAACAGTTGTATGGCAAGTTCACGGCCATGTTGAGTGAGCATGGTGCTCGAAGTTTCCGGTCCGCTCCTGAAATCGGTCGTAACTTGTGCTATGTAGCATGGATATCATTTTTGCATTCACGGTTTTCCAAGTTTCGAGTGACCTGCAGTTCAAATCTGAATTTTCCGAAGAAATTCAAATAAACAAACTAAATGTACTAGCTATAGAAAACACTGTTATAATTGTCCCAAAATGGTACATGTAGGTCTACATAGTGTAGGAACATACCACAAAAATTTTGGTTAGCAAAATAAAAAAAATAAAAATGTACTTTGCCGAGTGTCCAAGGAAGACACTCGGCAAAGACTTCTTTGCCGAGTGCCACCCAGGGTGGCACTCGGCAAAGATGTGTAAGGTAATATTTGCCGAGTGTCAGATGGTAGACACTCGGCAAAGGATCCTTTACCGAGTGCCACCGATCTGGCACTCGGCAAAGTTTATTTTAAAAATTAAAAAAAACTTTGCCGAGTGCCAGATCACGGGCACTCGGCAAAGAAGGCGAATATACTCGCCCGCGGCTTCCTTCTTTCTCCTTTCTTCTTTCTTCTTTCTCCTTTCTGCTTCTTTCTCCCTGCGCGTCCGCCGCCGCTCCGCGCCATCGCCGGCTCGCCGCCCGCCGTGCCGTCGCCGGCCGCGTCCGCCCACGCCAGCGCCCGCCGCGGCCGCCGCCCGCCGTGCCCGCCGCGGCCGCCCTCGCCAGCGCCCGCGCCCGCGCCCGCCGCGGCCTCCCTCGCCGGCGCCCGCGCCCTCGCCGGCGCCCGCGCCCTCGCCGGCGCCCGCCCGTCCGCCCGCCCGTCCGCCCGCGTCCTGGTAAGCTTTATTTGATTGTGAAATTTTCGTCATTTGAAATTTTCATGAAATTTTCATGGAATTTATCGTGTTTTAGTTCAAAAAATGAACTAGCTGCGACAAATATTTGAGAATGGAGGGAGTTTATTAGAACTTTTCATAATAAAATAATAAAATGTAGTAGTGCCACATTTTATGTAAACTCATCAGTCCCTTTTATTAACTAACAACAACCGCGATTATATATTCATTTCTCTGTTCAATAAACTACTCAGCAATCTAATCTGCAGCTTCAGGACACGATTTATGCATAGATAGGATACCATCGGAACACTAAAGATAACAGATATGTTTTCATAATCGCACTGTCTAAGAATATAGCCTATGTAATTCTATATATCAGAGATTCAGAGTACCCATCGAGTTAATCTATGTTGAGTTTGACCAAATTTATACAAAGAGTATATCAAAAAGGTGTCGTTTGTTTCATAAATATTGATACTATATATTCTTCTATAAACTTGGTCACTAGCTTTTTTGATAGTTTGTCCAAGGACAACTAGAACAATTTAAGATGCATAAATTCATGTGGGCCACAAGATGATAGGACCAAAATAAAATAATTGTATGTTTGTATATCGTACCTATCCAATTTAAATGACATGTAGCATCCCAAACATATACATATTTGACGCGGCACAGAGGCGACCGCAAAGGCATTCTACGACATGTTTGACGCGGCACAGAAACCCCTTCACGGCAAGACAAAGGTTTCTCAACTGGATGCCATTGGGCGTATAATGGCGTTGAAGTCGCAGTATAGCATGAGTCGAGACGCCTTCGATGGTTTGTTGACAGTTATTGGCAGCCTGCTTCCGGAGGATCACGTTCTGCCAAAGAGCATGTACGAGGCACAGAAACTCCTTCGTGCACTCAAGATGACGTATGAGCAGATACATGCTTGTCCGAAGGGCTGCGTCCTATTTAGGAAAGAACACACTGAGGCAAAGTACTGTCCGAAGTGTAAATCGTCTAGGTTCATGGAGGTAGACTCTGGTGATGGACAGAAGAAGCAGCTCGACATCCCCGTGACAATCCTACGCCACCTTCCGTTCATACCGAGGATCCAGCGTCTATACATGACAGAGGAATCCGCGAAACAGATGACATGGCACAAAAAAGGCAAACGATACAATCCTGACAAGATGGTTCACGCATCCGATGGTGAAGCATGGACCCACTTTGATGCCATTCACCATGAGAAAGCCAAAGAGGCTCGACATGTTCGTGTTGCGCTGGCCACAGATGGGTTCAATCCCTATGGAATGACCGCTGCCCCATACACATGTTGGCCCGTGTTCGTTATCCCCATCAATCTCCCCCCCGGCGTATGCTTTCAAAGACAGAACATATTCGTGTCGTTGATAATTCCTGGACACCCGGGGAATAAAATGGGCGTGTACATGGAGCCTTTGATTGATGAATTGGTCCGTGCTTGGGAGGAAGGGGTATGGACGTACGACCGAGCTACGAAGACAAACTTCAAAATGCATGTTTGGTACCAGTACTCCATGCATGACTTTCCGGCGTACGGGCTATTTTGCGCCTGGTGTGTTCACGGTAAGTTTCCATGCCCAGTTTGCAAGGAAGCTCTTAGGTTCATTTGGTTGAAGAAGGGTGGCAAATATTCGTCATTCGATAAACATCGACAATTTCTCCCTCCTGACCATGCATTCCGACAAGACATCAAGAACTTTACGAAAGGTGTTGTGGTGACAGACCGCCCACCTGCAATGATGACTGGTGCCGAAGTTCGCGAACAGATAGATGGTCTCGTGGCCAACCCAGAAGGTGGTTTTGTGGGATATGGTGAGCAACATATGTGGACACATAAGTCGGGCTTGACTCGGCTCCCCTATTATGATGACCTGCTCCTTCCACACAACATTGACGTGATGCACACTGAAAAGAATGTCGCCGAGGCACTTTGGGCGACAATTATGGAGATTCCTGATAAGTCAAAGGACAACGTAAAGGCAAGAGTGGATCTGGCAGAGTTATGTGATAGACCAAACCAAGAGATGAAGCCGCCTAGTGGTGGTAAGACATGGAGAAGGCCTAAGGCCGATTTCGTCCTGAGCAGGGCCCAGAGGAAGGAAGTACTACAGTGGATCAAGATGTTAATGTTCCCTGATGGGTATGCAGCTAACCTTAGTAGGGGGGTGAACTTATCTACTCTGCGAGTCTTAGGGATGAAGAGTCATGACTTCCACATATGGATTGAACGAATTCTTCCGGCGATGGTTCGAGGCTATGTCCCTGAGCATGTCTGGCTAGCGCTTGCAGAGTTGAGCTATTTCTTTCGCCAGCTTTGTGCAAAAGAGTTAGCTCGGACCATGATTGCAGACTTGGAAAGGATGGCACCCGTGTTACTGTGTAAGCTGGAGAAGATCTTTCCACCCGGCTTCTTCAATCCGATGCAGCATTTGATTATTCATCTCCCATATGAGGCACGAATGGGGGGGGCCCGTGCAGGGACGTTGGTGCTATCCAATCGAGAGATGTCTAAAGAGTATCCGAAAGAAATGTAGAAATAAATGCAAAATCGAGGCTTCCATTGCAGAGGCATACATACTGGAGGAGGTGTCAAACTTCACAACAACTTACTATGGTGACAAACTGCCGAGCGTGCATAATCCACCCCCTCGTTACAATGATGGCGGCAATGAATCGAACCTCAGCATTTTTCGAGGGCAACTCGGAAGCGCGAGTGGTTCGACCACCAAGACCCTGAGACATGAAGAGTGGCGCCATATCATGCTATATGTATTGACCAACCTTGAAGAGGTGACGCCATACATGGAGCAATTTATTCATGAATTCTGGCGTCGATCAAGGGACCCAACTCCACAGGAATATGATACCCTTCTTAGAAAGGGTGCGGGAAATGGATTGCCCGATTTCATTTCCTGGTTTAAACATAAGGTACGTGCTTAGTTTGTTATTCCAAATTGCTCTTACGTGCGAATAATATAACAATCTAGCGTGTTTGAACTTGCAGGGCCAAAGAGAGCCGTCTATGAGTGCCGAGTTGAGACAAGTAGCCAATGGCTTTGCCTATAGGGTCAGGAAATTTTCTGGGTATGACATCAATGGATACCGTTTTCGCACAACAAGCTACGACCAAAGTCGGCCCAATCGAAAAACCACGTGTTCTGGAGTCTTTACGCCCGGGCTTGACGAGGTCGAGTATTATGGAAGAATTGAAGAAATATATGAACTCAATTTTTATGGTTCCAAACCTCTTACTCCAGTGATATTCAAATGTCATTGGTTTGACCCTGAAGTTACGAGACGGACACATTCTAATCTTGGGATAGTCGAAATTCGACAGGATTCCACCTTAACAGGAGACGATGTCTACATTGTGGCCCAACAGGCCACACAAGTGTATTATCTTCCATATGCGTGCCAAACGAAACAACATCTTAAGGGTTGGGATGTTGTGTATAAGGTATCACCGCACGCTAAATTACCTGTTCCAAACGATGAAGATTATAACTTAGACCCGGACACATATGACGGAGAGTTCTTCCAAGAAGATGGGCTCGAAGGGCAATTTGAGATAGACTTAACCGAAGCGATCGGAATGGAAGTAGATATTGAAATGGTTGTTGATGACGAGGATGATGAGGTGCAAAATGAGAATGACTTAGAAATACTTGAAGGCAATGCCAATGACGAAGTTGTGCCTTCAGATGATGTTGACTATGAAATGGTTGATAGTGATGATGACACTTATGATCCGGCTAACCCGGACACATATGAAGATTATTTTTAATCGATGTAATGCTATATTTCATTTATTTTGCATATGTTTCTAAATACATATTTTTTTATCTGTGCTTAATTGTTTACTCTTAATTGCAGGTTGTTGGACAAAGATGGTGGGCGGTGGGACGAGAACGAGGAGGGGGAGGGGGGAGGGGGAGGAGGAGCACCCGTAGGACGGAGGAGGAGGCGCAGCAGGACGACGCTGTACAGCAGCAGGTGGAGCAGCAAGCCGCTGTCGATGCGGCACAGCAGGACGACGACGATGCGGCGCAGCAGGACGACGACGATGCGGCGCAGCAGGACGACGACGACGACGCCGCCGCTCAGCAGGGCGTCTCAGGTTCTGGCTCCTCAGGTTCGAGGAGTATCTACCTGCGAGGTCCCGCGAGCCTACCTAAGCGACCCATTCTTCGTGACAGACGTCCCCTCATACGACCCGATGGAGAGAGGTAGGTAACTTTAGATGTTGTTGCTGCTTTTTCATATTATATGTTCAAATTAATAATAGAAACTAATACTTCATCTTAATCACTTCGACAGGTCTTGGATGGTTTTGGAGACTGCAGGGGGTCACGGCCGCAACCCCAATGGCATCCTCGGCCTTCTATGCCGGGAACACTTCCCTGGGCTTGTCGAGTACGCCGGAGTGACGAGCCCAGCGTACACCTTCGACCACTACGCCGTCGCCCCCGATGCAGTAGATCGGGACGGCAGACAATTCAACAACAAGGCGGAGCGGGTCAAGCAAGAGCTGTGGGTAAGTCTTTCTCGCACTATATTGTTTAATAAGTCGCATTTGTTGCATATTCTTTAAATAATGTATGGATACATCGTCTTTGTATGTAGGATTTCTTCAGGTGCGATGCTGGATACGAGGCCAGGGCGGATGTGGTGTCTACGACGTGCTGTAAGAAGCTCGTCGTGGACATGCACTACGAGGCGCGCATCCAGGCCATCGTCACTTACCACGGCTCCGTCCTTGGGGAGAAGGTGACCAAGAAGGACGCCCGAACCATGTCATTGACTGCGGACCAGTACTTGCAGGTAAATACAAAACTTTATTATTGGTACTAAATATGCTTATTCTTATCTTCTGATATGCGGTGTACTTATATTTTTTTAGATGATTCCTCATTGGTGCGCCGCGCATCCTGAGTGCTGGGAGAAGATGGTGCAGAGGTGGTGCTCGGCTGAGTGGGACGAGGCGCACAACGCTAGCCGGGAACGGCGTTTGCTGATGCAAGGTCCCTCCCACCATCAAGGCAGCCGCAGCCTGGGCAAATACGCGGAAGCATGGGTACGCGCTCTTTTTTATTTAGGTATATAACTTTCGATTAGACATGATTTCTAACCATATCGTTGGTTTTCTCGCAGTCGGCGGCACATGGTGGCGCGCCTTGCTCCACGTTCTCGGCATATGCCATGGCCCACAAGGGGAAGGCGACGTCCGACGTCACCTACAACCCGGATGACGGGCCCGAGGCGTACACCAACCCCGCCATCCACAGCCGACTCAGTGAGTACACCGCAATGGCCAAGGAGGTCCATGGGCCAGATTACGATCCGAGGACCGAGGACATCGACGGAGATGTCCTCATGAGGGTCGGAGGAGGCAAGAGGCATGGGCGGTACTGGATTGCCGACGGGGCAATCGACTCGTCCTCCACTCCCACTCTCTCTCAGGTGCGAGCAAGGAGCACGAGCGCGAGCCCAGCCATACGACCTCGGCAGGACACCTCACAGCATCGTATCCAGCAACTCCAGGTTATTCCTTATCTATTCATCGTTCATTAATTTTTATATATCTTCTCTTTGCATTATCGTAACATTAGGGCGAAATATTACAGACTCAGCTAGATGATGAGAGGAGGCAACGTGAGGAGCTGGAGAAGAGGATGTCGGATTTGTTCGCGTACGTGCAGAGCCTTGGCGCCGCACAGGGTCATGCTCCACCACCTCCGTTGTTCCCTGCAACTGACCCTGCTGAGTTCACTACTCCTGTGAGTATCAAAATTTTAGTACTGCATGATATATATTCATATGTTCTCACACATACAATCTATTCTCTGTGCAGCGTCAATCGGCGGCGTCGAACAACCCTCATGCTTCGTCCAGCCCTTCGCCGAACCAGTCCAGATGCCCACCTCGTTGATGATCCAGACTTGGTCTTGTGAGTGTTGGTGATGTTTGGCTAGACTTGGTCTTGTGAGATACTTGGTGATGTTAGTGATGATCCAGACTTATATCTGTTTTGTGATGATCCAAACTTATATTTGTGAGTGTTGGTGATGTTAGTTATACTTGGTCTTGTGAGATACTTAATGAGACTTATGTGCTGTGAAACCTGATTTATGTGGTGATATTTGTGATATATATGGTGTTGATGATAAATGTGTTGATTCTGTGATGCGAATGATATATAATGTGATGTGAATGATATATATCTTTTGTTTGTTTGGATGGAACAGCAAAAACAAATAAAAAAGGGACATCCTGGTCACTTTGCCGAGTGTAACACTCGGCAAAGGTCGCTTTGCCGAGTGCTATGACCATGGCTCTCGGCAAAGAAGGAAACCTGGGAACCGGTAAAGCCATCTTTGCCGAGTGCTGACCATGGCACTCGGCAAAGAAGGAAACCTGGGAACCGGCAAAGATGTCTTTGCCGAGTGCCGTTGCCAAGGCACTCGGCAAAGGGACTGGCAAAGGGGCCCACTGGAGGGTTCTTTGCCGAGTGCCAGTCCACCAGACACTCGGCAAAGAAACCTCCTTTGCCGAGTGCCTACTAGGGCTCTCGGCACAGAGACTGGCTGTGGGGTCCACTAGACCAGTCTTTGCCGAGTGTCGCCCTTGGCACTCGGTAAAGGATCCGTCACCGTCACTTGGCGCCGTGACGGTGACTTTTCTTTGCCGAGTGCCAAATGGCACTCGGCAAAGTCTTTGCCGAGTGCCCGACAAAAAGTACTCGGCAAAGAAGCTGTTGCCGATGTACAGTTCGCCGAGCGTTCTTTGCCGAGTGTTACACTCGGCAAAGGCTTTGCCGAGTGTAAAATAGCCTTTGCCGTGTGTTTAGAACACACGGCAAAGAAGCTGATTCCGGTAGTGAAAGAAGATCCCCACACCTCTAGAATTAACTTGACCGCACATCATTGGAGAATTGTATCCGTAATATATACTGTGAACAGTGAACTATGGGCATGCCTATCTATATGGAATCAAAATTAACGTAACATTCAGTTTTGGTTTCATATACTGAAAGTGGGTCTCCGAGAGCAGCAATTTGAGATTTAGGGGTTGTTTGGTTTGCTACCTAAGACGCCACAGCATGCCTAACCTTTTCTGCCTAACGTTAGTTCTTCAATTCGAGCGACTAAGGTTAGACAGATTGTGGCGCCTTAGGTAGGAAACCAAACAGGCCTTTAGACCGTCTCTATCAGTTCACCTATTTGATCACCTAAAACATTATTTTACACTGCTTTACACTATACACACCGGGTTGGTCTTCTTTGCCGAGTGTCCTAAACACTCGGCAAGGCCTTTTTGCACTAGGCAAAATCTTTGTCGAGTGTTACATTCAGCAAATATTTTATCGGCAAATGGTTCTTTGTCGATTACTTTTTTTGGACACTCTCGGCAAAGAAAAACACTCGGCAAATAAACTCTTTGCCGAGTGTCGGGGACCATAATTAGGGGTACCCCCAAGACTACTAATCTCAGCTGGTAACCCCCATCAGCACAAAGCTGCAAAAGCCTGATAGGCGCGATTAAGGTCAAGGCTCAGTCCACTCAAGGGACACGATCTCGCCTCGCCCGAGCCCAGCCTCGGGCAAAGGCAGCCGACCCCGGAGGATTTACGTTTCGTCCGAGGGCCCCCTCAAGCAACGGACACACCTTCGGCTCGCCCGAGGCCCAGTCTTCGCAGAGAAGCAACCTTGGCCAGATCGCCACGCCAACCGACCGTATCGCAGGAGCATTTAATGCAAGGATCGTCTGACACCTTATCCTGACGCGCGCTCTTCAGTCGACAGATCCGAAGTGACCGCAGTCACTTCGCCGCTCCACTGACCGACCTGACAAGAAAACAGCGCCACCTGCGTCGCTCCGACTGCTGTGCCACTCGACAGAGTGAGGCTGACAGCAGCTAAGTCCAGCCTCGGGCGCCATAGGAAGCTCCGCCTCGCCCGACCCCAGGGCTCGGGCTCAACCTCGATGCTGGACGACGGACTCCGCCTCGCCCGACCCCAGGGCTCGGACACAGCCTCGGCCTCGGAAGACGGTCTCTGCCTCACCCGACCCCAGGGCTCGGGCTCAACCTCGACGCTGGACGACGGACTCCGCCTCGCCCGACCCTAAGGCTCGGACACAGCCTCGGCCTCGGAAGACGGTCTCCGCCTCGCCCGACCCAGGGCTCGGACTCAACCTCGACCTCGGAAGACGAACTCCGCCTCGCCCGACCCTAGGGCTCGGACTCAGCCTCGACCTCGGAGGAGCCTTCGCCTCGCCCGACCTCGGGCTCGGACCCGCCACGTCACAAGGAAGGTCATCATTACCCTACCCCTAGCTAGCTCAGGCTACGGGGAACAAGACCGACGTCCCATCCGACTCGCCCCGGTAAACAAATAATGATGGCGCTCCGCGTGCTCCATGACGACGGCGGCTCTCAGCCCCTTACGGAAGCAAGGAGACGTCAGTAAGGATTCGACAGCCCCGACAGCTGTCCTTCCGCAGGGCTCCAGCTCTCCTCCGTCGGCCACGACATCACATGAACAGGGTGCCAAAACCTCTCCGACTGCCACGACGGTATGTACTTAGGGCTCTAGCTCCTCTCTGCTAGACATGTTAGCACACTGCTACACCCCCCATTGTACACCTGGACCCTCTCCTTACGCCTATAAAAGGAAGGTCCAGGGCTCTCGTACGAGAAGGTTGGTCGCGCGGGAGAACGGACCGGCGCATGAGGCTCTCGCTCTCTCTCTCTCTCTCCCACGCGAACGCTTGTAACCCCCTACTACAAGCGCACCCGACCTGGGCCCAGGGCAACACGAAGGCCGCGAGTTTCCCCTTTGCC
Source organism: Zea mays (assembly GCF_902167145.1). Lineage (NCBI taxonomy): Eukaryota > Viridiplantae > Streptophyta > Magnoliopsida > Poales > Poaceae > Zea > Zea mays. The sequence goes on along the minus strand of NC_050098.1, from coordinate 122,539,083 downwards.
TGTTTCTTCCCCCCTTCGTGCTCCGTCTCGCGCCGAGCCGTCTGGGCTGGGACACGCGGCGACAATTCACTCGTCGGTCCAGGGACCCCCCGGGGTCGAAACGCCGACAGTTGGCGCGCCAGGTAGGGGCCTGCTGCGTGTTGACGAACAGCTTCCCGTCAAGCTCCAGATGGGTAGTCTTCAACAACCTTTCCAACCCGGGACGATGCTCCGTTTTGGGAGTCTTGAGTTCATGTCCCTTGACGGCAGCTACGACATGATACTCCTTCCTCCGCCGCGCGACAGCGACAATGGCGGCCGTCAGCCCGCCCGCCGGTGGCGGAATCAACGACGTCTTCCCCACGTGGCGGAAGAACAACATCCAGGTTTGTCCCGTCACCTCCCCCGCCGCCGGAGGAGGAGGCGGGGCAACCATGGCCAAGCAGGAGGCGGCACCTCGTCGGCTGTCGAGCAAGTCGACGACACTGGTGCCCCAGCGGGGGACACGTCGGGCTTCGACCTTGCGTCTGAGACGAAGACGAGCGTCGTTTCCCCGCAACACGCCAACCCCAAGCAGACGAACGATGCCAGCACGCTCGCGAAGGACTTGCTGGGCGTCGCCCTCGTACCTGAGACAACGGTGCAGTCCGCCCCTGACGCGACTTCGTCACCGCCCGTCGACCAAGAGGTACCGACCGATTCCCATCTCGTGCCTTTTGGATTCAGCTTCGACCCACCAAGCGACCTCGCTTCGGTGGAAGCCTTCATAGAGGCATGTACCGACCCTCCGGGGTACCATATGCGGTCGCCTTGGGACAGACTGACGGCCGTCTCGACCTACGGACCCTCGGGTTCCGAGGAAGATGACGAGCCCGACTTTTGTTGGGATTTCTCCGGGCTCGGTAACCCCAGTGCCATGCGGGACTTCATGACCTCATGCGACTACTGCCTCTCCGATTGTTCCGATGGTAGCCGCAGCTTCGGCGACGAGGACTGCGGCCCAAGTCGTGAATGTTTCCACGTCGATCTAGGGGGTCCCGGCGAAGGCAACCACCTTGGTATGCCGGAAAACGGCGATCCCCCTAGGCCTGCGCCTCGCATTGACATCCTTCGGGAGCTAGCTGTGGTCCCAGTCCCTGCGGGGGGTCAGGACGCACAGCTCGAGCAAATCCACGAGATGCAGGCCAGGCTCGACGAGGGAGCAGGAACACTTGAGCAGTTCCGGCGGAACATCGGGCAGGAATGGGTAGACCAAGCTCCGGCCGAGGAAGCGTGTCATCTACCCCAGGGCATCCAGCACCGCATTGCCGACGACGTCAGGGCAAGGCCACCACCGGCTTCCAGCGGGGTCGGCCAGAACCTGGCTGCAGCAGCAATACTACTCCGCGCGATGCCGGAACCATCGACCACCGAAGGGCGACGTATCCAGGGAGAGCTCAAGAATCTCCTGGAGGATGCCGCGGTCCGACGGGCCGAGAGCTCTGCCTCCCGAAGGCAGGGGTACCCCTCAGAGCATCGCCACGACTTCCCGATTTATGCGGAAGCCTCGGTCCACACCAGGCGCATGCGCAACACGGCGCCTGCGGCCCCGGGTCGCCTCGGCAACGAGCACCACCACCGCAACCGTCGAGCCCACCTCGATGAGAGGGTGCGCCGAGGCTACCACCCCAGGCGTGGGGGACGCAACGACAGCGGGGAGGATCGGAGTCCCTCGCCCGAACCACCCGGTCCGCAGGCTTTCAGCCGGGCCATACGACGGGCGCCGTTCCCGACCCGGTTCTGAACCCCGACTACCATCACAAAATACTCGGGGGAGACGAGGCCGGAACTGTGGCTCGCGGACTACCGACTGGCCTGCCAGCTGGGTTGAGCGGACGATGACAACCTCATCATCCACAACCTCCCCCTGTTCCTCTCCGACACCGCTTGAGCCTGGCTGGAGCATCTGCCTCCGGGGCAGATCTCCAACTGGGACGACCTGGTCCAAGCCTTCGCCGGCAACTTCCAGGGCACGTACGTGTGCCCTGGGAACTCCTGGGATCTCCGAAGCTGCCGCCAGCAGCCGAGAGAGTCTCTCCGGGACTACATCCGGCGGTTCTCGAAGCAGCGCACCGAGCTGCCCAACGTCACCGACTCGGACGTCATCGACGCGTTCCTCGCCGGCACCACCTGCCGCGACCTGGTGAGCAAGCTGGGTCGCAAGACCCCCACCAGGGCGAGCGAGCTGATGGACATCGCCACCAAGTTTGCCTCTGGCCAGGAGGCGATTGAGGCCATCTTCCAAAAGGACAAGCAGCCCCAGGGCCGTCAGCCGGAAGACGTCCCTGAGGCGTCCACTCAGCACGGCGCCAAGAAGAAGGGCAAGAAGAAGTCGCAAGAGAAACGCGACGCCGCCGACGCGGACCTTGTCGCCGCTGCTGAGTACAAGAACCCTCGGAAACCTCCCGGAGGTGCCAATCTCTTCGACAAGATGCTCAAGGAGCCGTGCCCCTATCATCAGGGGCCCGTCAAGCACACCCTTGAGGAGTGTGTCATGCTTCGGCACCACTTTCACAAGGCTGGGCCACCGGCGGAAGGTGGCAGGGCCCACAACAACGACAGGAAGGAGGATCACAAGGCAGAGTAGTTCCCCGAGGTCCACGACTGCTTCATGATCTACGGTGGGCCAGTGGCGAACGCCTTGGCTCGGCACCGCAAGCAAGAGCGTCGGGAGGTCTGCTCGGCAAAGGTGGCGGCGCCAGTCTACCTAGACTGGTCCGACAAGCCCATCACCTTCGACCAGGGCGACCACCCCGACCGCGTGCCGAGCCCGGGGAAATATCCGCTCATTGTCGACCCCGTCATCGGCAACGTCAGGCTCACCAAGGTCCTCATGGATGGAGGCAGTAGCCTCAACATCATCTACGTCGATACCCTCGGGCTCCTGCAGATCGATCTGTCCTCGATCCAGACAGGCGTGGCGCCTTTTCACGGGATCATCCCCGGGAAACGCGTCCAACCCCTCGGACAACTCGATCTGCCCGTCTGCTTTGAGGCTCCCTCCAACTTCCCAAGGGAAACCCTCATGTTCGAGGTGGTCGGGTTCCGAGGAACCTACCACACAGTACTGGGGAGGCCATGCTACGCCAAGTTGATGGTCGTCCCCAACTACACCTACCTCAAGCTCAAGATGTCGGGCCCCGACGGGGTCATCACCGTCGGCCCCACGTACCGACACGCGTACGAATGCGACGTGGAGTGCGTGGAGTACGCCGAGGCCCTCGCCGAATCCGAGGCCCTCATCGCCGACCTGGAGAGCCTCTCCAAGGAGGCGCCAGACGTGAAGCGCCACGCCGGCAACTTCGAGCCAGCAGAGACGGTTAAGTCCGTCCCTCTCGACCCAAGCAACGACGCCTCCAAGCAGATCCGGATCGGCTCCGAGCTCGACCCCAAATAGGAAGCTGTGCTCGTCGACTTTCTCCGCGCGAACGCCGAAGTTTTCGCGTGGAGTCCCTCGGACATGCCTGGCATACCGAGGGATGTCGCCGAGCACTCGCTGGATATCCGAGCTGGAGCCCGACCCGTGAAGCAGCCTCTGCGCCGATTCGACGAAGAAAAGCGCAGAGCCATAGGCGAGGAGATCCACAAGCTGATGGTCGCAGGGTTCATTAAAGAGGTATTCCATCCCGAATGGCTTGCCAACCCTGTGCTTGTGAGAAAGAAAGGAGGGAAATGGCGGATGTGTGTAGACTACAGTGGTCTAAACAAAGCATGTCCGAAGTTTCCCTACCCTTTGCCTCGCATCGATCAAATCGTGGATTCCACTGCTGGGTGCGAAACCCTGTCTTTCCTCGATGCCTACTCAGGGTATCACCAAATCAGGATGAAAGAGTCCGACCAGCTCGCGACTTCTTTCATCATGCCCTTTGGCATGTACTGCTACGTTACTATGCCATTTGGTTTGAGGAATGCGGGTGCGACATACCAAAGGTGCATGAACCACGTGTTCAGCGAACACATTGGTCGAACGGTCGAGGCTTACGTCGATGACATCGTAGTCAAGACGAGGAAAGCCTCCGACCTCCTCTCCGACCTTGAAACGACATTCTGGTGTTGTCACACCCGGTTTTAGAAGGCAAACCGAATGCGAACCATGTATGTGCCAGGATTAGCAATTCATGTACACAACAGTTACATAACATGGACATCATCACACAGTGCTCAAATAGTATTAAAAAGGGAAATAATAGTCGATTACATCATATGTCTGAGACATCCACATAGTCTTTACAATAAATCAAAGTGCGGAAAAGAAACGTAGATAAACGCGGCCTTCACAGGCAGCCGACTGGGGGTTGCCGCTAACCCACGCCTAGAACTCGTCGTAGTCTTGGAACTCCTGGAAGTCTCCTTCCACGGCTTCATCTTCTCCTGAGTAGTGGTTGCAATGCTGACAACCTGAGGATGGGGGGGGGTTTGGTGTGTAGAGCAAGGGTGAGTACACATCAACATACTCAGCAAGTATCCTGTTTGGCTGTAGTGGACTAGCTTTATGTGGGGATAAGTCAAGCAGTTGCTTTTAGTTGGTTAGATTACTATTTACTAGTAGAAAGCCAGGTTTTAACATTAACCCAAGTTATTAGCCCGATGTACCCTTTCCAAACGGAAAGAATACCACTTACCAGCACCATAGTCATAACCAAAACCATTAGTCTCATTGCCACCTGTAAACCAAAATGTCTCTGATCAAGTACCACTAATCACTAGAGCTCCCTTGGCCGCTCATAACCGCGAGCACGGCTGATATATCAGTTTTCAAACACTCTGCAGAGGTTGTGCACTTTACCCACAAGCTGTGATTCCCTTTCTACCCGGAGATCATGACTCTCCATTGATCACTACCAAGGTGACCCAGCTGGGCATCACTACGTAGCCTTAACAAAGATTCCCCGGGGCTGTAGCCGCCCGTTAGGTTTCCTAAATGCACCGCACTCCTCCCCAAGGGGCGAACTTAAACTTGGCAGAGCGAGCCGCATACACCGAGCCCCATTGACGGCACAACGGCTAAGCGAACTACACCCCGAATCCTCTAATTATTCAGCTAAGGGCATCCCATTCTACCCTCATGGTTGCACTGTTTTCCCGGGCGGTCATCCAAACAACAGGTCCTTACGGAGAGGCACTCGAGAAACCGCTCGAGCCCCCTTGATGGCCACAAGTAGAACATCATAATAAGAAGAGGGGGAAAACAACGTATCATAGATAATCTCATCATGTTCATTGATTATAGTTGAGCAATAGCATAAAGCTAAACAATAATAATCCAACCCAAATAGGTAAGCAAGGTAATGGATAACAAAGCTAGTCAATCCTTAGGCATAACTGTGAAATGCAGGAGGTGAATTAAAGAATGTATAGGACAGAGATAGGTCAAGGGACACTTGCCTCCACCAACCGACTACTGCTCAGGGGCTTCTCCTGCGAGTTCCTCGGGCTCCTCAACCAGATCGTTCTCTATGCGAGCGCAAACATACGTACATCCACATATTTAATACAAAAGAACAGTACACCATACAATAGAGTGCAGTAAGTAAACAGACGTTCCACGCGGGTTCGCACTTAAGGCTAAGAGAGAAAGAGAAAAAGACAGTCGAGAAACGATCACGTTACAAGATTGTAAATCAAACTACTCGCTTAAGGGAAAGGGATTAATTTGGATGTTACGTTTGGGATAAAGTAAAGTCAAGTTCCACATTTAATTATTATAAACAATTGAAGATGAATGAAAGGGAGTGGCCGCACGTCGAGATGTACAACACAGCATTTAGATTGCATTAACAAGTAAACGACTCGCTGCGCGACAAAGCGCCCAACGAGACGCTTGCACTAATTATAAATAGACGGTAAGCATTGCGCGACGAAGCGCACAACGACATACGCCAACAGGGTTGGGTTTAAAGTGGAGCGTCGCGCGTCTGGACGCGCGACATCGCACCTTAAACAACCTGAAATTAAAATAGATCGTCGCGCGACGAAGCACGCGACACAACACTTTAATAAATATAAACTAAAAGAATCGTCGCGCGACGAAGCGCGTGACGCAGCATGCTAACTATCGGAGTTTGAAATCGACTACAAACTAGAAATAATCACCACGTGTGTGGGTTTACGCACGCGGGGAATGCGTTAGGGGTAAACGAGGCCACGCGAGTCACGCCGGGAGCTGGGACGCCACGCGCAGGGGGCTGAGGCCGCGCGCAGGGAGCTGCGCGCCGGGGGCAGGGGCCGTGCCGGGGCCGGGGAGGCCGCGCCGGGGGCAAGGGCGGGCGGACCACGCCGGGGCCGGGGCGGGCGCTGCCGCGGGGGGAGGCCGGGGCGGGCGAGCACCGCCGCGCGGGGGAGGGGCAGGGGGTGGGCGCCGCCGCACCGGGGAGGGGTGGGGGCGGGCGTCGCCGCGCGCAGGGGAGGGGCGGGGGCGGGGCGCCGCCGCGCGCAGGGGAGAGAGAGGGGGCGCGCAGGGAAGGGAAGGGGAGAGGGAGAGAGAGGAGAAGGGAAGGGGAGGGGAGCTCACCTCGGGGTCCAAATTCCGGTGATCGCCATCTCCAATCCCTAGGGCACCACGGGGAGAGAGAGGTGGAAGAGGGAGAGAGAGGTTGTTGCGCGGGAGATCCAAATGAGAGAGGGAGAGGAGGAGGGGGCGCATGGGGGGGTGTGGGCGCTAGGGGCGCGCAGGGCCGGGCCGGGCTGGGCTGGGTTGGGCCGCTTCGCGGATTGAAACCCACAACACGCACGACCCAATCCGAGACGCACGACACGGGCTCCAATCGCGAACTGAGAACCGAGACAGAACGAGTCGAACACGCAATATCAGACAAAGAAATGTGCATCGGTATGATGCAACACCCATGACACTTAGGTTTTTGTTTGTACACGACACGGACACCTGTCACTATACTGGTTTGAAATTGGGAAGAAAGAGCGAATCCGGAAGAGAAAAGAGAGTAACGCCCGAATTTGGTGAGAGAAAAGAAGAAAAAATTCTACCCTTAAATTCAGGGCGTTACAAACCTATCCCCCTTAAAAGAATCTCGCCCTCGAGATTCAAGGTTGGCTAGCAAAGAGCTCAGGGTATTTGGCCATCAGATCATCTTCACGCTCCCAGGTTGCTTCTTCCTCAGAGTGGTGATTCCATCTGACTTTGCACATTCTGATGGTCTTCCTTTGGGTGACTCTATCTGCAATCTCAAGGATTTGCGCTGGTTTCTCTGTGTAGGTCAAGTCCTCCTGGACTTCAAGACCTTCCACTGGCAACTGCTCTTCCGGCACACGCAGGCACTTCTTCAACTGAGACACATTAAAGACATCATGCACAGCAGACAAATTCTCTGGCAGGCCGAGCTGATAGGCCACTTCTCCACGCCTTGCGAGAATCTGGTACGGACCAATATAGCGGGGTGCTAGCTTGCCTTTGACTCTGAACCTTCTGACTCCTCTGATCGGTGACACTTTCAGATAGACAAAGTCTCCAACCTCAAAACTCAGCTCTCTTCTTCTTGTGTCTGCATAGCTTCGCTGCCTTGATTGCGCTATCTTCAGATTCTCTCGGACCATCTTGATGTTCTCTTCAGCTTCAAGTAGAATGTCTGGCCCGAACACTTGCTTTTCTCCAGGTTGATCCCATTGCAACGGAGTTCTACAACTTCTTCCATAGAGCGTCTGAAATGGTGACATCTTCAAACTGGCCTGGTAACTGTTGTTGTTGGGACCATGCTTCGTCGCCGAAGGTCCTGCAGAAAGAAAACAGCTTCGGCTGAAGCTACTTGAACGTAATGCCGAGGGTACCATTCATGAAGCTTCGGTATTACAGCATGTCCGAAGATGAGGGATCGAACCGACTTAAAGATAGAATGACCTTTTAGTCCATAAGGGTCTGAGTCAATGTTGTAAACTTTTATGAGGGGCATGATTGTAATTCCTCACAGGCTGTGTCCTGTGCCTATAAATAGTGAACAATATTCCTTTGCTGTTCACGCTTTCCTGTAATTGCAAACGCTTCACTCAGGAATTATTATTTGTCAAGGCAAAGGTATAAATGTACCTAAACATTATGACCAAGCATCTTAGATTCATATAACAAGACATGTGAATAATGTCACTTATTCCCAATATATCTCTCTTTAATGTTTCACATTGTACATTACCTTGTGTTATCTTTGTAAGTTTGATTACGAAGGTGAAACCTTCGTAATATTCTGCTCATGGTCTTCGTCCGAAGTTCATTAAATCCTTGAGGAGATAATGCTTCAGCGGACGAAGGGCATTGATATTTAACATTTTATGTTGCCTTGTTCTTAATTTATAGCATTTGAGAACAAGTCTCCAACATTGGCGCCCACCTCCGGTGAACTCACTTCCACTTTTTTGAGCTGATGGCTTCGTTCAACAATCAAGCTGGAGCTGCTTCGGCTCCGAAGCTGGTACTCCCGATAACAGGCGGTTCATGCTCAGAGCCAGCCAACAAGAAGCAGAAGGAGGCACAGAGAAGGGTACAACATGTCAGGGTGCAAGGACCCTTCATCAAGTCAAGATGGTCTCACATTCCAATTACCTTCTCTCAAGAGGATCTTTAACTCAAGGATTATCCACACAATGATGCTATGGTTATCTCTTGTGTGATCAAAGGATTTCTGGTCCATAATGTTTTGGTTGATACAGGCAGCGTAGCTGATATCATATTTGCTAAGGCCTTCAGACAGATGCAAGAGCCCGTAGACAAAATCCATGATGCCACACATCCCCTTTGTGGCTTCGGAGGAAGGCAAATCGTAGCACTTGGAAAAATCACAATGCCAGTAACCTTTGGATTCATTAACAACACAAGGACTGAACAAGTTGTATTTGATATTGTTGATATGGAATACCCTTACAATGCAATCATTGGTCGTGGTACTCTCAATGCCTTCGAAGCAATTCTTCATCCAGCTTATCTTTGCATGAAGATACCTTCGGACCAGGGGCCCATTGCTATTCATGGAAGTCAGGAAGCTGCCAGAAGGGCCGAAGGAAATTGGACAGACTCAAAAGCAATCCATAACATAGATGGAGCTGAAGCTTGTGAGCAATACAAGTTCAGAAGGGAAAAGCTGCTTCGGCCGATCAGCCGAAGCCCATGCTCTTGTGTGAGGATATAACAGAGCAGAAGGTGCTCTTGGGATCTCAGCTGTCCGAAGAACAGGAGAAAACCTTGATAAGGTTTTTGTTCAACAACAAAGATGTTTTTGCTTGGTCCGCTAATGATCTTTGCGGAGTTAACAGGGATGTTATTGAACACTCGCTCAATGTTGATCCATCCTTCAGACCCAGAAAGCAGAGGCTTCGGAAGATGTCTGATGACAAGGCTGAAGGTGCTCGGAATGAAGTGAAAAGACTCCTCAGTGCTGGAGTAATCAGAGAGGTAAAATACCCAGAATGGCTGGCTAACACTGTTATGGTAAAGAAGGCCAATGGTAAATGGAGGATGTGTATCGATTTTACTGATCTCAATAAGGCCTGTCCGAAGGACGAGTTTCCATTGCCAAGGATAGATTCCCTAGTTGATGCAGCAGCTTCATCAGAGCTTATGAGTCTGCTGGATTGTTATTCAGGCTATCACCAAATTTGGATGAAGAAGGAGGATGAGCCGAAAACCAGCTTTATAACCCCTAGTGGAACATATTGTTACCTTCGGATGCCTGAGGGGCTTAAGAATGCTGGAGGAAGCTTCAGTAGAATGACAGCAAAGGTTCTTCATTCTCAGATAGGCAGGAATGTGCTAACTTATGTTGATGATATCATTGTAAAAAGCACGAAGCAAGATAATCACATTGCTGATCTGCAGGAGACCTTCGCTAATTTTAGACAGGCTGGTTTAAAGCTGAATCCAGAAAAATGTGTCTTCGGAGTGAAGAAGGGGAAATTTCTTGGTTGCCTAATTTCAATAAAAGGAATTGAAGCTAATCCAAACAAAATCGAAGCTATCCTTCGAATGGAACCACCAAGTACAAAGAAGGGAGCTCAAAGATTGACAGGAAGACTGGCATCTCTCAACAGATTCATATCTAGATCAACAGAGAGAAATTTACCATTTTTCGAAGTACTGAAGTTAGCCGAAGTTTTTCAATGGGGACCAGTCCAGCAGAGAGCCTTCGAAGAGCTGAAGCAATACTTGATAGATTTAACAACACTAACTCCACCAACGCCAGGGGCTCCTCTTTTGTTATATGTGGCAGCTTCACACTCAGCGGTAAGTGCAGCACTTGTCCAGGAGAAGCTTGAAGGTCAAGTCAAAAAGCAAGCCCCAGTATACTTTGTATCAGAAGTTCTTAGTCTATCAAAGAAAAATTATACAGAATTGGAGAAGGTATTGTATGCTGTTTTGATGGCCTCCAGGAAGCTTCGACATTATTTTCAAGCTTACAATATAATTGTTCCTTCTTCACAACTGTTGAAGGATATTATGAGAAATCGAGAAGCTACTGGAAGGATTGGAAAATGGGTTGCAGAGCTCAATGATTTTTGTATTGATTATGTGCATAGATCTTCGATTCAGTCCCAAGCGTTGGCAGACTTCATTGCTGACTGGACGCCAGGGGCTCAGGAGGAAAAAATGAATAAAGATGCCGAAATATGGACAGTGTTTTACGATGGGTCTTGGGGAACCTTCGGAGCGGGAGCAGCTGCTGTGTTGGTTTCACCTTCCAAAGTTAAAACTTGTTATGCGACAAGACTTGATTTCAGTTGCACAAACAATATTGCTGAGTACGAAGCTCTGCTCTTGGGTCTTCGGAAGTTAAAGGCAATGGGAATCAGAAGGGCCATTCTTAAAACTGATTCCCAAGTTATTTCTGGTCATATTGACAAGAGCTATAAAGCAAGAGATCCGAAGCTTGAAAAATATTTAGATACAGTTCGAAGGATTGAGGCTTCCTTCGAAGGATTCTCTGTTAAAAATATTCCTCGTGGATAAAATGAATATGCTGATCTATTAGCCAAGTCAGCAGCACAGGGGCTGCCCTTACCTTCGGAAGTATTTTTTGAAACAATAAAAGCACCTTCGGTCGAGCTTCTTGAAAGAGCGGTCCTCAACATATCCCCTATCTATAGTGAAGATTGGAGAACTGAAATCATCTCTTTCCTTCAGGGTAATTTTCTTTCAGATGACGAAGCTTATAACAGGAGGATAGAAGCAAGAGCTCGACCATATGTCATAATAGAAGGGGAACTATACAAGTGTGGGGTCTGTTCCCCGTTACTCAAGTGTTTATCCAGAGCCGAAGGCGTAGAATTGATGAAGGAAATACACGCAGGCCTGTGTGGATCTCACATTGGATCTAGACCTTTGCTCGGAAAATTTTTTCGTCAAGGATTTTATTGGCCAAAGGCAGCTTCGGATGCAGCGGATTTAGTCCAGAAGTGCGAAGGTTGTCAGAAATGTGCAAGAGATAAAAAACAACCTTCGTCCTTAACTCAATTAATACAACCCACTTGGCCGTTGCAAAGGTGGGGCCTTGATTTGCTAGATCCATTACCACCAGCACAGGGGAACTTAAGATATGTTGTAGTGGCAGTGGAATATTTTTCTAAGTGGATTGAGGCAAAGCCTTTAGCCACAATAACTTCGGTTACTATTCAAAAAACATTTTGGCAAAATATTGTTTGTCGCTTCGGAGTGCCGAAGGCCATTACTGTGGATAATGGGACATGGTTTGATTCTAAAGCTTTCAGAGAATTTTGTGATCAAATTGGCACGAAGATCCATTTTGCATCAGTTCGACATCCGGAGTCAAACGGACTTGTTGAAAGAGCTAATGGGATCATCATGACAGGAATAATGAAGTTAATCTTCAATCAGCCCAGGGGAAAGTGGCCAGACGAATTAATCAAAGTAGTGTGGAGCCATAATACAACAGTGTCAAGATCAACAGGCTTCACGCCATTCAAACTATTGTTTGGTGACGAGGCAATAACCCTGGAAGAAGCCAAAGCAGGATCAATAAGAACAGTAGCTTCGGCAGAAGGCGAAGACGAAGCTAATTACTCTATGGAAAAAGATGCTATAGAAGGGATCAGGCTTCAAGATATGGAAAACATCAACAAATATCAAGCTGAAACAATAAAATGGCGTGACAGAAAGGTTAGGCTGAAGAACATTGAACCAGGACACTTGGTGCTTCGAAGAGTAGCCAACCCTGACACAGTAGGCAAATTACAGCTAAAGTGGGAAGGACCTTTTTTGGTAGTATCTTCGTCAAGACCCGGTTCCTACAGATTGAAGGATATGGACGACAACGACATTCCTAGATCATGGAATGCGGATGAGCTTCGGCGATATTATGTTTAGCTTGATGTAATTTTTTCTATTCTTTTTTGTGGCACCCTTTTCCTTTCCAAAGGGGGAGAAAGGTTTTTAATGGGGCCACATCATGTAATTTTTCTTTTCCTTATTTCAATTCTATAAGAGTGATATCCCCCAAAAAATGTAAATGTAAATGCAAAGGAAAAAGAAAAGAAAACAGGGAGAAGCTCAAAAGTCGTTCCTAAGGGAATGCAGAGCTTACAGCGAAAAATAAACGCTGATTCCGCCGAAAGTAAAAGGCGAAGAAGCTCCTAAGGGAGGCTTATAGCGAAAAATAAACGCTGATTCCGCTGAAAGTAAAAGGCGAAGAAGCTCCTGAGGGAGGCTTACAGCGAAAAGTCAGCGCTGATACACCGAAAAGTAAACGGTGGAGCCGAAAAGTAAACGGCAAAAAGATTTGAATCATTCCCAAGGGGATGAAGGGCTATGATTATGGTTTTTGAATATGTGTTTTGATATTCATTTGCACGATACATTACATCATGTCATTTGCATTCATAAACATTCATTTAGACATATATAGAATCATCATCATCATACCACACAAAAAAGATAGATGCTTCGGCAATGAGGAAAAACTTTGAAGAAAGAGGAAATTTTCATGCTTCGTTGTGTACGAAAAGAAGGGAAGGTGTTTTTCGCCTTCGGCTCAAAAGTGTAGTTTCGTTCACAGCAAAGCAGATTATACGCGGATAAAGGAGACAAGATATATTACAAGGTATGTACAAATTTACATAAGTTTTTCATAATTATATTACAAGGATCTCTCCAGAATTTTTTGCAGGAAAGTCTATTATAGCAACTATTAAGCTTCAGACCATCATACTTCAGCTTCGTCATACTTCAGCTTCGTCATACTTCAGCTTCGTCATCCTGCACATATTAAAGAACAGAATAAGAAAGGTGCAAATTTCAAGGAGAAGGTAAAAGTAACAAATATAAGTTTCTCACTGGCTTAAGGTGGCTTCGAGCTTCGTCACCAGCCATTTTTCGCCCGCCATTTACCCAAATTTGGGTCATAAATCTATTTCCGATGCTTCAGGCTAGGCTTGGGATATCAACCAAGTCTGCTGCTGACAAGCTGAAGTTTGGTCTATTCACAATTTTTCTGTGCGTACAGCCAGCCTTCAGAAAAGCGATAGCTGTGCCTCGAGAAGCTACCAGGGCGCAGAAGTCAGCATGCCCAGCAATAACTTCGTCAAGAGCATCAACCTCGCCTTCAATATATTCCAAGGTGCTGGGCAGGTTTTCAGCTGAAGGTGAAAATTTTTCAGAACTGGCTCCGATAGAGTGAAACACGTCCTTCAGCCGCTGCACGCATCGGCTGCCGAAATTTAGGCATTTCTCTTGAAGTTCCTTCAATGATTTTTGCAAATTTGAATTTTCTCGATCTCAGTCTTGAGACTTGTTTCAAGGTTCTTCTTTTCTTGCTCAGATTTTTCTGACTTTTTGAGTAATTCATTCTTTAAACTGTCATTTTCGGCTTGGACTTCAGCCAAGGAGCCTTCCATAGACTGAATAACAAAGTCTTTCTTTTCTAGGGCACCTTCGTGTTCTTTAGCTATGATTTCAAGGTCTTGAATGGTGAAGTCCTTCTTCAGAACAGCTTCGTAATTTTCAACTTTTTCTTCTAAATTTTTGATGATAGCTTTATTCTTCTCCTCCTCAAGATCTTGTTGCATTTTTAGCACTTTACTTAATAGTATACTCTGCCAAAACAACCTTCGTCAGAAGACGACATAAAAATAATAATAATAATAAAATAATAATAATATTTTTTACCTTAAAATTAGCATAGAGCAGGCTACCGGCGATATGTTGTCGCTGGTACCTGCAAAGGTCCCCTTCTATCTTCGGCAGACCAACGCTTTTGGAGAAGGCCCTAACAACTTTGGCCTCGGTGCGATTCCGAAGGCATCTTAGCTACCCTTCGTTGACCCCACCAAATAGCATAGACCCTGGTTTATATCCGCAGGATATGGCATATTTCTTCAGCTCTTATTTTTCATCACCTGTTAATTCTTGGCCAAGTAAATCTTGAAAGTTAAAATTTCCTTCCTCCAAAACGTCTTCAACTTGCTCTTTTCCCTTTTCAGTAGCCGTGTTCACCGCAGCCACAGCAGCTTCTTCTTCAGCCATTTTCAAAAGTATATTGTCAATAACTTCAAGTGTGGTTTCCAGGTTTGAATCTTCGGTGGTCCCGGCTTCGGCTCCGGTAGCTTCGACTCCGGTAGTTTCGTCGGCTTCAGCTCCGGTAGCTTCGGCTCCGGCGGTTGCAACTTCAGTGGTTTCGGCCCCGGTAGCTTCGGCTGCGGCGGCTTCGGCTTCGGTGGTCTCGGCAATAACAATTTTTGACGCCGATACCGGTGGCGGTGTCTGATGAATCACATCTGTCACTTGGATAATTCTGCGTTTTTTTGGCTTTGCAGCACTTTCTGCTGCCGAAGCTTCTTTGTCCTTCTGAAAAAACTTCGTCAGTTCCGGCGCCAGCGGACTTAGCTTGATAGGCAAAGATTCAGTCATTACCTTCAGAATTTCTTCTACTTCGGCAGCAGAAGGTGTCGCAGGAACTTCCTCATCTCGGATCAATCTCTTTGGTTCTGGAGATACAGGCTTTGGAGATGCAGCTTTTCTTTTTCTTGAAGCAGCTACCTTCGGTTCAAACTTTTCTTTCTTCTTTTTTGGTTGATCTTCGTCGTCTTTAATCAAAGTGCCAGCTACTCTTTTCCTTTTCCGCCCTTCGGCACCCTTATCGAGCCGCACATAATCAGGATATTCAAAGCCTATAGCATCAAGCACTCTGTTTAGCCTTCGTTTCGGCCGGGTGCCGAAGGCTGCTGTCATCAATTGATCCTCTTTTTTAGAATAATTCCCAAGAATTTCAGTACTCATCACTTCGATTGTTTCGAGCCATTCTTGGCAGGGTGCTTTAAAATATTTCTTGAACTTATAGTGGTAGGGCAGTCGGACAAGCTCCCCCTCTTTCTTCTCTCTTTCAAGCTTCGGCATAGCCCATTCCTTCATAGTTGGAAATATTTTGAAAGCCAGAAATTCTTGCACTAAATCTCTAGTGCCAATGTGCTCTGCAATAATCCTGAATTCAGCCAATGTGGTTTGGGTTGGACCTTCTGGTGTCATACTGCATTGGGGTCTGGTCTCTCCGAAGATCAGTTCAAGCGGACTCTGTACCAGCTTCTCCTTGTCATCGTCAACTTTGACGTAGAACCATTCCGATTTCCAGCCTGCCGGCCACTTGCTTCGGTAGCTGATCACAGGAAATTTTGTAGTTTTCCGATAGGCAAAATTGTAACAACCAAAATTTTCATGTAACCCATCCTTTCTGGCTTTGGTTTGGTAATGTAGCTCGTGCACCCGGCAGAAACCTTCGGCAAACGTTTCCACCCCCTGGCTCCGGAGAGCCCAAATATAAACACTAAGCCTAACAATAGCGTTAGGAGTTAGTTGATGAAGATAGATCCCAAACTTCTTTAGCACAACGGCAATCATCCTATTCAAAGGAAATCTCAAACCAGCTTTGAGGAAACTCTTGAAAATCACTATTTCATCTTTCTGTGGCTTCGGGGTAGTTTCTTCTCCACCAAAGCGAATTAGCTTTTTCTCATCTTCGCTAAAGTAGCCCGACTTCACCATCTTAGGAAAATCAGCCTTAGAGATGGTTGACTTTCCGAAGTCCAGGTGGCTAGGCTTGCTTGGTACTGCGATACTATGATCACCTTCAGAATCAGTCTCTTCAATATCTGCTTGTTCTGCTTCAGCAGCAGGGATGTCTTCCGATGTCATCAACCCAGATCGCTTCATTGCTTCCGAGATAGGAACAGTTTCCACAGCTTCGGCTTCGTCTCCTTCGCGCTCAACTCTAGCAGTAGAGCGCACTCTAGCCATTTGATTTTGAATTTCTTGAAAATTTCTTGGAAATTAATAACCTTTCTTCCAAAGCTCTTCTTCTGACGAAGCAGGCACCAAACTGGAGCTTCATTTGAATGCGAAAGTCAAGCTTCGGCTATGGTTAAATTTTTGGCAGCAAAACAGTGCAATAGCAATGAATGCTATGGTAACTTCACACCTACCTGTCTGTTTATATAGTGTTGTAGGTAAGAAGGTGAATCGTCAGGATTTTTACACTAGGCAAACAGTTGCTCGCACCCGCTGCACGGTGGGCCGCAAAAACCAAAATAGTGAACCTGCATGGTGGGACCGCTACGCGCTCGAAAACTGTATCGTTTCTCGGCAACGAGCTCAGGGAAGGTGTTTTTCGGACCTTCGGCTTCCTGAAGCCTAAGAGACTTTTTTTACGGATCAAGCTCGTTACGAAAAACGATCTAGCACCGCGAAGGGCTACTGTTGGGACCATGCTTCGTCGCCGAAGGTCCTGCGGAAAGAAAACAGCTTCGGCTGAAGCTGCTTGAACGTAATGCCGAGGGTACCATTCATGAAGCTTTGGTATTACAGCATGTCCGAAGATGAGGGATCGAACCGACTTAAAGATAGAATGACCTTTTAGTCCATAAGGGTCTGAGTCAATGTTGTAAACTTTTATGAGGGGCATGATTGTAATTCCTCGCAGGCTGTGTCCTGTGCCTATAAATAGTGAACAATATTCCTTTACTGTTCACGCTTTCCTGTAATTGCAAACGCTTCACTCGGGAATTATTATTTGTCAAGGCAAAGGTATAAATGTACCTAAACATTATGACCAAGCATCTTAGATTCATATAATAAGACATGTGAATAATGTCACTTATTCCCGATATATCTATCTTTAATGTTTCACATTGTACATTACCTTGTGTTATCTTTGTAAGTTTGATTACGAAGGTGAAACCTTCGTAATATTCTGCTCATGGTCTTCATCCGAAGTTCATTAAATCCTTGAGGAGATAATGCTTCAGCGGACGAAGGGCATTGATATTTAACATTTTATGTTGCCTTGTTCTTAATTTATAGCATTTGAGAACAAGTCTCCAACAGTTGTTATAGGAAAACTCTGCATAAGGCAATCTCTTGTCCCATCCGGACTGATCTTGCAACGCACAGGCTCTCAACATGTCTTCAAGGATTTGATTGGTCCTTTCGGTCTGGCCATCTGTCTGCGGATGATACGCTGAACTGAAATTCAGATGTGTGCCCAAGGCTTCATGCAATTGCTGCCAGAAATGAGAGGTGAACTGTGTTCCTCGGTCTGACACTATCTTCTTTGGCACACCGTGGAGACAAACGATATGAGACATGTACAACTCTGCCAATACTGCACTGCTGTAGTTGGTCTTGACAGGTATGAAGTGGGTTGACTTGGTCAAGCGGTCCACTACTACCCAAATGGAATCGTAGCTGGCTCGAGTGCGAGGCAATCCGGCTATGAAATCCATACCGATTTCATCCCATTTCCACTGAGGAATTTGCAACGGTTGCAACAATCCAGCTGGTCTCTGGTGCTCTGCCTTGATTCTTCGACAACTATCGCACACAGCCACATGCTCTGCGATTTCCCTCTTCATTCCGTACCACCAGAATTTCTTCTTCAGATCCTGATACATCTTCTCACTACCAGGGTGAATCGAATAGGCTGTCTCATGAGCTTCCTTGAGGATCAACTCTCGAATAGACTGGACATTGGGAACGCACAAGCGGTCTTTGAACCATATCACACCTTCTGCGTCTTCCCTAAAATCTTTGCCTCTACCATCTAGAATCAGTCGCCGAATCTCACTGATCTTCTCATCATTCTTCTGTGCTTCTTTGATTTCCCGCTCCAGGGTAGGTTCCAACTCAATTGTGACTCCTCGCGAATTGTTCGGAAATCCGAGACTCAACTTGTCAAACTCTTTGGCCAACTCATAAGGCATCGGACCATAAGATTGACCTGACTCTTCCTGCTCAAAGCATCTGCCACTACGTTCGCTTTACCTGGATGGTAGTGAATCTCCAACTCATAGTCTTTGATCAACTCTAACCATCTTCGTTGCCTCATATTCAACTCTGACTGAGTGAATATGTACTTCAGACTCTTGTGGTCTGTGTAAACATCACATTTCTGTCCATACAGGTAGTGCCTCCATGTCTTCAGTGCGTGAACCACTGCTGCCAACTCTAGGTCATGGATTGGGTAATTCTTCTCATGAACCTTTAGCTGTCGGGACGAGTAAGCCACAACTCTTCCCTCTTGCATCAACACACATCCCAAACCGGTGTAACAAGCATCACAATACATCGAGAAGGGCTTGTGCACATCAGGCAAGACTAAGACAGGCGCTGTAGTCAACTTCTCTTTCAGCGCTTCAAAAGCCTCTTAACATTTCTGGGTCCACTTGAACTCAACCTTGTTGCCTAGCAACGCTGTCATTGGTTTCGCAATCTTCGAAAACTCTTCAATGAATCGCCGATAGTATCCGGCCATTCCAATGAAGCTCTTGATTCCTCGAGCATCTGTTGGCGCTTTCCAGTTCAAAATGTCTGCCACTTTCTTCGGATCCATAGCCAATCCTTCTTTGTTGATTATGTGACCCAAGAACAGGACTTTATTGATCCAGAATTCACACTTGCTCAACTTTGCATACAATTGGTGCTCTCGCAATCTCTGCAATACCATCCTCAAATGACCTGCATGCTCTTCTTCGCTTTGAGAATAAATCAGAATGCCATCAATGAATACCACCACAAACTTATCAAGATAATCCATGAATACGTTGTTCATCAAGTTCATAAAGAAGGCCGGTGCATTTGTTAGACCGAAAGACATCACTGTGAACTCATACAACCCATACTTGGTAATGAATGTCGTCATCGGAATGTCCGAAGGTCGGATCCTGAGCTGATGGAAACCTGACCTCAGATCAATCTTGGAGAACACACTGGCTCCTCTCAACTTGTTGAACAGATCTTCTATTCTGGGCAAAGGGTACTTGTTCTTGATCGTGACTTCATTCAGAGCTCGATAATCGATACACATCCTTTTGGTGCCATCTTTCTTCTCCACGAATAGGACAGGGGCGGCCCAAGGCGAGGTGCTTGGCCGGATGTAACCTTTCTCTGACAGCTCATCAATCTGCTTCTTAAGTTCAACCAACTCTGGTCCGGATATTCTGTGAGCTCTCTTAAAGATAGGGGCGGTTCCAGGTAGAAGCTCTATGGCAAACTCAACTTTCCGCTCTGGTGGCATACCCGGTAAGTCCTTTGGAAACACATCTGGGAACTCGGACACAACCTTGATTCTCTCAATTGGGTCTGCTTCACTGCCATTGACAGCCATCTGATAACAACTTCCTTTCTTTGCCTCAGGCGGGACTAACTCGGTCACCACTTCTTCTCCTAGTGGGGACACCAACTTGATTGTCCTCTTATCACAACTGATAACTGCCTGATACTTATCTAGCCAATTCATCCCTAGGATGACATCTATTCCCTGAGTACCCATTACTATGAGGTTGGCGGGAAACGCTATCCCCCTTATTTCCACACTTATATTCAAACAAATGCTATCGGCTCGAATTCTACCACCGACTGAGTCAATTTGAATGGGGGTTGACATGGTAGTTATTGGAAGATTATGTGCTTCTACCCATGATGCAGTAATGAATGAATGTGTTGCTCCAGTATCAAATAACACTTCTGCAATATGGGAGTTGACTGGGAACATACCTACTATCATGCCGGGGGTCTCCTGAACTGCTTCAGCCTCCAAGTGATTCAGTCTTCCATGATTGTAGCGTGGCTGAGAGCGGTTGCCTGCTCCGGGCTAAGACGCATTCTGCTTTGCTAGGGCATTGGGGCCTAACTGCTGCTGGGCTGCCTTCTTCGGACATTGCATCACCCAATGGCCTTGCTCTCCACAGTGGAAACATGCCCTGTTTCCAACCTGAGCTGGTGCTCTCTGACTGTTCTGCTGGGTTGCTAGGGCAGGAAGACGAGGTGCCTGCTGATTCTGCCTCTGAAACTGGCCTCCTCCTGACTGGTTGTTCTGACGATTCTGATACTGGTGCTGAGGATACTGCCTTTGGAACTGCTGATGCTGCTGAGTTGGACGCTGGTTCTGCCTGAACTACTGAGGTTGATTGCCTGAGAAACGAGGACGATTGCTGCTTCCAGGCTGGGGTCCACTGATCTTGCGCTTGTGATCCTCCATCTCCTTGCGCTTCCTCTCTGTCATGATTGCCCTGTCAATCAGGTGCTGGAATGTCGGGAAGGTGTGATTCATCTGTTGGTACTGCAGAGGATCAACCAAGCCTCTCAGGAAACGGTACTGTCTCTTGGCGTCGGTGTTGACATCTTCAGGAGCGTAGCGAGACAGTTGCAGAAACCTGTCCCGGTACTCACTGACAGACAATGACCCTTGCTTGAGGGCCAGGAACTCCTCCTTCTTCACTGTCATCAGACCTGCAGGAACATGGTACTGATGAAAGCTACCTCTGAACTCTTCCCAGGTGATGGTGTCGGGGTTGGCATGAGTGACGAGATAAGACTCCCACCAAGACTGGGCTGCTCCTCTCAACATACGGGGACCATACAGGACTTTCTCCCTGTCGTCACACTGAGCGGTATGCAACTCTCGCTCCACAGTGCGCAGCCAGTCTTCATCATCCATGGGGTCAGAAGAGTGAGCGAACGTTGGTGGATGACCTCTCATGAATTCAGCACGCTTGTCCCTGGGCATCTGAGGCATCTGAGGCTGAGGTGGTGCCTATTGCTGCTGCTGCTGAATAGCGGCCAGAGTCTGACCGATGGCTTGAACTGCCTGAGTCTGCATTAGGAACATCTGCTCGATGGACATCGGGGGCGAGGGCGGCAGTTGCTGTTGCTGAGGCACCTCATCCTGCTGAGCGGCTTGCTCCTACTGAGCACGCCTTCATCCTCTGCGCCTGTTCTCTGACATCTGCAGAATGCAATCACACATCAGAACTGATCTTGCAAATCTTGCAGCATAAGAAAAGAGTATATAATTCTTCAACAACACTGAACAGATGAGCATCTTCACTGATCTCCAACACAGACCAACACAGCTTCTCAGATAAAGAGGAAAGTGGAATAAAAGGTTTCCCAACTAAATAACTAACTCTTTTAACATATAACAGGTAAACCAAAATGCAGGGGATACCCGCACTCTGGTGACAGTCATTACAAAGATCCAAACCAAACATAGTTCATCATGACAAACATAAATGCACAGGATATAGCAAACTACCCTGTCTAACTAAGACTAACTAAGAGCGAGACTAACGCTAAGACTGTAGCTTCTACGTATATATTTTGTATTAATTACAAGATCCAACTCTAACGATCTATGGTTCTAGATTTATCTTGGTCTTGCAGTCGGGATTTCCATAAGACTGGCGTCCACGCCGAGGTGAGCAGTACGGGTGCTGAGTCCCGACAGGAGCGGGGGAACCATCATCCAGGTGACGACGTTCCGCGTGCTCAGCCCGTAGCAAGGCGATCTCAGCACGAGCCCTACTCAGCTCGTCTAGCGCATGGTCCAGCTCCGTGTTTAGCACGGCGGCTAGGTTGACTGTGCTGCTCAACCTAGGATTGTCCTCACCGACAGGTGAAACAATCACGCCTCCTATGCTGCCAGATGGACGGCGGGGGTAATACTTCAGGTTGAGACCGTCAGCTACCCCACCGAGAACCGAGCAGTAGTGCGAAAGCGCACGCCGTGCAACATCTTGCATGGTCGCCTCAGCTGAGTCCCGCTCAGAGATGGAATAGTGCTCTGAGCAGGCCTCCGCACCCTGGAGACTGTTCTCCGGACGGCGCACCAAGAAGGTCGCCTCCCAGCGGTCCGGGTAGACCCCGCGACTATGCTGGTAGACCACACAACGATACTCGATGGACCAGGTATGCCGGTTAAGTGCCCGACGTAGTAGGGTGTCGAGCGCGTCATGGAAGTGACACCCGCGAGCAGCGTCGCGAGTGATGGGTCGAGCAACCCATCCTTCCGGCTCCTGGTCAGCAGAGAAGTCGGTGTCGTGGCTCGAGCTGTCATCGCCACCTCCGTCGTCTGGGTCTCCTCCAGCAGCTACTCCAGAGGCTAGGGCGCCCAGTGGTGGTGCAGGGGGCGTCTCCAGGGGAAGCACCGGGGAGCAGCTCCTCACGGACACTATCTTCTGCTGGAGCGAGAAAGAAGAGCCCTGCTGCTCCTGTTGTCGACGTTCTTGCTCCTCATGCAGGCGGTGGTGCAGCCTCTCCAAGCGACTGGACTGACCGGCCACGGGACGACGAAGCGGACGCTCAGCAAGATGATAGGGTAAGAAGGGGATGACGGACTTTTGTGCAGTGTGTCTAAGATGAGCCATCTACAAAAGACACCGCAAGCAAAAGAGTGAGAACAGAATTAATATGACCAGCAAGTAATGAACCATAAATAAATGAAGGATTAGAATAAAACATAATTTTCAGCAAGGTATAATATATAGTAGAACATAGGTTTGGTCGATATGACCAACTTTTGAAGGGATATCAAAGTCAAGGCAGGGATAGAGGTTTATAATCCTTAGAACGACCATTCTACTCTAGGTTAGCGGTCCTACAGTCAGCACGACTTTGATACCACCTATGTCACACCCGGTTTTAGAAGGCAAACCGAATGCGAACCATGTACGTGCCAGGATCAGCAATTCACGTACACAGCAGTTACATAACATGGACATCATCACACAGTGCTCAAATAGTATTAAAAAGGGAAATAATAGTCGATTACATCATATGTCTGAGACATCCACATAGTCTTTACAATAAATCAAAGTGCGGAAAAGAAACGTAGATAAACGCGGCCTTCATAGGCAGCCGACTGGGGGTTGCCGCTAACCCACGCCTAGAACTCGTCGTAGTCTTGGAACTCCTGAAAGTCTCCTTCCACGGCTTCATCTTCTCCTGAGCAGTGGTTGCAATGCTGACAACCTGGGGATGGGGGGGGGTTTGGTGTGTAGAGCAAGGGTGAGTACACATCAACATACTCAGCAAGTATCCTGTTTGTCTGTAGTGGACTAGCTTTATGTGGGGATAAGTCAAGCAGTTGCTTTTAGTTGGTCAGATTACTATTTACTAGTAGAAAGCCAAGTTTTAACATTAACCCAAGTTATTAGCCCGATGTACCCTTTCCAAACGGAAAGAATACTACTTACCAGCACCATAGTCATAACCAAAACCATCAGTCTCATTGCCACCTGTAAACCAAAATGTCTCTGATCAAGTACCACTAATCACTGGAGCTCCCTTGGCCGCTCATAACCGCGAGCACGGCTGATATATCAGTTTTCAAACACTCTGCAGAGGTTGTGCACTTTACCCACAAGCCGTGATTCCCTTTCTGCCCGGAGATCATGACTCACCATTGATCACTACCAAGGTGACCCAGCAGGGCATCACTACGTAGCCTTTACAAAGATTCCCCGGGGCTGTAGCCGCCCGTTAGGTTTCCTAAATGCACCGCACTCCTCCCCAAGGGGCGAACCCAAACTTGGCAGAGCGAGCCGCATACACCGAGCCCCATTGACGGCACAACGACTAAGCGAACTACACCCCGGATCCTCTAATTATTCAGCTAAGGGCATCCCATTCCACCCTCATGGTTGCACTGTTTTCCCGGGCGGTCATCCAAAGAACAGGTCCTTACGGAGAGGCACTCGAGAAACCGCTCGAGCCCCCTTGAAGGCCACAAGTAGAACATCATAATAAGAAGAGGGGGAAAACAGCGTATCATAGATAATCTCATCATGTTCATTGATTATAGTTGAGCAATAGCATAAAGCTAAACAATAATAATCCAACCCAAATAGGTAAGCAAGGTAATGGATAACAAAGCTAGTCAATCCTTAGGCATAACTGTGAAATGCGGGAGGTGAATTAAAGAATGTATAGGACAGAGATAGGTCAAGGGACACTTGCCTCCACCAACCGACTGCTGCTCAGGGGCTTCTCCTACGAGTTCCTCGGGCTCCTCAACCAGATCGTTCTCTATGCGAGCGCAAACACACGTACATCCACATATTTAATACAAAAGAACAGTACACCATACAATAGAGTGCAGTAAGTAAACAGGCGTTCCACGCGGGTTCGCACTTAAGGCTAAGAGAGAAAGAGAAAAAGACAGACGAGAAACGATCACGTTACAAGATTGTAAATCAAACTACTCGCTTAAGGGAAAGGAATTAATTTGGATGTTACGTTTGGCATAAAGTAAAGTCAAGTTCCACATTTAATTATTATAAACAATTGAAGATGAATGAAAGGGAGTGGCCGCACGTCTAGACGTACGACACGACATTTAGATTGCATTAACAAGTAAACGACTCGCTGCGCGACAAAGCGCCCAACGAGACGCTTGCACTAATTATAAATAGACGGTAAGCATCGGGCGACGAAGCGCACGACGGCATACGCCAACAGGGTTGGGTTTAAAGTGGAGCGTCGCGCGTCTGGACGCGCGACATCGCACCTTAAACAACCTGAAATTAAAATAGATCGTCGCGCGACGAAGCACGCGACACAACACTTTAATAAATATAAACTAAAAGAATCGTCGCGCGACGAAGCGCGCGACGCAGCACGCTAACTAACGGAGTTTGAAATCGACTACAAACTAGAAATAATCACCGCGCGTGTGGGTTTACGCACGCGGGGAATGCGTTAGGGGTAAACGAGGCCACGTGAGTCATGCCGGGAGCTGGGACGCCACGTGTAGGGGGCCGAGGCCGCGCGCAGGGAGCTGCGCGCTGGGGGCAGGGGCCGCGTCGGGGCCGGGGAGGCCGCGCCGGGGGCCGGGGAGGCTGCGCCGGGGGCAAGGGCGGGCGGACCACGCCGGGGCCGGGGCGGGCGCCGCCGCGCGGGGGAGGGGCAGGGGGCGGGCGCCGCCGCGCACAGGGGAGAGAGAGGGGGGCGCGCAGGGAAGAGAAGTGGAGAGGGAGAGAGAGGAGAAGGGGAGGGGAGGGGAGCTCACCTCGGGGTCCAAATTCCGGTGATCGCCGTCTCCAATCCCTAGGGCACCACGGGGAGAGAGAGGTGGAAGAGGGAGAGAGAGGCTGTTGCGCGGGAAATCCAAATGAGAGAGGGAGAGGAGGAGGGGGCGCATGGGGGGTGTGGGCGCCTGGGGCGCGCAGGGCCAGGCCGGGCCGGGCTGGGTTGGGCCGCTTCGCAGATCGAAACCCACGACACGCACGACCCAATCCGAGACGCACGACACGAGCTCCAATCGCGAACCGAGAACCGAGACAGAACGAGTCGAACACGCAATATCAGACAAAGAAATGTGCATCGGCATGATGCAACACCCATGACACTTAGGTTTTTGTTTGTACACGACACGGACACCTGTCACTATACTGGTTTGAAATTGGGAAGAAAGAGCGAATCCGGAAGAGAAAAGAGAGTAACGCCCGAATTTGGTGAGAGAAAAGAAGAAAAAAATTCTACCCCCAAATTCAGGGCGTTATAGGTGTCTCAAGGCGAAAGGCGTAAAACTCAATCCCGAGAAGTGCGTCTTCGGAGTCCCCTGAGGCATGCTCTTGGGGTTCATCGTCTCCGAGCGGGGCATCGAGGCCAACCCGGAGAAAATCGCGGCCATCACCAACATGGGGCCCATCAAGGACTTGAAAGGCGTACAGAGGGTCATGGGATGCCTTGCGGCCCTGAGCCGCTTCATCTCGCGCCTCGGCGAAAGAGGCCTACCTCTGTACCACCTCTTAAGAAAGGCCGAGTGCTTCACTTGGACCCCCAAGGCCGAGGAAGCCCTCGGGAACCTGAAGGCGCTCCTCACGAACGCGCCCATCTTGGTGCCCCCCTGCTGCCGGAGAAGCCCTCTTGATCTCCGT
This sequence comes from Zea mays, assembly GCF_902167145.1. NCBI lineage: Eukaryota > Viridiplantae > Streptophyta > Magnoliopsida > Poales > Poaceae > Zea > Zea mays. The sequence continues at coordinate 122,512,911 of NC_050098.1, read as the reverse complement.
CGCCGCTACCACTCAGGTGGTCAGCGCCGCGATCGTGGTTGAGAGACATGAAGAAGGGCATGCATTGCCCGTCCAGAGGCCAGTCTACTTCATCAGTGAGGTACTGTCCGAGACCCAGATCCGCTACCCACAGATTCAGAAGCTGCTGTACGCGGTGATTCTGACGCGGCGGAAGTTGCGACACTACTTCGAGTCTCATCCGGTGACTGTGGTGTCATCCTTCCCCCTGGGGGAGATCATCTAGTGCCGAGAGGCCTCGGGTAGGATTGCAAAGTGGGCGATGGAAATCATGGGCGAGACAATCTCGTTCGCCCCTCGGAAGGCCATCAAGTCCCAAGTCTTGGCGGACTTTGTGGCCGAATGGGTCGACACCCAGCTTCCAGCGGCTCCGATCCAACCGGAACTCTGGACCATGTTTTTCGATGGGTCGTTGATGAAAACAGGGGCAGGCGCGGGCCTGCTCTTCATCTCACCCCTCGGGAAGCACCTCCGCTACGTGCTGTGCCTCCATTTTTCGGCGTCCAACAACGTGGCTGAGTACGAGGCTCTGGTCAACGGGTTGCGCATCGCCATCGAGCTAGGGGTCCGACGCCTCGACGCTCGCGGTGACTCGCAGCTTGTCATCGACCAAGTCATGAAGAACTCCCACTGCCGTGACCCGAAGATGGAAGCCTACTGCGATGAGGTTCGGCGCCTGGAGGACAAGTTCTACGGGCTCGAGCTCAACCACATCGCCCGATGATACAACGAGACTGCGGACGAGCTGGCTAAGATAGCCTCAGGGCGGACAACGGTTCCCCCGGACGTCTTCTCCCGAGACCTACATCAACCCTCAGTCAAGACCGATGACACGCCCGAGCCCGAGAAGGCCTCGGCCCTGCCCGAGGCACCCTCGGCTCAGCCCGAGGCGCCCTCGGCCCCCGAGGGTGAGGCACTACGCATCGAGGAAGAGCGGAATGGGGTCCCACCTAATCGAGACTAGCAGACCCCGTACCTGCAATATCTCCACCGAGGAGAGCTGCCCCTCGACCGAGCCGAAGCTCGGCGACTGGCGCGGCGCGCCAAGTCGTTCGTCTTGCTGGGGGACGGGAAGGAGCTCTACCACCGCAGCCCCTCCGGCATCCTCCAGCGATGCATATCCATCGTCGAAGGTCAGGAGTTATTACAAGAAATACACTCGGGGGCTTGCGGTCATCACGCAGCGCCTCGAGCCCTTGTTGGAAACGCTTTCCGACAAGGTTTCTACTGGCCGACCGTGGTGGCCGATGCCACTAGAATTGTCCACACCTGCCAAGGGTGTCAATTCTACGCAAGGCAGACGCACCTGCCCGCTTAGGCTCTGCAAATAATACCCATCACCTGGCCGTTTGCTGTGTGGGGTCTGGACCTCGTCGGTCCCTTGCAGAAGGCGCCCAGGGGCTACACGCACCTACTGGTCGCCATCGACAAATTCTCCAAGTGGATCGAGGTTCGACCCCTAAACAGCATCAGGTCCGAACAGGCGGTGGCATTCTTCACCAACATCATCCATCGCTTTGGGGTCCCGAACTCCATCATCACCGACAACGGCACCCAGTTCACCGGCAGAAAGTTCCTGGACTTCTACGAGGACCACCACATCCGGGTGGACTAGGCTGCCGTAGCTCACCCCATGACGAATGGGCAAGTAGAGCGTGCCAACGACATGATTCTGCAAGGACTCAAGCCACGAATCTACAATGACCTCAACAAGTTTGGCAGGCGATGGATGAAGAAACTCCCCTCGGTGGTCTGGAGTCTAAGGACAACGCCGAGCCGAGCCACGGGCTTCACACAGTTCTTTCTAGTCTATGGGGCCGAGGCCATCTTGCCCACAGACTTAGAATACGGTTCCCCGAGGACGAGGGTGTACGACGACCAAAGCAATCGAACCAACCGAGAAGACTCACTGGACCAGCTGGAAGAGGCTCGGGACATGGCCTTACTACAATCGGCGCGGTATCAGCAGTCCCTGCGACGCTACCACGCCCGAGGGATTCGGTGCCGAGACCTCCAGGTGGGCGACTTGGTGCTTCGACTACGACAAGACGCCCGAGGGCGGCACAAGCTCACGCCTCCCTGGGAAGGGTCGTTCGTCATCGCCAAGGTTCTTAAGCCCGGGACGTACAAGCTGGCCAAAAGTCAAGGCGAGGTCTACAGCAATGCTTGGAACATCCGACAGCTACGTCGCTTCTACCCTTAAGATGTTTTCAAGTCATTCATACACCTCGTTTACATATAAAGTCTAACCATCAAGGAAGGGTCAGCCTTGCCTCGGCAAAGCCCGACCCTCCCTCGGGGGCTAGAAGGGGCGAACCCCCTCCGCGTCAAAATTTTCCTCGGAAAAAGTCTTTCTGCCGGAATATCTTTCGTGCTTTTCGACTACTTCGAAAGTGGGATCCTGAAAACGACGGAGTACACGTAAGCAGGCAAGGCCGACCAAGCCGAGGGACTCCTACGCCTCCGGGATATGGATACCTCACTCATCGCCTTCTGCGATAAGTAACTCACGCTCGGATAAGCGATTCCGCTGACTGAACAAGTCTTAACGCTCGAAAACTCTTCTGCCGAAACGATTTTTCGTGCCTTCTCGGCTACGTCGATAACAGAATCCCGCGGACGAGCGAGGGTACACGTAAGCGGCAAGGCCGACCGAGCCGAGGGATTCCTACGCCTCCGGGATACAGATACCTCACTCATCACCTTTCGTGAGAAGTAACTCTAGCTCGGATAAACGATTCTGCTACCGACAAGCAAGCCCTGATACTCGAAACAAGAGGAAAAGAAACGCAGCTTTACAACGCGACGACAGTATGTTTGGGCCTCGGCGGCCGCAAAAAACATATGCATACTACAGGCGAACCAATCCTGCAGGCTCAGACGTCGATGTAGGGGGAGCAGCAGCACCCTCGGCGTCAACTCCACCTTCGGCGAAGTCCGACCGAGCCTTGGACGGCAACACGGGCGAAGGATCTCCGATCCGAAGGACGACGTCAGCACCACGCCCGAGCCATCGCCGCCAGGGTCTCCTCCAGGAACCCGGCCCGAGTAGACAGCTCGACCGGCCGCCCCGAAGCCTTAGCCAGCTATCCCCCGAGGACACCAGCCCGTCTCATGGCCTCAGCAACTCGACTTCGGCGTCGGTCCTGCCAGTGGACGGCCCGGCCAGGCTCTGGCCCACGAAGTCTTCTTTTCGAGCCAACTCTGCCTCTGTCCATGCTGACACCGCTGCCTCCGGCTCCGGCTCATCGCAGAGCGGCCGAGGGTTCCTTTAACTAAGCAAGAGAAGCCTCGGGCGGCAAGGCCGACCGAGCCGAGGGACTCCTACGCCTCCGGGATACGGATACCTCACTCGTCACCTTCGCACGAAGCAACTCACACTTGGTTAAGCGGTTCAGTTAGCCGACATGCGAGTCCTAGTGCTTGAAATGAGGAAAACATATGGTATTACACGGCTTCATGCCAAAAATACGTACATGTTCAGGCCCCGACAACCACAATGAACAAACACCGGCACTCAAGGTGCCATTACAAACAGAACTCTGGTTCCGCCCCCGTGGGTATGAACAACCTCCACACCGAAGAGCCTGCGGGGCGACAAGCTCCAGGCGACTCGCCAGCTACCTCTGCAGCAGCAGCGATGGTCCCAGGACGGACGCTGCAGCTGGAAGGCTCTTGTTCGCGTCCCCACTCAAGGGACGCGAACCAGACATTAAAGCCAAAGAGCCGGAGGTCGGTTCGCGGGTAGCGCTGGCGGGCTTGTCGGTGGAGAAGCTTTCTCCAGCTGCCACCACGTCAGCAGCGACGGCGGTGTCCACCTGCCCACCAACACCGCACCAGCGAGCGCTGGCCGCCCCAAAGCGCACCGGCAGGTCCTCACTCCCGTCCTCGCCACGAAAGCGAGGACAGAGGACGGAATGTTGCATCCTAGCTGGGCAGCAACAGTTCGCCTTCCCCGGCATGCCTGGAGGGCGCCTCCTCCACAGAGCTGGGGGATGGTTTCCACCCCCAGAAGCTGGAAGAAGAGGTGGACCACCGACCCGTGCGGGAGGTAGAGCTCCGGCTCACCTCGCCCTCCGCCCCAGCCAGGATGATGAAGATCCTTGAAGCTGAGGGCAGGGCAGAGGTCGCAGCCCGGCTTGCTTCTCCCCACCATCGAACTGGTGGTCACCGTCTTGGGTGACCACCGGCGAGGGGATGCAGCCGGGCTGCCTGGTGAAAATCCTTGAAGCCAAGCGATGGCTGAAAGGTACCAACTTCCGCGAAGTTGCGTTCCTCCAACGACAGCAAGACGAAAGCGACGCGAGCGCTCCCCATCCGGGGGCTCGGAAGGTGGAAGGACGCGACACATGGAGTACGAAGACATGGTTGCCATCCGAGGGGGTCACCCTCCTTTTAAAGGTGACTCTCCCCACTTGCGTCCTCAGCCGGCGCGGACTGAGTCTTCTCCAACACGCTCCAAGGTCCTCCCCTACGACACGGGGGCTGGGTCCCACGCGTCATGCAAGCTGGCCCAGGACAGAAGGAGCCAAAACCGCCGCGCGCGATGCGCGCAACTGCCCAGCGGTTACAAGCATTCCTCCACTATCGCCCAGACCAGCGGGTGAAAGGGCGGACCGCCATGCAGGCGGCATGCAACTGCACCAAGGGGGCGCACCCTTTCGACTTCGACGCGTCCAGCATGGAGGCCTAGGCCCACACGTCATGTAACCGGCGCGTCGGTTACTACGTGTGAGAAACTGCACCGCCACTCGCGCCAGTACCGCGCCTCCTCGACTGCGGAACCGGTTCCGCGATTCGAGGCGACCTTGCGCATGACCCGACAGTGCCAGCCGAGCACATCGGTCACGGGTCAGTCAGCCGCGGGAGAAGGCGCGACGGTCGATACGGCCAGAAATGGGCCGGCAAGTAATGGCGGTGGCAGGCGGGCGGAAGCAGCAGTCAAGTCGTCAGCAAGGTCACGCCCCCTCCTGGGACAGCGAGAGAACCCCCTCCCACGGCGTGAAGACGACGCGCCCGTGTTCCATTCCTCGAACGGCTCGCGCACGCACAACGGCTGCCCCGCGGACCACTCGTCCCGTCGCATTAACTCTGTGGCAGGACAGGCGACACCTTTGGCAGGCGAAGCAGGCGACGCTTCACCTCCGCCATAATGACCGCGTCAAAAAAGGTGCGCCACGTCGTTCAATTTCATATCCTTTTCCACTTCCTCTTTCTCTCTCTTGCTACAGGGACCGGGAAAGGGGATACTCCGAAAGGGATCCTTCTTCGCGAAGGAAGCGGGCCCTGAGCCCCCCTACTGATCAGTGGTTCGAAGGCTGGCCCCTCGGAAGGGTTCAACAGCCGCCTCAGAGCACTTGGGCTCCGCGTCCACTACTGGTCAGAGGTTCGAAGGTTGGCCCCTCGGAAGGGTTAAATGGCCGCCTCGGGCCACTCGGGCTTCGCGCCCACTACTAATCAGGGGTTCGTAGGCTAGCCCCCGAAGGGTTCTGACAGCCGCCTCAGAGCACGCAGAGCGAGGGATGACCCTGGGTACGTTCGATACATAACCAAGGCTCGGGCTACGCTCCCGAGGTACCCTAGGACATTTCCGAGACCGACGGGAACGATTTTGTAACGGAATCCCACCAGAGGGAGGCATCGAGCCCTCGGACCCCGTCAAAAGGGGACCGGGTCCGGCGAATCACCCGCAGGTACTTTTGGAGCGCGCCTCTGGGCCACTAGCCGACCCCTAACGAATGGGGCACGGACGTCCACTCGGATTACCCGTTAGCAACTCACTGGAGACACCATGTTCGGCGCCCTCCGAGGGCAACATGGCGCTTTCCCCCCTCCTCCTTGGGGAAAGGCGACGCAGGGGCGTATGAAAAAAAGCCGAGTCTGTTCTTGACCGTCCTCTCGCTCTGTGCGGAGGCTCGGGGGCTGCTCTCGCAAACCCGGCTCCGGCCAAACCGTTGACAGCGTCAACATACCAGCCCGAGAACTTGGGACTCGACTATGCACCCGGGCTACACCCGTTGCCAGTTCGCATGAGGGAACAACCAGACCGGCCGAAGCATCACGAAACGTGCTAAGACCTCGAAGGAGTCAAACCACTCCTTCGAGGCCTCGGGGCTACACCCGGTGGGTGCGCTCGCGCGCACCCACTGGAACGAAACGCAACCGAGAAAGGCCGGTCCCCTTGCAAAAAAGTGCGACAAAAGCCTCCAAGCGAGTATAAACACTCCCTTCGAGGCTCGGGGGCTACTGTCGGGGACCATAATTAGGGGTACCCCCAAGACTCCTAATCTCAGCTTGTAACCCCCATCAGCACAAAGCTGCAAAGGCCTGATGGGCACGATTAAGGTCAAGGCTCAGTCCACTCAAGGGACATGATCTCGCCTTGCCCGAGCCCAGCCTCGGGCAAAGGCAGCCGACCCCGGAGGATTTATGTCTCGCCCGAGGGCCCCCTCAAGCAACGGACACACCTTCGGCTCGCCCGAGGCCCAGTCTTTGCAGAGAAGCAACCTTGGCCAGATTGCCACGCCAACCGACCATATCGCAGGAGCATTTAATGCAAGGATCGCCTGACACCTTATCCTGACGCGCGCTCTTCAGTCGACAGAGCCGAAGTGACCGCAGTCACTTCGCCGCTCCACTGACCGACCTGACAAGAAAACAGCGTCGCCTGCCTCGCTCCAACTGCTGTGCCACTCGACAGAGTGAGGCTGACAGCAGCTAAGTCCAGCCTCGGGCGCCATAGGAAGCTCCACCTCGCCCGACCCCAGGGCTCAGGCTCAACCTCGACGCTGGACGACGGACTCCGCCTCGCCCGACCCCAGGGCTCGGACACAGCCTCGGCCTCGGAAGACGGTCTCTGCCTCGCCCGACCCCAGGGCTCGGGCTCAACCTCGACGCTGGACGACGGACTCCGCCTCACCCGACCCTAGGGCTTGGACACAGCCTCGGCCTCGGAAGACGGTCTCCGCCTTGCCCGACCCAGGGCTCAGACTCAACCTCGACCTCGGAAGACGAACTCCGCCTCGCCCGAGCCCAGGGCTCGGACTCAGCCATGACCTCGGAGGAGCCTTCGCCTCGCCCGACCTCGGCCTCGGACCCGCCACGTCACAAGGAAGGCCATCATTACCCTACCCCTAGCTAGCTCAGGCTACGGGGAACAAGACCGGCGTCCCATCCGGCTCGCCCCGGTAAACAAATAATGATGGCGCTCTGCGTGCTCCATGACGACGGCGACTCTCAGCCCCTTACGGAAGCAAGGAGACGTTAGCAAGGATTCGACAGCCCTGACAGTTGTCCTTTCGCAGGGCTCTAGCTCTCCTCCAACGGCCACGACATCACATGAACAGGGTGCCAAAACCTCTCCGACTGCCACGATGGCATGTACTTAGGGCTCTAGCTCCTCTCTGCTAGACACGTTAGCACACTGCTACACCCCACATTGTACATCTGGACCCTCTCCTTACGCCTATAAAAGGAAGGTCCAGGGCTCTCGTACGAGAAGGTTGGCCGCGCGGGAGAACGGGCCGGCGCATGAGGCTCTCTCTCTCTCTCTCCCACGCGAACGCTTGTAACCCCCTACTGCAAGCGCACCCAACCTGGGCGCAGGGCAACACGAAGGCCGCGGGTTTCCCCTTTGCCTATTTCTTCCCCCCTTCGTGCTCCGTCTCGCGCCGACCCATCTGGGCTGGGACACGCGGCGACAATTCACTCGTCGGTCCAGGGACCCCCCGGGGTCGAAACGCCGACACCGAGTGTCAAAATAAAATACTAGGCAAAATCTTTTGCCGAGTGTTTTTTGTTTGACACTCGGTAAAGAACTTCTTTCCGAGTGCCAAAAAACACTCGGCAAATTATTTGGCACTCGACAAAGAGCTGGATTCCGGTAGTGATAGACTGCACCGTTTGTAGAGTGGAGTTTGAATATGAGGATGAGGATGGATAAGCTAATGGAGATAGTCTTACTAGGCACACAATTGGAAACGTTAAGATTATATTTTTAGTTTAATCCAATAGTTAAATAAATACTAGTGGGTTGTCCGTGTGTTACTATAGTTTTTATATTCAAAATATTTACAATATCTATTCTTTGTTGAACACAAATGGTTGTGAGCTTTAGTGGTTAGAACGAGGGTGTGGGAGGGGCGACTTTTTGAATTCTAGCACCGCGCTCATTTTTTACTTTTATTTCGCTCTCTACATTCGCTGGACTAGACGACACACAAAGGGAGAACTCCCACTTAAATATAGTAGAGATATGGAGAACAAGTTTTGATAGGTATTATCAACAAGTTTTGATAGGTATTATCGTATGGAACTCAGATGTTTTATTACTAAAACCTTGAAATATGATGGCTTCACGAGTCAGTTGTAAATTGAAACGCACATTGAGGTTGTGCTGCCGACTGAAGTATCTCTTCTTTCTGCTGTAGGTGTTGATCTTGTACTTAACCTGGAAGTCATGCCAACTTTTAGTGCTCCAAGATACCTATGAAAATTATTTCAAAAAATGCTATTAATATGACTCAAACCTATGTCTTCCAATTAAGAGTTGAGCACCTTAACCAACTATAAATATTACAACGGAGTTGTTGTATGTTTCTTAGAATAATAATTTTAATTGTATTTTATATGCCAAAATCTATAGCGTTACAACTCGGTGCCAAAATGTACTGCATCGAACTCGACATTGATACGTTTTTCACATTAGCACCGTAAGTTATGACACCAATACGTGTTATATCTCAGTGTCGTGACCTATATCGCTAATCCTAAGGTACAAAATAGGAAATAAAATAAATCAGGGGTATAAATGTAAATAATTTTCAAAAGGAGCTAAAAGATAAAAATCAACATATATGAATTGTCAAATTTTCCATGTTTGAAAAAGTTAAACTAATCAAACGAAAATATGTGCATGCATATTATTGGGTCAATCTGGATCAGGCACGAGGTGGAGAATGATATTTTTTTTTTGCCACTCTACCATCTCATTACTTCATCAAATATCCTTTTTGGAATCATTGGAGATCCTTATCCTTTTTGGAATCATTGGAGATCCTGTTTGCTAAAAAAATGTTGTGCCGTGCGAATCCACGATACGGTTTAATCGCTACGCTGATTGCGCGCGATAGCAGGACACTAAAAAAGAGCACAAATCAGGTGCCAGCTAATTGCTGCAATACATAACTGAAGCAACCTCTGTGCCGCCACCACGTGAAAATAAAAGTATGCTGCAGCAATCGGTGTCGTGTGTATACAACCTAAATAATTTTCGGTTCTCCAAAACATTAAATACACCTAAGAAACATCTTCGTATAACTCAATGTATTTAAGTCTTATATCTTACTATTTAGTAGATACGACTTATTTATATAGGTTGTATGAGTAGAACCGTATCTACAATTAGAGAACCGTGCTACAGATATTCCTTCACCAAAATATTATCTTTTATGTTTTTTTACACTTGCCCCTTAATATCTCTTAAGATATCGAACACTTATGTAAAAGAAATAGTCAATGTAATAATGACCATAAACATTGTGATCAAGGGCCTTTATCTAGCATTTAATTGAAGTTGAAATGCTTAAACTAATGCATGTATCTACTGACGAGTTTGAACGGTTAGTTAAATCTGTTGGTTTTTTTTATAAGAACACTAGTAAAAAAAACCTCTATGGCTACAGTAAGGTATATTTTCTACAGACGATTTTGGTTATGGAATGCAAGTAAAATAAAATGATCAGTCCAATATCAAAAATCGTCAGTAGAAATCATATTTGTACTGGTGGTCTTTTAGGAAAACCGTCAGTATAAATCTTGACTTTTTACTTGCAGGTTTTAAAGAAAATGTCAATATTGTACTGGCGGTTTTTGTCGGCCGAACCTAACTCCGACAAGTAAATTTGTGTGCGTATTCTAGGCTCCGTACGGTGTGCACGGTGGACACAAGATTTATACTGGTTCGGGCAGAACGTCCCTATATCCAGTATTCGGCGGCTCGCGCCACCGGTAGCTTTGTTGATCAATACTCGTAGTAAGGGTTACAAGCGAGCGAGAGAGATGAGAAGCTTCCAAGTCTTGTGCGGATAAGGTGAATCTAAGGGTTACACAACTGGAGTCCTAACTAAATCTTGCCATGGCGGGGGAGGGGAGCTCTGGTCTTTGGGTCCTCATTGATGCGTCCTCCATCCTTTATTTGGTTGCCCCTCTATTTGGTGGTTGACCTCCACCTTTTATAGGACAAGGGGGAGGGTCGGTCATTGGTGGCTTCCTTGAGAAGGAGTCACCGGGCGATGGTAACACTGAGCATCTTACCATGGTGAAGTCGTACTCGTATGCGAGCGTCTCGATCGACTGGTTGTGTCACAATCTTTACGACGAACGGAGCGGGCAGCGTGGGGCCTGGGCGCCATTATTCGAGCTACACCGACCCCTTGCCTTCGTAGCCTGGGTCTCGCCCAACTTATCTTATTGTGCCCTGCATGCGGCTTGCGCACTCAGGCCTAGCCTTGATAGGGCATGAGTGCACCGTAGGCCGAGGGCACACAGGCCATAAATGCATCGCGGTCCAAGGGGTTCGTAGGTCATGAGTGTGCTGCAGCCCGAGGGGCTTCGTAGGTCATGAGTGGGAGGTAGACTGGCGCCTCTACCGCAGCTCAGCGCCAGGCATAGTTAACGTGGTTGGTCACTTATGGCTTGTTAGTCTCGGGCCAAGTGAGGGATCCACTCGAGTGGTTTCCCTTCGGTTTGCCCGGCCCCCATGTCTGGCTCCACCACGCCTGACCCCGGGCTCGGTGCCTCGAGGTTCGTTCGGGGGCGAATACTTCCAGGGCAGACATTTCCTTCCCCTCATGCTGACCAATGGGCCCTGGTTGCTAGAGGCCTCTTCCCAACGCCCTTGCTGACTAGTGGGTCCCAGGGACCGGGGGTCTTATCCTCGATAGTAGCCCCTAGAGCCCCCGTAGAGGGAGTATCTCCCCTCGGGGGCTAATGAAAGGTCGAGTGACTTTCTTCCTTCTGTCTATCGCTGGCCGTCACACTTCAGGTCATGTCGGGCCCATTGTCCCTTATCCTAGCGTAAGCTTCTGTAGTTTCATGTATTAGGTGTCGAACCGTCGCCTCGTTCCATACGCGGCGTCTGGCATATGTTTTGCTCTATGATGCCTTGCGTATTTCTATAAATGATCCATCCCTCAAGTGTCCTTGTCATATCTTGCCTTATTCTTCTTTGTTGAAGGGCGGTTTCTTTGCAACCCCCTATGGACCCAGGCAAGAGTCCAACAGAGGACCTGTTGGGGGTCTCCTTCTCTACCGAAGGTCCTCAAGGCAGAGAAATTGTCTATAAGCAACAAGATTGAATGTAGAAGCTACAATGAGCATGTGTAAAAGCGTCGAAGGATGACAGCTTCAGTTTAATGGTGGTTACGAAGGTCAACCATAATGTTGAGCTGAAGAGGAAAAGATCGGTTAATCCCTGGTGTTCTGCATTAGGATAATGTATATACGTTATGATCACAAATGTATTTTTACTCAGGCTGTGTTCCGTGTCTATAAATAGCTGAAAAGTACCCCCATATTGTTCACGCTGGATTGTAATTGCTCTCACAAATTTGTGTTCAAGCAAGTCGAAGGTATCAATGTAATACAAACTTTGATAAGTTTCTATTTCTTTTTTATGAAATAAATATGCAGCTTGATTTTACATCTTATAAATGAATATTCATATTTATGAATGATGAAGATTTGTTCTTCATAACCTTTGTCTAAGATTTATTATACCTGAGAGGGAATAACGCTTCGAAGGACGAAGGTCCTTTAACGCTTAACAATTGTGTTGCCTTGTTTTATGGTTTACAACAATAAAAAACAAGTGACCAACATTGGCGCCCACCGTGGGGCTCAAACCCACTTCCACGACTACAATAATGGCTTCGCAAGGTGATCAAGATGCGTCACCTTCGGCTATGAAGCTAATGTTCCCAATCACATGTGGTTCAAGCTCCGAACCAGCCAATAAGAAGTAGAAGAAGGAAGCACAGAGAAAAGTGCAACATGTTGGAGTACAAGGACCCTTCATCAAGTCCAAATGGTCTCATGTGCCAATTACATTTTCTCAAGAAGACATTCAGCTTAACGATTACCCTCACAATGTTGCCATGGTCATATCATGTGTTATCAAAGTGTTCTTGGTTCATAATGTCCTTGTAGACACAGGTAGTGCAGCAGACATTATCTTCGCAAAAGCTTTCAGACAAATGCAAGACACCCTCTTTGTGGCTTCGGAGGAAAACAGATAGTGGCACTTGGAAAAATAACCATGCCAATCACCATCGGCTATGTGCACAACAGTAGAACAGAGCAAGTTGTATTTGACATTGTAGAAATGGATTATCCTTACAATGCAATCATTGGACGAGGAACATTGAATGCTTTCTAAGAAATACTTCATCCAGCATATCTGTGTATGAAGATACCATCTGATCAGGGTCCTATTGCTATGCATGGAAGCTAAGAGGCTGCTAAAAGGGCCGAATGGAATTAGACAGATTTCAGGGCCATTCACAATATAGATGAAGCTGAAGCTCATCAGCAGCATAAGTACATAAGACATAAATCTGCCTCAGTGGATCAACCTGTCACACCGGGATTTAAGGGACAAAGCCGGGTGCATCTCATACATGCACCAAAAAAGACAACATATATAATAACAGAGTGTATAGCGATAAATGTCACAATAACATCAGAGTACTTATTACATTGCAGAAGTCTTACAAAATAAAAGATAAATATAAAACGAACTAAGGTCCATCCTTGGCGCCATAAAGTCAACTGGGAGACGCAAACTAGATCAGATCAAACTCCTCGTTATGTGGCTCCTCTTGAACCACCTGTTCTTCTCCTGTGGGGGGTGTGCGACAGCAAGGGTGAGCTCACACATGTTCATCGCTCAATAAGTTGTCGGGAATAATGTGCATAAACTCATCAAAGGTGGGAGTTCATGTGAAGTGTAAGGCTGATCAACAAAATAAAGGTTGAAGCTGAGCATTGCTTTTATAGGTTGGTCAAAATTTTATTAGCATTTACTAAGTGTAAGTAAATAGCAAACCATAATAAATAATAGAACAAAATTAATAAATAATCCCATGCAATGCAAATGACAAATTGAATTTAAGTTCCATAAATTAGTCATGTGAGTGTCTGAGCCGCTCATGACCGTGAGCACGGCTAGTATACTAGTTTTACACTCTTCAGAGGCTGTACCCTGTACCTACAAGTCGTGCATCCCATGTCACCAGGGTTTGCAAGGCCCTTAGACACTACTGAGGTGAATGATTAGGGATCCACTATGAGGCCTTTACAAAGTTCCACTAGCTTCCGAAAACCTGCTATAGTTTATGGGAAGAGCACTTGCAAGAATCCCTCGTCTGACCGCCATCGCAGCAAAATCAACCCGAGAACCTCCCTGCATGCAACTCCCCTACTGCCCTTGCCCCTTTCGAGTAAGGTAGTATTCCACTAGCTTTCCTAATTAGTCAGCCAGGGGCGTCCCATACCACCCTTGTGGTGGCATTGTTTTCCTGGGTGGTTCTCCATGTTCCCATTAACATAATGATCTTATCATGAACAGTAAATAATAAACTGATAACAAAAGTGTGAACATGAGTAATGTATATCTCTATACCCAAAACCACATAAAGCAATAGCATATACTACTCAAAAATTCAGTGGTAAAACAAGGTATAAAGATAGCCAAAACTAGGGTAACCTATTGGATCCCATCAAATTAACCTATGAAGATCATTATGATTAATAAGAACATGACTGGGTAAAAAGGAAGTGATCAAGGGCACAACTTGCCTGGGACTTGAGATTCCAGGTACCAGGATGATCCACAGATTCTCGAGACCTCACTGCTAGTCGTAGCAATACAAACAAACATGTATAGACAAAATTAACATCACACCAAACATAAGAACACTGCATAATAATGATCTATGCGTCGCTACAAGATCGTGGGTTCGAGAACTACTAAAATCAGGGTTATGGTCATCAAGTTATGATGTGATTAAATGATTAACACTAGGTTCTATGTTTATTTTATAATTCCAGAGAAAAGATAACCTAAAGTAGTAATTAATTCAACTTTAATCTAAATTATAAATTGTAATACCCAAATTTGTAAATCATGTGATAAGAGAATATTTCCTTTATCTATATGTGTGAGTTATATCTATTTACTATCATATGTAAATGAACACCATTAAAAAGGAGTAAATAACCAAAGACACCTAACTAAATCTGCATCATGCTGAGTTTTACTTGATTGTGCATTTGTGGTTAATAAAATAAATGTGTCATTAACAGCATATCAATGGATCCATAGAATTTAAACTCTAACTTGAAAATAAAACCATGAAAAACGAGGAGAGAAAGGAATATTATTCAATGTAAAATAATATTATAACTAAATAATTTTACCATATGTTGATGTGACCAAATTGCAGGGTTAACACGAATTTGAGTTTGCACTTAAGTTGAATTCAAATGAATTATAAATAAAGGAAAACAGGAAAAGAAGAAAAGAATATAGAAAAAGAAAAGGGTGCACGGGCCTAATCCATGGAATTCGACCCATTTTCCTTTTAACCCAGCGCGGTCCACTTCTCCCTCCAGCACGCGCCGACAGTAGGGCCCCACGGGGCAGTCTCTCATTTGCTTCTCGCGCACACTTGTCGTTTCTCCCCGTTACACTGACCAGTGGGCTGGTGATGTCAGCTCCTTCTTCAACTGAATCCCGCGCATGGCGGGCGGCGCAGTCTCCTTCCCCTTCTTGTTTACATGTTCCTAGAATTTATTTTAATGTGTAGAATATTATTATGTATTTTGTTTACATGTTTGGTGTGATGTTAATTTTCTCTTTATATTGTGCTTGTTTGTATTGTGGCGAGTAGAGGAGCCTGTGAATGAGGATCCTGGTGACCAGTAGATAGAAGTTGCTGAGCAGGAGCTCATTGAAGGCAAGTTGTGCCCTTGACCAATTATTACCTAATAATGTTCTTTAATATAACTTATTCATGCATAGGTTTAATTTTGATGGGACCCAATAGGTCACCCTAGTCTGTTTATCCATTTTACCTTGTTATTTTTGAATCACTTAGGTAGTTTTGCTATTGCTTTACATGGTTTTGGGTTAATATTTCATTATATCCATGTTCCAATTATTTTTGTTATTCTATTTATGTTCATGTCAAGATCATTATTGTTAATTGGAACATAGAGCTTAACTTGAGAAACACGTGCCACAACAAGGGTGGAATGGGACGCCCTTGGCTGACTAATTAGGAAAGCTAGTGGAAGACTACCTTATCCGAAAGGGGTAAGGGCAGTAGGGGAGTTGCATGCAGGGAGGTTCTTGGGTTGATTTTGCTGCGATGGCGGTCAGACGTGGGATTCTTGCAAGTGCTCTTCCCATAACTGTAGTGGGTTTTCGGAAGCTAGTGGAACTTTGTAAAGGCCTCGTAGTATTGCCCTGCCTCGCTTCCCTGGTAGAGGTGTATGGGAGTCGCGATCCCTTGGCAGATGGGTAACATGACTTGTGGGTACAGGGTACAATCTCTATAGAGTATAAAACTGGTATACTAGCCGAGCTCACGGTCATGAGGAGCTCAGGACTCTCGCATGATTAATTTATGGAACTTAAATTCAATTTTGTCATATGCATTGCATGGGATTATTTATTAATTTTGTTCTATTATTTTTATTATGGTTTGGTATTCACTTACACTTATAACTGCTAATAAAATTTGACCAACTTATTAAAAGCAATGCTCAGCTATAACCCCTATTGTTGATCAGCCTTACACATCACATGAACTCCCACCTTTGGTGAGTTCATAACCACTGGTTTCCCCACAACTTGTTGAGCTATGATCATGTGTGAGCTCACCCTTGCTGTGTCACCCCCCCACAGGAGAAGAACAGGTGGTTCAAGAGGAGCCACACAACGAGGAGTTCGATCTGATCTAGGTGGCGTTTCCCAGTTGACTTTATGGCGCCAAGGATGATCCTTAGTTCGTTTTATATTTATCTTTTATTTTGTAGTAAGACTTCCGCTATGTAATAAATACTCTGATGTTATTGTGACATTTATCTCTATACACTATGTTATTATATATGTTGTCTTCTTTGGCGCATGTATGAGATACACCCGGCTTTGTTCCTTAAATCCGGGTGTGACAGAAGTGGTATCAGAGGAAATGTTGACTGTAGCACGAAACCTAGATAGAAATGAAACCTAGATAGAAATGGACAAAACCCTTACCTACTTACTTACCTTACTCTGATTCTTTCTACACTTATCTTGATCATGTCTCACCTTCTACTGTTCTACTCTGATTATTCTTATATTTTCTATTCTAAGACAAGATGGATTTCACAACTTGGAATCCTAATTTATGACCCTTTTTAAGAGATAGGGAATCTAAGACGAAATTAAAACTATTTTCTCTATTTAAAAATGTTGGTTGATTGTTCTGATGATAAATGCCTGCTTTGCTTCTTTGATTGATTGAAATATTATAAATGTACATCTTAGCATGTACCACCATAAGGTAATGAATTAGCTTTCGTAGGTAAAACATTAATTTGCTCAGCTAATAAATCCCCCAAAGAAACATGCCTCGTAATTACCTGCCTTGTCTACAATCCTTTCTCTCTTACCATATGTTTCTAACTCAGATGGTCAATACCAGGAAGGGTGGTGGAATTGATCTACCTCCCAATCGACAGACTCAGAGGATATTTAGACAACCACAACAACAACAACCAGAGATGGATCCTCCACAGCCTCCACCAGCAGGAGTTGACCCCGCTGTTGCAACACATATGAGAATAATGCAACAGATGGCAGACACCATGGGGATATGCACGTGCAGATGCGGCAGGAACGCCAGGAGATGCGCCAAGAGCGAGAGGATATACCCTAGGAGATGCGCCAAGAGCGAGAGGAGGTACGCCAGGAGAGAAGGGCGCAGCAACAACAACAACAACAACATCAGCAAGCACCACTGCCTCCTCCACCACCACCAGTTCCACCCCGGGACAAGCATCGGGAGTTCATGAGCCATAAGCCACCGACATTTGCTAGTTCTCCTGATCCACAAGACGCTGATGATTGGCTGACATCGGTGGAGAAGATGTTGATTATTGCCCAATGCTCTGACCGGGAGAAGGTTCTATATGCCTCTGGTCGTCTGGCAGGTCCTGTTGCTGATTGGTGGGATTCATACACTGCTGCCCACGATGCTGCTGATACTATCACATGGGAGGAATTTGCTACGCAGTTCAGGAACTATCATATACCAGCTGAACTGATGAAGATTAAGAAGAAAGAATTTTTATCGCTGAAGCAGGGGAGCATGTCAGTCAGCGAGTACCGTGATAAGTTCATCCACCTATCCAGATATGCACCTGATGAAGTTGCAGAAGATGAGAGGAAGCAAGAGCACTTTATTGAAGGACTTAATGGACCTCTACAGTATGCTCTAGTGGCACATACATTTCCATCATTCCAGAGGCTACTTGACAAGGCCATAACTATTGAACACAAGCGTGTTCAGCTAGGAGATTTGAAGATGAAGGCTATATCCCATAGATAGGGAAGCAGCAGTGTTCATCCTCGCTATAGTTCACCCCAGGGTACACCAGTTCCACTGGCGGAGGCCAGCGCCCAGCTCAGCACTCACTTCAGGGGACTCCACTGACTCGTCAGGCTACCCCCACTGGCACCCCGACGAAGTTTTCTGGACAGAGTGCAGGTACTACTTGCTACAAGTGTGGGAAGACTAGACATTATGCAAATGTTTGCCCACAGAGGATTGCTACTACCCCAATTCAGAATAAGCAGCAGACTCCAGGATCTGGCAAGGGATTTTCTATTGCCAGGGTTAATCAAGTCAGCGCTGATGCTACTCCTGATGGAGCTGACATTGCAATTGGTATGTTTTACATTAATGCAATTCCTGCAACAATATTATTTTATTCTGGTGCTACACATTCATTCATGTCTACTCGATATGCCAACACAAATGAGTTACCACTGAAAAATATGAAAACACCAATGATAGTAATTACACCTAAAGGGCCTGTTGAGGCAAGTTATATGACACATAGATTGACATTAACAATTATGGGAAGAGAATTCGGGGCTACCGCTATAATATTAGAGGCAAGCAGCATAGATCTAATCCTTGGCATGTCATGGTTAAGAAAGGCAAAGGCCATTATACAATGTGGTAGGGGTACTATAGAACTCATCAGCCCTAAAGGAGAAAGATTTTCAAGTTGAAATTGCAGTAACTACCTCTTCCAGACGTGCGATGTTCTTTATAGCTGAGGAGTTTGTTGGTAACAACATCCGTGTGGTTAGGGATTTTCCGGATGTCTTTCCAGAGGAGTTACCAGGGATGCCACCAGATAGGGAAGTGGAGTTTGTCATTGATCTCTTACCTAGGACTGCTCCTATTTCTAAACGGCCATATAGGATGTCGAAGAGTTAAAAGAACTTAAGAAGCAGTTAACGGAGTTACAAGAGGCTGGGTACATTCGTCCGAGTTCCTCACCTTGGGGAGCGTCGATTCTGTTTGTGCAGAAGAAGGATGGATCACAGCGGATGTATGTGGATTATAGATCCCTTAATGATGTTACTGTAAAGAACAAGTATCTGTTAACCCTCATTGAGGATTTATTTGATCAGATGAGAGGTGCTAGGGTATTCTCGAAGATTGATCTCCGATCGAGTTATCATCAAATGAAGATTAGGCCATCGGATATTCCCAAGATAGCTTTCTCGACCCGATATGGTTTATATGAGTTCACAGTTATGTCATTTGGACTAACTAATGCACCAGCTTATTTTATGAATTTAATGAATAAGGTGTTCATGGAGTATCTGGATAGATTCATTGTAGTATTCATCGACGATATTCTTATTTATTCCAAGAGTGAGAGCGATCATGAGGAACATCTGAGATTGGTGCTACAGAAGCTACGAGATAATCAACTCTACGCCAAGTATAGCAAATGCGAGTTTTGGATTGACGATGTGTCATTCCTTAGACATATCATTTCTAATGGAGGGATATCAGTGGATCCTGCTAAAGTCAAGGAGATTATGGCGTGGAGCGTACCCACTATAGTTACTGAGATCCAGAGTTTCTTGGGACTAGCATGATACTATCGAAGATTTATTGAAGGGTTTTCTAAGATTGCCAAGCCTATGACCTCACTTCTGGAGAAGGGAAGAGAGTTTAAGTGGGACGAGAAGTGCCAAGGTAGTTTTGATCAATTAAAGAAGAGATTGATGTCACCACCAGTGTTGGTTATGCCAGATCTACATAAGGGATTTGACATTTATTGTGATGCATGTGGCCAAGGCTTGGGATGTGTGCTTATGCAAGAGGGACACATGATTGCTTACGCGTCTCGTCAGTTGCGGAAACATGAGTTGAACTATCCCACTCATGACTTAGAACTGGCAGCCGTAGCACGTTCATTCAGCTATTGTGGCACAGCTACTTGATGAGATTGTTGAGGATTTCAGGAGACTTAACCTGGGGATAGTTGCTCAAACTGAAGGAGTTACTATTGATGTGGAACCTACCTTGGGACAAGAAATCTGTAAAGGTCAGGTTGGTGATGCTAAGATACAAGAGATCAAGGATCTTATTACTGAAGGTCGAGGTCTGGAATTCACGGATGATGAGCAAGGCACCATATGGTTCAAGGATAGGATATGTGTTCCTGATATTGAAAGCCTTTGTGAGACTATTCTAAAGGAGGCCCATGCCTCGGATTATTCTATTCATCCTGGTAGTACCAAAATGTATCAGGATTTGAAGCAGAAATACTGGTGGTATGGATTGAAGAGAGATGTGGCTGCACATGTGGCTATGTGCGATGTGTGTCAAAGAGTTAAGGCTGAACACCAGAGGCCAGCTGGACTACTGCATCCACTGAAGATACCCGAGTGGAAGTGGGAAGAGATTGGTATGGATTTCATTACTGGATTGCCTCGCACCCAGAAAGGATATGATGCTATATGGGTGATTGTGGATAGATTGACTAAAGTAGCTCACTTCATTCCTGTCAAGACTACTTATAATGGTTCTCAACTAGCATAGTTATATATGGTTCGGATTGTGTGTTTACACGAAGTACCAAAGAAGATCGTGTCTGATCGGGGTTCACAATTTACCTCAAGATTATGGAGAAGCTTTCATGAGAATATGAATACGAAGTTGAACTTTAGCATAGCCTATCACCCTCAGACTAATGGACAGACTGAAAGGACTAATCAGGTGTTGGAAGACATGTTGAGAGCTTGTGCCCTTCAGCATGGAGGAAGTTGGGATAGAAGTCTACCCTATGCTGAGTTCTCATATAATAATAGTTATCAGGCCAGTCTGAAGATGTCACCATTTGAGGCTTTATATGGCAGGAAGTGCATGACTCCTCTATATTGGGATCAGACTAGAGAAAGATAGTTCTTTGGGCCTGAACTTATTCAAGAGGCAGAAGAACAAGTCCGTATAATTCGAGAGAATTTGAGGGTAGCTCAGACCAGGCAAAAGAGCTATGCTGATAATAGAAGAAGACCATTAGAATTTGAGGTAGGAAATTATGTGTACCTCAAGGTGTCACCACTTCGTGGAATGAGGAGATTCAAAGTCATGGGCAAATTGTCCCCTAGCTTTATTGGACTATTCAGAGTTTTTAGGCGAGTTGGTGAGATGGCATACTGTTGGGGTCATGCTTCGTCGCCGAAGGTCCTGTAGGAAGACACACCTTCGGCAAATTCGTTTAAATGTAGTGCCGAAGCTATCGCTCATGAAGTTTCGGTATTATAACGTATCTGAAGACGAGGGTTCGAACTGACTTAAAGATGAAATGACTTATTAGTCCATAAGGGTCTGAGTCATAATTGTAATCTTTTGTAAGGGGCATGATTGTAATTTCTCACAGGCTGTGTCCTGTGCCTATAAATAGATGAACAATACTCCTTTACTGTTCATGCAATCCTGTAATCATTGACGCATCACACTAGAATTATTGTTCTTTGTCAAGGCAAAGGTATAAATGTACTTAAATATTATGTTTTAATATTTAAGTTTTTATAATAAAATATATGTTTAATAACATCTGTCTTTGGTATAAATTTCTTTAATTTTTCATATTCTAGCATTGTTTACATTGTTCTATAGAGCTAATCACGAAGGTAGGACCTTCGTGATATTTTGCTTATGGTCTTCGTCCGAAGTTCATTATATCCTAAGGGAAATAATGCTTCAGCGGACGAAGGGCATTAACGTTTAACATTTTATGTTGCCTTGTTCTTAATTCATAGCATTTGAGAACAAGTCCCCAACATTGGCGCCCACCTCCGGTGAACTCACTTCCACTTTCTGAGCTGATGGCTTCGTTCAACAACAAAGCTAGCGTTGCTTCGGCTATGAAGCTGGTGCTCCCAATAACAGGCGGATCGTGCTCAGAACCGGCCAATAAGAAGCAGAAGAAGGAGGCACAGAGAAGGGTACAACATGTCGGAGTACAGGGACCCTTCATCAAGTCAAGATGGTCTCATATCTCAATTACCTTCTCCCAAGAGGACCTTCAGCTCAAGGATTACCCTCACAATGATGCTATGGTCATATCTTGTGTCATCAAAGGATTTCTAGTCCACAATGTTTTGGTTGACACAGGCAGTGCAGCCGACATTATATTTGCTAAAGCCTTCAGACAGATGCAAGAGCCAGAAGACAAGATTCATGATGCTACGCACCCCCTTTGTGGCTTCGGAGGAAGACAAATTGTAGCGCTTGGTAAGATTACCATGCCAGTAACCTTCGGATTTGTCAACAATACAAGGATTGAGCAAGTTGTGTTTGACATTGTCGACATGGAGTACCCTTACAATGCAATCATTGGTCACGGAACACTCAATGCTTTCGAAGCAATTCTTCATCCAGCATATCTTTGCATGAAGATACCTTCAGATCAACGACCTATTGCTGTTCATGGGAGTCAGGAAGCTGATAGAAAGGCTGAGGGGAATTGGACAGATTCAAAGGCAATCCACAACATAGATGAAGCCGAAGCTTGTGAACAGTACAAGTATAGAAGGGAGAATGCTGCTTCGGCCGATTAGCTGAAACCCATGCTTTTATGCGAAGATATCGCAGAGCAGAAGGTGCTGCTGGGATCTCAATTGTCTGAGGAACAGGAGAAAAACTTGATAAGGTTTCTGTTCAACAACAAAGATGTCTTTTCATGGTCAGCTAACGATCTCTGTGGTGTTAACAGGGATGTTATTGAACACTCGCTCAATGTCGATCCATCCTTCAGACCTAAAAAGCAGAGGCATCGGAAGATGTCTGATGACAAGGCCGAAGGTGCTCGAAATGAAGTAAAAAGACTTCTCAGCGCCGGAGTTATCAAAGAAGTGAAGTATCTAGAATGGCTGACCAACACTGTTATGGTAAAAAAGGCCAATGGCAAATGGAGGATGTGTATTGATTTTACTGATCTCAACAAGGCTTGTCCAAAGGATGAGTTTCCACTGCCAAGGATAGATTCCCTAGTTGACGCAGCAGCTTCGTCAGAGCTTATGAGTCTGCTAGATTGTTATTCAGGCTACCATCAGATTTGGATGAAGAAAGAGGATGAGCCAAAAACCAGCTTCATAACCCCTAGTGGAACATATTGTTATCTTCGGATGACTGAGGGGCTCAAGAACGCTGGAGGAAGCTTCAGCAGAATGACAGCGAAGGTTCTCCACTCTCAGATAGGCAGAAATGTGCTAACCTATGTTGATGATATTATAGTAAAAAGCACCAAGAGAGAAAATCACATTGCTGATTTGTAGGAGACATTCGCTAATTTCATACAGGCTGGTCTGAAGCTGAATCCAGAGAAGTGTGTCCTCGGAGTAAAGAAGGGGAAATTTCTTGGTTGTCCGGTCTCAACAAAGAGAATCGAAGCTAATCCAAATAAGATCGAAGCTATTCTTCGGATGGAGCCGCCAAGCACAAAGAAGGGGGCTCAACGACTAACAGGAAGACTGGCATCTCTCAATCGATTCATATCTGGATCAGCAGAGAGAAATTTACCATTCTTCGAAGTGCTGAAGTCAGCTGAAGTCTTTCAATGGGGATCAGCTCAGTAGAGAGCCTTCGAAGAGCTGAAGCAATATTTGATAGACCTAACGACGTTAACTCCACCAACGCCAGGGGCTCCTCTATTGCTGTACGTGGCAGCTTCGCATTCAGCAGTGAGTGCGGCACTTGTTCAAGAAAAACTTGAGGGACAAACCAAAAAGCAAGCCCCAATATACTTTGTCTCCGAAGTCCTTAGTCTATCAAAGAAGAATTATACAGAATTGGAGAAGGTCTTATATGCCGTCTTAATGGCATCTAGGAAGCTTCGACATTATTTTCAAGCATATCATATAATTGTTCCTTCGTCACAACCTTTGAAGGATGTCATGAGGAACATAGAAGCTACTAGAAGAATTGGAAAGTGGGCTGCGGAGCTCAATGAGTTCAGCATTGATTATGTGCACAGATCCTCAATACAATCCCAGGCGTTAGCAGACTTCATTGCCGATTGGACGCCAGCGGCTCAAGGAGAGGAAACAACTAAAGATACTAAAGTATGGACGGTATTTTGTGACGGTTCTTGGGGAACCTTCGGGGCAGGAGCAGCTGCTGTGTTGGTTGCACCCTCCAAAGTTAAAACTTGCTACGCAGCAAGACTTGACTTTAGCTGCACAAATAATATTGCGGAGTATGAAGCTTAGCTTTTGGGTCTTCCGAAGTTAAAGGCAATGGGGATTACAAGGGCGGTTCTTAAAACCGATTCCCAGGTTATTTCTGGTCATATTGACAAGAGTTGTAAAGCAAGATACCCGAAGCTTGAGAAATATTTAGACACTGTCCGAAGGATTGAAGCTTCCTTTGAAGGGTTTTCTATCAAAAACATTCCTCGAGGAGAAAATGAACATGCTGATTTGCTAGCCAAGTCAGCAGCACAGGGGCTGCCTTTACCTTCGGAAGTATTTTTGAAACAATAAAAACACCTTCGGTTGAACTTCTTGAAAGAGCAGTCCTCAATATATCTCATGTTCATAGTGAAGATTGGAGAACTGAGATCATTTCTTTCCTTCAGGGTAATTTCCTTTCAGATGATGAAGCTTATAACAAGAGAATAGAGGCAAGAGCTCGACCATATGTTATAATAGAAGGGGAGCTATACAAGCATGGAGTCTGTTCTCCACTACTCAAATGTTTATCCAGAGCCGAAGGTATAGAATTGATGAAGGAAATACACGCAGGCCTGTGTGGATCTCACATTGGATCTAGGCCTTTGCTGGGAAAAGTTTTTCGTCAAGGATTTTATTGGCCAAAGGCAGCTTCGGATGCAGCGGAACTAGTCCAAAAGTGCGAAGGCTGTCAGAAATGCGCAAGAGATCAAAAACAGCCTTCGTCTCTGACTTGGTTAATACAACCCACTTGGGCATTGCAAAGGTGGGGCCTTGATTTGTTAGGTCCGCTACCACCAGCACAAGGAAATTTAAAATATGTTTTAGTAGCAGTAGAATATTTTTCCAAGTGGATTGAGGCGAAGCCTTTAGCCACAATAACTTCGGTTACCATTCAGAAATTTTTCTGGCAAAATAGCGTTTGTCGCTTCGGAGTGCCGAAGGCCATTATTGTGGATAACGGAACACAGTTTGATGCCGAAGCTTTTAAAGAGTTCTGTGGACAAATTGGCACGAAGATCCATTTTGCATCGGTTAGGCATCCAGAGTCAAATGGACTTGTCGAAAGAGCTAATGGCATCATAATGATGGGAATAATGAAATTAATCTTCAATCAGCCCAGAGGAAAATGGCCAGATGAATTAATTAAGGTAGTATGGAGCCACAATACAACGACATCAAGGTCAACAGGCTTTACACCATTCAAGTTGTTATTCGGTGACGAAGCAATAACTCCGGAAGAAGCAAAAGCAGGATCAATAAGAACAGTGGCTTCGGCAGAAGACGAAGCTGATTACTCTGTGGACAAAGATGCCATAGAAGGGATCAGGCTTCAGGCTGTAGAAAACATCAATAAATACCAAGCCGAAACAATAAAATGGCGTGATAGAAAAGTTCGGCTAAAGAATATTAATCCAGGACATTTGATGCTTCAGAGAGTGGCCAACCCAGACACAGTAGGCAAGCTACAGCTGAAGTGGGAAGGACCTTTTCTGGTAGTATCTTCGTCAAGACCTGGTTCTTATAGATTGAAGGATATGGACGGCAACGACATTCCTAGATCATGGAATGCGGATGAACTTCGGCGATATTATGTCTAGCTTGATGTAATTTTTTCTATTCTTTCTTATGGCACCCTTTTCCTTTCCAAGGGGGGAGAAAGGTTTTTAATGGGGCCATAGCATGTAATTTCTCTTTTTCTTATTTCAGCTCTATAAGAGCAATATCCCCCAAAGATGTAAATGTAAAAGCTGAGAACGCACCATCGAGTGCAAACAAAAAGAAAAGAAAACAGGGAGAAGCTCAAAAGTCGTTCCTAAGGGAATGCAGAGCTTACAACAAAAAATAAATGTTGATTCCGCCGAAATAGAAGGCGAAGAAGCTCCTAAGGGAGGCTTACAGCGAAAAATAAACGCTGATTCCGCTGAAATAGAAGGCGAAGAAGCTCCTAAGGGAGGCTTACAGCGAAAAGTCAGCGCTGATGCACCGAAAAATAAACGGTGAAGCCGAAAAATAAGCGGCAAAGAAGATTTGAGTCATTCCCAAGGGAATGAAGGTTTTGATTATGGCTTCGAATATGTATTTGGACATTCATTTGCACGATACATTACATCATGACATTTGCATTCATAAACATTCATTTAGACATATATATAGGATCATTATCATCATATCATACAGAGAAGGCAGATGCTTCGGCTATAAGGATAAAGCTTCGGGAAAAACAGAAAGAAGAAATTTTCATGCTTCGTTGTGTACAAAAAGAAGGGAAGGTGTTTTTCGCCTTCGGCTCAAAAAGAAAATTTCGTCCACAGCAAAGCACATCATACACGGACAAAGAGGTAAAGATATATTACGAGGTACGCACAAATTTACATAAAATTCTTTACAATTATATTACAAAATTTTCTCTAGAATCTTCTGCAACAAAGTCTTTCTCTGTTAAGGCTTCAGCTCATCATTCTTTAGCTTCATCATCCTGTACATATTAAAACAAAATGAGAAAAGTGCAGAGTTCAAGGAGAAGGTAAAAGTAACAAGTATAAGTTTCTCACTGGCTTCAGGTGGCTTCGAGCTTCGTCACCAGCCATTTTTCGCCCGCCGTTTATCCAAATTTGAGTCATAAACCTGTTTCCTATGCTCCAAGCTAAGATGGGGATGTCAATCAAATATGCTGGTGACAAACTGAAGTTTGGCCTATTAACAATTTTCTCGTGCGTGCAGCCAGTCTTCAGGAAAGCAGTAGCTGTGCCTCGAGAAGCTAACAGGGCGCAAAAATCAGCATGCCCAGCGATAACTTCGTCAAGTGCATCAACTTCGCCCTCAATATATTCAAAGGTGCTTGGCAGGTTTTCAACTGAAGGTGTAAACTTATCAGAGCTAGCTCCAATTGAGTGAAAGACATCCTTCAGCCGCTGCACGCATCGGTTGCCAAAGTCTAAACATTTATCCTGAAGCTCCTTCAATGATTTCTGCAAACTTGAACTCTTCTCAATTTCGGTTTTGAGATTCGTTTCAAGATTTTTCTTTTCTTGCTCAGATTTTTCTGATTTTATGAGTAATTCGCTGTTTAATCTGTCAATTTCGGTTTGAGCTTCTGCTAGCGAACCCTCCATGGAGTGGATGACGAAGTCCTTTTTCTCCAAAGCAGCTTCGTGATCTTTGACTTTATTTTCTAGATCTTGAATGACGAAGTCCTTTTTCACCAAAGCAGCTTCGTGATCTTTGACTTTATTTTCTAGATCTTTAATTGTAGCTTCGTTTTTCTCGTCTTCGAGATCTTGTTGCATCCTCAGCACTTTACTTAGTAATATACTCTGCCAAAACAACCTTCGTCAAAAAACATCTTAATTCAAACAATAATAAAAAGTTAAGAGTTTTACCTTAAAATTAGCATAGAACAGGCTACCGGCGATATGCTGTCGCCGGTACCTGCAGAGGTCCGCCTCAATCTTCGGCAGGCCAACATTCTTCGAGAAAGTCCTAACGACCTTTGCCTCGGTTCGATTCTGAAGGCACCTCAATTTCCCATCATTGACTCCGCCAAACAGCAAAGCCCTTGGTTTGTACCCACAGGATACAGCATATTTCTTCAGTTCTTCTTTTTCAGTTTCTGATAACTCTTGCCCTAGTATATCTTGAAAATTGAAGTTTCCCTCTTCCAAAGTATCTTCAATTTGCTCTTTTCCTTTCTCAATTGTTGTGTCCATCGCGGCCGCAGCAGCTTCTTCCTCAGCCATTTTTAGAAGTATGTTATCAATATCACCAAGTGTGGTTTCTAGATCAGAATCTTCGGCGGTCTCAGCTCTGGCACCTTCGGCTCCGGTGGCTATAGCTTCGGCACCGCTGGCGCCTTCAGCTGCGCCAGCGCTTTCAGTAATTGGTATTTTTAGCGCTGATGTCGGCGGCGGTGTCTGATGAATAACATCGACCACTTGGATAATTCTCCGTTTTTTCAGCTTAGCAGGACTTTCCGTTGTTGAAGGCTCCTTTTCCTTCTGAAAAAGCTTCGTCAGTTGCGGCGCCAGCGGACTTAGCTTAATAGGCAAAGGTTCAGTCATTACCTTTAGAATTTCTTCCACATCGGCAGCAGAAGTCGTCGCAGGAGTTTCTCCTTCTTGGCCCGACGTTTTTGGTTTCGGGGCTGTAGCTTTCCTTTTCTTTGAAGTAGCTATCTTCGGCTCAGGGCTCAGTTTTCTTTTCTCAAAAATTTCTTTGTCCTTTTTAGCCAACTTAGTAGCTTCTTTGTCGAGGACGCTGGCAACTTTTTTTCTTTTCTGGCCTTCGGCACCTCTGCCCAATTGCTCATAGTCAGGATAATCAAAATTCAAGGCATCCATCACCCGATTCATTCTTCGCTTCGGACGAGTACCAAAAGCCGCAGTCATTAGCTGATCTTCTTTCTTAGAATAGTTGCCAAGAATCTCGTTGCACATAACCTCAATTGTGTCCAACCACTCTTGGCAAGGTGCTTTAAAATGTTTTTTAAACTTGTAATAATAAGGTAGCCGAACAAGCTCTTTCTTCTTTTTCTCCCCTTTCAGCTTCGGCATGTCCCATTCCCTCAAAGTTGGGAATACTCTGAAGGCTAAGAATTCTTGGACCAGATCCCTGGTGCCAATGTGCTCTGCAATAACCCGAAATTCGCTAAGTGCAATCTGGCATGGACTATCTGGATCCATGACACATCGGGGCCTAGTTTCTCCGAAGGTTAAACTCAAAGGGCTCTGAACTAGCTTCTCCTTCTTCTCATCTACTTTGACATAAAACCATTCACTCTTCCAGCCAGCTGGCCATTTCGTACGATAGCTGATAACTGGATACTTGGCATCTTTTCGATATGCAAAATTGTAGCAGCCAAAATTATCATACAGCCCATCTTCTCTAGCTTTTGTCTGGTAATGAAGCTCATGTGCCCGGCAAAAACCTTCGGCAAGTGGCTCTGCCTCCTGGCTTCGGAGTGCCCAGATGTAAACACTAAGCCTAACAATGGCGTTAGGAGTTAACTGATGAAGGTGAATCCCAAATCTCTCTAAAACATCTGCAATCATCCCATGTAGGGGAAATCTTAACCCTGCTTTGAAAAAGCTCTTAAAAACCACCACCTCATCTTTTTCTGGCTTCGGGGTAACTTCTTCCCCCCGAAGCGAATCAACTCCCTTTTGTCTTCACTAAAATAACCTAGCTTCAGTAACTTAGCCATATCACCTTCGATAATAGTAGACTTCCCAAACTCTAAGTGGTTGGGTTTAGATGGCATTGCACCGTAATCATCTTCAAATTCATCTTCTTCAACGTCAGCTTGTTTTGCTTCGGCGGCAGATGTATCCCCTGATGTTGCTAGCCCAAACCGCCTCATTGCTTCGGAGATTGGAATGGTTTCAGTGGCTTCGGTCTCATCTCCCTCACGTTCAACCCTGGCAGTGGAACGCACTCTAGCCATTTGATTATGAACTTCTAGAAGTTTTTTTGAAATTAATGACCTTTTTTCCGAAGCTCTTCTTGTGACGAAGCAGAATCTGAGGTGGTGCTTCGTTTGAGCGCAAGGGTCAAGCTTCGGCTATGGTTAAATTCCTGGCAGCAAAACAGTGCAATAGTAATGAATGTTGTGGTAACTTCACACCTACTCGTCTGTTTATATAGTGCTGCAGGTAAGAAGGTGAATCGTCAAGTCTCCTACACCGGACGAACAGTCGCTCGCACCCACTGAACGGTGGGCCACAAAACCCGAGAAGGTGAATCTGCATGGTGGGACCACTCCGTGCTCGAAAATTTTATCGTTTCCGGCAACGAGCTCAGGGAAGGTGTTTTTCAGACCTTCGGCTTCCCGAAGCCTAAGAGACTTTTTCACGGATCAAGCTCGTTACGAAAAACGATCTAGCACCGCAAAGGGGCTACTGTTGGGGTCATGCTTCGTCGCCGAAGGTCCTGCAGGAAGACACACCTTCGGCAAATCCGTTTAAACGTAGTGCCCAAGCTATCGCTCATGAAGCTTCGGTATTATAACGTATCTGAAGACGAGGGTTCGAACCGACTTAAAGATGAAATGACTTCTTAGTCCATAAGGGTCTGAGTCATAATTGTAATCTTTTGTAAGGGGCATGATTGTAATTTCTCACAGGCTGCGTCCTGTGCCTATAAATAGATGAACAGTACTCCTTTACTGTTCACGCATTCCTGTAATCATTGCCGCATCACACTGGAATTATTGTTCTTTGTCAAGGCAAAGGTATAAATGTACTTAAATATTATGTTTTAATATTTAAGTTTGTATAATAAAATATATGTTTAATAATATCTGTCTTTGGTATAAATTTCTTTAATTTTTCATATTCTAGCATTGTTTACATTGTTCTATAGAGCTAATCACGAAGGTAGGACCTTCGTGATATTTTGCTTATGGTCTTCGTCTGAAGTTCATTATATCCTAAGGGAAATAATGCTTCAGCGGACGAAGGGCATTAACGTTTAACATTTTATGTTGCCTTGTTCTTAATTCATATCATTTGAGAACAAGTCCCCAACACATACCAACTCGAACTACCTGATAATCTATCTGATATGCATAATGTATTTCATGTGTCTCAACTTAAGAAGTGTCTCCATGTTCCTGAGGAACAATTACCAATGGAAGAGCTCAGTGTTCAGGGGGATTTGACTTATATAGAATATCCTATTAAGATTCTTGACACTTTGACTCGAGTTACAAGAAATAAGGTGATAAAGATGTACAAAGTGCAATGGAGTCATCATGGAGAAGATGAAGCTACTTGGGAACGAGAAGAAGAGCTTCAAATATATTTTCCTCATCTTTTCCCTAGTCCTTCCTAAATCTCGAGGACGAGATTCTTTTTAAGGGGGTACGATTTGTAATACCCAAATTTGTAAATCATGTGATAAGAGAATATTTCCTTTATCTATATGTGTGAGTTATATCTATTTACCACCATATGTAAATGAACACCATCAAAAAGGAGTAAATAACCAAAGACACCTAAATAAATCTGCATCATGCTGAGTTTTACTTGATTGTGCATTTGTGGTTAATAAAATAAATGTGTCATTAACAACATATCAATGGATCCATAGAATTTAAACTCTAACTTGAAAATAAAACCATGAAAATAGAGGAGAGAAAGGAATATTATTCAATATAAAATAATATTATAACTAAATAATTTTACCATATGTTGATGTGACCAAATTTTAGGGTTAACACGAATTTGAGTTTGCACTTAAGTTGAATTCAAATGAATTATAAATAAAGAAAAACAGGAAAAGAAGAAAAGAATAAAGAAAAAGAAAAGGGCGCACGGGCCTAATCCATGGAATTCGGCCCATTTCCCTTTTAACCTAGTGCGGCCCACTTCTCCATCCAGCACGCGCCGACAGCAGGGCCCCACGTGGCAGTCTCTCATTCGTGTCTCGCACACACTTGCTGTTTCTCCCTGTTACACTGACCAGTGGGCCGGTGTTGTCAGCTCCTTCTTCAACTGTATTCCCGCGCATGGCGGGCGCCGCAGTCTCCTTCCCCCTTCTCCCAGAGCTGTTGGCCGCGATTCCGATTCCGTGGGAGCGGGACGTTAAATGTCGTGCGCGCCCACGAACCCTCCACCCTAAAGCCGCATGAAACCAATCGTCCTCCCCCGTGACCGAGAGAACCATCCCGTGCGGGTCGCCGCCGGTGATTTTCGTCTGTGGCTGTGCTCGGGTCTGCGCGCGTGGTCGAGGGCGTTCGGAGGGAACCAGTGAAGTAGTTGGAGCTCTCAATTCGAGCTGAGAACCTCAGGGGACTCGGGAATTTCTCGCCGGTGTTTGTGAGGCCGCTGCGAACCGTGGCAGGCTCCCCTAACTTCATCCCTGTCTCTGGTAAGCCACTGGATAACTTCACTTTGACGTACACTCCATTTTGCACCGGTTGTTGGATTAGGGGAAGCACGAGGCGGCCATCTCGATCATTCACCGGCGACTCGCCGCCGTGACCAGGGCGCGACGCCACCGTGCGTAGCTAGCTCTGGTTAGGGGACGAATCTGGGGCCGTCGGATGATGCACGGACGGTCCTGATTAGATCAAGCGTACCCCCCTTTGCTAGAACTCCCCGGGTCGTCGGATCAGGATCCCGTGGCCAGGAATAGATCAGAGTGTGTCTTTGGGGCCATCGGATCTTGATCCATCGTCCGCTAGCAAGTACCAAATTGCGAGGGCGTCAATTTTAATATGGGCCCTTATTGCCGATCGGACGGCCAGCGTCAGTCCATACCCCTTCGGTTGTGCGATTTGCAGAAAAAACCGTATGATTTTAGAGAACCAACCCACGGTCCGCAGGGACTATTCCCTGAGTCTAGGTTATCTTGCGCAGAGACCCGTGTGCTTACAAGAAAATGAGGCCCAGTCCAGAATATTATAAAACCAGAGAAATTAATTTATAAATGGATTTTTAATAGATAAATAAATGCTAGAACTTGTTTAAATCATAGAAAATCCATTTTTAGTCCAAATTGATCCATTCCAGTTTCTAAAATTTTGTAATATTATTGTTTATCACTTAGAGTCTCTGTTTGGACATGAAAACAATAAGAAAATTAATTTCCCACTTAATCCTATTTCATGCACATAAAACCTTTGGAAATTCATAACTTAAAATCCATAACTCCAAATTTAATGATTCCTGTTCCTAGAATCTTATTTTAATGTGTAGAATATTATTATGTAGTTTCTTTACATGTTTGGTGTGATGTTAATTTTCTCTTTATACTGTGCTTGTTTGTATTGTGGCGAGTATAAAAGCCTGTGACTGAGGATCCTGGTGACCAGCAGATAGAAGTTGCTGAGCAGGAGCTCATTGAAGGCAAGTTGTGCCCTTGACCACTTTTTACCCAATAATGTTCTTTAATATCACTTATTCATGCATAGGTTTAATTTTGATGGGATCCAATAGGTCACCCTAGTCTGTTTATCCATTTTACCTTGTTATCCCTGAATCACTAGGGTAGTTTTGCTATTGCTTTACATGGTTTTGGGTAAATATTTCATTATATCCATGTTCCAATTATTTTGTTATTCTATTTATGTTCATGTCAAGATCATTAATGTTAATTGGAACATGGAGCTTGTTGGGGGCCTTCGTCTTCCGAAGGTCCTCAAAAACATGATTTTACAATGTTTGCCAAGTGTAATATATATGCAGGTACCTTTGGACTCAGAATAAAACTATACACGATATGGAAAGCATGATGGAGATGAAGGTTGATGCAGTTCCGAAGCTACGCGCAAGGGTGCTTCGGCTCAATGGCAGAAAGAGAAACCAACTTAAAAGGGAAAAGGCCATCGGTGAATTGGCGCAAGGGCGCCTCGGTGAATTGTCCTTAAGCACATAGTAAAGATAAAGGGCATGAATGTAATTTTACACAGGCTGCGCCCTGTGCCTATAAATAGATGAACAGTACCCCCGTACTGTTCACGCTGACTTGTATTCACTTGTGCGTCACACTTCGACTTTCCACCTTCTGTCAAGCCGAAGGTACAAATGTAATCTGATGTTGTTCTTATTTATTCATGATGATATAATAAAGATATATTAATAATGTCATATGATTATCCGTGCTATTTCTCATATTGCATATGTTTCGTCTTTCATTAATATGTATTGTGATGATGAAGGTATGTCCCTAATAACCTTCGTCCGAAGATCGTTATATCCTAAGGGAAATAATGCTTTGAAGGACGAAGGACATTAACCATTAACCTCTTTTTCTGTTGCCTTGTTCTTAATTCAAAGCATTTGAGAACAAGTCCCCAACATTGGCGCCCACCTCCGGTGTACTCACTTCCACAACCTTCGGCAAAGCATCAACCTTTGTCATGTCGTCGAAGAAGATAACAGCGCCAGGGGCTGCACTGCAGCCACTAGACACAAATCAAGACACACTCTCTCTCTCTGAGAGGCCAGAAGCCAAAAGAGGAAGGCCACCAGTCCAACACTTCAGGAGGAGGAGTTGGACAGGAGATCAGGGACCTAGAAATTATTCACCAGCAGGTGCAAAGGAAAAAGGAGAAGATCGCTCGGCTGGCCGACCTTCAGAAGAAGATCGACGAAGCTACTGAGGAAGTGCGTCATCTTACTCAAGATGATCACGACCGAAGGCCCCAACACCGGGAGCTTCGTCAAGAGGGCTCATTCAACGAAGATGAATGGTACGATGATTTTA
This sequence comes from Zea mays, assembly GCF_902167145.1. Classification (NCBI taxonomy): domain Eukaryota; kingdom Viridiplantae; phylum Streptophyta; class Magnoliopsida; order Poales; family Poaceae; genus Zea; species Zea mays. The sequence goes on along the minus strand of NC_050098.1, from coordinate 122,478,869 downwards.
ATCATGGTACCTTTGCTTTTGATGATGCTTCTCCTCTGGCAGCATAATTGCAGGCTATCCCATGGCCACAATCCTACAAGCCACCTCAGCTACCCATGTACGATGGGCACTCGAACCCAAAGAAATTCTTGATGAGCTATGAGGCAACAATATCCTCATACGGAGGCAACGTGACTGTCATGGCAAAGTCCTTCGTCATGGCAGTCCGAAATGTGGCCCAGACATGGTAGTCTTCCCTTCGGCCAGGGACAATCATGTCGTGGCAGAAGCTCAAGGACATGCTGGTTACCAGTTTTCAAGGCTTTCAGACGAAGCCAGTCATAGCTCAGGCCTTGTTCCAGTGCACACAAGACCATGAGGAATACCTTGAGGCGTATGTCTGAAGGTTCTTGCGACTGAGAGCACAAGCGCCCACAGTGCCCAATGAAATTGTCATTGAGGCCATGATCAAGGGTCTTCGCCCAGGACCCACGGCTCAATACTTCGCCAGGAAACCTCCCCAAACTCTGGAGAAGCTGCTTCAGAAGATGGATGAGTACATCTGAGCTAACAATGACTTCCGACAAAGAAGGGAAGAAGCTTACATATTTTCTGAGATGACTAGGGGCTTCGAAGGAAGAATCCACCCTATGCATGTCAGATCAATCCATAGCTCCAGTCAGAATGACGATAAAGGAAGCCAGGTTCAGAGGCCACAGCACACCTCACAGTCTTCGGGATAGCAGCAAAGCTCCTTCAGGCCACCAGCTCTAAGGGGGAGAGGCGCGAGGGGCTTCAGAGGAAGATATGGGGATCAGCCCAGGAAAATTTATTGCTTATTCTGTGGTGAAGACAAGGGCCACACTACAAGAATGTGCCAAATCACTATTCTGAAACAAAAAGAGATCGCCGAAGCCGAAGCTCGGCAGAATCAGCCGAAGCAGGTCTTGCACACTGCTTCGTGCCACTCTCCTTACATACCAGAATACGTGGGCAATCAACCTGCAGTCTCTGTTGCTTCAGCAAGCCATTCACAAGCTTCTTGGCCTCAGCTTCCACCGCCGCCACCGCTGCAGCCCACTTATTTCAGAAGCCATCAGCCAGAAGGGCGTCCACACCCCCAGCAACAACGTGACTTCAGGGAGGAGTCCGAAGCTCGTACAATCAATAGTACTATACCAGAATCGAAGCACATATACTGAGCGATATCCTACCTCCGAAATGCTTTTGAGTTCTATGTCATTTTGCTTTTTAAATAAGGAACAAGTAATGTAAATTTAGTTTTAAATTCTTGTAATGATTTTGCTTTTATCAGAATGAAATATATCTTCCTCATAGAATTACGAAGCCCAAAATCTTTTTCACAGAATTTCGAAGCTAAAAAGTCGTTCCTAAGGGAATGCAGACCCAAAATTGTCGAAGCTACAAAAGTCATTCCTAAGGGAGCGCAGCGTAAGTTTTCTGCTCAAAAGTCGTTCCAAAGGGAATGCAGAGCCAAATACCGCTGAAATATAAGGCGAAGAAGTTCAAAAGTCGTTCATAAGGGGATGCAGAACTTATTCCGCCGAAATAGAAGGTGAAGAAGTTCCAAAGTCGTCCCTAAGGGGATGCAGAACTTACACCGAAAAATAAACAGTGACGAAGCTCAAAAGTCAATCCTAAGGGGATGCAGAGTTTGTGTATTCTAGTGTGGGTGTGTGTCTTCGACATCAGTATCATTTTGCATCATATCATCACATCATTTTGCATAGCATCACATCATACATCATATCTCATCAATGACACGAGAATCGAATACGGAGTTGATCTTCGATGAATCCTTCATAAAAATGAAAATGTGCTAAGGCACGAAGTAAGCTTTGGGAAATACAACTTCATCAGCCTTGCCACAAAAGAAGGGATCCCTCTTTGCGAAGCATGGATATTTTTGCGAAGCATGGATCTTTTTCTTTACGAAGCATGAAAAGAAGGGAAGATGTTTTTTCGCCGAAGGCTCAAAAACGGTATGTATGCAAAGTTTCATGCATCGCAAAGAAATGAATTACAATAATTTACATATTTGATTCAAAGCTACACACATCAAATATTACAGTCTTGTTACAATAAAAGTACAATGGATTCTAGTGTCTCATACATTAACCATCTCAAAATGTTTTTACAATAAGTGCTATTCCTCTTTAAGGACTTTCTCTGCAACTTCGTGCAGTAATTTGTTAACAACTCCATCAACAATGGATTCAGCCATGTTTATAATGTCCAGCGCTTCCTTCATTTCTGGATCCGCTAGGGGATCGAACGGTTCCGACGGCGGAGATAATTCAGCTGAAGTAGGAAAAGTTAATCAGTTCGAAGCCACAAAAACAAATGCCGAAGCTAAAAGCCAAAAAGCAATACCTATACGTTTTTCGCGCTCTGCAGCTTCTTCAGCTCGCCTTGCTTCTGCTCGGGCGTCATGGGTATCCTTTTCACTTTTCTTTATAATTTCATGGGCCATCTCTCGGCCACCATTCACCCAGACATCATTGTAAAATTTCCCGCCCATCAAGGTTGCTTCAGCTGAAGGATCCTTCGTATCATCTACGGAGAAGGCAGCTTCGGCCTGGGCCATGGTCTTGATGTGATCACATCCCGCCTTCTCCAAGATGGCTGAAATTCCCCGCGCACCGGAAAACACGCAAACATCCCCGCGATCACTTAAAATTTCTTCGAAGGTCTCGGCCTCTCCACTTATCCATTCAATAACACCTTTGGGGTCGCCTCGTATGAAGTTTTCTTCGGCAGAATAGGCACCCACTTTGACGAAACTAGCTTTTATTTTCTTCACACAATCCAAGGATTTTTCAAAGCACCTTTCCTTGGATGTGCGAAGTTCTTCAACTTTTTTCTCTAGATGATTTTTCCAATATTCTCTAATTTCTTGGTTAGCTTGCGCGAGTGTGCACTTTTCCTTTGCTTCGGCCAGTTATCTCCGAAGGTCTTCAATTTCAGTCTTTTGGGCTTCTGCCTGAGCTTTGAAATTAGTTTCGTCTTCCTTCACTTTGTTTACCAGAGAAATTAAGATTTTGTCTTTTTCAAGACCTTCATTTCTCAATTCAATCACCTCTGAACCAAGGTTGTTCAGAGCCATCGTATAACCTTCGTCTTCAATATTTTTCTGTGCCCTAAGGGCATTACTAAGAATTAAGCCCTGCAAGAGGAGGACAGAATTGAGTATAGCAAATAAAATACTTCATTTTCAAATTCAAAGTTAACTTCTATACCTTTATGTTGTTGTATGCTAGGTTGTCAGCAAGATCATCCTTTGACAAAATTGAAAGGTCGTCTTCTAGCTTCGGGAATCCGATGCTTCTACCTATCTCCTGGCAAACGAATATTTCTTTGTTGTCCGGGAGACAGTATAAGAAATCATCTTCACTACTCCCATTAAAAACCAAGGCACCCTTCGGATATTTCAACTTTCGCGCATAGTGCCTGGCTTCCAAAATTTCTCCTTCGGACAATTTCTTCCCCGAAGCGTGTCGAAAGATGTAGTCAGCATTTTCAATTAAAGCTTCGGGGCAGGAGTCTCGATCTTTTTTGGAGCAATTTGCTTTGTCGCCTTTTCTTCAGGTGTGACAGGCTCTATCTCGGTGGGCACTGAAGGCCCAGCTTCAGTTTTAGCTTGAACTTGTGTAGCTTCGGCTTCTGCTTGCCTAGTTTCGGTTTCGGCCTGCAATTTGGCTTCAGTTGGAGCGACTTTCTTTGCAGGAGCAGGGCTCAGCGCCTTTGTAGTCTCCAGTACAGCATCTAGCACGTTAGCCATTCTCCTCTTGGGAGTTGCGGCAGAAGTTTTTTGCACTTTCGGCAAACCTACCGCTCCCGGTGGACTTAGGATTTCTGGCATTTGTGTCACTCTTTCCACCTGTGGCTCTTTGGTCTTATTATCTTCAGCCTTGGTTGGCTCAACTGTAGTTATCTTCGGTACTACACTCGGCTCTACAGTGCTCTGCATCATTGGAACAGTTTCTTTTGCTTTGCCAGCTGAAGAAGTACCTTTGCCAAATTCAGGTATCATGGCTGGTTCAATATAACACGGCCGGTGAGTCAGAACCTTCATCTTCTTGCCCTTCGGCTCAGCTGTGATGGCCGAAGTAGCAATCTTTCCTGAAGCAGCAATCTTTCTATTTATCCCTTGCCCTCGCAGCGGGTAGCAATAGTCAGGGTATACGAAGCTAATAGCATCAAATACCCTGTTCAATCTTTTCTTATTCCGAACCCCGAAAGCTGCGAACAATGCATTGTCCTCAGCCTTGGAGTATGCCCCAAGTAGCTCGTCGCTAGTAGCTTCAATGCACTTCAGCCAGTCATCATTTGGCTCATCAAACTTATCCCCAAACCTGAAGGTATACTTCAATCAAACTAAATTACCCTCACCGGAATCAGTGATGGTCTCCTTCGGCATTTCCCAGCTTTCCACAAGCGGCCATACCCTGAAGGTTATATGTTCTTGAATCATATCTCTTGTACCAATGAAGGAGGAAACAGTGTTGAAAGCCCTCTGACACGCTTTGACAACGTCATCAATTTTCACCTTCGGCCTTCGCAGGCCGAAGCGGGACCAGATGGGGCGCTGGATGATTTCTTTAATATCTTCCCTTGCCTTTAAATCATTCTTCACATAAAACCATTCTTCCATCCAGGCTTCGGGCCATCTCTTCCGAAATGTTGGCACCGGGTGACTTGCGTTGGGGCGAGCGATAAATCCATAACAACCGAAGTTGTTGTGGTACTGTTCTTTGCCAATGGCCTTCGTCTCATACAAAAGTTCGTGCATACTGCAGAAGCACTTCGCGCTTGGCTCTAGCCCTTGACTCCTTACTACCCAAACAAAAATCCCCATCCTCATTATAGCTTAGGGGGTGATCTGATGAAGGAAGACCTAGAATTTCTTCAGCACTTCAACAACAAACTTGCTTAAAGGGAACCGAAAACCAGTCTTAAAAAAGCTTCGGTAGATAACAACTTCGTTTTCCTCTAGAGCAGGGGTAGTGATGTATCCTCCAACTCTGATAATAGACATGTCGCAAAAATATCTCCCTCTCATGGCATCAATATGACTTTGCTTGATAGTTGATTTTCCGAAGATAGTATGGCTTGGGCGCCACGGTCGATCCTCAGAGTCTTCATCCCCACTTTCCACCTCATAGCTATCACTGTCACCAGTATCTTCAGACAAACCTTCCAGTATCTCTTTATTAATCTTTTCTGTGTTTGTTTTTGCCATGGACTCAATGAATCCAGCAATATAAGGATTCACAGCTTTCTTTCCTTCAAACAACTTCATCTCTTCAACTGCCTTCGTTTTCGCAGCCAGCTTCATCTCCTCAGTCATTTTTTCTCCAGACATGGTGAAAACGCGTCTTTAAGCTGAAGCTCAAAAAGATTGAAAATCTAGCGAGACCTAGTGAGCAAGAACTACAAGTTTGAGAAAATATTGCAAACGGCAGAGATGGCGTGTAGAATGCTACCGGTGTGGATTCATATTTATATGCCCAATGCGTTACAACTTGGAGGGCCCCATTTGTCATTGACTATTGCTATTCTAGCAAAGGGAAGGTGTTTTTTCGGACCTTCGACTTAAGGCCTTCGTTCATGTCGCAGTCTGAATTCATTGTTATAACAAATTAATTCTGTGAGGGGATACTGTTGGGGGCCTTCGTCTTCCGAAGGTCCTCAAAAACATGATTTAACAATGTTTCCCAAGTGTAATATATATACAGGTACCTTCGGACTCGGAATAAAACTATACACGATATGGAAAGCATGATGGAGACGAAGGTTGATGCAGTTCCAAAGCTACGCGCAAGGGTGCTTTGGCTCAATGGCATAAAGAGAAACCGACTAAAAAGAGAAAAGGCCATCTAGTCCTCGGTGAATTGTCCTTAAGACAATAGTAAACATAAAGGGCATGAATGTAGTTTTACACAGGCTGCGCCCTGTGCCTATAAATAGATGAACAGTACCCCCGTACTGTTCACGCTGACTTGTATTCACTTGTGCGTCACGCTTGGACTTTCCACCTTCTGTCAAGCCGAAGGTACAAATGTAATCCGATGTTGTTCTTATTTATTCATGATGATACAATAAATATATATTAATAATGTCATATGATTATTCGTGCTATTTCTCATATTTCATATGTTTTGTCTTTCATTAATATGTACTGTGATGATGAAGGTATGTCCCTCATAACCTTCGTCCAAAGATCGTTATATACTAAAAGAAATAATGCTTCGAAGGACGAAGGACATTAACCATTAACCTCTTTTTGTGTTGCCTTGTTCTTAATTCAAAGCATTTGAGAACAAGTCCCCAACAGAGCTTAACTTGAGAAACACGTGCCACCACAAGGGTGGAATGGGACGCCCTTGGCTGACTAATTAGGAAAGCTAGTGGAAGACTACCTAACCCGAAAGGGGCAAGGGCAATAGGGGAGTTGCATGCAGGGAGGTTCTCGGGTTGATTTTGCTGCGATGGTAGTCAGACGAGGGATTCTTGCAAGTGCTCTTCCCATAAACTGTAGCGGGTTTTCGGAAGCTAGTGGAACTTTGTAAAGGCCTCATAGTGTTGCCCTGCCTCGCTTCCTTGGTAGAGGTGTATGGGAGTCGCGATCCCTTGGTAGATGGGTAACATGACTTGTGGGTATAGAGTACAACCTCTACAGAGTGTAAAACTGGTATACTAGTTGAGCCCATGGTCATGGGCATTTCAGGACTCTCGCATGATTAATTTGTGGAACTTAAATTCAATTTTGTCATATGCATTGCATGAGATAATTTATTAATTTTGTTCTATTATTTTTATTATGGTTTGGTATTCACTTTCACTTAGTAACTGCTAATAAAATTTGACCAACTTATTAAAAGCAATGCTCAGCTATAACCCCTATTGTTGATCAGCCTTACACATCACATGAACTCCCACCTTTGGTGAGTTCATACCCACTGGTTTCCCCACAACTTGTTGAGCTATGATTATGTGTGAGCTCACCCTTGCTGTCTCACACCCCCACAGGAGAAGAATAGGTGGTTCAAGAGGAGCCACACAACGAGGAGTTCGATCTGATCTAGGTGGTGTTTCCCATTTGACTTTATGGCGCCAAGGATGATCCTTAGTTCGTTTTATATTTATCTTTTATTTTGTAATAAGACTTCCGCTATGTAATAAATACTCTGATGTTATTGTGACACTAGGTGAGTGCATGTGGGTTGCAACGGAAACATATATAATACTAAGATAATTTATGTGCGAATGTGTGTTATACTATTATGAGAAAATGTTTCGTAATCCATTTGTGAAAATGTCATATGCCATAAGTGCCAAAAGGCAGAACAATGTCTTAAGAAGCAAGAAACACAAGCTATGCATACTTGTACATGTTCTTGTTGTGGTGTACCATCCTATGACAGCTGAGGAAAAACGAAATAAAAAGCAGCCACAAACCCTAGCTTTTACACACAATGGATGCTAAAGAATCTCTTGTACATGTTCTTGTTGTGGTGTATGGTACCGATACATGGTTACACAAATCAATCACAGTACAGTATAGCACAGCACAAAACAAACAAAATCCAAAGTGCAAAAATGGTGATCCGTGAATCCTCATCTCAGGTTCTGTCTGAGTCAGAGTCTTGAGTAGTTGAGGACCTAACCCTCCTATTCTTAGCCTCGCTTTCTTCATCGTCATCGTCGTCATGTTTCTTCTTCTCATCGATTATCCCTATAATTTTTTGGACTGTCAACACATTTGTCGTCCCAGATTGTAAAGGGCTGTTGTATGGTTTCCATAGTTACCTGTCGTCTTGAGAATAAGAATATGTTCCAATGCTCTTGTTAGAAAATTGTCTTTACTTCTGAGATCTTGAATCCCAGCTAATCATTCAACAGCAATACCCTTCCTGAAAAATGACAGGGGTCATAGTATGGTGAAGCAGGTAGTAATGTGAGGCAGGAAGATTGCAGGGTACCAAACAGCAATAAACATTATCAAATGGGCAGGAGCGACATAAAACTTGTGCACTTACTTGAACAATATTTCACATGGCAGTGTCTTGATTGTCAGTTTGGCCACAAAGAATGGAGCATTCTGCAGTTAGTTACATATGCAATTAGGCTCCATGATTATTAAAAGGATGTAGTTTATAGCCAAGTGGTAGTATACAGACTTCAGCATCAAGCTTGATGAATTTTGTTCCCACGTAGACTGGGGCAAGGGTCACTACAAGAGCTACAGTCATTTTCGGTGGCCAGAAACCGCCGAAAATAAGGCCATTGCCGCCGAAAATAAGCTATTTTCGGCGGCCTTAGGCTTATTTTCGGCAATTTCTGGCCGCCAGAAAAAAATAGCCGAAAATAAGGCCATATTTTCGGTGGCCAGGGTCCCGCCGCCGAAAATTTTTTATTATTTTCGGCGGTCCTTTGACAGCCGCCGAAAATAAACAGATGCCGAAAATAGTATTTACTATTTTCGGCGGCCAGGGTGGCCGCCGAAAATTAACAATTTCAGAGCAAAAAAAAATTGAAAAAATGCAAAAATAACAGAAAATTCATACAATATCCACAATAAAATATCCGCAATACACAAATAGTCCACAACATAAAATTGGAGTCCATACAAACATAAAGTTCATACAAACATAAAGTCCACAAATTGTTCATAAAAACATAAAGTCCACAAATAGTCCATTACAACGCACAATGCGGCACAATGCTAACTCCATCACATATCGGGGTCGTTGGAGTTGTGTCCTCTACCTCCAGAAGCGAAAAACTCGTTGACGAAGTCGTGTAACGGGTTTGGATTCTAAATAAAAAAGAAGACATTAATAACGGCATTGGTTACATGTATGACCACTATTCAAACAAATTGTTTCTCAAACTAACCTCTCCTGGAGTAGCTCCCTCCCCTGCATAAGCTCCTCCTGGTGCTGGTATGACCGGTGGTGGCATGTTGTGGCCCATGACCCTAGATCCCTACAAAATCAAGTTTAGTAAAGATTTGAAATTAGGTTGATACAAACGACAAGTCTTAACTAAATTGAAGCACCCGAGGTGGAGGTGGAGGTGGCGGAGCATGTAATCCCCACTGAGGCATCGTCGGCTGAAACTGAGGGAAAACAAATGGTTGCTGATGTGCCTGCTGTGGAAACCAAGACTGTTGCAAATATAATATATTAGTTATAGAACCAATATCGAGCGTGTTGAGAATAAATAAGACTCTCACGTTCATTGCTTGTTGGGCCTGTGCGTTTTAAGCAGCAATTAAATAAAAGGCCGCCAAAAATACAAAATAAAATACCTTAATGAAGGCGAGGTTGACGGGAGCCGAGGTCGACAGGACGAGGCAGAAAGCGACGTGGTCGGCGGCGTGTCGGTGGCGTCGGCTGGCGGGGCGTCGGGCTTGGCGGTGGCACGTCGGGGGCACGGGAAGGCGGCGCTGCGAGGGCGTCGGACGGCGTGGTGGGCCGGGGGCAGCGCTGCGGGGGGTGGCGCGACGGGCCGGGTGCGCACGTGGGGCGGTGCGACGGGCGGGGGCGGCGCGACGGGTCAGGGGCAGCGCGGCGCGGCGGGGGCGGCGCGGTGGGGTGAGCTGCGGCGAGAATATGGAGCGCACGAGCGGCGTCGCGAGCGGCGGAGAGAGAAGAAACAGAACGGAGAAGAAGGAACCGACCTATTTTTAAATACCTAATTTTCGGCGGCCAGGGAGCAGGCCGCCGAAAATAAGCCTATTTCCGGCGGCCGTGTCAGAAGCCGCCAAAAATAGGCTTATTTTCGGTGGCCTGCTCCTGCCGCCGAAAATCTTTGCTTATTTTCGGCGGCCACGCCCTGGCCGCCGAAAATAACAATGGCCGCCGAAAATGGTGTATAGTGCTGTTGTGGGTCTTCAAATGCTTATCCATGATCCTAGCAAATATTCAGATAAAATAATTTCCATAAGTGCCAAAAGGCAGAACAATGTCTTAAGAAGCAATAAAGACAAGCTATGGCATACTTGCAACAGTAAAATTCACGGTGGTAAAAATGGCATATGACTAACAATAGATGGGTGGACATATTGATGTGAAGTCATAACATCAAGAAGCATAACATGCGCTAGACTGGCAATAGAAGATGATCATTGTAGTACAGACACATATTACTGTTAGGTGCAAATGATAATCCAGGAGCACACATGAATCAAATGGACCTTCCATAATTGGACCAAATGGAATGTTGAGCCACTGCAACATGTTAACTATAAATCATGAACGATCTGAATAAAATGATAATATAGACATGTGATGGGTCTTGTACATAGGTAGTTGAAAGTTAAGTTACGTTTGCAGCTATCTAAAATGATAAATGTCCTACCACGACTGTCTAAAATTATAGTTAACATGTGGACTTTAAAGTTTTTTTGGCAGCCATTAACATATGTGTCCATATGGCTGTCGATATTTGAAAAATGCATATCTAACATTTGAGCATAAGCACAAACACTCTTACCCATCATCTATGCTTTCGTATCGGGTTACATGCTTCCTCAATATGAAGGCACATGATTATGAACAACATCACCAAACTATTCCAGACCATTTGCAAAAATTATGGAGGCAGGTCAGTAGCAACTATCACTACTTCAGTTCACATCCAAACTACATTGTACAGACACTTGAAATTGTTTAAATCGAGAGTCTACACCAAAATCCAACAATCAAATATCATCGATTTAGAAATTGGTTGATGGATCCATTTAGAAATAGGTTGTTGAAGTGGAGGATGGGGATTGTGTGGCAGGCTGGCTATATGAATGCCAGTCTAGGATAATCGGTTACCTCCTTTATGATTGATGTGGTGTCACAAAGTAAATAGGATTGACCGGTTACCTCCTTTACCAAACAGAAACAGGTACTAAGCCCATTTACAAAAATAGAGACATAGTATATATATGAAATATGACTGAACAGGGAACACATCTAGCACCGAACATCAAGCACATTGAACAGCAAGCACATAGCACACTGAACACATTGGCGTCAAGCATGCCATTTCAATACCTTGTTTTAAGTACAATATATGAGTTTCTGTCCATCAATGTTTTCAGTATTGAAATCAAGTAAATACATTAATCTGAGAGAAAAGACCCAATAACGAGATTGGCGGGGAACACATCTAGCATGTTCACCATCAACAAAAGTAGGAAGAGAAAGCACAGTTGATTTAGTACTGTTGAATTAACAAAGTAGTGGCATGCATATTAACTGCATTTTAGCTGAGAACTCATTACTCCTAAATGATATATTAACTGCAGACATATTGAAGACAGGTTGTGTGATTTACCTGACTATTACAGTGTGATTTAAGTCCATTTATATCACCATTAGCTCTGAAAATTTCTGCTGCATTCCGGTCATCCCTGTACCTGAAGAAGTATTCATTCTGCAATCCAAAACAAATGCGAAGGAACTTGTTCAGCTTTTAGAGAACTAATGAGCAAATTTTAAAGACTACAGATCACATGCTTCCCTACAAGAAATTTGACTGTGTAAGTGATGACACTACCTATTTTCTCTATTCATTACCAATCCATATTTACAGCAAGAAACAACTCATACATTGAGCCTATCAGAGTCTTTTAGATAAACTCTAGGTCAGCTAAAACAATTAGTATATTTGTGTATGCACATTTAAATATGACATCTGACATGTGGCATCAAATAAAAAGGATGGTTTCATTGAATGTCAAAGAACCACTCCAAAGATATTCTTTTAGATAAAACCCCCTCTTGTAAAGGAAAACAAGCTTTAGCTTAAAATAGCCATTTAACTCATCGATCCATGGAATTAATACCGTACCTCTGCATGATGTAAAGGAATGGTTTGAATATGTTTTAAGGTTCAGCGTCATTTTTTAAAATTAATACCTCTGCATGATGTTAGTCATCAAACAATAAGAAGTGTACATTTGATACTTGGTAAAATCTAAAATGGGAGCTACACATACCAGAGCCAAAAAAAGTATGATTCTTTCCTTTCTCCTTAGGTGCATAAGTACCATATTCTTTTGCAATACAGTTACCTATCAACTTGAAAACCTGACACGCATGGTAGCAAAGATACAACAACAGTCAAATATCAAAAGCATTCCAATAAGACACTTAAATACATAGGGAATGAAACCTAGGCACAGTCAATGTTGTGGTAGCAACAAATACACAGGCACAATAAAGTCATTCCGATTGTAGGTATGAAAATGATAAACAACTTTACCGCCAGATGCTGAAACCAAGTAAACAAATCCTATCAGTAAAAAGGTGATATGTTAATGCATAAGAAGAGCAATTTATAGAAATCATGAATGAAAATTTTTGCAAGCAGCATAATAGATCTACTAACCTCTAGAGTTTGTGTAGCAGAAACAGTCTGCATATTCTGCATATCATCCACAGTGTTTGCATCAATATTTACAAGCAGCCTATTAATCCATGCATTTTCTAGTTCATGGTGACAGCTGCAAGTTTAACATGCAATTCTTTAAGCTATTATACAACTGAAGTTAGGCAGGCAAAAGAAGACCTTACCAATGTCTAGATAGAGTAGCATGGTTGCACTCAACATTAATCTTGAATCTCCTATGTAATTTGATACAAGAAAAAGGTAATTTTAGAACAAACTGTTAAACTCATAAACTTCACTCACAGAAAATTGTTGACAATGTATGCACATTTGGAAAATTATATTACTTGTAAAACCATACTTCTGTAGAACGGGCACATTCGAGAACGGGCGAGCGTTGATTCCACGCAACAGCAGAAGGGAAGGCGCACGGCTTGGAACCAAAACTGAAGCGTGTGTGTCATCGCTGGTAATGCATCTCGTCGAGGATGACAACGAGCGAGACGACGAAGGCGTAGTCGATCCCCGGGTTGAGGGTGACGCTGTACGAGTTCTTCCCCAACAGCGCGCTCACCACGCTGAACCGCCGGTCGATCTGCAACGCCAACCGAACCAACAATTCGTGTCAGTCCAAGAACGGGTGGGTAGGAGGAGGGAGAGCCGAGAGCGTCTGATGAGTATGAGGAGGGAGAGGCGAGATTCGTGGGGCAGGGAGAGGCGAGATTCGTGGGGCAGGGGGAGGCATCGCGGCTGATGAGGAGGTGGCGCAATGCACGGGCATGACCTTCCATTGATGCGATGCGAGATTTCGGGGTGGGGCGGAGGCACGGCAGAACCGTGCACCACCCACCACTGTGGACGCCTACGATAGCCTCTTAAGGAGTAGTAGAGATAATTAACTCTACTTTCTACGGGTGATACCAGATATAAACATGCATCAATTAATAATTAATAAAAAATAATAAGGAAGAGTTAGTTGTCTCGTCCACATTTACCTCTGGAGCTTCTTCATGTAGAACTCGAGCTCTTTACCCTCAAGGATGTAGCTAGCCAATAAAAGGAAATGCCACTGTAGTTAGCCTCGAGGATGTAGCTGGACAATAAAAAGAAATGCCCAGCAACTGCCAGGAAATTTCAGGTGGAAACTGTAAGCTACTGAAGCGAGGTGAAATGGTCCAGTAGTCCTTACCCATCAGCTCGACCACACTGCCTAGGATGGGCAGAAATGCAGGCCAACAATCTCCCACTTCCAAATTTCTCTTCAATATGAGTGTCGAGTGCACGATACTGGTGGCGCTTATCAATCTTCCTCTGCACATGGTTACTCTTCTTTGTTTCCTCAACTATAGCCTCACCCTCTTGTCCCTGCACAAACAATAACTGGTCAGTTATAGGATACATCAATTGAGCAACAGAAAGGAAAATTTAATTTAACTATTGTTTTTCCTACAAAAAACATCATAAGATGATTGCAAAAATCAAAATAGCAGCTTCAGTCTTTTTCACATAGAAATGTAAAACAAGCATAAACAAAGTAGCTAACGAAATACAACATGCTGATCATAGAGAAGGAAGAGATTCTTTGAAAAACTAAGCCACAGAACTGCACATGTTAAAAAATAAAAACAATGCATTAATAAGATATCTATCAATCAGCTATTCACCAAATACAACAATTCATGAACTATTAAGTCAACCTATTCTAAGGGCAAACAACAACTAAACCTTAAATTGAATGAATATACCTCAGTGTCATCCTTCTTAGCGACATGCACCTTCTTCTTCCTACCGATGTCCACTCCATAGTGAGTGAGGTACCACTGCTTGAATGGAGCAGCATCAACTTGTACAATGGCACTCTTCACAAGAGTCTGAGTCCTCACAAGCTCATTGTTTGATGCATTATAGACCACATCCAGGATGTGAGTCTTGCGGATAAGAGCCTCACTTCCCCACGAGCAGTTACCTGTATCCAATCGGAGAGCCCTCCACTTCGCGTTGCCTCCACGAACATGGACCCTCCTCACTGTCTCATTGCTAGACAGTTTGGTGTTAGCAGGCTGGCGGCCAAGCTCATACCTTCAAGATAAATGAGAATCTTAAATTAACTTCCGAAACTCATAATAATCAAACAACAAGGTTAACACAATATACACCAGTTATTAGCTTGCAGTTGTACTATTAACTGACCGAACTATTTACATTCACATTAACAAAACTTAGTGTCCAAACTTTATTTTTATATAAAAGAGACGTATGTTATGCAAACAATTCTGCCTCAACATCATAGAAATCACAACTGTACTGCACGAATAGCTAGTAGTAACACAAAATAAAGATTCCAAATTAAAACCTCAAACGAAAAGATACAAATTTTCACCACAGTGACCCTTCTAATTTTCCGGCCACTCTACTCCGCCTCCTCGTCAGCCTACGGTGCCGCTGGTATGGTTGGGTCTCGACGGGAAGAAGAGAGCGAAATCATGGGACGACGGTGGCGGTGGTGAGCCAGGGTTTATTAAGGGGTGGGCTCATTTGACGGTTAAGGGTTTATTAAGACAGTGCATAATGGTTTCCCCTATGCCATATGAACATAGGAATTTACATAAGGATGCAACTATTTTTGTAGCTATACTTGGCTGCTTCCACTACAGGACAATGTCTATTAACAATACAGGTTGATTGATGTTTAGAGGAAAAAATGAGTAACACATTCGTGTACTGACCAAATAGGGAAATGCTAGAAGAATCTTAAGGCAATAAAACCAAATTACGATGCAAAACACTTGAACTGGGTAACAGTCCATCCAGCCAAGAAACCACAACCACCAGCAACAAAGATCCGCTCAGACCTTTCAAAGCAAACCCTAATTCACAACATAGAAAAAAATGATCTTTGATATTCCAAGCAGAACATTACAGAAAACGATTTAATTGAGATTCTACACCGAACCATAAATTTAAGAGCTTCAACACACTAAACGATCATAAATAGCCTCAGCACTATGCGATCAACATAACCAATATAACTACAAATACTTGAATTGGATCATATGAACAACTAAATTTCCCGGTGGCCAGGCGCGCAGGAACTGAATCGAAAGGAATTCGAGTTGCAAGCACACTCAGTACACAAGTAGACAACCATGTTATGATAATACTGGTAGGCTTCAAATATGTGACTTTATTAGTATTACTCAAAGTAGAAGTGGCCAAAAATGGTATGGGTACCAGGCACATATAGCGGAGAGGCCTTGGCTAAGCAGAGCAATAGAGTTGAGATACATAGTAAGGCTTTTTTATTCCATTGCTCGCCTGCACGCAATAGAGTTGAGATACATACAATGTAGAGGCCTTGGCAAACATGTGCTTTAAAACTGATTGTCCTCATTGATCGACTGGTGATATTACATAACCTAAACCTAAATATTCAAAAAGGCACATATCAGTGAAGTCTATGCAAATACTATAGTTTAGTCCCCACAGAGATTTGACTGAAAGTAAAACATACATTTGTGGTCGTGATGTCAATGCTTGTTGGAGACATCGATGTCGTCGGAGCGTGCTGGAGGAGGTCCTTGCTCTTGTACCCCTGCTCTTCTTGCAGGGGCAGAAGGGGCCACGGAAGGTGTCATCCAGGTTGCGCAACCGGTGCTTGTCGGACTTGAGGAGGTCGAACGACTTATCCTTGTAGTTGCTCTCCGCATCTGAGTCGTCCTTGTCAGGGTTGTCAGAGTCGTCCTCGGCCACGACCTCCTCATAGGGGTCTACGTAGTCGTCCATGTCGAGAACCATCCCTGGAGCCTGAGGATTCAGTAGATACGATCCCTGCTCACAACAACAATTGTTCTTTGTCGAATTTTTCGAATTAAAGAGGGGATGTTTCTCCCAAATGTTTGTCAACTCATGCATTGAGAGGAAATAGGAGGACTCACCTTTTCCCCCAAATGACCGAACTAGAGCACAATCGCTGCAAATGGCAGCGAAACCTGATGCAACTGGGTGGAGGAACCTCTGGTCAATATCAGTCCAACGACGATTTTGCATTCTCTCGCACAGGATTGAACGCAATGACGCCACCCTAGCTGGATCTATGGTGGTATGGCTAGCAGGGCGGGAGGGGCGGCAATCTCATGGGAGTGGGGGCCAGGCGCGGTAGTCCGGTCACAGCGTGCGGGGTGAGGGACGGGCGCTGGCAGCACGGTGGCCGGGGGTTGCGCGTCGTCATCGCGGTGGGGGTGGAGATATTGGGAGTGGCAGATCAGGGGTGAGGGACGGGCACTGGCATACGTACAGAGACTCCATGGAAGGCGTCCACGCGATGCAGAGATTGGGAGCGGCAGATCCGGCGTGATCCACGAGATCCTCGCCCTGCGAGATCCATGGCTGCCCGTTGGGTATGGGGGCAGAGCATGGGCGCTATCATCGGGCGTGGGGGCGAGATCCATGCCTGGCCTGCTGGTCGTGGGGGTGGAGATGTCAGGTTGAAGGTGCTGCGAAGGGGTGATGTCGGGTGCCATCCTGGCCGGTGGAGGGGATCACGACGTAGCGTTCATGGAAGGTTCTGAGAGGGAAAGGAAATCGGGCACGGGTGGATTTCAGGCGCTGCAAGCGGGATTTCAGGCGTCGGAGGAATTCAGGCGCGGGGCAGAACCGTGCACCACTTGTTTGTGTGGATGCCTACAATAGCATCTTATAGAGTAGTAGAGATTTATCTCTAAACACTCTGTTATTATATATGTTGTCTTCTATGGTGCATGTATGAGATACACTCGACTTTGTTCCTTAAATCCGGGTGTGACATAAATTGATCATAGATCATATTTTAGTAGATTATAATGATAAGCAGATTAACAAGACTACCCAACATAAGTTAAATAAAGATCTAATTATAAAATAATGAGACATGGTACAATAAATGTTGTTATTGCATAGTAAATATTCATATGAAGCTAACGCATCTGGAACGGTTCAATTCAGAGTTAAAATGGGGAAGTTATGAATTTTCGAAGGTTTTATGTATTTGATAGAAGATTAATTAAGATATTAATTTTAATGGGACTTTCATGTCAAAACAGTGCTACTAGATGATAAACAATAATCTTACAAAATTATAGGAACTAGAATGGGTCAATTTGGACTTCATATGAATTTTCTATTAATTATACAAGTTCCAGGAATTGTTTTCATATTAAAAATTCATTTCTATAATTAATTAACTAATTCCTCGGGTCTCTGGACTGCGCCTCAATTACCAAAGAACTCAGGGGTGAACACAGAAGATTCCCACGACACAGAGCATAGTCACCATGGACTGCGGGTTGAATTAATGAAAACGCAGGGACTCCTTAACAAATAAGCACAACGAAGGGGTATTCTCAAATCTGGGCCGTCAAATCTAAACCATGCGCCCCAGATTAGATCGCGATTCAAGTGAAGCGGTATGCAACCACCACCGATGGATAAAGATCCAACGGCGCAGATTTCATCCCGCTCTAACTAACCACATTCACACGATCGAGATCCGACAGTCGCGGGTGAAACATCACCTAGATCTAATCCAGCGTGTTCATTAGAAGATCAACGGCCACTGCCATCCCATATCCGATCGGTACGCCGATTCCATCTAGATCGCCCATCACAAGATCGACGGCAACCAATGCCTCACCTACCTTATCACTGCGACCCGAGCTCGACGGAGCTCCAGCCCACCCGGCGGCGCAACACCAGCGTAGTGTCGGAGATGTACCCAGGAACCCAAATTCAGCCCTAAGCACGATTATTCATGGCAAGGGGGCGAATATGGATCGATCTAGGTAGGTTTTAATGCGATTGGCGAAGCGGAAAGCTCTGCCCACGGCGGCACATGGCAGCATGACCTTGATGCCCGGCGACGCGACGCCCGCTACGCTATAACTGAACGATGCCCCCTACTCAGCAAAGGGACGACTACGTACAAAGAGTGACGCTTACCGAGAGTTCGGAACGGGGGTGGAGTCGATCGCTAGGTGGATGACGGCGAGTGTCCACGGCTGCGAGGAACTGCCCAGACGAGGTTTCCTCCCTTCCCTTGCGGCCGACACCGATGCGCTCACCCGGTGTTGCGGCGGACTCCATTGACCGGCACAAAGTCGCAATCACAGCGAAATCCCCATGCCAAAACGCGGTCAGAGTGTTAGCTATCCTAATAGATCACTAATAGAATAGCAGGAGTGGAGAGATACAGACAGACAACACAAAGAAGATGAATAGAGGTGAAGAACAGGGAGACGATAGTAGATAGTAGAATTCAGAGTCAGGTTCATTTCATCCCCTTCTCTGCCCTAAGTTTGGCTTATATATTATACTCCGGCACACAGGCCGGCCTAGCAACTATTTAGCCCATTCTGGCCTATAAACCTTGGTGCTTGGCCTGCGAGCCTTGTAGCTTCATTATCTGCTGCATCTCCTCGAACATGCTCTGCCTGACCTCCAGTGACTGATGAAGGGATACTGACATTCCCTCCTCCATGAGAACCAGCTTGCCCCCAAGCTGGAGCCTGAGGAAAGGTGTGCTTGAGTGCTTCCAAGTCTTCCCATGTTGCCAACGAGGAAGGTTGGGACGACCAGATGTCGCTCCAATATCTGTTCATGAATGTGCCAAGCAGAGTCAGTGGCAGGCAGCAACGGAGATACCAGGACGTTAGCACACCCACGGCCTTCAGATCTCCAACAGCAAATTCACACTCAGTGCGGTGCTTATCATCCATAGACTTCATCTATTGCTTGGCGCGCAAAAGATGTTGCTGTAACAGTTTGGTCATAACCAGTTTGTCTTGCAAGAATGCATTTAGGCCAGCTGAGGGACCATCACATGAAGTAATACAGAAATGGCGAGGTGCATAACCATATAAGTCCTCAAAAGGAGATCGACCGGTAGCAGAATGGAACGAGCTATTATACCAAAACTCGGCCGACGGAAGCCAGTCAGACCACCTGCTTGGACAAGCATGTACATAGCATCGACGGAAGCCACGCTGAATGCACTTGGATTTGTTAAGACCCCGAAGGTTTGGCTTGTCCCATTGGAGTAGCAGCAAGGAAAGGATAATCACCAGCCATCCTGTCTTCGTGACAAAAGACAGACTAGCTTGTTGCATCTGCAAGTCCCCCAAGCCATGAATAAACAAATTCAGTAAGCAACACTGATCACCACCTGGATCCCACAAGAACCTTTGCTGGACAGCTATACTGATATTCAGTTGAATTACCAGAAATGGCAAACATAGAACCCCAACTATCTGACCATGGATTCCAAGTGTGAAGCTTGTCAGGCAAGACCAAAAAACAGGAGCATATATCATCACAACAGCACCACCCATGTTACTGGCAATCAAAACATTTTCAATTGGCTTCATCACAGCGACAGACAATCCAATACCAAGCACGTCCATGATGAGCTGCTCGTTGATAAATTGTTCGGCGAAAAAGGGCCAGGCAGCCATGGGAAGACCGGCTGCAACAACCTCCAGAGTGGAGCCCCATCCACAGAGCGCCATGAAGCCGTCACTGGCAGGATGGGCCAGGATGGCCACGTGTAGCGCCCAACCGCGCACCACCAGGCACTTGCTTCCTGCGACATCGTCTGCAACAGTGTGCTCGTGTAGCAAATCCTTGATGTTGTTGGGCAGGGAGTCAGCGTCCTTGATGAGCCAGAGCACAGGCGAGGGGCATGAGGCAAACGCCATGCCGAGCTGCCTGAGCTGAATGGGTGGCATGCATTTGGCACTGCCGAAGCTCACGTACACCACAGACTTGGGCGCCTTGGCATCCAGCCACGCCATGCATCGCCTCGTGTCACACGACATGGATTGAGGGTAGAGACTTGGTGAGCGGCATAGCAAGACAGACCCAACGACGATCACCTTTTCGCCCGTCGCCTCCGCGAGAAGTGCCATCGAGCCGCTTTCCAGCTCCTCGAACGGGTTCACCACTAGACCGTCGGCTCTTGCGCTCTTGGACATTTGGTCGAGCACCTTGAACGCGCTCGAGTCCAAGGACATCACCCCTGCAGCGTCGTCGTGGATGGGAGGCGGAGGACTTGCCTCTTCGCGGTACAGCTCGTCGACGACGGGAAGAGGAGGCGGTGGACTCATCGCGACGCGGTACTGCTTGTCCACCACCTCAGCTTGCAGCTGCGGCATCGTGAGGGAGGGTGGCAGCAGGTTCCCCGCGATGAGTAGGGAAGGGGACGGAGAGGACTGGACGAGCCTCGCGGGATCCCCCGCGTCCGCGGCTGCTTCCATCGTGGCCATGGCCTCCTCGGCAGAGGAATCCTGGGCGGCCACGGGGTTGAGGACGAAGAGATGGTCGTGGCTGTGACGCGCGAATGTGTTGAGGAGGTCTGAGTGGATGCTGTTGGGCAGCGCGTCCAGCGCCGCGCAGTACTGCTCGCCATCGTCGAAGAACCCTCCCCAGTTGTCGGCGATGACCGAGGCTGGGATGGACGGCGCGCTGGCGGACGCGTCGAAGCACGCCGCCGATCTGTGTGCTCCGAACAAGCCCGGCCTGGCTAAGTCGTCGACACACACGTCGTGGTTCCATAGAATCCCCATCTTGGACACTTCGGTGCTGATGAAATCCACCGACGCGTGGAGCCCCTCGATCGATGAATCCACGCGAGGACACCACAGATCGAGGGCGTGCACTGAGGATTTGAGCGCCGACACGCGGGGGTCCAGCTCGGCTTCGATCTGGAGAAGGTTGGAGTCGGTGGCGGCGTCAGCTGCTGTGAGGTGCGCTTCCACGTCGGAGTGAAGAGCAGAGGAGAAATCGGACATGGCGCGAGTCGAATCGGCGGAACGCGATTCGATCGCTCCAACACGGGATTCCCATTTGGTCCCCCACTTGGAGTCGAGACGCTTGTCTAACTCCGAGAGGAGGGCGCGCGTCTGAAGCTCCAACGCTTGAATGAGCTGAGTATGGACCGGTGAAGAAGACGCCATGGATGTTTTCCGGTCGAGGAACGATGGAATTCGAGGATCGGTGGATATCTGATACCAATTGTTAGCTATCCTAATAGATCACTAATAGAATAGCAGGAGTGGAGAGATACAGACAGACAACACAAAGAAGATGAATAGAGGTGAAGAACAGGGAGACGATAGTAGATAGTAGAATTCAGAGTCAGGTTCATTTCATCCCCTTCTCTGCCCTAAGTTTGGCTTATATATTATACTCCGGCACACAGGCCGGCCTAGCAACTATTTAGCCCATTCTGGCCTATAAACCTTGGTGCTTGGCCTGCGAGCCTTGTAGCTTCATTATCTGCTGCATCTCCTCGAACATGCTCTGCCTGACCTCCAGTGACTGATGAAGGGATACTGACACAGAGCCGGTGCCCTTCCTTCCCTTGTCGTCGCCGATGAGCGCAGATCGGCGAAGAAGACTCCCTCTCTCCCTCGTGGCTCTCTCTTTCTCGGTGACGAGGGTCCCCTGGTGGCGGTGCGAGGTGGTTGAGCAAGAGGCGGGCACGATTGGGGATTTATACGCCAGAGAAGAATTTGGTCCAAGGCCGCACCGTAGAAATCGGGCGGGTTCGCCCCCTGACCGCGCTGGAATCGCAGGGAGGTTGACGACTCTGGGCGAACGGGTCCACCAGCAGTGAGTCGTGCGCGTGGACGTCTTGCGGTCGGCTGGCATCCTGTCCCCGCGGCTCAGCGACGGCATCCGCAACGTGAGGCATGAGTCAATGTCGTGCGGGCCCAGCACGTCAGGGCGGCAACGCGCGTGGGAGACGCGGATTCAGGCTAAGCGGTAGGGAGTAAGGTGGGCCGGGAGCGAATACGGCCCAAGTGCGTGTAGAACCCTTTTTTTCTTTTTATTTTCCTTTCCCTTTCTTCCTTTCCAAATTCAAGTTTCCATTTTAAATTACAATCTAGTGTCAAATTTGTCCCCAAATTAACAGTGCCATCTGCACATACCCAAAAATGAGATGAATTTATTTAATTATAACTCTATTTTCAACCCAAATCTCAATTTAGGTTTTACTTCAAATCTTATTCTCATTATCTTAATATTTTTATTCCTATTGTTGTTATTTTTATTAAGTGCACAACCAAACAAAACTCCAACATGATGATGGCTTATTTGGATTTTTAATAAGGGACTACTCCCTCATAACTATGATTAAGTACATGTCTTAAGAAACTGATGGCAAATCACCTAAGGAGATCAACTCTTTTATAAATCTTATAATTTGGGTATTACACAACTAAAGTCTATGCTTTTATGTGAAGACATAGTTGAACAGAAGGTGTTGTTTGGGTCCTAATTATCTGAGGAACAGGAAAAAGCTCTATTAAAATTCTTGTTCAATAACAAGGATGTTTTTCTTGGTCAGCCAATGATCTTTGTGGTGTCAACAGAGATGTTATCAAGCACTCTCTCAATGTAGACCCAACTATCAGACCGAGGAAGCAGAAGATTCAGAAGATGTCAGATGATAAAGTTGAAGGTGCAAGAAACGAAGTTAAAAGACTCCTCAGTGCTAGAGTGATCAGAGAAATGACATACCCAGAATGGCTAGCCAACACTGTGATGGTGAAGAAGGCCAATGCAAAGTGGAGAATGTGCATTGATTTCACAGATCTCAACAAGGCGTTCCCGAAGGATGAATTCCCCTTCCAAGAAAAGACTTCCTCATAGATGCGGCAGCCACTTAAGAGCTCATGAGCTTGCTGGATTGTTACTTAGACTATAATCAGATCTAGATGAAGAAGGAGGATGAGCCCAAAACAAGCTTCATAACCCCTAGTGGAACTTATTGCTATCTTTGGATGTCTGAGGGGCTCAAAAATGCTGGAGGAAGCTTTAGCAGGATGATTTCTAAAGTTCTTTGCACTCAAATTGGCAGGAATGTTTTGACATATGTTGATGATATCATAGTCAAAAGTACGAAGCAAGAAAACCACATTGCTGATTTACAAAAAAACATTTGCCAATTTCAGAAAGGCTGGCCTCAAGTTAAACCCAAAAAAATGTGTCTTCGAGGTGAAGAAAGGAAAATTTATTGGATGTCTAGTATCAACAAAGGGGATTGAAGCTAACCCAAACAAAATAGAAGCTATACTTCAGATGGAACCACCAAAGTCAAGAAAAGGTGCTCAGAGATTGACAAGTAGGTTGGCATCACTGAATAGGTTTATTTCAAGATCAGCAGAAAGGAATCTACCATTCTTCGAAGTATTAAAGTCGGCTGAAGTCTTCCAATGGGGGCCAGTTTAGCAAATGGCCTTTGAAGATTTGAAACAATATCTTATACAGCTGACAACTTTAACTCCACCTTCGTCAGGAGCCCCATTGCTATTGTATGTAGCAGCTTCCCACACGGCAGTTAGTGCAGCGATGGTGCAAGAAAAGCAAGGTGAACAAACAAAGAAACAAGTCCCTGTATACTTCGTCTCCGAAGTACTAAGTCCATCGAAAAGAAACTACACAAAGTTGGAGAAGGTACTATATGCTATACTGATGGCCTCCAGGAAGCTTCGACACTATTTCCAGTCCTACCACATAATAGTACCTTCGTCTCAACCTCTAAAGGACATCATAAGAAACAAAGATGCTACAGGAAGGGTTGGCAAATCGGTCGCGGAGTTGAACGAGTTCACCATTGACTTTGTTCATAGGTCTTCGATTCAATCTCAAGCATCAGTAGACTTCATTGTCGATTGGATGCCTGGGGCTCATGAAGAAGTGCACTCAACAGATACCAAAGCCTAGACAATATTCTGTGATGGATCATGGGGAACCTTTGGCGCTAGCACAACTGCCATTCTAATTTCACCATCAAAAATCAAAACCTGCTATGTAGCCGGATTGGAGTTCAATTGTACAAACAACATTGCAGAATACAAAGTTGTCCTCTTGGGACTTCAAAAGCTTAGGGCCATGGGGATAAGAAGGGCAGTCCTCAAATCTGATTTACAAGTCATCACATGCCAGGTTGACAAAAGCAGCAAGGCAAGAGATCCAAAGATCGAAAAATATCTTGACACAGTCCGAAGGATGGGGCCTCCTTCAAAGGATTTTCAGTAAAAAACATCCCAAGAGGAGACAATGAACAGGCAGATTTACTAGCTAAATCGGCGGCACAGGGGCTCCCGCTCCCCTCAGAAGTATTCTTTGAAACTTTCAAAGCACCTTCGGTCGAGCTCATGGAACGAGTAGTGCTTAAAATTTCACATGTGCATAGCGAGGATTGGAGAACAAAAATTGTATCTTTCCTTCAAGGCAATTATACTTCGAGTGATGAAGTTTGCATAGAAAGGATGCATGCCAGGACAAGGCCATACGTGATCATAGAAGGGGAATTGTTCAAACAAGGAGTTTACTCCCCATTACTAAAATGCTTATCTAGAGCCGAAGGTCAAGAACTGATGAAGGAAATACATTCAAGAATATGCGGAGCCCACATCGGATGCAGGCCACTCCTTGGAAAAGTTTTTACATAAGGATTCTATTGGCCGAAGGCTGCTTCGGACGCAGTGGATTTGGTACAAAAATGTGAAAACTGTCAGATGTGTGCCAGGGATCAAAAACAACATTCATCTTTAACACAGCTGATTCAACCCACTTGGCCACTGCAAAGATGGGGCCTAGACTTATTCTGCCCACTTCCACCAGCATAAGGGGATTTGAGATATGTCGTAGTAGCAGTGTAATAATTTTCAAAATGGATCGAAGTAAAACCTCTAGCCATGATAACTTCGGCCACAGTTCAAAAGTTTTTTTGGCAGAACATCATTTGTCGTTTCGGTGTGCCGAAGGCCATTATAGTTGAGAATGGAGCATAATTTGACTCCGAAACATTTAAAACCTTTTGTGATCAAATTGGTATAAAGATACACTTTGCATCGGTGAGGCATCCAGAATCCAATGGTTTGGTAGAGCGGGCCAACGGAATCATCATCACAGTAATAATGAAATCAATCTTTAATCTAGCAAAGGGAAAGTGGCCAGACGAATTGGTGAAAGTAGTATGGAATCATAACACTGTTGTCTCGAGGTCAACAGGTGTTGGGGGCCTTCTTCTTCGCCGAAGGTCTTCCAAGCAAAAACACCTTCGGCAGGGTGATATGCAAACAAGACACAGCACGAAGGTATATGCCGAAGCTACAATCCAGGGAGCTTCGGCATGACGACGCGCCTTGAGACAAAGGGCAGCACCGACTTAAAGAGGAAAAGACCGTTTAGTCCATGATAACTTGTGTCATGTTTGTAGTTAGCTGTTAAGGGCATGAATGTAATTTTAACCGGGTTGCATCTCGTGCCTATAAATAGGTGAACAGTACCCCTGTATGTTCACGCTGACCTGTATTCACTCGCACGTCACACTTGGATTCTCACCTTCTGTCAAGCTGAAGGTATAAATGTAATTCAATATTGTCCATGTTTATTCATGATTATATAATAAAAATGTCCTAATGATATCATATGATTATTCATGCTCTCTTATTTGTGTCATATGATCCTGCTTTCCATTATATATTGAGATGATGAAGGTATGTCCTTCAAGACCTTAGTCTGAAGATCATTATATCCTAAGGGAGATAATGCTTCGAAGGACGAAGGTCTTTCACCATTAACATTTGTGTTGCCTTGTTATTAATTCATAGCATTTGAGAACAAGTCCCCAACATTGGCGCTCACCTCCGGTGAACTCACTTCCACTGTTGAGCTGATGGCTTCGTTCAACAACCAAGCTGTAGCACCCTCGGTTACGAAGTTGGTGCTCCCAATCACGGGTGGTTCAAGTTTAGAGCCAGCCAACAAGAAGCAGAAGAAGGAAGCGTAGAGAAGAGTGCAGCATGTTGGGGTGCAAGGACCCTTCGTCAGATCCAAGTGGTCCCACATCCCAATCACCTTCTCCCAGGAGGATCTTTAGCTCAAAGATTATCCACACAATGATGCTATGGTTATACCTTGTGTCATCAAGGGGTTTCTAGTCCATAATGTTCTGGTTGACACAGGCAGTGCAGCGGACATCATATTTGCAAAGGCTTTCAGGCAGATGCAAGAACCAGAGGAGAAGATTCATGATGCTACACACCCTCTTTGTGGCTTCGGAGGAAGGCAGATTGTGGCACTTGGCAAAATCACAATGTCAGTCACCTTCGGTTATCTCCACAACACAAGGTCTGAGCAGGTTACCTTTGATATTGTTGACATGGATTACCCATACAATGCAATTATTGGTCGAGGGATGCTTAATGCCTTCGAAGCCATACTTCACCCATCATACTTATGCATGAAGATACCTTCAGAACAAGGGCCCATTGTTGTCCATGGAAGTCAAGAAGCTGCCAGAAGGGCTGAAGGGAGTTGGACAGATTCAAAGGCAATCCACAACATAGATGGAGCCGAAGCTTGTCAACAATATAAGCACAAGAGAGAGAAGGCTGCTTCGGCAGATCAGCCAAAGCCTATGCTCATATGTGAAGATATAGCAGATCAAAGGGTACTGCTGGGATCTTAGCTATCTGATGAGCAAGAAAAGACTCTGATAAGGTTTTTGTTCAACAACAAAGATGTCTTCGCTTGGACAACCAATGATCTTTGTGGTGTCAACAGAGATGTCATCGAGCATTCACTTAATGTGGATCCATCTTTCAGGCCAAGGAAGCAAAGACTTCAGAAGATGTCTAACGATAAAGCTAAAGGTGCTCGGAATGAAGTAAAGAGACTTCTCAGTGCTGGTGTTATCAGAGAAGTAACATATCCTGAATGGCTAGCCAACACTGTTATGGTGAAGAAGGCCAATGGCAAATGGAGAATGTGTATTGATTTCACAGATCTCAACAAAGCATGTCCAAAGAATGAGTTCCCACTACCAAGAATAGACACCCTTATAGATGCAGCAGCTTCTTCGGAGCTCATGAGTTTACTGGACTGCTACTCAGGCTATCATCAGATTTGGATGAAGAAGAAAGATGAGCCAAAAACTAGCTTCATAACTCCTAGTGGCACTTATTGCTACCTTCGGATGCCTGAGGGGCTCAAGAATGCTGGAGGAAGCTTCAGCAGAATGACAGCCAAGGTCATTCATTCTCAAATAGGCAGGAATGTGCTGACTTATGTTGACATCATAGTAAAAAGCACGAAGCAAGAGAATCATATTGCTGACCTGCAAGAGACATGTGCCAATTTCAGGCAAGCTGGTCTTAAACTAAACCCAAAAAAGTGTGTTTTTGGAGTAAAGAAGGGCAAGTTCCTTGGTTGTCTGGTGTCAACGAAGGGAATCGAAGCTAACCCAAATAAGATCGAAGCTATCCTTCGGATGGAGCCGCCAAATTCAAAGAAGGGGGCTCAACGGTTGGCAGGAAGGCTAGCATCGTTAAACAGATTTATATCAAGATCAGCAGAAAGGAATCTGCCATTCTTTGAAATACTGAAGTCAGCCGAAGTTTTCCAATGGGGTCCAGTTCAGCACAGGGCTTTCGAAGAATTAAAGCAATATTTGATAGACTTGATAACTCTAACTCCACCTTCGCTAGGGGTTCCGTTACTTATATATGTAGCAGCTCCTCACTCTGCAGTTAGCGCGGCGCTGGTACAGGAGAAGCAAGATGGTAAAGTCAAAAGGCAAGCTCCAGTATATTTTGTCTCCGAAGTTCTAAGCCTGTCAAAGAAAAATTATACAGAATTAGAGAAGGTGTTAAATGCTGTGTTGATGGCCTCAAGGAAGCTTCGGCATTATTTTCAAGCATATCACATAATTGTTCCTTCATCACAGCCTCTGAAGGACATAATGAGGAATAGAGAAGCCAAGGGAGGATCGGAAAATGGGCTGCTGAGCTCAATGAATTTTCTATTGATTATGTACACAGATCCTCAATTCAGTCCCAGGCGTTAGCAGATTTCATTGCTGATTGGACACCAGGGGCTCAGGGAGAAGAAGTAACAAAAGACGCCGAAGCCTAGACAGTCTTCGGTGATGGTTCTTGGGGAACCTTCGGCGCAGGAGCGGCTGCTGTTCTAGTAGCGCCCTCCAAAGTCAGAACATGCTATGCAGCAAGATTGGACTTTAGTTGTACAAATAATATTGCTGAGTACGAAGCCCTTCTGTTGGGGCTTTGGAAGCTAAAAGCAATGGGTATAAGAAGAGCAGTCCTTAAAACTGATTCTCAGGTCATTGCTATCCATGTAGATAAAAGCAGCAAGGCAAGGGATCCGAAGCTTGAAAAATATTTGGACACAGTCCGAAGGTTGGAGGCTTCCTCCAAAGGTTTTTCTATAAAAAATATTCCAAGAGGGGAAAATGAACATGCAGATCTACTAGCTAAGTTAGCAGCACTGGGGCTCCCTTTACCTTCGGAAGTATTCTTCGAAACAATAAAAGCACCTTCGGTTGAACTTCTGGAAAGAGCGGTACTTGCAATATCATCTGTGCATAGTGAGGATTGGAGGACTAAAATCATATCTTTCCTCCAAGGTAACTGCCTTTCGGACGACGAAGTTTATAATAAAAGAATGGAAGCAAGGACAAGACCATATGTCATAATAGAAGGGGAGTTATACAAACATGGAGTCTGCTCTCCACTTCTCAAGTGTTTATCCAGAACCGAAGGTATAGAGCTAATGAAGGAAATACATGCAGGTTTGTGTGGATCTCACATTGGGTTTAGGCCTTTGCTGGGAAAAGTTTTTAGACAAGGATTTTATTGGCCGAAGGCAGCTTCAGATGCAGCAGATTTGGTCCAAAAGTGCGAAAATTGTCAAAAATGTGCAAGAGACCAGAAACAACCTTCGTCGCTAACTCAGTTAATACAGCCAACTTGGCCATTGCAAAGATGGGGCCTGGATTTGTTGAGTCCACTCCCACCAGCACAAGGCAACTTGAAGTATGTTGTGGTGGCAGTAGAATATTTTTATAAGTGGATTGAGGTGAAGCCCTTGGCTACAATAACTTCGGTCACGGTTCAAAAATTCTTCTGGCAGAATATTGTTTGTCGCTTCGGTGTGCCGAAGGCAATAACTGTGGACAATGGTACACAATTTGATGTAGAAGCATTCAAAGATTTTTGTGACCGAATTGGAACGAAGATTCATTTTGCATCAGTTAGGCATCTAGAATCAATTGGGCTGGTGAAAAGAGCAAATGGCATTATAATGACAGGAATAATGAAGCTAATCTTCAACCAGCCAGAGGAAAGTGGCTAGACAAGTTGATTAAAGTGGTGTGGAGCCACAACACAACTGCATCAAGGTCAACAGGATTTACACCCTTCAAACTTATATTTGGTGACGAAGCAATAACTCCAGAAGAGGCAAAGGCAGGGTCAATAAGAACAACAGCTTCGACAGAAGACGAAGCTGATTATTAAGTAACAAAAGATACTTTAGAGGGGACCGGACTTTAGGCTATAGAGCACATCAATAAATATCGGGCTGAAACAATAAAGTGGCGTGATAGAAAAGTTCGATTGAAAAACATCAAGCCAGGGCATCTGGCGCTTCAGAGAGTGGCCAACCCAGATACAGTGGGCAAGTTGCAATTGAAGTGGGAAGGTCCTTTTCTAGTAGTATCTTCATCAAGACCCAGTTCTTATAGATTGAAGGAGATGGACAGCAACGACATACCCAGATCTTGGAATGCGGATGAGCTTCGGCGATACTATGTATAATTTGATGTAATCTTTTTTCATTTTTTCTATGGCACCCTTTTCCTTTCAAGAGGGGAGAAAGGTTTTTAATGGGGCCATAACTTGTAATTTATCATTCTTATTTAGCCCTACGGGGGACAAATCCCCAAAGATGTAATATGTAAAATCTTAACCTGCACCATTGAGTGTAAAGAAAAAAACAAGGAGAAGCTCAAAAGACGTCCCCAAGGGGATGCAGAGCATGACGAAGCTGCAAAAAAGTCGTTCCTAAAGGAGCACAGCGTAAGTTTTCTGCTCAAAAGTCATTCCTAAGGGAATGAGAGCCAAAAATTTGACGAAGATACAAAAAGTCATTCCTAAGGGAGCACAGAGTAAGTTTTCTGCTCAAAAGTCGTTCCAAAGGGAATGCAGAGCCAAATACCACCGAAATATAAGGTGAAGAAGTTCAAAAGTCGTTCCTAAGGGGATTCAGAACTTATATGCCACCGAAATAGAAGGTGAAGAAGCTCAAAAGCCGTTCCTAAGGGGATGCAGAGCTTAAAAGACTCAAAAGTCGTTCCTAAGGGGATGCAGAGTCTGGGTGTGGTTTTGTGTGTGTTCGGGACATTCATTTGCACGTTCCATTACATCATTCATTGCATTCATATACATTCATGTAGACATTCATAGGATCATCATCATCATAACATGAAGCACAAATAGGAATACTTCAGCTTTGATAACAATGCTTCGATGAGCACGAAGAAGCAAGGATATGCTTCGTTGTGTACGAAAAGAAGGGAAGGTGTTTTTCGCCTTCGGCTCAAAAGATATAAGTTTCGTCCACAGCAAAGCAATTCATACATGGATGGAAAGGTAAAAATATATTACAAGGTATGGACAAATATACAAAGTAATATTCAATTCTCAATTACAATGTCTTTTACAAAGATAATACAAATGTTTCTAAGCTCTATGCAGGCAGGCCTACAAAAATAGCTTCAGAATGTGCTTCGGACTATCGACCTTCGGCACCATCATCCTGCACACAACAAAGCAGTATAAGGTAAAAAGTAATTACAAGAGACGGTAAGCAACACAGGTATAAGTTTCGTACCGGCTTAAGCAAGCTTCGGGCCTCGTCACTGGCCAAATCTCGACCACCCTTCGCCCAAATCTGTGTTATAAATCTGCTCCCTATGCTCCAGGCTTTACTAGGGATGTCAACCAAATCTAATGGAGATAGGCTGAAGGTTGGCCTATTCACAATCTTTGCGTGCGTATAGCCAGCCTTCAGAAATGATGCAGCTGTGCCGCGAGAAGCTAGCAGGGCACAAAAATCATCGTGCCCGGCTATCACTTCATCAAGCGCCTCCACTTCGCCTTCAATGTGTTCGAAGGTGCTTGTTATATTTTCTGCTGAAGGGGTAAATTTTTCAGCGCTGGCTCCAATCGAGTTGAAAACTTCTTTCAATCGTTGTACGCCGTGGCTGCCAAAACTCAAACAAATGTCTTGAAGCTCTATTAAAGATTGCTGCAGTTTTGTGTTTTTGTCAGCTTCAGCTTCGTATTTTGTCTGTAAATTTTTCCTTTCTTGATTGAAGCTCTCTGATTTATGGAGAAGTTTCTCGTTTAATCTAGCGTTTTCGGCTTGGGCTTCTGCAAGTGAACCCTCCATTGCCTGAAGCAGAAAATCCTTCTTCTCAAGAGAAGCTTTGTAGCCTTTAATTTTGTTTCCTAAACCCTTGATTATAATTTCGTTCTTTTTATCTTCGAGGTCATGTTGCATTTGCAGTGCTTTGCTTAGCAGCATACTCTGTAGAAATAAACCTTCGTCAGCAAGTTTGCTTCATCACAAAAATAAAAATGAAAATTTTTGTTTCATCACAAGAATTTTACCTTGAAGTTGGAATAAAACAAGCTACCAACGATATGTTGTCGCCGGTAGCTGCTAATATCAGCTTCGAGCTTCGGAAAACTGACACTCTTTGATAGAGTACCGATTATCTTCGCCCCGGTGCGGTCGCGAACGCATCCCAAGGCCTCTTCATCGATTCCACCAAAGAGCATGGCTCCTAGCTGGTAGCCACAGGAAATGCCATATTCCTGTAGCTCCTTCTTTTCGGCCTTAGATAGTTCTTGCCCGACCAGTTCCGAAGGTTGAAGTCTTTTTCCTCCGAAGCAACATCGGCAATTTTCTTTCCTTTGTTAGGCACTGGGGCCATGACCTTTTCTGTAGCTGCAGTTGTTTCCTCTGTAGGCATACCCAATAGCAATTTATCAATTCCAGAAGTGTGCTCTCCAAGTTGGCAGCTTCAGTGGCAGCTGCAGCTTTGGCAGAAATGTTTCCTTCGGCAGTAGCCTCGACGCTTGCAATAGGTGATATTTTAGACGCCGAGGCCGATGGCGGCGTCCGTTCAATAGCTTCTAGTACAGTACTGATCCTTCGCTTTTTATGCCCTTCCACCTTTTTTGTGGTCAAAGGCTCGTCCTTCTTCTGTAAAAGCTTCGTCAGTTCCGGTCCCAGAGGACTTAGCAGCTTGATAGGTAGAGATTCAGTCATTACCTTTAAATTTTCTGCCACTTCGGCAGCAGGAGGTGTCGAGGGAGTCTCCTCTTCCTCTTCAGTCACCTACGGCTCTGGAGTTTTAGCTTTTCTTTTCTTCAAAGCTGCCACCTTCGGCTCAGGGATGGATTTTCTCTTCTTTAAAATCTTCTCATCCTCCTTCACCATTCTGGCTGCTTGTCTGTTTAGAACGCTAACATTTTTTCCTCTTAACCCCTTCGGCACCCTTGCTAAGCCGCTCATAATCAGGGTATTCAAATTTCAGAGCATCCATTACCCGGTTTAACCTTCGTTTTGGCTGGGTGCTGACGGCTGCTGTCATCAATTGGTCTTCTTTTTTGGTATAATTTCCCAATATTTCATTACACATAGTTTCAATCATTTCTAGCCATTCTTGGCAAGGCTCCTTAAATTGTTTCTCAAACTTAAAACGATAAGGTAATCGAACAAGTTCATGTTTCTTCTTCGTTCCTTTCAGCTTCGTCATGCCCCAATCACTTGACGTTGGAGATGTCCTGTTGGCCAGGTATTCTTGCACCAAGTCCCTGGTCAACCCTGAATTCTGCTGCGGCCAGCTGGCATGGTGACCCTAGCTGCATGTTGCACAGGGGCCTGGTCATTCCGAAGTTTAGGGATAGCGGGCACATAACCATCGTCATCAATTTCCCCTCTTCTTCTCATCAACCTTGATATAAAACCATTCACCTTTCCAGTCGGTTGGCCACTTGGTGCGATAACTAAGAACTGGAGCCTTCATATCCTTACGATACGCAAAGTTGTAGCAACCAAAATTTTCATGTAGATCGTCTGCCTGGGCCTTCGTCTGGTAGTGCAACTCGTGCACTCGGTAGAACGCTTCGGCATTTGGGCTCATCCCTTGGCTTTGGAGGGCCCAGATGAAGACGCTAAGCCTAACAATGGCGTTAGGGGTCAGCTGATGAAGATAAATTTCAAAAAAATTCAAAACTTCCCCTATCATCTCGTTCAAAGGAAACTGCGGTCCTGCTCTGAAAAAGCTCTTGAAAACTACTACTTCATCACTCTTTGGTGCTGGGGTGGTCTCTTCTTTGGCAAATCGGACAAGTTTCCTTTCAGCCTCCCCAAAGTAGCCTAGCTTCATCATCATGGGCACATCAGCTTCAGACACTTTAGATTTCTCAAAATCTAGATGGCTAGGTTTACATGGGATCAAAATACTGTAATCTTCCTCTTCATCAATATCTTCTTCTTCAGTAACAGTATGTTCGGCTTCGGCAGCAGGAGCACCTTCGTCATCAGTTCCCTCTGTCACAACTAGACCTGATTGTTTCATGACTTCGGAAATTGGCGTTCTCTCAGCGACCTTAGTTTCTTCTCCCTCACGAGATACCCTTGCAGTCGAACAAACTCTGGCCATTTATTGGATTTATCAAGGTTTTAACGAAGTTGATGGTTGATTTTGCAGTTTTGACGAAGCTCACTCTTTTGACGAAGTTAACTCTAAATGATGAAGTGCTCGCTTGAGAGCGTAGTGAAAAAGCTTTGGCTATGGTTAAATTTTTAACAGCACAACAGTGAAATGGCAATGAATGTTGTGGTAACTCTGCACCAACCTGTATGTTTATATAGTGCTGCAGGTGGGAAGGTGAACCGCCAAATCATCTGCACCCGCTGAACGGTGGACCACTCGGCGCTTGGAAGGTGAACAGCCAGATCGCCCGTACCCGCTGAACGGTGGACCACTCGATGCTTGGAGTATTTTAATCGTTTCTCGGCAATGAGCTCAGGGAAGGTGTTTTTTGGACCTTCGGCATTCCGAAGCCTTTGAGATTTTTTGCGGATCGAGCTTGAAAAACGATCTAGCACCACGAAGGGGCTACTGTTGGGGGCCTTCTTCTTCGCTGAAGGTCTTCCAAGCAAAAACACCTTCGATAGGGTGATATGCAAGCAAGACACAGCACGAAGGTATATGCCGAAGCTACAATCCAGGGAGCTTTGGCATGACGACGCGCCTTGAGACGAAGGGCAGCACCGACTTAAAGAGGAAAAGATCGTTTAGTCCATGATAACTTGTGTCATGTTTGTAGTTAGTTGTTAAGGGCATGAATGTAATTTTAACCGGGTTGCATCCCATGCCTATAAATAGGTGAACAGTTGTCACACCCGGTTTTAGAAGGCAAACCGAATGCGAACCATGTACGTGCCAGGATCAGTTATTCACGTACACAA
Organism: Zea mays; assembly: GCF_902167145.1. Taxonomy (NCBI): domain Eukaryota; kingdom Viridiplantae; phylum Streptophyta; class Magnoliopsida; order Poales; family Poaceae; genus Zea; species Zea mays. Next base: position 122,444,081 of record NC_050098.1, on the reverse strand, counting down.
CAGTTACATAACATGGACATCATCACACAGTGCTCAAAATAGTATTAATAAGGGAAATAGTCGATTACATCATACGTCTGAGACGTCCATATAGTTCTTACAATAAATCAAAGTGCGGAAAAGAAACGTAGATAACCGCGGCCTTCACAGGCAGCCGACTGGGGGTTGCCGCTAACCCACACCTAGAACTCGTCGTAGTCTTGGAACTCCTGGAAGTCTCCTTCCACAGCTTCATCTTCGCCTGAGCAGTGGTTGCAATGCTGACAACCTGGGGATGGGGGGGTTTGGTGTGTAGAGCAAGGGTGAGTACACATCAACATACTCAGCAAGTATCCTGTTTGGCTGTAGTGGACTAGCTTTATGTGGGGATAAGTCAGGCAGTTGCTTTTAGTTGGTCAGATTATTACTTACTAGTAGAAAAGCCAAGTTTTAGCATTAACCCAAGTTATTAACCCAAACGTACTCCTTTCCGAACGGAAAGAGTACCACTTACCAGCATCATAGTCATAACCAAAACCATCGATCTCATAGCCACCTGTACCATAATGTCTCTGATCAAGTACCACTAATCACTGGAGCTCCCTTGGCCGCTCATAACCGCGAGCACGACTGATATATCAGTTTTCAAACACTCTGCAGAGGTTGTGCACTTTACCCACAAGCCGTGATTCCCATTCTGCCCGGAGAGAGCTACTCCCCATTGACCACTACCTAGGTGGCCTAGCAGGGCATCACTACGTAGCCTTTACAAAGATTCCCCGGGGCTGTAGCCACCCGTTAGGTTTCCTAAATGCACCGCACTCCTCCCCAAGGGGCGAACCCAAACTTGGCAGAGCGAGCCGCATACACCGAGCCCCATTGACGGCACGACGGCTAAGTGAACTACACCCCGGATCCTCTAATTACTCAGCTAAGGGCATCCCATTCCACCCTTATGGTTGCACTGTTTTCCCGGGCGGTCATCCATAGAACAGGTCCTTACGGAGAGGCACTCGAGAAACCGCTCGAGCCCCCTTGAAGACCACAAGCATACATCATAATAAGAGAAGGGAAAACAGCGTATCATAGATAATCTCATCATGTTCATTGATTAGAGTTTGAGCAATAGCATAAAGCTAAACAGTAATAATCCAACCCAAATAGGTGAACAAGGACATGGTTAACAAAAGCTAGTCAATCCTTAGGCATAAATGTGTAAAGTGGGAGGTGAATTAAATAATGAATAGGATAGAGATAGGTCAAGGGACACTTGCCTCCACCAACCGACTGCTGCACAGGGGCTTCTCCTGCGAGTTCCTCGGGCTCTTCAACCGGATCGTTCTCTATGCGAGCGCAAACACACATACATCCACATATTTAATACCAAAGAACAGTACACCATACAATAGAATGCAATAAGTAAACAGACGTTCCACGCGGGTTCGCGAGTACGCTTAAGAGAGAAAGAGGAAAAGACAGTCGAGAAACGATCACGTTACATGATTATAAACTAACCACTCGCTTAATGGAAGGAAATTTAATGTAGACACTATGTTTAGCGTAAAGTAAAGTCATGTTTCATGTCTAATTATTATAAGCAGGTGGAGATAAATAAAAGGATGGTCGCGCGGCGAGACGCGCGACAAAGCTCTCTAAAACAAATTAAGAAGTTAACGACTCATCGCGCGACCGAGCACGCAGCGAGACACTTCGCCCTAGTTAAGAGGAGACGTTAAGCGTCGCGCGACGAAGCGCACGACGGCATACGTCGGCTAAACTGAGTCCAAAGTGGAACGTCGCGTGAATACACACGCGGCGTTACACCTTAAACAACCTGAAACAAAAATGGATCGTCGCGCGACGAAGCGCACGACGCAACACAAGATAGAATCTGAATTTAGACAAATTCGTCGCGCGGCGAAGCGCGCGACGCAACACGCTAATTAACGAGTAATCACCGCGAGCGCGGGCGAGCGAAGATACGGTCGGGCGAGGCCGGGACGGGGGAACGGGCGGCCGAGCTGGGGCCAGGGCGGTTGAACCGGCCAGGGGCGGCCGAGCCGGCCGGGGCCACACCGGGGACACGCCGGGGGCCGGAGGCCGCGCCGGGGTCGCGCCGGCGAGCAGGGGCCACCGGGGCCGCGCCGGGCCACGCCGGGGCGCGCCGGGGCCGCGCTGCGCGTGAGCAGGGGAGGAGCGGGGGCGGGCGGGCGAGCGCCGCGCGGGACCGGGGAGGGCAGGCGAGCGCCGCCGCGCGCGCGGGGGGGGGGGGGGGGGGGGGAAGGGGAGCGCCGCCGACGGGCGAGCAGGGGCGGGCGGGCGCCGCCGGGGAGGGAGGGGGAGGGGCCGAGCGGGGGGGCCGAGCGGGGGGGCCGAGCGGGCGGTCCGAGCGCCGCCGCGGGGAGGGGCCGAGCGGGGGGGGGGGGGGCGAACGCCGCCGAGGGCCAGGGGAGGGCGGGCGCCGCCGCGCGGGGCCGGGCAGGGGCGGGCGGGCGAGCGCCGCCGCGGGGGGAGGGGACGGGGTCGCGCGCGGGCAGGGGGAAGAGGGAGGGCGCGCGCGGGGGGAAGAAGAGGAGGGAGAGGGAGAGAGAGAGGAGAAGGGGAGGGGAGAGGAGCTCACCTCGGGGTCCAAAATCCGGTGATCGCCGTCTCCAAATCCTAGGGCACCACGGGGAGAGAGAGGCGGAAGAAGGAGAGAAGAGGTTGTTTGCGCGGGAGATCCAAATGAGAGGGAGAGAGGGGAGGGGGCGCATGGGGGGGTTTGGGCGCCAGGGGCGCGCAGGCCGGGGCGGGCCGGACTAGGTTGGGCCGGGCCACTTCGCGGATCGAAAACCCACGACAAGCGCGGACCACTAAACGGAATTAAATCGCGAATCGAAATCCGGAACGGAACGAGACGAACACTCACCATCAGACAAAGGAATGTGCTTCGGCATGATGCAACACCCATGACACTTAGGTTTTGGTTTATACATGACACGGACAGCTGCCGTTATACTGGTTTGAAATTGGGAAGAAGGAGCAAACGGGGAAAGAGAAAAGAGAGTAATGCCCGAATTTGGTGAGAGAAAAGAAGAAAAAATTCTACCCCCAAATTCAGGGCGTTATAAACCTATCCCCCTTAAAAGAATCTCGCCCTCGAGATTCAGGGTTGGCTAGCAAAGAGCTCAGGGTATTTAGCCATCAGATCATCTTCACGCTCCCAGGTTGCTTCTTCCTCTGAGTGATGATTCCATTTGACTTTGCACATTCTGATGGTCTTCCTTCGGGTGACTCTGTCTGCAACCTCAAGGATTTGCACTGGCTTCTCAACGTAGGTCAAGTCCTCCTGGACTTCAAGACCTTCCACTGGCAAATGCTCTTCTGGCACACGCAAGCACTTCTTCAACTGAGACACATGAAAGACATCATGCACAACAGACAAATTCTCGGGTAAACTGAGCTGATAGGCCACTTCTCCACGTCTTGCAAGAATCTGATACGGACCAATGTAACGGGGTGCTAGCTTGCCTTTCACTCCGAATCTTCTGACTCCTCTGATCGGTGACACTTTCAGATAAACAAAGTCTCCGACTTCGAAACTCAGCTCTCTTCTTCTTGTGTCTGCATAGCTTCGCTGTCTTGATTGCGCTATCTTCAGATTCTCTCGGACCATCTTGATGTTCTCTTCGGCTTCAAGCAAAATGTCTGGCCCAAACACTTGCTTTTCTCCAGGCTGATCCCACTGCAACGGAGTTCTACAACTCCTTCCATAAAGCGCCTGAAATGGTGACATCTTCAAACTGGCCTGGTAACTGTTGTTATAGGAAAACTCTGCATAAGGCAATCTCTTGTCCCATCCGGACTGATCTTGCAACGCACAGGCTCTCAACATGTCTTCAAGAATTTGATTGGTCCTTTCGGTCTGGCCATCTGTCTGCGGATGATAAGCTGAACTGAAATTCAGATGCGTGCCCAAAGCTTCATGCAACTGCTGCCAGAAATGAGAGGTGAACTGCGTTCCTCTGTCTGACACTATCTTCTTTGGCACACCATGAAGACAAACGATCCGAGACATATACAATTCTGCCAATACTGCACTGCTGTAGTTGGTCTTGACAGGTATGAAGTGGGCTGACTTGGTCAGACGATCCACTACTACCCAAATGGAATCGTAGCCGGCTCGAGTGCGAGGCAATCCGACTATGAAATCCATACCGATTTCATCCCATTTCCACTGAGGGATCTGCAACGGTTGCAACAATCCAGCAGGTCTCTGGTGCTCTGCCCTAATTCTTCGGCAACTATCGCACATAGCCACATGCTCTGCGATTTCCCTCTTCATTCCGTACCACCAGAATTTCTTCTTCAGATCCTGATACATATTCTCACTGCCAGGGTGAATCGAATAGGCTGTCTCATGAGCTTCCTTGAGAATCAACTCCCGAATGGACTGGACATTGGGAACACACAAGCGGTCTTTGAACCATATCACGCCTTCTGCATCTTCTCGAAAATCTTTGCCTTTGCCTTCTAGAATCAGTCGCCGGATCTCACTGATTTTCTCATCATTCTTTTGCGCTTCTTTGATTTCGCGCTCTAAGGTAGGTTCCAACTCAACTGTGACTCCTCGTGAATTGTTCAGAAATCTGAGACTCAACCTGTCAAACTCTTTGGCCAACTCATAAGGCATCGGACGAGCGACCATCAGATTGACTTGACTCTTTCTGCTCAAAGCATCTGCCACTACGTTTGCTTTGTCTGGATGGTAATGAATTTCCAACTCATAGTCTTTGATCAACTCTAAGCATCTTCGCTGCCTCATGTTCAACTCTGACTGAGTGAATATGTACTTCAGACTCTTGTGATCTGTGTAAACATCGCATTTCTGTCCATACAAATAGTGCCTCCATGACTTCAGTGCGTGAACCACTGCTGCCAACTCTAGATCATGGATTGGGTAGTTCCTCTCATGAACCTTCAGCTGTCGGGACGAGTAAGCCACAACTCTTCCCTCTTGCATCAACACACATCCCAAACCCGTGTAACAAGCATCACAATACACCGAGAAGGGCTTGTGCACATCAGGCAAGACTAGGACAGGCGTTGTAGTCAACTTCTCTTTCAGCGCTTCAAAGGCCTCTTGGCATTTCTGGGTCCACTTGAACTCAACTTTGTTGCCTAGCAACGCTGTCATTGGTTTCGCAATCTTCGAAAACCCTTCAATGAATCGCCGATAATATCCGGCCATTCCAATGAAGCTCTTGATTCCTCTAGCATCTGTTGGCGCTTTCCAGTTCAAAATGTCTGCCACTTTCTTCGGATCCACAGCCAAACCTTCCTTGTTGATTATATGACCCAAGAACAGGACTTCATTGATCCAGAATTCACACTTGCTCAACTTTGCATACAACTGGTGCTCTCGCAATCCCTGCAATACCATCCTCAAATGTTCTGCATGTTCTTCTTCGCTTTGAGAATAGACCAGAATGTCATCAATGAATACCACCACAAACTTATCAAGGTAATCCATGAATACACTGTTCATCAAGTTCATAAAGAACGCTGGCGCATTGGTCAAACCAAAAGACATCACTGTGAACTCATACAAACCATACTTGGAAATGAATGCCGTCTTCGGAATGTCCGAAGGTCGGATCCTGAGCTGATGATAACCTGACCTCAGATCAATCTTGGAGAACACACTGGCTCCTCTCAACTGGTCGAACAGATCTTCTATTCTGGGCAAGGGATACTTGTTCTTGATCGTGACCTCATTCAAAGCTCGATAATCGATGCACATCCTCTTGGTGCCATCTTTTTTCTCCACAAATAGGACAGGGGCGGCCCAAGGCGAGGTGCTTGGCCGAATGTAACCTTTCTCTGACAGCTCATCAATTTGCTTCTTAAGCTCAACCAACTCTGGTCCAGATATTCTATAAGCTCTCTTGAAGATAGGGGCGGTTCCAGGAAGAAGCTCTATGGCAAACTCAACTTTCCGCTCTGGTGGCATACCCGGTAAGTCCTTTGGAAACACATCTGGGAACTCGGACACAACCTTGATACTCTCAATTGGGTCTGCTTCACTGCTATCAACGGCCATCTGATAACAACTTCCTTTCTTTGGCTCAGGCGGGACTAACTCGGTCACCACTTCCTCTCCTAGTGGGGACACCAACTTGATGGTCCTTTTATCACAACTGATAACTGCCTGATACTTATCCAGCCAATTCATCCCTAGGATGACATCTATTCCCTGAGTACCCATTACTATAAGGTTGGCGGGAAACGCTATCCCCCTTATTTCCACACTTATATTCAAACAAATGCTATCGGCTCGAATTCTACCACCGGCTGAGTCGATTTGAATGGGGGTTGACATGGTAGTAATTGGAAGATTATGTGCTTCTACCCATGATGCAGTAATGAAAGAATGTGTTGCTCCAGTATCAAATAACACTTCTGCAATATGGGAGTCGACTGGGAACATACCTACTATCATGCCGGGGGTCTCCTGAACTGCTTCAGCCTCCAAGTGGTTCAGCCTTCCATGATTATAGCGCGGCTGAGAGCGATTGCCTGCTCCAGACTGAGGCACATTCTGCTTTGCTGGGGCATTGGGGCCTGACTGCTGCTGGGCTGCCTTCTTCGGACATTGCATCACCCAGTGGCCTTGCTCTCCACAGTGGAAACATGCTCTGTTTCCAACCTGAGCTGGTGCTGCTTGATTGTTCTGCTGGTTTGCTGGGGCAGGAAGGCGAGGTGCCTGCTGATTCTGCCTCTGAAACTGACCTCCTGACTGATTGCTCTGACGGTTCTGGTACTGGTGCTGAGGATACTGCCTTTGGAACTGCTGATGCTGAGGTGGACGCTGGTTCTGCCTAAACTGCTGAGGTTGATTGCCTGAGAAACGAGGACGACTGCTGCTTCCAGGCTGGGGTCCACTAATCTTGCGCTTACGATCTTCCATCTCCTTACGCTTCCTTTCTGTCATGATTGCTCTGTCAATCAGGTGCTGGAATGTCGGGAAGGTGTGATTCATCAGCTGATACTGAAGAGGGTCAACCAAGCCTCTCAGGAAACGGTACTGTCGCTTGGTGTCAGTGTTGACATCTTCAGGAGCATAGCGAGACAATTACAGAAACTTGTCCCGGTACTCACTGACAGACGATGGCCCTTGCTTGAGGGCCAGAAACTCCTCCTTCTTCACTGTCATCAGACCTGCGGGAACATGGTACTGACGAAAGTTACCTCTGAACTCTTCCCAAGTGATGGCGTCAGGGTGGGCATGGGTGGCGAGGTAAGACTCCCACCATGACTGGGCTGCTCCTCTCAACAGACGGGGACCATACAGGACTTTCTCCCTGTCATCGCACTGAGCGGTATGCAACTCCCGCTCCACAGTGCGCAGCCAGTCTTCAGCATCCATGGGGTCAGAAGAGTGAGCGAACGTTGGTGGATGACCTCTCATGAATTCAGCACGCTTGTCTCTGGGCATCTGAGGCTGAGGTGGAGCCTGCTGCTGCTGCTGCTGTATGGCGGCCAAAGTCTGACCGATGGCTTGAACTGCCTGAGTCTGCATCAGAAACATCTGCTCAATCGACATCGGGGGCGGGGGCGGCAGGTGCTGCTGCTGAGGCACCTCCTCCTGTTGAGCGGCTCGCTCCTACTGAGCACGCCTTCCTCCTCTGCGCCTGTTCTCTGACATCTGCAGAATGCAACCACACATCAGAACTGATCTGGCAAATCTTGCAGCATAAGAAAAGAGGATAGAATTCTTCAACAGCACTGAACAGATGAGCATCTTCACTGATCTCCAACACAGACCACACAGCTTCTCAGATAAAGAGGAGAGTGGAATAAAAGGTTTCCCAACTATATAACTAACTCCATTAACATAATAGGCAAACCAGAATGCAGGGGATACCCACACTCTGGTGACAGTCATTACAAAGATCCAAACCAAACATAGTTCATCATGACAAACATAAATGCACAGGATATAGCAAACTACCCTGTCTAACTAAGACTAACTAAGAGCGAGACTAACGCTAAGACTGAAGCTTCTATGTATATATTTCGTATTAATTACAAGATCCAACTCTAACGATCTATGGTTCTAGATTTATCTTGGTCTTGCAGTCGGGATTGCCATAAGACTGGTGTCCACGCTGAGGTGAGCGGTACGGGTGCTGAGTCCCGACGGGAGCGGGGGAACCACCATCCAGGTGACGACGTTCCGCGCGCTCAGCCCACAGCAGGGCGATCTCAGCACGAGCCCTACTCAGCTCGTCTAATGCATGGTCCAGCTCCGTGTTTAGCGCGGCGGCTAGGTTGACTGTGCTGCTCAACCTAGGATTGCCCTCACCGACAGGTGAGACAATCACGCCTCCTGTGCTGCCAGATGGACGGCGGGGGTAATACTTCAGGTCAAGACCGTCAGCTGCCCCACCGAAAACCGAGCAGTAGTGCGAAAGCGCACGCCGTGCAGCATCTTGCATGGCTGCCTCAGCTAAGTCCCGTTCAGAGATAGAATAGTGCTCTAAGCAGGCATCCGCACCCTGGAGACTGTTCTCCGGACAGCGCACCAAGCAGGTTGCCTCCCAGCGGTCCGGGTAGACCCCGCGACTGTGCTGGTAGACCACACAGCGATACTCGACGGACCAAGTATGTCGGTTAAATGCCCGATGTAGCAGGGTGTCGAGCGCATCGTGGAAGTGACACCCGCGAGCAGCGTCGCGAGTGATGGGTCGAGCAACCCATCCTTCCGGCTCAAGGTTAGCAGAGAAGTCGGTGTCGTGGCTCGAGCTGTCGTCGCCATCTCCGTCGTCTAGGTCTCCTCCAGCAGCTACTCCAGAAGCTGGGGCGCCCAGTGGTGGTGCAGGGGGCGGCTCCAGAGGAAGCACAGGGGAGCAGCTCCTCACAGACTCTATCTCCTGGTGGAGCGAGAAAGAAGAGCCATGCTGCTCCTGTCGTCGACGCTCCTGCTCCTCACGCAGGCGGTGGTGCAGTCTCTCCAAGTGGCTGGACTGTCCGGCCACGGGACGGCGAAGCGGACGCTCAGCAAGGCGAGAGGGTAAGAAGGGGATGACTGACTTTCGTGCAGTGTGTCTAAGTCGAGCCATCTACAAAAGACATCGCAAGCAAAAGGGTGAGAACAGAATCAATATGACCAGCAAGTAATGAATCATAGGTAAATGAAGGATTAGAATAAAACATGATTTTCAGCAAGGTATAGTATATAGTAGAACATAGGTTCGGTCGGTATGACCAACTTTTGAAGGGATATCAAAGTCAAGGCAGAGACAGAGGTCTATAGTCCTTAGAACGACCATTCTACTCTAGGTTAGCGGTCCTACAGTCAGCACGGCTTTGATACCACTTGTGTCACACCCGGTTTTAGAAGGCAAACCGAATGCGAACCATGTACGTGCCAGGATCAGTTATTCACGTACACAGCAGTTACATAACATGGACATCATCACACAGTGCTCAAAATAGTATTAATAAGGGAAATAGTCGATTAGATCATACGTCTGAGACGTCCATATAGTTCTTACAATAAATCAAAGTGCGGAAAAGAAACGTAGATAACCGCGGCCTTCACAGGCAGCCGACTGGGGGTTGCCGCTAACCCACACCTAGAACTCGTCGTAGTCTTGGAACTCCTGGAAGTCTCCTTCCACAGCTTCATCTTCGCCTGAGCAGTGGTTGCAATGCTGACAACCTGGGGATGGGGGGGTTTGGTGTGTAGAGCAAGGGTGAGTACACATCAACATACTCAGCAAGTATCCTGTTTGGCTGTAGTGGACTAGCTTTATGTGGGGATAAGTCAGGCAGTTGCTTTTAGTTGGTCAGATTATTACTTACTAGTAGAAAAGCCAAGTTTTAGCATTAACCCAAGTTATTAACCCAAACGTACTCCTTTCCGAACGGAAAGAGTACCACTTACCAGCATCATAGTCATAACCAAAACCATCGATCTCATAGCCACCTGTACCATAATGTCTCTGATCAAGTACCACTAATCACTGGAGCTCCCTTGGCCGCTCATAACCGCGAGCACGGCTGATATATCAGTTTTCAAACACTCTGCAGAGGTTGTGCACTTTACCCACAAGCCGTGATTCCCATTCTGCCCGGAGAGAGCTACTCCCCATTGACCACTACCTAGGTGGCCTAGCAGGGCATCACTACGTAGCCTTTACAAAGATTCCCCGGGGCTGTAGCCACCCGTTAGGTTTCCTAAATGCACCGCACTCCTCCCCAAGGGGCGAACCCAAACTTGGCAGAGCGAGCCGCATACACCGAGCCCCATTGACGGCACGACGGCTAAGTGAACTACACCCCGGATCCTCTAATTACTCAGCTAAGGGCATCCCATTCCACCCTTATGGTTGCACTGTTTTCCCGGGCGGTCATCCATAGAACAGGTCCTTACGGAGAGGCACTCGAGAAACCGCTCGAGCCCCCTTGAAGACCACAAGCATACATCATAATAAGAGAAGGGAAAACAGCGTATCATAGATAATCTCATCATGTTCATTGATTAGAGTTTGAGCAATAGCATAAAGCTAAACAGTAATAATCCAACCCAAATAGGTGAACAAGGACATGGTTAACAAAAGCTAGTCAATCCTTAGGCATAAATGTGTAAAGTGGGAGGTGAATTAAATAATGAATAGGACAGAGATAGGTCAAGGGACACTTGCCTCCACCAACCGACTGCTGCTCAGGGGCTTCTCCTGCGAGTTCCTCGGGCTCTTCAACCGGATCGTTCTCTATGCGAGCGCAAACACACATACATCCACATATTTAATACCAAAGAACAGTACACCATACAATAGAATGCAATAAGTAAACAGACGTTCCACACGGGTTCGCGAGTACGCTTAAGAGAGAAAGAGGAAAAGACAGTCGAGAAACGATCACGTTACATGATTATAAACTAACCACTCGCTTAATGGAAGGAAATTTAATGTAGACACTATGTTTAGCGTAAAGTAAAGTCATGTTTCATGTCTAATTATTATAAGCAGGTGGAGATAAATAAAAGGATGGTCGCGCGGCGAGACGCGCGACAAAGCTCTCTAAAACAAATTAAGAAGTTAATGACTCGTCGCGCGACCGAGCACGCAGCGAGACACTTCGCCCTAGTTAAGAGGAGACGTTAAGCGTCGCGCGACGAAGCGCACGACAGCATACGTCGGCTAAACTGAGTCCAAAGTGGAACGTCGCGTGAATACACACGCGGCGTTACACCTTAAACAACCTGAAACAAAAATGGATCGTCGCGCGACGAAGCGCGCGACGCAACACAAGATAGAATCTGAATTTAGACAAATTCGTCGCGCGGCGAAGCGCGCGACGCAACACGCTAATTAACGAGTAATCACGGCGAGCGCGGGCGAGCGAAGATACGGTCGGGCGAGGCCGGGACGGGGGAACGGGCGGCCGAGCTGGGGCCAGGGCGGTTGAACCGGCCAGGGGGGCGGTTGAACCGGCCAGGGGCGGCCGAGCCGGCCGGGGCCGCACCGGGGACACGCCGGGGGCCGGAGGTCGCGCCGGCGAGCAGGGGCCACCGGGGCCGCGCTGGGCCACGCCGGGGCCGCGCCGGGGCCGCGCTGCGCGCGAGCAGGGGAGGAGCGGGGGCGGGCGGGCGCCGCCACGGGGCCGGGGGAGGGGCCGAGCGCCGCCGCGCGGGACCGGGGAGGGCGGGCGAGCGCCGCCACGCGCGGGGGGGGGGGGGGGGGGGGGGGGGGGAAGGGGAGCGCCGCCGACGGGCGAGCAGGGGCGGGCGGGCGCCGCCGGGGAGGGAGGGGGAGGGGCCGAGCGGGGGGGACGAGCGGGCGATCCGAGCACCGCCACGGGGAGGGGCCGAGCGGGGGGGGGGGGCGAACGCCGCCGAGGGCCAGGGGAGGGCGGGCGCCGCCGCGCGGGGCCGGGCAGGGGCGGGCGGGCGAGCGCCGCCGCGGGGGGAGGGGACGGGGTCGCGCGCGGGCAGGGGGAAGAGGGAGGGCGCGCGCGGGGGGAAGAAGAGGAGGGAGAGGGAGAGAGAGAGGAGAAGGGGAGGGGAGAGGAGCTCACCTCGGGGTCCAAAATCCGGTGATCGCCGTCTCCAAATCCTAGGGCACCACGGGGAGAGAGAGGTGGAAGAAGGAGAGGAGAGGTTGTTTGCGCGGGAGATCCAAATGAGAGGGAGAGAGGGGAGGGGGGCGCATGGGGGGGTTTGGGCGCCAGGGGGGTTTGGGCGCCAGGGGCGCGCAGGCCGGGGCGGGCCGGACTAGGTTGGGCCGGGCCACTTCGCGGATCGAAAACCCACGACAAGCGCGGACCACTAAACGGAATTAAATCGCGAATCGAAATCCGGAACGGAACGAGACGAACACTCACCATCAGACAAAGGAATGTGCTTCGGCATGATGCAACACCCATGACACTTAGGTTTTGGTTTATACATGACACGGACACCTGCCGTTATACTGGTTTGAAATTGGGAAGAAGGAGCAAACGGGGAAAGAGAAAAGAGAGTAACGCCCGAATTTGGTGAGAGAAAAGAAGAAAAAATTCTACCACCAAATTCAGGGCGTTACAACAGTACCCATGTACTGTTCACGCTGACCTGTATTCACTCGCACGTCACACTTGGATTCTCACCTTCTGTCAAGCCGAAGGTATAAATGTAATTCAATATTGTCCATGTTTATTCTTGATTATATAATAAAATGTCCTAATGATATCATATGATTATTCATGCTTTCTTATATGTGTCATATGATCCTGCTTTCCATTATATATTGAGATGATGAAGGTATGTCCTTCAAGACCTTCGTCTGAAGATCATTATATCCTAAGGAAGATAATGCTTCGAAGGACGAAGGTCTTTAACCATTAACATTTGTGTTGCCTTGTTCTTAATTCATAGCATTTGAGAACAAGTCCCCAACAACAGGGTTCACTCCATTTAAGCTTTTGTTCGGAGACGAAACAATAACACCGGAAGAAGCAAAAATAGGATCAATAAGGACTCTAGCTTCGGCAAAGGACGAAGACTCTTGCAAAGTATCAAAAGACACTATAGAAGGGGTCAGGCTTCAAGCAATAGATAATAGCAATAAATACCAAGCTGAAACAGTCAAGGGGTGAGACAGAAAGTGAGACTAAAGAATATTAAGCCAGGACATTTGGTGCTTCGAAGCATAGACAACCCAGAAACAGTAGGAAAAACTACAACTCAAGTGGGAGGGCCCCTTCTTGGTATTATCTTTGTCAAGACCTGGATCATATAGGTTAAGAGACATGGACGGGAATGATATTCCAAGATCCTAGAATGGAGACGAGCTTCAGAGATACTATGTGTAGCAACCATGTAATTTTCTTTCCTTTTCCTACGACACCATTTTCCTTTCAAGAGGGGAGAAAGGTTTTTAATGGGGTCATAGGTTGTAATTTTCATTTTCCTTTCACAACCATGTCCAACAGAAGGGCCAATTTCCCCCATATGTAAAATGTAAAGATCTGGGATTACACCATCGAGTGTAAAAATATGAAAAAGCTCCAATGTCGTTCCTATGGAGATGCAGAGCTAAAATACCACCTAAGTAAAAGGTGAAGTAGCTCCAAAGTCGTTCCTACGGGGATGCAAAGCTAAAATGCCACCTAAGTCAAAGGTGAAGAAGCTCCAAAGTCGTTCCTAAGGAGATGCAGAGCTTAGCTCTAAAGTCATTCCTAAGGGGATGCAGAGCTAAAATACCACCTAAGTAAGAGGTGAAGAGACTCCAAAGACGTTCCTAAGGCGATGTAGAGTCTGGGTATGTATTTGTGTGGGTTTTTTATCTCCGTCATACACTTGCATATTTCATCACATTATTCTCTTTGCATTCATACGAACATACATTAGACATCTATAGCTTCATCGCATCATGGAATATCGCATAAGACAATAATGGAAAAGAAGGGAAGGATTTTTCCTTCGGCACGAAATGTTTCATTACAAATGAAAGGGCGCATTTTTGACTCTGGCCGAAGATGCTTCGATGTGAACGAAAAGAAGGGAAGGTGTTTTTCGTCTTCAGCTCAAAATAAACAAGGTGGTTTCATCCACAACAAAGCAAACGACAGCAGACAAAGGTAGGACTGCAAAGGTAATAGTATATTACAAGCCAGCTCTTCATTGTTTCCATTACATTAATTTATCTACCTAAATACATTTTTTGTACAAAAGTTACAAGAATTTCTCTAAGACTACACCAAAATCTTTCAGCTTTGGCTCTTCACTCTTCACCGATATCAGCCTGAAAAAATTATCATATAAAGTGTTTAGTAGTTTGAAATAGGGAAACAAAGGACGAGAGTAAGGACGTTATTTCATACTTTGTCAAGTAGAGCCCGAGCTTCGTTTCCAACCACCACTCGGTCGCCCTTCGCCCAGATCTAGGTAATAAATTTGTTACCCAGGCTTTGAGCTTCGCTTGGAATATTCTCAAGGTCAGCTGGGAAGATGGTAAATGTGGGCTTGTTAAGATCTATCAAATGCTTACACCTAGCTTTTGCAAATATATTAGTTGTTCCTCGGGTGGCCACTAGGGCACAAAAATCTTCGTGCCCCTCCATCACTTAGTCAAATTCATTGATTTCTTTCTCAACAAACTCAAGCGCCTTCGGAATGTCATCGACAGAATATTTTGCTTCTCCTGACATTGCTCCGACAGAACTGAAAATCTCGCACGGACGAAGGGAGCACCAAGTTGCGAAGCCAGAGCAGGTGTCCCGAAGCATTTGGAGGGCTTCAGATAATTTAGAACTTTTCTTTGCTTCTGTTTTAACTTTATCCTTTAAATCTTTAATCTCATGCTCAAAATGAATCCCAACTTCCTTTAGATTTGAATTTACTTCTTCAAGCTGTTTGTTTTGATCAGAAATTCGAATAGCTTGATTCTTAATCCGAAGGTGAGCTTCGGAGGTATGCTTCGGTAGTCTTAATCTTTGAATCTTTTTCTTCTAGAAGATTTTCAAGTTCTTTCACTCTTTCTTCCAAGTTACTGATAACAAGCTCGTTCTTCCTATCTTCATTTTCCTGTTGTAGCTTTAAAGCTTTGCTCAATAGTAGGCTCTGTTAAAAAGACGAAGTCACGTTAGCCCGAAGCTCTTGAAATTTAAAAATTAATAAGTCAAAGAGGCAAACTTTAAAATTTATACCTTATAATTTTAATAGAACAAGCTCCCAGTAATATGTTGTCTCCTATAATTGCTTAGATCTCGTTCAAGCTCCGAAAATCCGATGTTCTTTGATATTGTATTGACAATCTTTGCTCCGGCACGGTTAGGGATGCACCCTAGAATCTCTTCGTCGACACCACCAAAGAGCACGGATCCAGGTTCGTAGTCGCCAGCAATAGCGAATGCTTTCAGCTCAGAGATATCTTCTTCGGAGAGTTCCTGGCCACCCAAGTGTCGTAGGTCCAACTCTTTATCCTCCGAAGAAGCTGCTTCTAATTCTTTCATCTTTAAGGGTGAAGCCCTACCAGTGGTAACTTCACCCATTTCTCTCTCGGGAACCACATCGGCTATAATCCTGTCAATCTCTGGCATTCAGGTTCCAAGAGGGCCTCTGTTATTTTCAGCTTCAGCGGCTGCATCATCAGCTTCGGCATCAACAGGGGCAACATTTTTTTCTGCCGAGACCGAGGGTGGGGTCTTATGGATAGCCTTCATCATAGTCATCATGCGTCGTTTCTTCTGACCCCCCCTCATTTCCCCCAGTCGCTGAAGCAGTCTTCTTCTTCCCTTCCGCGCCTTTTTCAACCCCCTTCTCCTTTGACTACAATAAGCTAGTTAGATTTGACCCCAGGGGACTTACATAGCAAACAGGAAGGGTTCAGTCATTACCTTCAGGATCTCTGTAACGCCGATAGAAGAGGACGAAGAGGTGCTAGCAATCTTCTCTATGGATCTTGTACCTTCGCCTCGGCAGAGGTCAAAGTTGAGGACTTTCGTTTTTTGGGAGCCGAAAGCTTCGGCTCCGCTGAAGTTTTTGCTTCTTGGATGCAGCCCTCTTTTTGTCTTCTTCAATAGATCGCATTGCTCGCCTTTTAAAAATGCTTACAATTCTCTTTTTCTTCGCTCCTCCAGCTTCTTCGTCAAGTCTTTCGTAGTCTGGATACTCGAAGTTAAGGGTGTCCATCACCCAATTTAGCCTTCATTTTTTCCGAGTGCCGAAGGCAGCTGTCATCAATTGATCCTCATTTTTTTCGTATAATATCCAAGGATCTCATTGCACATTGTCTCTATCATTTCCAACCATTCGGCACAAGGGCCATGGAAAGAGTCCTGAAACTTAAACCGGTATGGCAACCGAACAAGCTCAATTTTTCCCTTCTTCCTTTTTCTTCAGCATTCCCCACCCACCAGATGTTGGAAAGGTTTTGTTAGCCAGATATTCTTGCACCAAATATCGAGTACTAATGTTCTCTACCACGACTCTGAATTCTACTTCGACTAATTGGCATGCAGAGCCGAACTGCATGTTACACAATGGCCTCGTCATGCCTAAGCTTAATTTCAAGGGACTCATTACCATGCTCATAAGTTTTCCCTTCTCTTCTCATTAGCTTTTACACAAAACCATTCATTTGTCCAACCGGTAGGCCACTTGGTGTGATAGCCTATCACTGGAGCTTTTGTGTCCTTTCGGTATGCGAAATTATAGCATCCGAAGTTTTTATGCAAACCATCTACCCTTGCTTTGGTTTGATAGTGAAGCTCGTGGACTCTACAGAATCCTTCGGCATTAGTAGTTTTTCCTTGACTTCATAAATCCCATATGTACATGTTAAGTCTGACTATAGCATTTGAAGTTAGTTGATGAAGGTAGATTTTCAAACTTCTTTAAAACTTCACCAATCATTTTATACAGAGGGAACCGAAGTCCGGCTCTGAAGAAGCTCTTAAAAACAATGACTTCGTCACTTCTTGGTTCAAGAACTACTTCGTCCCCAGCGAACCATATCAATTTATCATCATCTTTCCCAAAATATCCTAACTTCTTCATTAAAACTAAATCTTTCGTCCTAACTCTGGATTTTCTGAATTCAATATGGCTAGGTTTGCTTAGGCTCAAAATGGCATCATCTTCTTCGTCATCACTACCAGCTTCGGCAATAGCATCAACCTTCTCCGGGATAACCTCTTCTCCCTCTTGAACAACCAGTGTCACACCCGGTTTTGGAAGGCAAAACGAAAGCGAACCATGTACGTGCCAGGATCAGAAACTCACATACACAGCGATTACATAATTGGACATCATCACACAATGCTCGAAATAAATAGTAGAAAGGTACTTCATTACATCAAGATGTCCAAGACATCCACCGAGTCTATTACATAACCATTGTCTTTAACATAATTATCAAAGTGCGGAAATACGAAACGTAGATGCTAAGCCTACACAGGAAGCTGACTGGGGGTTGCCACTAAAGTAAACTAAAACTCGTCATATTCCGGGAACTCCTCGAAGTCATCCATGTTGCCAGCATCACCTCCTGAGCATTGAGTACATTGGGGACAACCTGGGGTGGGGTGGTGTGTAAAGCAAGGGTGAGTACACATCAACGTACTCAGCAAATGTCCCGTTTGGCTAAAGTGGACTAGCTGTATATGGAGTTGAGGTTAAGCAGTTGCTTTTAGTTGGTCAAATATTTATTATTATTAGTAGAGCCCAGTTTTTAGTAATAAACCCAGTTATTACCCAGAAGTACCTCCTCAAAAGAGGAAATACCAGAGATCAGATTTTATAACATCATTATTAACCATCATCATATAAGTATCGAAAGTTCTTCTAATCAAAGAGGATCCCAAGGCTGCTCTTAACCGTGAGCTTGGCTGATATACCAGTTTCTAACACTCTGTAGACGTTACGCACTTTACCCACAAGTCGTGATCCCTTTATGCCTCGGGTCGATCAAACCCTCAAAAACTACCAAGGTGAGTCGGCAAGGTTTCACTACGTAGCCTTTACAAAGACTCCGCTGGTGCATAGCTGCTCGTTAGGTTTCGCTAGTCGTACAAACGCAGTACACCTCCCCAAGGTGGGTGACTAACAAAACCAAATCAAATGAACCTCTGCACCCCAACCTTGGCAGAGCGAGCACTACGCCCCGGCCCCCATTGACGGCCCTCCAGCAAAGCCAACTACACCCCCAGGTTCATCTAATTAATCAGCTAAGGGCGTCCCATTCCACCCTCATGGTTGCACTATTATCCCGGGTGGTCACTCCACGAACAGGTCCTTACGGAGAGGTACTCAGGAAAAAGCTTGAGCCCCCTAGAGTATCACCAGATCATCAATATAATCAGGATAACAGTATCGTATCATAAATGTTCACATCATGTTCATTGATTAAAGTTAAGGCAATAGCAAAATGCTAACCATGATAACCCAAAAGGTAAACAAGGATAAGTGAATACAAACTAGTCAATCCTTAGGTTTCATAAAGTAATGTGGGATAGTGAATCATAAAGTATGTAGGACATAATAGGTTAGAGGACACTTGCCTTCACCAGGTTGTTGCTCAGGGAGGTCTCCAGCAACACACTCAGGAACCTCGGATTGCTCGTTGTCTAAATAAAGCGAGCATGCATTCAATACATTTGGAAAGTACAAATGAACAACACACCAAACATGTACAAACATAGGAATGCATCTCAAAAGGCACAATACTACATAAGGGATAAAGGGTTCAAAGTATAACATAAACTATAACATAAACCAACTTCATTTGGAAATAGATTATTACTTCTCTAAGTGCTACTCACAAATACATAGCATAGTTCAATTTATTTTATTGTGACCTAAAAATTAGAACAGAGATGAATTCATGTAATACACATTATTAATCTTACAAGATTAAACATGCTTAAATCTCTAGGGTTTTCCCTTTTTATTTTATTAAATAAACAAATCTAAACATATACTAGTTCATAGTTAACCATAAAATTAGAAAACACAGAATATAAATGGAACTAATTTATTTAAACAGAGAATAATTCTATGAACATTTTGCAATTTGAATCACTAAATTTGGAGTTCATATGTAAAAGATATGAAATAAACAAGTTTAGGAGTTGAAAAATACAAAATTAAGCCCTATTCTATAATTATTTAAAAGGATAGGGTCTGTTTGTAATAACTCAGGGACCTGCGCGTAAAGTCCTTGGACGGTGGGTTCTATTCGCAGAAAGCCGAGGGGGTCTTAAGCAAATCGACCACCGTGAAAGGGTATCCTGGCTTTTCGGCCATCCGATCGGGAACGGACGCCCGAGATTAGAAGCGATCGTGCGGGATCGGACGCGAGGGCTGACCGACGGGTCCCACGCGTCAGAGGCCCGGGTATCCCCGGTGCGGGATGCGAGCACGGGCGCTCCCTGGCAGGCCGGGCCCACGGGTCGGCGACTCGGACCAACAGAGGGGAAACGGCGGGAGCCTGACAAACGGGGCCGCGGGGAGGTCGGGCCCGCTAGTCAGCGGTGGAGGGCGCGTGCTGACAGACGGGGCCCTCCAGGCTGTGACCAAGAGTGGGGAAAGAAAAGGGGGACTGACGGGTGGGTCCTCCTTGTCAGGACCGCCGTCTCCCTCAGTAGTGCGCGCGGCACGAGCGCCATGGCCGAAGCCGGCGACTCCGCGTGGGCGAACATGGCACGGGGCGGGTGCGGTTGGCTGGGCGGACTTGGTTCGACAGCGCGGGACCAGAACCGACGATCACCAGCGACTAATTGACGGAACAGAGGAAATGGGGAGAAAGAAAGGAAAGTCCGGCGGGGAAATTCACCTCGGGTGGAGCAGGGATGAGGACGAGGCTGGGTGTAACGGTGGCGGAGCACGATCGCGGACGGTAGCCGAGCTCTACCGGCAACGAATTCGGGCGCAGGGGGCCTGGCGACGGGGAAGCTCCGGCGGGCTTGAAGAATCGGCGCGTGCAGCTCGGGTGAGTGGGCAGAGGTGAAATGAGCGAGGCAGGGGGAAAGTGGGGTGTGCGGGGACTTGTAGAGGGGTCAGGGTGCCGGTTTGGAGCTGGGTGGCGATGTGGGCGCGGCGATCTCGGCGTGCGTGCGCGCGGTCCGCGCAGGCGAGCGGTTGAAGGAGGAGGGGAGGGACTGGCGAGCGGGGCCCGCAGGACAGCGGCACAAACGCGAGAGCGCATAACGGACGAAGCACCGACAGGGCGACCCCACCGAACAGCGAGAGGGAGAAAGGGAAGAGGGGCGCAGGTCGGCGCCGACAGGCGGGGCCCACCTGTCAGAGACCGAAGGCGCGCGGGCGAAGCTGGGCTTAGCGGGCCGACTGGGCTGCTTTCTCTTTTTCTTTTTCTCTGGATTTTCTAATTCCTTTTCTATTTCTTTTCTCAAGGTTTTCAAATCCAAATTCAAACTAGGTTTCAAATTCAAATAAATTCAAACTTGTGCAACACTTCAAAGAATATTTTAAGCTCAGCATGATGCAACATGTCATGACTCATAATGTTTTGGCAAAAATAAATAATTAAATCCCCCTAACTTTAAGCTATTTCTACTCAAAAGGGAAAAAGGGAGAGAGAATCTAGAGAGATAAAACCTAGAGTGAGAGAGAGAGAAGAGTAACACATGAATTTGGGTGATAATTAGAAAGAAATTTTGTACCCCCAAATTCAGGGTGTTACAGACCTATCCCCCTTAAAAGAATCTCGCCCTCGAGATTCAGGGCTGGCTAGAAAAGAGCTCAAGGTACTTGGCTTTCAAATCATCTTCTCTTTCCCAGGTTGCTTCTTCTTCTGAGTGGTGACCCCATTTGACTTTACACATCTTGATGGTACTTCTCCGAGTGACCCGATCTGCTGTCTCTAGAATTTGCGTTGGCTTCTCAATATAAGTCAGATCTTCTTGAACTTCAAGATCCTCTGCTGGCAACTGCTCTTCTGGCACTCTCAAACATTTCTTCAACTCAGACACATGGAACACATCGTGCACAGTGGACAGTTTCTCCGGTAAGCTGAGTTGATAAGCCACTTCTCCACGTCTTGCTTGAATCTGATATGGCCCAATATATCGGGGTGCTAACTTGCCTTTGACTCCAAACCTTTTGGTTCCTCTGATGGGTGACACCTTCAAATAGACATAGTCTCCCACTTCAAAACTGAGTTCCCTTCTTCTGGTGTCAGCATAGCTTCACTGTCGGGACTGCGCTGCCTTCAAATTCTCTCGAACCATTCTGATGTTCTCTTCGTCTTCAAGCAGAATATCTGGTCCGAACACCTGTCTTTCACCAGGTTGATCCCAATGCAATGGAGTTCTGCAATTCCTTCCATACAGCGCTTCGAATGGTGACATCTTCAGACTGGCTTGGTAGCAGTTGTTGTAAGAGAATTCTGCATATGGTAATCTCTTGTCCCAACCTATCTTATCTTGCAAAGCACAAGCCCTCAACATATCCTCTAGAATCTGATTGGTTCCCTCTGTTTGATCATCTGTCTGTGGGTGGTAAGCTGAGCTGAACTTCAAGTGTGTGCCCAAAGCTTCATGCAACTGCTGCCAAAAATGAGAGGTGAACTAGGTGCCTCTATTTGATACTATCTTCTCCGAAACGCCATGCAATCACACAATCCGATCCATGTATAGTTCGGCTAACACCGCACTGTTGTAGGTGGTCTTGACTGGTATGAAATGGGCCGCCTTTGTCAAACGGTCCACTACTACCCAAATAGAGTCATAACCAGTCGAGTGCGAGGCAGACCGACTATGAAATCCATTCTAATCTCATCCCACTTTCACTGAGGAATTTGCAACGGTTGCAACAAACCTGCAGGTCTGTGATGTTCTGCTTTAATCCTCTGACAACTGTCACATACAACCACATACTCTTCTATCTCCCTTTTCATACCGTACCACCAGAATCTTTTCTTTAGGTCTTGGTTCATCTTCTCACTAACAGGGTGTATAGAGTATGCTATCTCATGAGCTTCCTTGAGAATCAGTTCCTAGATCGATTTGATGTCTGGAACACACAGTCTATCCTTGAACCATACCACTCCTTCTGTATCTTCACGGAAATCCTTGCCTTTTCCGTCTATGATCAGCTACCGGATCTCGTTGATTTCTCATCATCCTTCTGACCTTTCCTGATGTCTTGCTCTAGAGTGGGTTCCAACTCGATTGTCACCCCTTGAGTGTTGTTCAGAAATTCGAGACTCAATCTGTCGAACTCCTTCGCTAGCTCATACGGCATCGGGTAAGCGGCCAACATATTAACTTGACTCTTTCTGCTAAGAGCATCTGCAACCACATTTGCTTTGCCTCGGTGATAATGAATCTCCAGCTCATAATCTTTGATCAACTCTAGCCATCTTCGCTGCCTCATGTTTAACTCTGACTGAGTGAATATGTACTTGAGGCTCTTGTGGTCCGTGTAGATATCACACTTCTGCCCATAAAGATAATGCCTCCAGGTCTTCAATGCATGAACCACGGCTGCTAATTCCAGATCATGAGTAGGATAATTCTTCTCATGAATCTTCAATTGTCGGGACGAGTATGCCACTACTCTCCCTTTATGCATTAACACACATCCCAGTCCAGTGTACAAAGCATCGCAATATACTGAGAATGGCTTGTGAATATCTGGCAAAATCAGTACTGGTGTCGTTGTCAACTTCTCTTTCAATGTCTCAAAGGACTTCTGACATGTTGGGGTCCACTTGAACTCAACCTTCTTTGCCAACAAAGCCGTCATTGGACTGGCAATCTTGGAGAAACCTTCAACGAAACGTCGATAATAACCGGCCATTCCGATGAAACTCTTGATTCCTCGGACATCTTTTGGTGCTTTCTAGTCCAAGATAGTTGTTACTTTCTTCAGATCCATAGTCAATCCTTCTCGGTTTATAATGCGACCCAAGAACAGGACTTCACTGATCCAGAACTCGCACTTGCTAAGCTTGGCATACATCTGACCATCTCGCAGCCTCTGAAGTACTTTCCTCAAATGTTCCTCATGCTCTTGCTCATTCTGGGAATATATAAGAATATCATCAATAAATACCACCATGAACTTGTCGAGGTAGTCCATGAACACACTGTTTATCAAGTACATGAAATAAGCTGGCGCATTCGTCAAACCGAATGACATGACCGTGAACTCATATAGTCCATACTTGGTGATGAATGTTGTCTTCGGTATATCTGAGGGTCGAATTCTAAGCTGATGGTAGCCTGACCTCAGATCTATCTTCGAGAACACACTGGCTCCTCTCAACTGATCGAATAAATCTTCAATTCTGGGCAGGGGGTACTTGTTCTTGATAGTAACTTCGTTCAAGGATCTATAGTCAATGCATATCCTCTTTGTGCCATCCTTCTTCTCCACAAACAGCACTGGGGCTGCCCAAGGTGAGGTACTTGGTCTGATGTAGCCTTTCTCTGACAACTCATCAATCTGCTTCTTGAGTTCCACCAACTCTGGTTCGGACAATCGATAAGCTCTCTTGGAAATAGGGGCGGTGCCTGGTATAAGCTCTATGGCAAATTCAACCTTCCTTTCAGGTGGCATGCCCGGTAACTCCTCAGGAAACACATATGGGAACTCTAACACTACATTGATAGCCTCTGATGGTTTAATCTCCTCAATATGAGCGGTGACTTGGTGACAACTTCCTTTTCTTGGTCTAGACAAGACCAACTCCACTAACACTTCTTCCCCTGATAAGGAAACTAACTTCACCGTTCTCTTGTCACAGCTAAGACTGGCTTGATACTTGGTTAGCCAATTCATCCCTAGGATGACATCTATAGTTGTATCCCGGTTACTCATAACTATTAAATCAGTAGGGAACTTTATCCCCCTTATTTGGACCTTTGCACTAGGGAAAAATCTATCAGTTTGGGTCCTTCCACCAACTGAACTAACTCTCATAGGTGGATACATGGGTGCTACTGGTATATTATGTGATTCTACCCATGATACAGTCACAAAAGAATGTGTTGCTCCAGTATCAAATAAGACATTTGCAGAATGGTACTCGACTGAAAACATACCTAGTGCCACTCCTGGAGTCTCCTGGACTGTGTCGGCCTCCAAGTGATTCACCTTTCCATATTGGGCACGAGGTTGCCCATGGTTGTTGCCTCCTGGCTGTATTGCATAATGCCTAACTGGGGTATTGGGAGCTGGCTGCTGCTGAGCTGCTTTCTTTGGGAAATGATTCGCCTAGTGGCCTTGTTCCCCATAGTGGAAACATGCACGACTTCCTCCTTGAGCTGGCGCTGCTTGATTGTTCTGGTTGGTTGCTGGGGCAAGAAGACGGGCTGCCTAGTTGCTCTGACGTTGGTATTGTTTTCCTCCTTGCTGGTTGTTCTGACGGTACTGTTGCTGCTGAGGAAAATGCCTCTGGTACTGCTACTGCTGGTTCTGACGCTGATGCGGGTGCTGGTGACCTTGCTTGAATGGCTGAGGTAGGTTGCCTGAGTAGCGAGGACGGCTGCTACTCCCAACTTGAGGTCCACCAATCTTGTGTTTCCTGTCCTCCATCTCCCGACGCTTCCTTTCTGCCATGATTGCTCTGTCTATTAAGTGTTGGAAGGTAGGGAAGGTGTGGTTCATCAGCTGATAGTGGAGGGGATCAACTAATCCTCTCAAGAAGCGGTACTGCCTCTTGGCATCCGTGTTGACATCTTCTGGGGCATAACGCGACAGCTACAGAAACTTGTCCCTGTACTCGCTGACGGACAGGGGACCCTGCTTCTAGGGATGAAAGTGGTAATCCGGACTGTTAGGAAAAATTTAATATTTTAAAATAGATATGTATAAAATTTGATGTTGATCTTTTCTTATGTTATCAAGCACATTAGTACAAATATGAACAAAATATTACATAAAATGTTTTACGTATTATTTGGTCCCTACAACACAAATAGTTGAAAAAATTACCGAATTTGTTTCCGAATCCATACCGAAGTTTATATCTATTATTTAAGAAAATATAGGATGAATTTAAGGTTTATCTTTTATGAATCTTTACCGGTTGGATGTTAAAAACAAGAATACAAATTTGTATTGTAGATTCTATATCCTATTTATTCGCAATCAAAGAAAAACGACTAAAAACTGATTACCGAATAAATACCGTTTCCGACTGTTTTCATCCCTACCTGCTTCAAGGCGAGGAACTCCTCCTTCCTCACTATCATCAGTCCCTCGGGCACATGGTAGCGACAGAAGTTGTCCCTGAATTCTTCCCAAAAGATGGCTTCAGGGTTGGCATGAGTGGCGAGGTAAGACTCCCACCAAGACTGTGCTGCTCCCCTCAATTGTCGAGGACCATACAACACCTTCTCATGATCGTTGCACTGAGCAGAGTGCAACTCACGCTCCATGGTACGCATCCAATCTTCAGCGTCCAAGGGATCAGCAGAATGGGCAAAAAATAGGGGGATGTCCCCTCATGAACTCTGCTCTCTGAGCACTTGTGGCATCTGGACTTGCACTGGAGGCTGAGGCGGTGGTGGCTGCTGTTGCACCTGCTGCATAGCTGGTAAGGTCTGACCAATTGCCTGGACTGCTCGGGTCTACATCAAAAACATTTGCTCAATAGTCATCGGTGGTGGTGGTGGAAAATGCTGCTACAGGGCTGCCTCCTCTTGGGGTGCCTGCTGTTCAGGCTGAGCACGCCTCGCACCTCTGCGCATGTTCTCAGACATCTGTAGAAATCACACGCATATATCAAATCTGACTCTGCAGTCTTTCAGCATAAGAAAAGATGTATAGAAAATCTTCATAGCACTAAACAATTGACCATCTTCACTGACAGCTTCTCAGATAAGGAGGAAAGTGGAAATAAATGGATTACCCAACTAAATAACCGATTTTATTAATAACTACACCAAGTTGCAGGGGATACCCACACCTTGGTGACAATCATTACAAAGATCCAACTTCAGTACATGTCCATCATAACAAGCATCCAACATAAAATAAGCAAACTAACTCTAACTAAGACTGACTAGACTAAGACATTGAACTAAGCATTATTACAGACTCTGACTCTGTCGATCTAGGGATCCAAATCGATTCGGGTCCTGCAGTCTGGGTACCATAGTCAAAGCTACCACGGGGCGGTGAACGGTAAGGGTGCTGAATCCCGACAGGGGCGGGAGAACCACCATCCAGATAGTGGCGTGCTGCGCACTCAGCACGCAATTCCGCAACCTCCGCCCGAACCTTGCCCAACTCGTCAAGGGCGTGGTCCAACTCTATGTTGAGCACGGCAGCCAGGTTGACCATGCTGTTCAGCCTGGGATTGCCCTCACCAACTGGCGAGTCAATCACACCTCCAGCACTGCCGGTCGAATGGCGAGGGTAGTACTTCAGGTCGAGGCCATCAGCTACCCCGTTGAACAACGAGCAATACTGAGAAAGTGCCCGTCATGCTGCATCTTGCATGACTGCCTCGGCAGTATCCCTCTAAGAAGGCCTCTGCACCCTAGAAATCATCGTCCGGACGGCGCATCAATCAAGTAGCCTCCCACTGGTCCAGGTATAGCCTACGACGATGCTGGTAGACTACACAACGGTACTCAATAGACCATGTGTGTCGGTCGAAGGCCCGATGCAGCAGGGTGTCGAGAGCGTCGTGGAAGTGACACCCGCGAGCGGCGTCATGAGTGATGGGTCTAGCGATCCATCCCTCTGGCTCCGGCTCCTCCGAGAGCTCCGTGTCGTGGCTCGAACTGCCACTGGTGTTGTCGTCGTCTCCGTCTCCGTCAGGGTCTCCTCCAACAGCCGAGATGCCCTAAGGTGGTGTAGGGGGAATCTCTAGCTGAGGTGCAGGGGAAGGAGGCCTCTCAGACTCCGCCTCCCGCTGAGGCGAGGGGGAAGAATCCTGCTGCTCCTACTCCTGCTCCTAGTGTCGGCGCTCCTGCTCCTCGTGTAGGCGATGATGCAGTCTCTCCAGGTGACTGGATTGACCTAGCACCGTGCGACGTAGTGGACGCTTCGCCAGGCGAGAAGGCAAAAAGGGGATCATAGACTTACGTGCAGTGCACCTGATATGGGCCATCTACAAAAGACATCGTAAGCACAAGAGTAAGAGTAGAACTATGAGACCAGACATTAAATAGAAAGAAAAGTGAGACAAAACTTTTTGAGATAAGTAGATAACATAGAGTTGGTCAAGATGACCAACTTTTGAAAAACTCTAAGGTAAAGGTAAGAGTAGGGGTCTATAGTCCTTAGGGCGACCATTCTAGTATAGGTTAGCGGTCCTACAGTCAGCAAGGCTTTGATACCACTTAGGTCACACCCGGTTTTGGAAGGCAAACCGAATGCGAACCATGTACGTGCCAGGATCAAAAACTCACGTACACAGCGATTACATAATTGGACATCATCACACAATGCTCGAAATAAAATAGCGGAAAGATACTTCATTACATCAAGATATCCAAGACATCCACCGAGTCTATTACATAACCATTGTCTTTAACATAATTATCAAAGTGCGGAAATATGAAACGTAGATGCTAAGCCTACACAGGCAGCTAACTGGGGTTACCACTAAAGTAAACTAAAACTCGTCATATTCCTAGAACTCCTCGAAGTCATCCATGTTGCCAGCATCACCTCCTGAGCATTGAGTACATTGGGGACAACCTAGGGTGGGGTGGTGTGTAAAGCAAGGGTGAGTACACATCAACGTACTCAGCAAATGTCCCGTTTGGCTAAAGTGGACTAGCTGTATATGGAGTTGAGGTTAAGCAGTTGCTTTTAGTTGGTCAAATATTTATTATTATTATTAGAGCCCAGTTTTTAGTAATAAACCCAGTTATTACCCAGAAGTACCTCCTCAAAAGAGGAAATACAAGAGATCAGGTTTATAACATCATTATTAACCATCATCATATAAGTATCCAAAGTTCTTATAATCAAAGAGGATCCCAAGGCTGCTCTTAACCGTGAGCTCGGCTGATATACCAGTTTCTAACACTCTGCAGAGGTTGCGCACTTTACCCACAAGTCGTGATCCCTTTATGCCTCGGGTCGATCAAACCCTCAAACACTACCAAGGTGAGTCGGCAAGGTTTCACTACGTAGCCTTTACAAAGACTCCCCTAGTGCATAGTTGCTCGTTAGGTTTCGCCAGTCGTACAAACACAGTACACCTCCCTAAGGTGGGTGACTAACAAAACCAAATCAAATGAACCTCTGCACCCCAACCTTGGCAGAGCGAGCACTACACCCCGACCCCCATTGACGGCCCTCCGGCAAAGCCAACTACACCCCAAGGTTCATCTAATTAATCAGCTAAGGGTGTCACATTCCACCCTCATGGTTGCACTGTTATCCCGGGTGGTCACTCCACGAACAGGTCCTTACGGAGAGGTACTCAGGAAAAAGCCTGAGCCCCCTAGAGTATCACCAGATCATCAACATAATCAGGATAACAATATCGTATCATAAATGTTCACATCATGTTCATTGATTAAAGTTAAGGCAATAGCAAAATGCTAACCATGATAACCCAAAAGGTAAACAAGGATAAGTGAATACAGACTAGTCAATCCTTAGGTTTCATAAAGTAATGTGGGACAGTGAATCATAAAGTATGTAGGACATAATAGGTCAGAGGACACTTGCCTTCACCAGGTTGTTGCTCAAGGAGGTCTCCAGCAACACACTCAGGAACCTCGGATTGCTCGTTGTCTAAATAAAGCGAGCATGCATTCAATACATTTGGAAAGTACAAATGAACAGCACACCAAACATGTACAAACATAGGAATGCATCTCAAAAGGCACAATACTACATAAGGGATAATGGGTTCAAAGTATAACATAAACTATAACATAAACCAACTTCATTTGGGAATAGATGATTACTTCTCTAAGTGTTACTCACAAATACATAGCACAGTTCAATTTATTTTATTGTGACCTAAAAACTAGAACAGAGATGAATTCATGTAATACACATTATTAATCTTACAAGATTAAACATGCTTAAATATCTTGGGTTTTCCCTTTTATTTTATTAAATAAACAAATCTAAACATATACTAGTTCATAGTTAACCATAAAATTAGAAAACACAGAATATAAAATGGAACTAATTTATTTAAATAGAGAATAATTCTATGAACATTTTGCAATTTGAATCACTAAATTTGGAGTTCATATGTAAAAGATATGAAATAAACAAGTTTAGGAGTTGAAAATACAAAATTAAGCCCTATTCTGTAATTATTTAAAAGGATATGGTATGTTTGTAATAACTCAGGGACCTGCGCGTAAATTCTAAGGACGGTGGGTTCTATTCGCAGAAAGCCGAGGGGGTCTTAAGCAAATCGACCACCGCGAAAGAATATCCTGGCTTTTCGGCCATCTAATCGGGAACGGACGCCCGAGATTAGAAGCGACCACGCGGGATCGGACGCGAGGGTTGACCGGCGGGTCCCACGCGTTAGCGGCCCGGGTATCCCCGGTGCGGGATGCGAGCGCGGGCGCTCCCTGGCGGGCGGGGCCCACGGGTCGGCGACTCAGACCAACAGGGGGAAACAGCGGGAGCCTGACAAACGGGGCCGCGGGGAGGTCGGGCCGCTAGTCAGCGGTGGAGGGCACGCGCAGGCGCGATATCGCAGGCACGTGCTGATAGACGGGGCCCTCCAGGCAGTGACCAAGAGTGGGGAAAGAAAAGGGGAGGCTGACGGGTGGGTCCTCCTTGTTAGGACCGACGTCTACCTCGGCAGTGCGCACGGCGCGAGCGCCATGGCCGGAGCCGGCGACTCCGCGCGGGCGAACAGGGCACGGGGCGGCTGCGGTTGGCCGGGCAGACTCGGTTCGACGGTGCAGGACCAGAACTGACGATCCCGACGACTAATTGACTGAACAGAGGAAGTGGGGAGATTCACCTCGGGTGGAGCAGGGATGAGGACGAAGCTGGGCGTAACGGTGGCGGAGCACGATTGCGGACGCGCGGCCGAGCTCTACCGGCGACGAATTCGGGCGCAGGGGGCCTTGCGACGGGGAAGCTCCGGTGGGCTTGAAGAACCGGCGCGCGCAGCTCGGGTGAGTGGGCAGAGGTGAAATGAGTGAGGTAGGGGGAAAGTGAGGTGTCCGGGGACTTGTAGAGGGGGTCAGGGTGTCGGTTTAGAGTTGGGTGGCGACGTGGGCGCGGCGATCTCGGCGTGCGTGTGCGCGGTCTGCGCAGGCGAGCGGTTGAAGGAGGAGGGGGAGGGACTGGCGAGCGAGGCCCGCGGGACAGCGACACAGACGCGCGAGCGCATAACGGGCCGAAGCGCCGATAGGGCGACCCCACCAAACAGCGAGAGGGAGAAAGGGAAGAGGGGCGCGGGTCAGCGCCGACACGCGGGGCCCACCTGTCAGAGCCCGAAGGCGCGCGGGCGAAGCTGGGCTTAGTGGGTCGATTGGGCTGCTTTCTCCTTTTCTCTTTCTTTGGATTTTCTAATTCCTTTTCTATTTGTTTTCTCTAAGGTTTTCAAATCCAAATTCAAACTAGGTTTCAAATTCAAATAAATTCAAACTTGTGCAACACTTCAAAGAATATTTTAAGCTCAGCATGATGCAACATGTCATGACTCATAATGTTTTGGCAAAAATAAATAATTAAATCCCCTTAACTTTAAGCTATTTCTACTCAAAAGGGAAAAAGGGAGAGAGAATCTAGAGAGATAAAACCTAGAGTGAGAGAGAGAAGAGTAACACATGAATTTTGGTGATAATTAGAAAGAAATTTTATACCCCAAATTCAGGGTGTTACAACCAACCCGGAATGTTTCATCACCTCTGAGATCGGGGTTGTCTCAGTTGTTTCAGTATTCTCACCTTCGTCTGCTAGTCTAGCAGTAGACCTGATCCTAGCCATTTGTTGGAACTTGCTCTCCTGGGCAAGTTGATCCAACGGGGGAGTGAAAAAAATGCAAGCAAGGTTTAGCGTGGAATGGCAATTGCTATGTTAATCCGGCCTCTCAAGGGCACTGTACGGGGGTATTTATAGGTACCCGAGTGACTAACATCCCAAGAAACAAGGACGGTTATGACCTTGGGTACCCATATTATCCCCAGAATATTCCCATAGAGGAGGGTTACAGACCGTCATTACAGAAAAGCTATTACAGATGAGGCCAGTAACCTGCCTGTCAACGCGGGGCCCGTTACAGTGGGCCAAATTCCACGTGGGCCTCTAGCGAGATGAGGGGCGTGGGACCAGTAGACTTCATCGGGGTCTGGCCTCCATCTTGCAATGGAGGGGACGAAGGGAAACCGCGCCAGTCGTCTCGCGTTCTTTGGTGTAGCGACGCGACGAAGGCTTCGCGCGAAGGGTAGCGTCTTCGCCTTCGCCCCAACATTTGCCCTTCGAGGGACCAGTTCGACTGAGTCATCTGGTGCCGAAGACATCGCTAGATGGTGGAGACGCTGCTCTCGCTCGAAGTGGTCCCGCGGGGGGTTTTGAGGTGACCGTTGATGGGACGTGGCACTGTTGGACTGCGGGTTTCCCGAAGCGTCGCGTCGTGTGTATAAAAAGGGCGGCGCGGCGCGGCGCGGGCTGACTCTCGCCCTTGCGTGCGCCAGAAAACCCTAAACTTTTGAAACCGCTCACCCGCTCGCCTGCTCGCCTGCCCTCCTGGTTCCTTCTGCATCGGAGATCTGGACCGCGTCAAGAAAACCGCACGCCGCTGCCGATGGTACGTAGCGATGTCGTCTTCTTCCTCATCTGCTGCAAACGCGCCGCCGGGCGATTCGTCATCCGAAGATACCTTGAGCAATTTGGCAACGACAGAATTACAGCCGAGCCACACGATGGAGTTCGGCGTTTCAACGATTTCCTCGGTTCGCGTGCAGGATATGCAGCAGTTGGGGTATTTTGGGAACGACGTTGGGCGTGTCCCGGGGGCGGAAGAGGTTCCCGAGCCCGAGGGCGAGTTAGTCGTGTTTGAGGCGTTCTTCATCGCTGGCCTTCGCCTACCTGCGCATCGTTTCGTGGCGGAGGTCTTGCAGAGATTTGAGGTCCAGGTCCACCAGTTAACACCTAACGCCGTGGTGGCCCTGGTGAAGTATGTCTGGGCAGCGACTTCGTACGGCGGTCAGCCTTCCGTAGAGGTCTTCGCCAAGAATTACTGTCTGCATTGGCAAAAGAGAAAGATTGGAAACAAGATTGCACAGTTTGGATCGTGCACCTTTACGCCGAGGACCGGAAAGACTTCGGCGGAAGTCGTGGAGTTAGTTCCCTGTGCTCGTAATAAGTGGGGCAACTTGTGGGATTATTGGTTCTATGTTTCGGGAAGCGAAGTCGAAGGCCTCCCAGGGCTCCCCGTGGCTGTGATGTGCTCCCATTGTTCTATGGCATTTCCACAGTTTGAGGTGGCGGAGGATGATGAGGACGAAGGGGCCCTCCGGTGCGCTGCCCGCATGAGCAGCGGGCGTGATTTGGTTGAGGAGTTCATTGGTTATGGAGTGTGGCCCCTGGCGCATGGCTGGGTGCTGGGTGAAGTATGCCCTCGCTAGATGCCTACTTTGGGCCAACAGCTGGTGTGAAGTCTGGCCTTCTCTTTGGATCTGCGCGGCCGAGACCCAGCCGAGTTCGTTCGTGAAGTGGAGGACGGGGCAGTGAGGATTGTGGGGCGGTATGCGCCAAGTACGGAGAGTCTGCGGAGTTGGGATATCTGAGGGTCCAATGTTCGCTTGAATCGGGTCTTCGAATTAAACTGTTTGCCATACAGTGGTTAGCCTGGAGATGATGCTGCTGCGGCTGTTGACTGCCGCGGGAAAAAACCAGTGGCTGTGGCTGAGGAAGGCCCTTCACGGGAGGCTGCCCCAGCCACTAAGAAGAGAAAAATAGGTACTGCAGTGGGGGGTTGGGGGTCTCTGATCGTTTTGTTGTGGAGTTGATGGGACTTGCGCGGCCCTCGGGGGAAGAATGTCTTCGCCCGAGCTCCAAGAGTCTTCGGCGCGAATGCTGAAGGTTATCGAGGGTCGATGGCCAAGGAACGTTCCGATCCCCCGTGCGGCCGGCGAGGACATATTTACGTCTCGTATGGCCCGTGAGTTGAAGATTTTTCCTTGTGGACAGAATATTGGTGCTGTTGTGTTGGCAGTGATGGACAAGGATCATCAAGATGCGGCGCGAAAGCGCCGGGCAGTCACTAGGGTCGGGGACCCTATGCGCGAGGTGAAGCAGGCACGGGGAGGCGCGAAGCCCACTGCCCCTGGCAGCAGCAAACCACCGCTGGCGGTGAAGCCTGCCGTCCCCAAGCCCAGCAAGTCTTCAGCGGGTCCGAGGGCTGCCACTTCCAGTGCGGGCAAGCCACCCTCGGCTGAGCCTGCGAAGGAGCGAAGGCCGCCGTCGCTGGTGCGCACCGACGAAGCGGCGACAGGTGGTGCTGATTTTGACACGGACATCTACGTGGATGATTACCTCGTTGGTGAGTTTTTTTGGGATAGCAATGATGGACAGGTTTATGGTCCAGGGTTGGGGGCAGGGCAGCTGGCTGTTGTCCCAGGTTCGGTGGCGGCCACTTCACCTACGGCGATAGGTGGAGCGAAGGGTACCTCGCAGGACCCATGGTCCAAATTCTGCGCCAGCGGCGAGATTTCGTCGGTCGTCGCTGCTAGGGACGTGGCGGGCTTTGTGTCCCAGCAGCTAAAGCATGTAAGTCGTCTTAGACTTCATTGGTTCGTTGTTTTTGATGTGGTTGCGAATCTGATGATTTTTTGTGGCAGGCGGCCGCCTTCGCCGACCATGTTGCTTCAAGCGCCTTGACTTCGGAGTTCGCTGCCGAGAGGCAACGACTCGAGGGCAGGATCGAGCGCCTCTGAGCGCAGCATGTGGATGCTGTTTGGGACAAGTCAGCTGCGGAAAACAAGAGCCGTATGCTGTCAGAAAAGTTGGCGGCTGCAGAGGCCGAGAAGGCGGATCTTAGGCGTCAGTTGGCGGAGGAGAGGAGGGACGCAAACAAAGCTTGTGCTGAGGCACAGTCTGCGCAAGCCAAGGCCAAGCTTGCGCGGGCGGAGGCCAGTCTCGCTTGCCAACGCGCCGTGGAGATGGAGATGAGGCTCGGCAGCATGCGCGACCGCCTGGACAAGACGGAGGCCTCGACGCACGCGGAGGTCGAGCGGACGCATACGCAGCTTGTGGACGCGTACTGGGAGCTAGGTGCGTGGACCGTGCCCTTCGAGGCGCCCGGTCAGTAGGTGGGCCTCCGCTTTCTTGGATGGCTACAGGAGGAGCTGGAGGTGCTCCCGACCATTGTGACGGGCCTCATGTCCTTCGCCTCCCTTGTGACCTGCGAGGGGACCGTGAATGCCTTGTCCCACGAGGGGTGCGGGCACTTCGAGGCCTTCGACCAGTCTAATCAAGGCTTCGAGCGCGAAATCTTCCAAGTCGAGGACCCAGTGCTGAAGCGGTCAGCTGGGGCGCTTTTTGATAGGATGTGGGGCCCTCACGGCCGAGAGACTGTCCGGGAGAGGTCCGATCGGGCGATGGATCAGGTAAAGGTGCATTTGTGTGATTATATGTGTGGGTATGTGTAGGTCTATGTGGTTTGCTGAATGAATGTGCTATTGTTGTAGATGGCGCATGATGAAGAGGTTGAGGACCTTGGTGATCTGGACAGCACGCTGCTCGGGGCATCGAGGGTGGAGCTGGCGCCGCCATTCGATGCGGGCAAGGGCCCCTCGGTGACCCCCGCACCGACTGGAGCTGGCGAAGACCCCGCGCCAGCCACTGCGCTAACGGGTGAGGACGCCTCGAAGGTGGTGGGCGAACCAGCTGCCGAAGACCCAGCGGCGTCGGCCGGGCCTTTGCAAGTGGCAGAATAGGGGCTAGGGCTTTAAGTGTAAACTTTTGTTTTTGTGATACTGAACCTCGATTGTTGCGTAGGTTCCGACATTTGGGCCTGCGCAAGCAACCGCTGCTAGCAATACTGAGTTTATGGTGGCCTCAACCGTAGTGCCTGTCGATGATAATTTATTTGGCTCTGTATCTGAGTGTTTTGAGTCTGATGGTGAATCTGGGAGTTCGTTTTCCTGGACGGAGGAGTCCTCGGATGAAGGCTTGGATTATTTTGCTGCGTTAGATGTGGCTGCAGCGGAGTCTTCGCCGCGTGTGGAGGTTGCCGGGGATCTTCCTAGTGCGAGTACTGGGTATAGGCGGCGAAGGGTGGTGTCGAAACACAGTGTGGGTGATTTTTCGCGAAGTGGTAGGCGCCGTCGTATGGGGATGGAGCGTGGCCATCTTCGAGTAGACCGGATTGGTAAACGAGAATTGTTGTCCTCGCCGATTGGGGCGAGCATAGGTGAGGGGGATCTTCGAAATCTTTTTGAGGGTGAGGAATTGAGGATAATATTGTTCAATTATAGGGAGATGGGTATCATCCCGAAGGTTGAGCCGATGTAATATGTGATGCCCTCGCCGTGTGTATGTAACTATAATTTGTATGGTAATGTGGCCTGTTGGCCGTATTCGCACGCCTGTGCCGATCCGGCTGCACCCGTGGGCGACCTTTGCGCGGAGTATCTTTGTAATGAGAGACTTCGATTAACGCACTTGTTGTGCTATTCCGGCTGCACCCTTAGGTGACTTTTGCGCGGAGTGTCTTTTAAATAAAAGGCTTCGATTAACGCACTTGTTGTGCTATTCCGGCTGCACCCTTAGGCGACTTTTGCGCGGAGTGTCTTTTAAATAAAAGACTTCGATTAACACACTTGTTGTGCTATTTTGGCTACACCCTTAGGCGACTTTTGCGTGGAGTGTCTTTTAAATAAAAGACTTCGATTAACGCACTTGTTGTGCTATTTCGGCTGCACCCTTAGGTGACTTTTGCGCGGAGTGTCTTTTAAATAAAAGACTTCGATTAACGCACTTGTTGTGCTGTTTCGGCTGCACCCTTAGGCGACTTTTGCGTGGAGTGTTGCACGCGAGGGTAGTCTACGCTGCCTCTCGCGGTGACTTCGGAGTGGTCGAATGCCAAAGACCGTCGATGCGGTCTTTTTCGACATGTTGTATCTGAGTTTTTGTTTTTGCGGGGGCTTTTGCAGGTATATTACATGGCTCCACCTCGTTAAAAACCTCACCCCCCGGGAGGAAAAGAGTGCGGGCCAGAATAGTATTGTTTGGTGGATTACAAGGACGCGTGGGCCCTGAGGTTTAAACAAAAAATTTGTGGAGATTGTCAATGTTCTAGGAGTGCTCTAAGTCTTCGCCGAAGGGCGTTGATAGCCTGTACGCGCTGGGGGATGCCTTCGACTTGACGATGAATGGACCTTCCCATTTTGGCTCCAGCTTGCCCCGTGACTCTGTCCGGGTGGTCCGGACAATTACGAGGTCTCTTTTGTTGAACTCTCTTGGGACGACCGTGTTGTCGCGCCAGGCCTTGGTTTGAGCTTGGTATTTGTTGAGGGCCTGCAAGGCGAAGACGCGGTCTCCGTCGATGAGGTCTTTAGACGTTGGTTCATCGACGTCGGGGACTGCTGATGTGCTTGTTCGGGGCGACCCATGCTTTATCTCCTGCGATGTCATGGCCTCCAATCCATATAATAGACGAAAAGGTGTGAATCCGGTTGCCCAGCATTCGGTCGTGTTTAGGGCCCAGACTACTTCAGGTTGTTGGTCGGCCCATTTACCCTTCTTGTCGTCGAGGAGTCTTTTCTTGATAGCGGTGAAAATCTTGTCGTTGGCGCGCTCGACGACGCCGTTGGATTGCGGGTGGTATACTGAGGCGAAGGCAGGCTTGGTGCCGATGGAGAGGCAGAAGTCCCTGAAGTCCTGGTTGTCAAACTGTTTGCCGTTGTCGACTGTGAGCTCGGACGGGACTCCGAATCGGCAAACAATGTTTTGCCAGAAGAACCTTTGGGCAGTCTTCAACGTTATTGTGGATACTGCCCTAGCCTCGATCCACTTGGTGAAGTACTCGACGGCGACGAAGGTGAATCTGAGATTCCCTTGAGCCGTATGTAGTGGTCCGACAATATCTAGCCCCCAGCGTTGAAGTGGCTAGGTGTGGGCGATCAGCTTGGTGAACTGCGAAGGGTGGCCCGAGCGGGGAGAAAACTTCGGGCACGCTTCGCAAGACCTCGTGACTCGATTCGTGGCACAGATTATCGCGGGCCAGTAAAATCCTTGACGGATTACTTTGGCAGTGAGGGCCCTGGGCCCTGAGTGAGACCCGCAAGTTCCGTTGTGGACTTCGCGAAGGATTTGAATGCCTTCAGTTTCGGTCACGCATTTTAGCATGGGCTGGCTGATCCCCTTTTTGTATAGCTGGCCCCCGATTCGTACGAAGTCCTGGCTTCGGTGCTTAAGGCGCTTGGCCTCATTGACGTCGCTTGGGTGGTAATATCCTTGCAAAAACAGGGTTATTGGGGCCCGCCAATCTTCAGTCATAATGAGGTTGACGATGCGATGGCCCTCGGCGTCGTTGGTTACTTGTAAACCTTCTGGGTTGCGGATGGCTGGTGTGCCAATGACATGGTAAAACACGTCGGAGGGCAAGGTCTAGCCTCTGGCCGCTGCCTTAGCCAACGCGTCGGCCTCTTCGTTCCTGGCGCGGACCACATGCTGTAGGGTGAAGCCCTTGAACTGTCTCTAGAGACTGCTGAAAGGGAAATGTGCCCTTGGGCCATTTCTAAGTATTTTGGTGATTAAGTGCCAACACAAGTGCTTTTGTGTTAATATATGCAAAGTGGTGGACAAAGTGCAAATCATGTCAAAAGGTATGTTTCTAGACTTAGTACACTATTTAATGGACTAATGTGTTGTGTCTAAGTGCTGGAAACAGGAAAAATCCAATTGGAAATGTCTTGGCTCGAGCACCCAAGAATCTGCTCAGTCTGGGAGCACCGGACTGTCCGGTGGTGCACCGGATAGTGTCCGGTGCGCCAGACTGGATCGAGCGAAGTGGCCGCTCTCGGGAATTCACCGGCGACGTACGGCTATAATTCACCGGACTGTCCGGTGTGCACCGGACTGTCCGGTGAGCCAACGGTCGGCCGGGCCAACGGTCGGCCGCGCGATCTGCGCGGGACACGTGGCCAAGCCAACGGCTAGAAGGGGGCACCGGACTGTCCGGTGTGCACCGGACATGTCCGGTGCGCCAACGGCTCTTTGGCTGCCAACGGTCGACTTCGCTGGAAAAGGAAAGAAATCGGGCACCGGACACTGTCCGGTGTGCACCGGACTGTCCGGTGCGCCAGACGACAGAAGGCAAGAATTGCCTTCCCAGATTGCTCTCAACGGCTCCTAGCTGGCTTGGGGCTATAAAAGGGACCCCTAGGTGCATGGAGGAGATAACCAAGCTTCCTTTGAGCACTATTGATCACTCACACATCATTCTTGCGCACTTGTTCGCCATTCTAGTGATTTGAGCCCCGTTCTAGTGTGCTAGTCTTTTGAGCTCAAGTCTGGGTCTTGTGTGTGCGTATTTGCTATGATCTTTGTGTCTTGTGTGAGTTGCTCATCCCTCCCTTACTCCGTGATTCTTTGTGAACATCAAAAGTGTAAGGGCGAGAGGCTCCAAGTTGTGGAGATTCCTCGCGAACGGGATAAGAAAAGGAAAGCAAAACACTGTGGTATTCAAGTTGATCATTGGATCACTTGAGAGGAGTTGAGTGCAACTCTCATCCGTTGGGACGCCACAACGTGGAGTAGGCAAGTTTTGTACTTGGCCGAACCACGGGATAAACCACTGTGTCATCTCTGTGTTGAACTCTTAGTGGTTATCATATTGTGCACGATCTTCTCTCTAGCCACTTGGCGATTATTGTGCTAACACTTAACCAAGTTTTGTGGCTTAAGTTTTAAGTTTTTACAGGATCACCTATTCACCCCCCCCCCTCTAGGTGCTCTCAATTGGTATCAGAGCTGTTCTCTTCAAGAAAGGGACTAACCGCCCGAAGAGATGGATCCTAAGGGGAAGGGAATCGTGATCAACGACAAGGAGAAGGAGTCCTTCGTCAATGAGCCGAAGGATGACAAGCCTACCGACTCGGGCTCGGGCCACAGACGCAAAGATGGGAAGAAGAAGAAGACAAGACGCATCAAAGAGATCGTCTACTACGACGACAGCGACGAGTCCTCTTCTTCCCAAAAGGACAACGACGACAACGACTACGACAAAAGAAAGACGGTTAATTCGAACTTTTCTTTTGACTACTCTCGCATTCCGCAAAGTACAAATGCTCATTTGCTCTCCATTCCACTTGGCAAACCTCCTCATTTTGATGGAGAGGACTACGGATTTTGGAGCCACAAAATGCGTAGTCACATGTTTTCTCTCCATCCAAGCATTTGGGAGATTGTGGAAAGTGGAATGAAATTTGATAGCTCGGATAGCCCTGTGTTAATTAATGAACAGATTCATAAAAATGCACAAGCTACTACTGTGTTGCTAGCCTCTTTGTGCAGGGACGAGTATCACAAGGTGAGCGGCTTGGACAATGCCAAGCAGATCTGGGACACCCTCAAGATCTCTCATGAGGGGAACAACGTCACCTTGCTCACCAAGATGGAGTTGGTAGAGGGAGAGCTTGGAAGATTCGCAATGATAAGGGGCGAGGAGCCAACCCAAACATACAACCGGCTCAAGACCCTTATCAACAAAATAAGGAGCTACGGAAGCACGCGATGGACGGACCACGACGTCGTCCGCCTAATGCTAAGGTCCTTTACCGTTCTTGATCCTCATTTGGTGAATAATATTCGTGAGAATCCCAGGTACACCAAAATGTCGCCCGAAGAAGTCCTTGGAAAATTTGTAAGCGGGCGAATGATGATCAAGGAGGCGAGGTACGTAGACGACGCGTTGAATGGTCCAATCCATGAGCCTCAACCCATTGCTCTCAAGGCAACAAGGAGCAAGGAGGCGCTACCTAGCAAGGTGGCACAAATTGAGGCGGCCGGACTTAATGATGAAGAGATGGCCCTCATCATCAAAAGATTCAAGACGGCGCTAAAGGGTCGCAAGGGACAGCCAAGCAAGACCAAGACCAAGGGAAAGCGCTCATGCTTCAAATGCGGTAAGCTTGGTCATTTTATTGCTAACTGTCCCGACAATGATAGTGATCAGGATCAAGGGAACAAGAGAGAGAAGAAGAAGAACTATAAGAAGGCAAAGGGCGAGGCACATCTTGGAAAGGAGTGGGATTCGGATTGCTCCTCTTCCGACTCCGACAATGAAGGACTCGCCGCCACCGCCTTCAACAAGTCATCCCTCTTCCCCAACGAGCGTCACACATGCCTCATGGCTAAGGAGAAGAAAGTAAGTACTCGAAACTCTACTTATGCTTCTTCTAGTGAGAATGAGTCTAGTGATGATGATGACATAGACTATTCATGCTTATTCAAGGGCTTAGATAGATCTAAGATAGATAAGATAAATGAACTGATTGATGCCTTGAATGATAAGAATAGGCTATTAGAAAAGCAAGAGGACCTTTTATATGAAGAACATGATAAGTTTGTAGAAGCACAAAAATCACTTGCTTTAGAGATTAAGAGAAATGAAATGCTTTCTTGTGAGTTGTCTACATGTCATGATTCAATTTCTAGTTTAAAAAGCATAAATGATGATTTAAATGCTAAGCTAGAAAAATCTAGTAAATTAACATCTTGTGTAGAACATGTTGTGATTTGCACTAGGTGTAAAGATTTTGACATTGATGCTTGTAGTGAACACCTAGTTTCAATTTCCAAACTTAATGATGAATTGGCTAGTCTTAATGCCCAACTTAAGACTAGCAAAAGTGAATTTGATAAGTTAAAATTTGCAAGGGATGCCTACACAATTGGAAGACATCCCTCAATTAAGGATGGTCTTGGCTTCAAGAGGGAAGCCAAGAACTTGACAAGCCATAAGGCTCCCATCTCCGCCAAGGAGAAAGGGAAGGCCCCTATGGCTAGTAGTGTGCAAAAGAACCATGCCTTTATGTACCATGATAGGAGACAATCTAGAAATGCTTATAGGAGTTGTAATGCATATGATGCTTTTGATTCTCATGCCATGTTTGCTTCTAGTTCTTCTTATGTGCATGATAGAAATGTTGGTAGGAGAAATGTTGTTCATAATATGCCTAGGAGAAATGTTGTTAATGTTCCTAGGAAAGTTAATGAACCTTCTACAATATATCATGCTTTAAATGCTTCCTTTGCTATTTGTAGAAAAGATAGGAAGATAGTTGCTAGAAAATTAGGGGCAAGATGCAAGGGAGACAAAACTTGCATTTGGGTCCCTAAGGATATTTGTGCTAACCTTGTAGGACCCAACATGAGTTGGGTACCTAAGACCCAAGCCTAAATTTGCCTTGCAGGTTTATGCATCCGGGGGTTCAAGCTGGATTATCGACAGCGGATGCACAAACCATATGATGGGGGAGAAGAAAATGTTCACCTCCTACGTCAAAAACAAGGATTCCCAAGATTCAATAATATTCGGTGATGGGAATCAAGGCAAGGTAAAAGGGTTAGGTAAAATTGCTATTTCATCCGAGCACTCTATATCTAAAGTGTTTTTAGTTGAGTCTCTTGGATATAATTTGTTATCTGTTAGTCAATTATGTAATATGGGATATAATTGTCTTTTCACAAATATAGATGTGTCTGTCTTTAGAAGAAGTGATGGTTCACTAGCTTTTAAGGGTGTATTAGACGACAAACTTTATTTAGTTGATTTTGCAAAAGAGGAGGCCGGTCTAGATGCGTGCTTAATTGCTAAGACTTGCATGGGCTGGCTGTGGCATCGCCGTTTAGCACATGTGGGGATGAAGAACCTTCACAAGCTTCTAAAGGGAGAACACGTGATAGGATTAACTAATGTGCAATTCGAAAAA
The DNA here is from genome assembly GCF_902167145.1 of Zea mays. Lineage (NCBI taxonomy): Eukaryota > Viridiplantae > Streptophyta > Magnoliopsida > Poales > Poaceae > Zea > Zea mays. The sequence goes on along the minus strand of NC_050098.1, from coordinate 122,402,267 downwards.
GATAGACCTTGTGCAGCATGTTAAGCAGGTAAACAGGTGGGAGGAGCACATCACAGCAAGAATGTGATGACCACGTCAAGGCCCCTGGAGCTACTACATATGGACCTCTTCGGACCTGTCGCCTATCTAAGCATAGGGGGAAGTAAGTATGGTTTAGTTATTGTGGATGACTTTTCCCGCTTCACTTGGGTATTCTTTTTGCAGGATAAGTCTGAAACCCAAGGGACCCTCAAGCGCTTCCTAAGGAGAGCTCAAAATAAGTTTGAGCTCAAGGTGAAGAAGATAAGGAGCGACAACGGGTCCGAGTTCAAGAACCTTCAAGTGGAGGAGTTTCTTGAGGAGGAAGGGATCAAGCACGAGTTCTCCGCTCCCTATACACCACAACAAAATGGTGTGGTAGAGAGGAAGAACAGGACGCTCATCGATATGGCGAGGACGATGCTTGGAGAGTTCAAGACCCCCGAGTGCTTTTGGTCGGAAGCCGTGAACACGGCTTGCCACGCCATCATCAGGGTCTACCTTCATCGCCTCCTCAAGAAGACGTCGTATGAGCTGCTGACCAGTAACAAACCCAATGTATCGTACTTTCGTGTATTTGGGAGTAAATGCTACATTCTAGTGAAGAAGGGTAGGAATTCCAAATTTGCTCCCAAAGCTGTAGAAGGGTTTTTGTTAGGTTATGACTCAAATACAAAGGCGTATAGAGTCTTCAACAAATCATCGGGTTTGGTTGAAGTCTCTAGCGACGTTGTATTTGATGAGACTAATGGCTCTCCAAGAGAGCAAGTTGTTGATCTTGATGATGTAGATGAAGAAGACGTTCCAACGACCGCAATACGCACCATGGCGATTGGAGAAGTGCGGCCACAGGAACAAGATGAACAAGATCAACCTTCTTCCTCAACAACGGTGCATCCCTCAACTCAAGACGATGAACAGGTTCATCAAAAGGAGGCGTGTGATCAAGGGGGAGCACAAGATGATCATGTGATGGAGAAAGAAGCGCAACTGGCACCTCCAACCCAAGTTCGTGTGATGATTCAAAGGGATCATCCCATCGACCAAATTCTGGGTGACATTAGCAAGGGAGTAACTACTCGATCTCGATTAATTAATTTTTGTGAGCATTACTCCTTTGTCTCTTCTATTGAGCCTTTCAGGGTAGAGGAGGCCTTGCTAGATCCAGACTGGGTATTGGCCATGCAGGAGGAGCTCAACAACTTCAAGAGGAATGAAGTTTGGACGTTGGTGCCTCGTCCTAAGCAAAATGTTGTGGGAACCAAGTGGGTGTTCCGCAACAAACAAGACGAGCACGGAGTGGTGACGAGGAACAAGGCTCGACTTGTGGCAAAAGGTTATGCCCAAGTCGCAGGTTTGGACTTTGAGGAGACTTTTGCTCCTGTGGCTAGGCTAGAGTCCATTCGTATTTTGCTAGCATATGCCGCTCACCATTCTTTCAGGTTGTTCCAAATGGATGTGAAGAGCGCCTTCCTCAACGGGCCAATCAAGGAGGAGGTGTACGTGGAGCAACCCCCTGGGTTCGAGGATGAACGGTACCCCGACCACGTGTGTAAGCTCTCTAAGGCGCTCTATGGACTTAAGCAAGCCCCAAGAGCATGGTATGAATGCCTTAGAGACTTTTTAATTGCTAATGCTTTCAAGGTTGGGAAAGCCGATCCAACTCTTTTTACCAAGACATGTGATGGTGATTTGTTTGTGTGCCAAATTTATGTCGATGACTTAATATTTGGTTCTACTAATAAAAATTCTTGTGAAGAGTTTAGCAGGGTGATGACGCAGAAATTCGAGATGTCAATGATGGGCGAGTTGAACTACTTCCTTGGGTTCCAAGTGAAGCAACTCAAGGACGGCACCTTCATCTCTCAAACGAAGTACACGCAAGACTTGCTGAAGCGGTTTGGGATGAAGGATGCCAAGCCCGCAAAGACTCCGATGGGGATCGACGGACACACCGACCTCAACAAAGGAGGTAAGTCCGTTGATCAAAAAGCATACCGGTCAATGATAGGGTCGTTACTTTATTTATGTGCTAGTAGACCGGATATTATGCTTAGCGTATGCATGTGTGCTAGATTTCAATCCGATCCTAAGGAGTGTCACTTAGTGGCAGTGAAGCGAATCCTTAGATATTTAGTTGCTACGCCTTGCTTCGGGCTCTGGTATCCAAAGGGGTCTACCTTTGACCTAATTGGATATTCAGATTCCGACTATGCTGGATGTAAGGTCGATAGGAAGAGTACATCGGGGACATGCCAATTCTTAGGAAGGTCCCTGGTGTCATGGAATTCTAAGAAACAAACTTCCGTTGCCCTATCCACTACTGAGGCCGAGTATGTTGCCGCAGGACAGTGTTGCGCGCAACTACTTTGGATGAGGCAAACCCTCCGGGACTTTGGCTACAATCTGAGCAAAGTCCCACTCCTATGTGATAATGAGAGTGCTATCCGCATGGCGGAAAACCCTGTTGAACACAGCCGCACAAAGCACATAGACATCCGGCATCACTTTTTGAGAGACCACCAGCAAAAGGGAGATATCGAAGTATTCCATGTTAGCTCCGAGAACCAGCTAGCCAATATCTTTACCAAGCCTCTAGATGAGAAGACCTTTTGCAGGTTGCGTAGTGAACTAAATGTCTTAGATTCGCGGAACTTGGATTGATTTATAGCATACATGTGTTTATGCCTTTGATCATGTTCCCTATGCATTTTGTTATTTAGTTATGGTGCTCAAGTTGTACAAACACTCCCTGGACCTCACAAGTCCGTTGCAAAGTGATGCACATATTTAGGGGGAGATGTGTTACAACTTGACCCTTTGAGACTAACCATGTGCTTGAGTTTGCTGATTTAGTCTCAAAGAAGGATTGAAAGGAAAAAGGTGGACTTGGACCATGAAAGACTTCCACTGCACTCCGATGAGAGGGTAACTTATTCCAAGTTCATATCATGTACTCTTATTGCCTTTGCATTCTTATTGAAGATTTTGGTGAGGCAATGGGGTTAAAAGGCCAAGATTGATCCCGTTTTGGTGCTTGATGCCAAAGGGGGAGAAAATAAGGCCAAAGCAATAAATGGATCAGCTGTCACTTGAGAATAGAGCTTTTTGATTTGTCAAAATTCTTTAGTTGTCTCTTTTGTCAAAAGTTGGTCTCTTGTGGGAAGAATGGTTGATTATGGGGAAAAAGGGGGAGTTTTTGAAATCTTTGATCAATTTCTATTGGAACAGCTCTCTTTATGTCTCTACAAGTGTGTTTGACTTAAAGATAGGAATTTGAGGTTGATTTGCAAAAACAAAACCAAGTGGTGGCAAAGAGTGATCCATATATGTCAAATTTGAATCAAAACTATTTGGAGTTCTTATTTGAATTGATTTTGCACTTGTTCTAGTTGCTTTATGTTGTGTTGGCATAAATCACCAAAAAGGGGGAGATTGAAAGGGAAATGTGCCCTTGGGCCATTTCTAAGTATTTTGGTGATTAAGTGCCAACACAAGTGCTTTTGTGTTAATATATGCAAAGTGGTGGACAAAGTGCAAATCATGTCAAAAGGTATGTTTCTAGACTTAGTACACTATTTAATGGACTAATGTGTTGTGTCTAAGTGCTGGAAACAGGAAAAATCCAATTGGAAATGTCTTGGCTCGAGCAGCCAAGAATCTGCTCAGTCTGGGAGCACCGGACTGTCCGGTGGTGCACCGGACAGTGTCCGGTGCGCCAGACTGGATCGAGCGAAGTGGCCGCTCTCGAGAATTCACCGGCGACGTACGGCTATAATTCACCGGACTGTCCGGTGTGCACCGGACTGTCCGGTGAGCCAACGGTCGGCCGGGCCAACGGTCGGCCGCGCGATCTGCGCGGGACACGTGGCCAAGCCAACGACTAGAAGGGGGCACCGGACTGTCTGGTGTGCACCGGACATGTCCGGTGCGCCAACGGCTCTCTGGCTGCCAACGGTCGACTTCGCTGGAAAAGGAAAGAAATCGGGCACCGGACACTGTCCGGTGTGCACCGGACTGTCCGGTGCGCCAGACGACAGAAGGCAAGAATTGTCTTCCCAGATTGCTCTCAACGGCTCCTAGCTGGCTTGGGGCTATAAAAGGGACCCCTAGGCGCATGGAGGAGATAACCAAGCTTCCTTTGAGCACTATTGATCACTCACACATCATTCTTGCGCACTTGTTCGCCATTCTAGTGATTTGAGCCCCGTTCTAGTGTGCTAGTCTTTTGAGCTCAAGTCTGGGTCTTGTGTGTGTGTATTTGTTGTGATCTTTGTGTCTTGTGTGAGTTGCTCATCCCTCCCTTACTCCGTGATTCTTTGTGAACATCAAAAGTGTAAGGGCGAGAGGCTCCAAGTTGTGGAGATTCCTCGCGAACGGGATAAGAAAAGAAAAGCAAAACACCGTGGTATTCAAGTTGATCATTGGATCACTTGAGAGGAGTTGAGTGCAACTCTCGTCCGTTGGGACGCCACAACGTGGAGTAGGCAAGTTTTGTACTTGGCCGAACCACGGGATAAACCACTGTGTCATCTCTGTGTTGAACTCTTCGTGGTTATCATATTGTGCAAGATCTTCTCCCTAGCCACTTGGCGATTATTGTGCTAACACTTAACCAAGTTTTGTGGCTTAAGTTTTAAGTTTTTACAGGATCACCTATTCACCCCCCCCCCTCTAGGTGCTCTCAACTGCGAACAGCCGTGAGATACTGCATGAGTGCGGCGTCTTTTGCTGAATATTCTTTTTCGACCTGGCCGACAACTACTTTGGAATTTGTCTTGACTATGCAGGTGGTGACACCGAGTGCTCTCAGCTTGCGAAGGCCCAGGATGACAGCTTCGTATTCTGCTATGTTGTTGGTGCATCTGTCGGACTCCAAAGCGAAGCTAAGGCGTGCTGCGTATCTGTGCTTGACGCCTGTGGGTGACGTGATAATTGCAGCCGCGCCTGCCCCCGCATGGCACCATGATCCATCGCAGTGGATGGTCCACACCTTCTTTGGGGGCTCTTCTTGCTACCGTGTCGGCCCTGTCCAGTCGATGATGAAGTCTACTAGGACCTGCGACTTGATTGTTGTCCTGGGTTCGAAGGTGATGTGGTACCCGGAGAGGCTGCCCATTTGGCGATTCGGACGGACGCCTCCGGGTTTCTGAACAGTTTGCCCAATCCCCTATCCAAGGTGACCCGCACCTTGAACGCCTCGAAGTAGTGGAGCAACTTGCGCGATGCCATGACGACTGCGTAGGAGATTTTTTCTAATTCCGTCATCTTGCACTTGGAAGTCATGAGGACTTCGGAGACGTAGTAGACTAGACACTGCTGGGTCGTGCCCTCCCTGTCTTGCTCTTGGACTAGCGCTACGCTGACTGCATATGGCGAGGCTGCGATGTAGAGCAGCAGAGGAAGCGAGGGGTCGGGACTAGTAAAAATTGCCAAGTCTGACAGGTGTTGCTTTAGTGATGCGAAGGCTGCCGCCTGTTCTGGTCCCCATGCGAAGTCTTTTGCACCGTGCAGTGTCTTGAGAAAGGGAAGACTCCACTCTGCGGACATGGAAATGAATCTGTTAAGGGCGGCTAATCTGCCTGTCAGACGCTGGACATCCCTGGTTGACTGCGGGGGTGTCATATTGATGATTGCTTGAATCTTGATCGGGTTGGCCTCGATCCCGCGGTGCGACACCAAGTAACCCAGTATCTTCCCCTAGCGAACTTCGAAGACACATTTCTCGGGGTTGAGGCGAAGTCGTGCGTCCCGCATGTTTGTGAATGTCTCTGCGAGGTCAGCCAGGTGATCTTCTTTATTTTTGCTTGCGACAACGATGTCATCTACGTACATGAAAATGTTGTGGCCCACTTGGCTCTCGAGCACCGTCTTGGTGAGGCGAGAGAAGGTTGACCTAGCGTTCTTGAGTCCCTCCGGCATTCTGAAGAAGCAGTACGTGCCGAAGGGTGTGCTGAAACTGGTGCTGGCCTTGTCTTCCTCCTTCATGTATATCTGGTGGTAGCCGGAGAAGCAGTCGAGAAGTGACATGAATTCGCATCCGGCTGCACTATCGACTATCTTGTCGATCTGTGGCAGCGGGAAATTGTCCTTGGGACATGCCTTATTGAGGCTGGTGAAATCGATGCACATTCGCCACTTACCGCTTTTCTTTTGTACCATGACTACATTGGCGAGCCACGTAGGGTAGGCGATTGGTTCGATGAAATTGGCCTCCAGTAGGCGGTGCACTTCGGCTTTGGCGGCTTCCGTTTTTTCGTCGGACATTTTGCGCAGCCGCTGCTTTTTTGGCGCACAGAAGGGTCGATGCCCAGACTATGCTCGATGACGGTGCGGCTGACTCCGACCAGGTCGAGGGCGGACCGGGCGAAGACGTCCTTGTTTCTAGAGAGACATGAGATGAGTTTCTCCTCGTCTTGCAAAGTCAGGTCTTCACTTATTACGACCGTTTGCTTGGGCATCGCCGGGTCGAGGGGAACTGTCTTCGTTCCGTCGTTGCTTTGCAGCTGTGCTGTCACATTTTCGTCGGCGGTTGGGCGGGTCGCTTCGGAGTCTTCGCGCTGTGTCATAAGGCAGTGTACGTTTCGTTGACCTAGAACGAAGTCTCTCTCGATGTTACGCGCAGTCTGCTGGTTCCCGTAAACCGTTATCATGCCTTGCGGACCCGGAATTTTCATGCAGAGGTACAGTCCGTGAATGGCCGCTTCAAATTTATTGATGGAGCCCCGACCCATTATGGCGTTGTAGGGGTAGACCATGTCGATGATGTCAAAGGTGACCTGTTCGCTTCGCGCATTGGGTGCTACGCCGAATGACAGGGGTAGTTCTATCTTGCCCATAGGGAAAGTGCCCTTGCCGCCGAAGCCATATAGGGGGTTGTCCGAAGGCTTGAGTAAGCTGTGGCTGATGCCCATGCGGTCGAAGGCGTGCAGGAAGATGATGTCCGCCTGGCTGCCATTGTCTACTAGGACTTTGTGTAGGTCCCAGCCTGCCACACTGTAGTTGATTACCATGACGTCGACGTGGGGTGCGCTGCGCAGATCAACATCTCAGGCGTCGAAGGTTAGTGGCACATGTGACCACTTTGTTTGCACGACTGGGCCGGTGAGGGCGACGTGGTTGACGCTTCGGTAGTGATCCCTCTTTTGCCACTTCGTCTCGAAGTCAACGCTGGACCCTCTGGTGATCATGTGGATGACTCCGTGATACGGCGGATCGGCGAAGTCCTCTTGTTTTGGTGCTTGGGGGTGATTTTTGTGGTGTGGGTTCGGTTGATGCGGAGGCGGGAGCGGGGGTGGTACGACTTGTACCTCCTGGTGGTGCTGATATGCGTGGTTAGATAGATGCTGGGCGTGGCCGTTGTTGTATGGTTGTGGGTGGTGGTGTTGATATGTGTGCGCGACAACTCTCTGGTTGTCGGCTGGTTGTGCCCGAGACATCCTGTCACTAGTGGCCTTTGTTTCTAGGAATCCCTTGTTGGGAGTGTGCAATCTTCGCCATGAAACAGGCAGTAATATCTGCGCAGTTGCTGCGCCCATCCCTGGCCCCGGCCTCGCGCGCCATTACCGCGGCCCTGGGGGGGATAGTCTTGATGGCGAGCGGCCTCGCCGGGGGGGTGCTGGTTGGCTATGTTCTGCACTTGCTGCTGGCTACGGCTGTCCCGTCCGGAGTCTGACTGCGAAGGCCTTGTCCAGGTTTGGCTGGACTACGGAGGGTCCTTGGGCTTTCTCTGAGACTCAACCTTGCGCTGATGGAGCTCTTCGGATCTGGCGTACTTCTCGAACAGCTGATAGAGCTCTTGGAGATTTTTAGGTGGGTCCCTGATGCAGTGACTGTATAGGACGCCAGCCCGAAGGCCACTGATGGCGTAGTGTATGGCAATTTGGTCGTCGACCGAAGGCAGTTGTGACTTGAGAGTCAGGAACTTGCGGTAGTACTCCCGGAGGGTTTCCTTCTCTTGCTGTTTGCAGAGTGATAGCTCGGCCAAAGCATCGGTGTCGGGTCGGTACCCTTGGAAGTTAAGCAGAAACTTGTCTCGGAGTCCTTTCTAGGAGTCGATGGACAATGGGGGCAACCTGGTGTACCAGGTCAAGGCCGGACCCTCGAGGGCGATGATGAAAGACTTGGCCATTGTGGCTCCTCCGGATGATGCGACAGCGACTTGATAGCTCATGATGTATTATGCTGGGTCGGTGCTGCCGTTGTACTTGGGGTAGGTCCCTGCCCTGAAGTTGGCGGGCCATGGTGACACTTGGAGTTGCGGATCCAGGGGGCTTCGCTCATCAAGGTAGTTGATGCCTTGGAAAGCTGCGGCCTGTGGGATAAAGGGTCCGCGCTGGGGAATGAATAAGTCTCCGGCTGGCGCGCGCTGTTGGAGGGTCGGGTCGTGCTGCAGATCGTGCTGGCCTTCGCTCCGCATGAGCGTAATCTCTTGCTCGAGTTCCTAGGCTCTCTGCTCCTCGTCTCGTATCATCTGGCGCACCTTGGCTTGCACGGTGACACGTTGGCGCTTGGCCTCGAGGATGTCTTTCTGCTTTTGGAGGTTGCGGTTCTTGATGCGCAGGGCCCGTAGCTGTAGCTGTTCTTCGGCTGAGATGCCGATGACTTCGCCGTCCTCTATTGCGTCTTCGCCCTCTAGTGGAGCAAAGCCTGGGGGTGGTGCTTGTGGTTGTCCTCCGGAGCTACAGGTGCGTAGGGTGCCTTCGGGAGTGGGTTGTTCATCGCTGTCTCTTGCAGAGAGCTTCGTCTTCGCAGGCTTCTTGGGGGGTGTTGTCTGCGAGGGCCTTGCCCTTTTTTCGGCTAGCAGCACTGCCTTCGTTGCTTCGTCGATAGATGGGGCTGCCTTCGAACTAGCTCTCTTGGGTGCCATCGCGGGTGGTTTGTTCGGAGCACGAACGGTGGGCGCCAAATGTTGGAACTTGCTCTCCTGGGCAAGTTGATCCAACGGGGGAGTGAAAAGAATGCAAGCAAGGTTTAGCGTGGAATGGCAATTGCTCTGTTAATCCGGCCTCTCAAGGGCACTGTACGGGGGTATTTATAGGTACCCGAGTGTCTAACGTCCCAAGAAACAAGGACGGTTATGTCCTCGGGTACCCGTATTATCCCCAGAATATTCCCATAAAGGAGGTTTACAGACCGTCATTACAGAAAAGCTATTACAGATGAGGCCCGTAACCTGCCTGTCCACGCGGGGCCCGTTACAGTGGCCCGAATTCCACGTGGGCCTCTGGCGAGATGAGGGGCGCGGGACCAGCAGACTTCGTCGGGGTCTGGCCTCCGTCTTGCAATGGAGGGGACGAAGGGCAACCACACCAGTCGTCTCGCGTTCTTTGGTGTAGCGACGCGACGAAGGCTTCACGCGAAGGGTAGCGTCTTCGCCTTCGCCCCAACATGTCCGAAGCTAGATCCAGCTAATTTGACGTTTGTCCGAAGCTTACACAGCATGTGCACGGGAAAAAGAGAGCTTCAGCTTCAGTAAAAAAATTCAACAGCACAACGGTGCAATATCAATGAATGTTGTGGTAACTTCTCTCCAACTCATCTGTTTATATGGCCCTACAGGTGACGAAGGCGAACCGCTGTAACACACATATTGACTGATCGGCGGACCGACAAAGGCCGTAAATTTTTATTCATTTTTAATAACAAGCTCAGGTAAGCTGTTTTTTGGACCTTTGATATTTAGAAGCCTTCGTGTTTTTCGTGGATCGAGCTCGTTATGAAAAAATGATCTAGCACCGCGAAGGGGCTAATGTTGGGGTCTCCTTCTCTGTCGAAGGTCCTTAAGCAGAGAAATTGTCTATAAGCAACAAGATTGAACGCCGAAGCTACAACGAGCATGTATAAAAGTGCCGAAGGATGACAACTTCTGTTTAATGGTGGTTACGAAGGTCAACCATAATGTTGAGCCGAAGAGGAAAAGACATGTTAATCCCTAGTGTTCTGCATTAGGATAATGTATATACGTTAGGGTCACAAATGTATTTTTACCCGGGCTGCGTCCCATGTGTATAAATAGGTGAACAGTACCCCCATACTGTTCGCGCTGGATTGTAATTGCTCTCGCGTCATTGTGTTCAAGCAAGCCAAAGGTATCAATGTAATACAATTTTTGATAAGTGTCTATATCTTTTTTATGAAATAAATATGTGACTTGATTTTACATCTTATAAATGAATATTCATATTTATGAATGATGAAGATTCGTTCTTCATAACCTTCGTCTAAGATTCATTATGCCCGAGAGGGAATAATGCTTCGAAGGACGAATGTTCTTTAACGCTTAACAATTGTGTTACCTTGTTTTATGGTTTACAACAATAAAAATCAAGTGACCAACAGGACCTCCCTCAGTATTGTGTCCCATTAGATAGAGGATGATTGATTCGTGGTACGAGTTTTCCCCTTCCGAACTCTCAAGATCGTGATCATTTTTTCATCCTCTTTGTTTTGCGCATCCTCAGATTTCGACGGGCCAAATGAAGGATTTTGGGATGTCTTTCTGCCAAGGTAGGATTCCAATTCTCTAGTCGTAGGCCCCCTCGGACCTTTCGGGAGAGTCTGGTGGCTACCCATATGATCCTCGCAGTTTTTTGGTACTTACTAAGTTATCATATGCTTCAAAATTTAGTCTAAGCATAATATCTTGTGAGGAGGTTCAAAATATCTTCATTTTAAACTTTATTATTCTAAAACTTAACTTGCAACTTGAAAATTTTGTTACATATATTGAGGAATATTTTCTTTGAAGTGGATAAAGAAGACATAATTGAGATTTTCATTCGTTGAGGAAGCCTATGACAGATTAGTAGTATTTTGCGATCTTTGTGTCTATTTTATAACATGTTCAAACTATTTATATTCTAATGTATGCAACTTTTGTACTTAATTGTTAAATGTTAAACTTTATATCTATTTATAGAATTTTTTATTGAATGTACTCTAAAATTATTTATACATCAGAATTATATATGAAATTTTTGTTGCTGCACACCCTATACAAAAATCATACCTCTTCTGTTTTGACAAAGGCACGAGATATAAATGAAATTAGTATGCATGGCTTGGTGTATAGGCCCATTCTGTTCCTAGTATAGATCCGTTCTTTCTGTATGGGCTGGCCTATCTTTTCATGCCTTGCTGGAGTCGAAGTCGGCCCACCAACCTGTTCATCGATCTTCTTTCTTCTCAAGAAAAGAAAACAAACCGCTTGTTTGCCCTTCCGACTACGTCTCTCCCTGACTCGGCTTCTCTTTTCCGGCGACGACGGCTGGTCGAGTTGCGGCGCTCTGTTCAGTGTTCATTGTGCCCTTCGCCACGACGATTATCCTCCAGGTACACGCCCCTTCCCTACAGATCCATTTCCTCCCTGCCCGCTGTGCAAAATCGAGCACCGACAAACCCTAACCTAAGCTGTGCGCATCTGGATCTGACCCAATTCGCATGTTTGTTTTATACCTGATAACGTCAATCTGTTTGCCAGAAACGAAAGAACATGCCAGGGTTGCTGGATCCGCCACTTTGTAGGCGTTTACTGGTGTTGTGATCCTGTTTTGCTTGACAAACAGTATGGCTTGCTTGCAATTTCAGTGTCATGGTCAGGGTTCACCAAACCGGTTGAAGGGTGAAAACCTTAGTAACAGGGAACTGGGAACGTGGCCACGTTCCTCGTTCCGGGAACGTGGGAACAATCTTGTTCCCGTAGTGTTAAAACCTAGTTTTAGTAGCGTACCGTATACCACGTTCCCGTTCCTCGGTCACATCGATCCGGGAACCTGGTTACTAAGGTGAAAACCGGCGCCCACCGATAACCGATTTATCACGACAAACCGGTGAAAACCGACCGAAATCGAAATCGCCTAGTTTTTTTAATTCGAAATGGTTTGAAACCGATAAATCGACCGATAAGGCCGATTAATCAGCTCCTGGCCTGATAAACCGGCAGCATAGAAACAAAAACCGAGCCATATGTACTTTTGCAAATAAAGCACGTTGAGGCCCCATAATTTGAACAAAAGATGACCTCAAACAGTATCACAAGTCCAATAACAACATTTAGCAGTTCTAATACATTACATGACATTGTTTCATAGTTCACAAACAACACCGAAGATACAAATACACCATTCATAGTTCACAGTTGTTCCTCTTCGAAGATCATTCACATGGGGTGCATTCTACTGATATTGTGCTTGTGCCATATTGTACACCTCCGCTGATAGCAACATAATACCTTGCTCACGCATCAATTGTGCCTTGTACTCTGTCTAAGTCTGACCGGTCCACACAAAAGTCGTACTCCACGACTCCACCAAGATTTAGTAGTACTCAGTGTCCTCCCATTCGTACACCCCTTCCACTGTTTCTTGTAGTACTTGCACTTGAATCCATGATATATGTTGTCCCTGTGTTGTCATACTGGATCGATCCGATCCGACATCGGTGAAAATATCAACAATAACTATTATTACAAGTATTTTTTTAAACTTGTTTGATTTTTAGTTTGAATTTGTTAGCGTGTTTTTAAATTTGGTTTCAGTGGAAAGTCTTAAAATAATCCATAGTATTTATAAGAAAATTATCATCAAAATGTTTCAAATTTTACAAAGTTTCACAAATTCAAATTTTAAAACCGGTCGTACGGCCTAACCGGCCGGGACCGATTACCGGCTAGTCGGTCGGCTAGCCCGGTTAGCCGAATGGTTTGGTGACCAAATGCTTCGAAGAAGCCCTGTTTTCAAGTCGGCGACTAGTCGTCCAGTCGGTCCTGGGAGCTCGACTTGGGGAGCCGGCTCGACTTTTCTGGCAAGTCGGTTGATTTGTCAACGACTGGAAATTCTCAGTCGACTAGTCGTCGACTTGGTCTGGCAAGTCGGCCGACTTATGCCCCAGTTCAGCCCAAACAGCCCAAAGGCCCATTACACAACATATTATCTTGATTTAGGAGAAAATGCAATGGATGATCTTGATTTGGGAGATATTAGGGTATCTACTATCTAGTATCTATCTAGCTGCAGCAGCAGCTTAGCTATCTAATAGAGCTTATTTCCTTTCAAGTTTGAACTATATTTTCTTGCTATCTGTTTTCCAATTTGAACTATATGGCTGTTATGACTTATGAGTTATGACTTATCACTTATGTGGCTGATTTGGTTCAGTTTGAGGCTTCAAATGAGGTAAGACTTGCTGTTTATTTCAGTTTCGTTCAATTTCAGGCTTCAAATGAGGTAAAACATGCTCTTTCTTCATATATAAATGCTATATTATCTATATGAAGGCATTATATAGGCAAAACAACCACTATATTGGCAAGTCGACGACTAGTCGACTGACTTATCGATTAATCACCAAGTCGGTACTTTGTCGACTCGACTCGACTTATCGACTTGAAAACCTTGCCCTTGGTCATGGTGGCCTGCAATGTTTTAACAGAATAACTAGGTAGTGTGCCTTTTATGGGTGCACCTGTGAGGAGAGGATGGGATTTGATATGTCAGTATTCCGGTGATCGATTACCCAACATTGTTATTAAAATGTCGCTTAAATATCGTTTAAGCGTCGTTTAAACGACAAAACGTGATTTAGGGTTGAAACGTCTGGGTGTTTTAACAAAATGGTGTAGAACGTCCGTTAAATGTGTTTAAACGTCGCTTAAGCGTCCTCGGCGCGTTTTAAGGTGTTTTACATGTGTTTAGGACGTTCTACTCGTTCATGGGCCTTTCCTGGGCCAAAAAAATGGAAAACCCTATGTCATCCAGGCGGTCAACGCCAGCATCCAGCTCCTACGTGCGAGCGCCAGCCGCCCTCCTCTCCAGCGCGTGGACGCGCAGCCGGCCGCCGCCCTCATCTACACCAGCGTCGCCGCTCTACCCCCTCCAGCGGACCAGCGCCGCCGTCGGTCGGCCTCCAGCGGACCAGCACCGCCGCCCTGACTCCCTCTCCTCCAGCGTCGCCACCCACATCCTCCCTCCACAATCCTCTAACAGCCAGTGCCCCACCTCTCCTCCCCTCTGCCCCCCTCCTCCCTCCACCATCCTCCAGCAGCCAGCGTCCATCCCAGGTTTAGGTTTCCAGCAGCCAGCGCCCAGCCCAGGTTCAGGTTTTCAGTGACACTGAAGCACCCCAAGTTCAAATTCAGACAGTGAGCTTCTCTATTTAGGCTCTATTTTGATTTTGCTCACATTCACTGATCATAGATACAAGTTGTAACGTGTGTGGTTGAACTTATGTTGTTGAACTTGATCTGTTTCCTTTTCTGCTATTTGGTTTGTGAACTCAAGTACTCAACTTATGTATGAACTTATTCTATATTTGAAGTTCTATGCCAAGTTTGAAAAGACGTTTCAACGTTTAAATGTTAAAAAGGTGGTTCATAACGTTTTAACGTTTTACCGCTTCAATAACCATGTTACCCAGTGTGGTATGGTGTATGGAGTCCAGAAGTCTTATTAGCTAATTCCTCCTAAGCATGTTCCTTTATTTATTCCGTGTCAGTTTCTTTCTTTTCGATGACTTGGTGGCCATGACAATGAAAACAACCAAGATGTTGTGGTTCATGGTTACTTGATCCGTTCAAGTTTTGCCTATTTGCTTTGGGGCGGGTAGAATTTTTGTCATTCCACTTCCATCTCTAGAGCATGATGATTTGGGCAAATCAAATATAGGGGAAAAAACAGGTGATATAGTATGACTAAAATGACTCATTTTCCCCAAAAAGTAGGGTGCACATACATATGGATTCCATAATCATCAGCACTTTGTACTGAGTACTAATTTCCTACTCCCCACTTATTGACCAAGCTCTGGTCATTATTTCTAATATGTTCTTGTGTTCATCTTGCTTGCAGTAGTAAGTCACCATGTCTTCGTCCATGCAATCTTCATACCTTCCTGCTACCACTGAGTCCGTAGCCAAGGCTCAGGAGGCCAAGGACGCTTCTGAGTCCATCTCAATCCTCTACCGCGTGCTTGAGGATCCCTCTTCATCTGCGGATGCACTGAGAGTAAAAGAGCTTGCCATCACGAATCTCACAAACTACCTCACAAAAGAGAACAGAGCTGAAGACCTCAGGAACCTTTTGACCCAGCTCAGGCCCTTTTTTGCATTGATCCCCAAGGCGAAGACTGCGAAGATTGTGCGTGGCATCATTGATGCCGTTGCCAAGGTGCCTGGAACATCTCAGCTTCAGATCTCACTGTGCAAGGAGATGGTAGAATGGACCCGTGCAGAGAAGCGAACCTTCCTCAGGCAGCGTGTGGAAGCAAGGCTGGCAGCCCTTCTGTTGGAGAATCAGGAGTATACTGAGGCTCTTACACTCCTTTCTGGACTCATCAAGGAAGTTAGGAGGCTGGATGACAAGTTGCTTCTTGTGGACATCGACCTTTTGGAGAGCAAGCTCCATTTCTCTCTGAGAAACCTTCCAAAGGCCAAAGCTTCTCTGACTGCTGCCAGAACTGCAGCCAATGCCATTTATGTGCCGCCATCTCAGCAGGGCACAATTGATCTGCAGAGTGGGATCCTTCATGCTGAAGAGAAGGATTACAAGACTGCTTACAGCTACTTCTTCGAAGCATTTGAAGCTTTCAGTTCACTGGAAGATCCCAAGGCTATCTTCAGCTTGAAGTACATGCTTCTGTGCAAGATAATGGTCAACCAAGCTGATGATGTTGCAGGAATCATCTCATCGAAGGCTGGCCTCAAGTATCTGGGTCCTGATGTTGATGCTATGAAAGCTGTGGCCGATGCCTACTCCAAAAGGTCTCTGAAGTACTTCGAAACTGCTCTCCGTGATTACAAAGCTCAGCTGGAAGAAGATCCTATTGTCCACAGGCACCTTTCCTCGCTGTATGACACTCTCTTGGAGCAGAACCTCTGCAGGCTGATTGAGCCCTACTCAAGGGTGGAGATTGCTCACATAGCAGAGATGATTGAGCTGCCAATGAACCATGTTGAGAAGAAGCTGTCCCAGATGATCCTCGACAAGAAATTCGCAGGGACACTTGATCAAGGCGCTGGCTGCCTCATCATCTTCGAGGACAGCAAGACTGAGGAGATCTTCCCTGCCACACTTGAAACGATCACGAATGTTGGCAAGGTTGTGGACAGCCTGTACATGAGATCGGCCAAGATCATGGCCTGAAAGATGCAGTGGGAGGCCTAGGTGTCGTCAGCTTCTTTTCTTGGTCTATTGTCAGTTCAGTTAACCAAACTTTAGCTGTCCAAGAGACATCTTATTGTGGATTTTTTTTTTATTTGTGGTTTTGGGTGGCAGACTGTTTGCGTTACAATTTGCTCATGTTGCTCATGAATACTCATGTTTCTGTTTGATGGAAGTACTGTTAAGGCTATGATGTTTTTATACTTTATGTTATTTCTGCTGTCATGGAAATCCAGGTGTTAGCTAGCTACCTACCTGTTGCCATACTTTATAATGAATTTCTGTGTGGCTCTTTCTTTCACATATCAAGGGGCGAAACGTATTCCTCTTGCATGTATGTAAAGTGCGGAAGAAAGCAGCCGATGCCACAATTCATGCAAGGATATGGGGAGTATTTCACACCAAATTGCATACTTTCTTTAAACTGAAATTTTGATTGGTAAATCTATCATCCACTTTGTTGTGCTGACAGGTAGAGCAAGATCTTCATTTCAGGAGATGCTGGTTTGTCAAATAAAACTTACTTCCTCCGTCCCAAAATATAATTCGTTTTGACTAATTATACATATATTAAGTAATTGCACCTAAAATATAATTCGTTTTGGTCTAATTACACATCCATTAAGTAACATATGAATGCAATTTACAACTATATCTATATTATCATTTAAATGAATGTGGATGAAAAAAAAATAAGATAGAAAGAACTATATTTTGAAACACAGGGAGTATTATTTAATACAATACACGGCGGGTAGCAGAAATATATTAAGACCTTCGTTTCAGGAGATGCGTCAAAGAAAACTTGCATACAATTTAACACAGTTCACAGGGAAATAGCAGGAAACTAAGATCTTAGTTTCAGGAGATGCAGTCTTGTCAAACAAAACTTACATATAATGGTTTAACAAATTTCACAGCGAACTAGCGGTAATATAAGCACTTAATGAAGATAACATCTCTGAGCAACTGTCATACAACGGTGGTAGCTACTAAGCTTCATTAACTCAGCCGCAAGTTGTTTTTCCTCACTCAGAAGTAGAACTACCTATTGTTGCTGCTTCCTCACCGGTTGTATCTCCAAGTTGGATAGCTTAAAAACCCAGAAATACAACATTACAAACATAGGTGCAGAACATCTCATTTGCAGGAGAACACGCAACAGTATATTGGTTCGCGCTGGTTAAGGAATCTCGGGGATACAGCTCAAGGTACTGCTGGGAGGAGAGCATCAGGAGTGGAGCACAGATCTATGCTACAGGTAACTGATGCTTGTGGCAGCCTTGGTTAAGAGTTCTGTGTATGGCCCTGATAGTGTTTGGAGTTGTCCTGCAGCAGCCCCCGATAAGCGCAGCCCCATCTTTGCACCATTCATTTACGTACGAAACAAAATCACCATCTGACACACCAGTGGATTCCTGCACAGCACATGAAACTTCTGGAGTTTAGACCCGCCCAGGCTTATTGTCACATACTTATTCAGTTTCGAAATTCTAAAGGATGGCCTGTATTTAACAATGAAAAGTGCTGAAGAGGATAATATACAAAACACACAATGCTGACTATGCATATGTATAAAGGATGGCTTGTATTTAACAACAAAAAGTGCTGAAGAGGATAATTTAAAAATTGCACAAGCTGGCTATGGATATGTATTCGTTCGAAAGAAAAACAAAATAAGAGAATGCATCTTCGCTTTATCATGCTACCACAGATACAAGACTGAATAGTCATGTTCGTGGAAAAAGGAAGAGACCACAATAAGGTCTAGCTGTACAAATTTTCCTAGCACCTAGGGAAGTACATTGCATGTATTTATGTTTTTATATTTGGTGGTTTCGGAACCCAAATCATATGCACAAAAACTGTAAAAAGAGATAATACTAGGTAAAAACTGTAAAAAGAGATAAAACTAGGTATTTCCTTGTTTTTTTTGTTCCAAAGAAGATAGCTTCTATATATGAATAAGCCCAGCTTTGCTCAATGAACTTACCACCCACTCCTTTTTTTCACCATCATATCTTTCACCACTGTTGGGATATATCAGAATAGGCTTGTCTGTGACCTGTGGTAAAACAACAAAGTTACTAGTTAGATAAAACAGAACTGCAGCCTCCCCCAACAGTGATTCATGCCAAGGGAAAACAAGAACGGAAATCATGATATGTGCACTTCGCAGGGATAACAGGAACATTGATTTGCAATTGAGGGGCAAAAAATATGGTAAGTACTATGCAAAATGTGGTGGATACTAGGGGTACCTTTCGAATGGAGAGTATCAGTCCATGAATAAATCTTGGAGGTGTGCAATTTATCCCGACTGCACCAACCTTTGCACACTTGTCAGCAATAGTAGCGCATTCAATTAACGAATCACCACTCACAACATGCACTCCATCTTTTGAGTTGAAGGAAAGCCATGAAGGGATATTGATGTTACATTCCTCAAGGAGTTCAACATATGCCTAAACGACAAAGTAGCCAGCCATCAGAGACTATTTCATAAGAATGGGTAGATATGCAAGGCAAAAGATCCAGGTCACAAAGTAGCAGACCTGAGCTTCCAATTTGTTGGGGATCGTTTCAAAAGCAATCAAATCCGGGCCTGCTTCAGCAAGAACCTGAAGCCTCCGCCGATGAAAGTCCTTCAGGAACTCTTTCGTACCAGCTTCACCATAATCCCCACTATTTACAGCGAAACGGAAGTGAATATCTGGCATGAGTACGTGAAGACATGATCTGTGTCGTTAAGTAGTTGTAAATACCTGTACTCAGAGCCATCAGCAAGATAAGCCCCATAACTCCCTAGAGCTGCTGCAACCAGAATAGGATGCTGTATAGGAGTGGATTTCTCCAAATGTTCCTTCAAGAACATCTCACGGGCTTCCAGTGCAATCTGAACACTCTTTGTTAACAAGTTTTCACTTTGTTCTTTTGAAAAGCCCTTTGATTCAAACCCTTGGATAGTGGCCTGCGGTCCCAAGACGACTGTCAGTATCACTGACAAATGAACATCACATGAAGCTGAAAAGTTGGGTGTTTACAGCACCGAACCTGATACGATGCTGTGATTATAATGTTCGCCCCAGCTTCTAGGTAGTCCATATGGACCTGGTTCACCAAATACATAAAGGGTTATTAATGTGTCATGGTAGTCTGAAAATGACTGTTTGCCCAATGAAACAAGAATGGTTTATTTAAATGAAAATACAAAAGTACATAATTCGTTGGTTAGGTAAAGAACAAATAAGGGATTTGAACAGACATCACGACTGCGAAATTGCTATTCAGTTCTGTTAAGATAATAGCATCCGGGTTATTCACTGTTAATTAGAGTAGAAGTTCACATATACTAGCCCAGAACTACCTTCGGAAATAAATCACATAAACACCTTTCCCCGGACGTACATGTCTAGCCTCCACAATGAATTGGGTGGGTCAAACATGAGTTCTGATTTATGAAGTCGACAGTGAAGGACTCAGCTGGGGACAAGTCTGGATAAGAACAAGAATGTTCTGATCCAGGGCAAGCTCAAAATCATCAGACAGAATAAAGTTATATTCCTGAACCAGTCACCAAATTCAGTCGCTAGCATAAGCTTCGTCCCTTGACGCACGAGCCAATTCGACAGCAAGCATGGGCTCTATTCATTCCAATCTCCGCAACATACCCATACGCATAGGAGGACATGCCACTGTCCTGTGCACGATGCGGTAGTAGCTGTGGGGACGTTCTCAAATACATTCTTTTGCTGCGACGCTATTTCCTTCCAAGACCCTCGGACCATGAAAACAAAAAGAAAGCATCCCCACTACATTACCTTGCAATAAATTAGTAGACCGTATTAACAAGTAGTGACCCGTCGATCCCACCCACGCCAGGCCAAAATCTCGGCTCGTCACTAGTTAAGTGTTCCGAATATAGAAGGAACAAAAAGAGGGGGCAAATAAAAAAAAGGCAGGCAGCACGGCCGCATCGCCGCGTGCTTGGGTCCTCCCTGGCTCGAAGTCGAAGAACAGAGGGCGGAGATCCAATCAAACAGATCGCCAGAAAGCACCCAACAACTTTCCATTAGGGGATAGCACGGGACGGCGGCCGAATGGGGCGGCCTCGTACGAAGAGTGAGGGTAGCCTTAAGGAGGGTCGCGGGCGGGCGGGCGGGCTTGCCTTGCGGATGAGGTGCGGGGAGGAGAGGAGGCACTTGGCGCTCCAGAGCGGGTCGTTGAGGTCGGCGCCGTTGGCCTCGAGCTCCGTGGCCAGCCCGCCGTCCAGGACCAGGCGCCCGCCGGCGGCGTCCACCCACCGCCGCACCGCCCTCTCCGCGCCGCCTTCCGCCGTCCCCACCATCTCCTGCTGCCACCGACGTGCACTCGTGCTAGGATAGGGTTCAGTTTGGAGGAGCGCTGCCCGCTTGGAGAGGAGACCAGACCAGGGTGAGGGTGGCTGCCTGGCTGGCGAGTCTACTCTATTTTTTTTTTTGTTTTAGCTTTTTTCTGTTCATAATCGTTCATTCTAAACAGCTTAATAATGTTAACAGCGAACTATTAGGTA
Source organism: Zea mays (assembly GCF_902167145.1). NCBI lineage: Eukaryota > Viridiplantae > Streptophyta > Magnoliopsida > Poales > Poaceae > Zea > Zea mays. The sequence continues at coordinate 122,381,540 of NC_050098.1, read as the reverse complement.
GAGATTCTAAACAGGGTACTGTTTATTTCATTTTAAGATTATATAATCTAGCTTATAGATATCATAATTTAGATATATATATATATTATATATAATTCCATCTAATAAGTAATAATAATATATATTGTTTATTTGTCTCTTAACTTATTTAAACTTGAGGGTAAACAAATATGGTCTAAATCTGAAGCTAATAGAAATGACTAATATATACAAGACTGCGAGATTATTCGAGTCTATATCTATATGTACAGTATGTATGAGTGAGTCAAAAATAACGTGCTTTACGGATGGCCGCTCTCCTGAAAATGCCCACATTTTTCATGCCACCATGGTCTTTCGTGTTCAGTTCCGCCAATATATCATATTATTACCGCTAAAGAAATTTCGGTTCTCAACTCGGTCACGGTCACAGCGACGATATTTCAAATTAAATTATATTCTTATGGGAACGTATTACTACTACTAGTATGAATTTTAAAGATGTCACCCTCGGTCAGCCTGTACCAAACCTTGCGTGACCGCGACTCTCCCCGTGAGCGCGTCGTCAGCAGATAACAAACGACAGCCAAGGCGGCAACCAGAGCATGCATGATACGTGCGCGGCAGCGGCGGTGCGTGCGTGCGGGTTCAGTGCACCTACCCACAAAATTGGCAGCGGTAATGCACCTACCCGCATTCGTAGGTGAAATTTCTGCCGTCGCCAACCTGTAGCGCTGTCCGCCTGTCCCTTCCCTTGTGTCATCTCAAATTACAGATCTCTCTCGCTGCCAACTACTCAGATTTTTTACCCTCCTCTCGGTGCTGTTACTGTCATCTAGACACATCTTATTCCTGCTGTCGATATAGATAATATGTTCCTTTCAATGCCACTAGAAATAGACCGCGCCCTATTAGGCGCTATACCAGCCAATTATAAATAGACTACTAATATCAAGCAGTATTAGTGGTCTTTAACATGTTCAGGTCTTGCACAGCAAGGCAACAGGTTTAAATCCCCACAGAAATCATACTATTATGCTCTTGAGAGTTTCTACTTCCCACAATTAGGGCTACCAGACACTCATCTAAAAATTGCTATTTAATTCATAGGATAATGAATTTTCTAGTTACCTCGCCTAATAATACTCACAAGTCATTGGTTATGCATATCAAAAACAATATTTAATGGTCTGTTGATGAATCCTATCTTTTAAATTTTCTCGGATGTTGGAAGATATTGATATACTTTGGACTACAGGTGGCAACAACTATTTCCGAAGCTACACACTTTTTCCATACTTGATCCGCCCAGCCATTAGAGCCATCTCGTTTCCATTCACCAAACATAGTTGGATCACCAACAACATTGACAGTTATCCATATACCATGAACAAGTACAGGGGTCGTGCCAACCATTTCACTAACATATATGAATATAGTCGTTTCACCTCATTTTTACTCAGCAACATAGTAGTCACTTTGGGTTTGGATACACTGTCACCAGTTCAATTTTACTCAGCAACATAGTCTGCCCTGTTTCTAATCCCTCAGGTTAGTTGGGATGTGCTGTTGGTGTTGTAATGTTTGTTGACTTGGAGACAAGCTCAGGTGACATTTAAAGATGCAAACAGCAAGAAGCTGTCAAGAGTGAGATCTTTTGTTTCCGGTGACTGCTTTGTTATGGGGCCATGGATTGGGCGAGTGCTAAGAGCATTTGATCTTGTCACACATGTATTCAGTGATGGAGTAAAGTGTAAAGTCATGTTAAGGGATTCAGATGTACTGAAGCTCGTTCGTCCTGTCCTTGTTGAAGATGGACCTTATTGCTTTTATTATCTTGGCCAACATGTGATGATAATGAGGAATGTTTCCAAGTTGGCAACATGGTTATGTGGATCATGGAGTCCTAGTAGATATGCATGATGGTACTGTCTCTCATGTTGATGTAGGGCTAGTGCATGTGAACTGGATCACATATGTAACCACTATGGGTCAATTTACTTGGCACAAATGAAAAAGCATCAGGTAGCCTTCCAAAAAAGAAGTACCAGGTACTGATGAGGCTGTTTGGTGTCAAAACTAAACTAACCAAGGAAAGGAAGGGATACTATAAAATGAACTTTAAAATGAAGTTATGACTATGTGCTGCAGAAGCAGCATTGCCTGTTTCATCTGATATTGCTTCAATCAAGCAAACTGAACCAGTTGTTGACAATATTGTATCAGAGTATCCAATGGGTGAACAAAATCTCGAGAAGTGAAATGAATCTCTGAGAGCAGCAGAGTTTCTTTCACGTGGTGGTGGTGGTGGACCATTACTGCATTCTAAATCAAGAGCAAAACTAGACAAAATTGATTCTTTGAGTGTATAGATGGCTGACATTTACAATTGTTAAGGCTATCCATAAAAAGTATAAAATTATTAAGGTTTCATCATTTGGTAACTCACACTGTCACCTTGATATTTTAATAACAGACTATAAAGGGATGTTTTAAGGTGCAGTCACTTTTAGGCCTTCCTAGTATAAGCATCTCATTATGAGGGAAAAAAGTATTTGACCTAAGTAATATATAATCACATTCTAAATAATAAATGCACTGCCTGGGAACGCATGACTTCCTTTTATGTTCCAACCTCTCTTAAGGCACTTATAAATCTGGTCATTACAGGCCCTGGAAAGGAGATGAAAATTTAGTATGCTCAGTAGAAGAACTGGCGACACTAAGCTCAACTGTACTCCTATGTGGGTTGTTGCCAGGCAAGCAAGGAACTGCACCTACCATAGAATCAATCAGGTCAAATGATTGTACGTCTGATGATTATACCCATTCCAAATGTGTCATTAAAAAATAATTGTACACACCAGCTGGTTAAGTACATCTAACTCCATACCTCACGGTTGTATCATCTTCTTCTATACCAACCCAAAGTCACAAATTAGCTTCCCTACATACTACGTGTAAGATTTGGTTAAGCTAGCACTCATCAAGTTTTTTTTTCTCATCATCTATACAAATCAAAACTTTAAATTAAAAACAAAATAGTCCATTTGAAGAACCTATTTTCCTCTTTTTTGAGTTTAAGGTTATTTCATTCCCCAAGCATCAAGAGACCCACAGCCTGATGCTAGAATCAGTAACATCAACTATTTACATCAACTCTCTATCTCTCTTGTTAGTTGTTACATCCAAATTTCAGCATATAACCAGCCATTACTCTAGCCATACCAGTACAAAAACAACCGAAATAGATAAATATTCAACATTTGCAACTTGCTACTTTAGACCTTGTACAATTTTCTTACACGCAAAAAGATTTATTTTCCTCTTTTGTTTTTGTTTATTTTTCCTATTTGATGATTAAAAAATTTCATGGACATCAACTAATGCAGCCTATGTATGTATACCAACCGTAAAAAAACTTAGAACAGACTAAAAAGTAACATCATGATATTTTACATTGCCGTCGGACTGACAGGTCGGAGACGGCGTGTCCAGAGCTGTTTTGCCCGGCGGTGGCCACGACGAACTCCTCCCACAGAGTAACGGGCCAGCTCCGCCACCACCTTGGACATGATCCGCCTCACGGGCTCTATGGAGAGGAAGACGAAGAAGCGAGCTCAGACTGGATCTTGACCACGGGTCATCGTAGGTGGTGGGCGCACGCGTCGTTCGCTTTGCGCGTCGGAAGCGGTCGAACACCCCATGAAGTTGCTGCCGCACCCATGATGTTTAACCACGAATCTGTCTCCTTTCCGTGAGCAGATAAGCGATCATCAACAGGGATCGAAACGGCTTGGTGGTAGCCCAGATTCAGGCGCCTCCTCTCTTGCACCGGTAGACCGACTGCAACGGCAGCTACGGAGAGGCGACGGGCCGGGCCGATAGGGAGACGACGACGAGGCAAGAGGCCAGGCTGCGAGGAGCTGCGCCAACGATAGGGCCGGCTAGAGGAGTGGTGCGACCAGGCGGGGGTGGAGTGGCGAGGAGCAGGAGACAGATTTAGTGAAGGAACCGCGGCTAGCTAGTAGACTGATGGAGAGGACGAGCGGTGACGGAGTCCGGCAGGTTCCCACGACAGTGAGAGTTGGAGCAGAGGGCTGAGGCCATGCGGCGGTAGATGGAGGAAATTGGGGGCAGACACAATCGTATGCTCCGCTGAGGCGAATAGAAATTTCGGGTCCGAGTGTACATAGCCACGTGTCACGTACGCGGTGGACAGAAACCCACCGAGCACGGAGAGAGCTTCAAATGGGGCCAGGTTTTAATAACTTTGATTGAAATGGGTAGAATTATCCATATGGATGTCAATTAAGGTCATTTTTGAAATCTTAGAGCTAGTAGTTAACTACTAACAAATTATCAGTTAGGTTGAACTAACAAATGAACTAATCGTTAGTTGTGCAATTAGCTAGGACATTCGCTCGAAGTGTTTCGAACCTCCACGGCTAATTTTAGTAGTGGGTTATTAGCTTTAGAGTTTCTAAAGAGGGTCTAAGAAAGTACGAATCCAGAGGGATATTTATAATTTTGCAATCCGCAAGTGTTGCCACTTCGCTATTATATCATCTGTGTCTATGATTTGTGGATCTATTTGCATCTATGATTTGTAAGTAGACCTAAAAGTTTAGTTCAGACCATTTGAGGCCGCCCAGGCACGACATAAAAACAAGGGCCCATGGCACGGCTTGACACGGGGAGAAATGGGTCAGGCCGGCACGACCCGAATTACCATGACATGCCTCAAACTTAGGCACGATACTACTAGATGAGCCATGCTTAGGTCGACACGGCACAAAGTGAGGCATTAATTAGAAAACTAATGTTTAAATGATTATTTTATGCTTCAATGATTTATATCTCTTCACTAGAGTTATAAAAAACATCCATACTTCAATTTATATTAATAGATATATATAGTGAAGGTATATTGGAAGTTCTAGGCTTTCAAATGGTAGAGGAAGCCCTAGGCGACCACTCATATGCCCTGGTTGGACCACACTGTGCGTGCCCACCCACACCCTACGCCTATATGCACTAGAGGCAAGCGCGCGGGCGGATTCCGAGGGCACGCGCATGGCAGCGCCCCCTGAGACCCCTAAGGTTCTGTTCGTTTTTATTAAACCCATGGGGATTGAGAGGGATTGAATCCCCTACAAGTCAAAATCCCCCTCAATCCACTCCAATCCCCCTCAATCCCCATGGATTAGGGATGAAACGAACAAAGCCTAAAGAAATTTCGGTTCTCAACTCGGTCATGGTCACAGCGACGATATTTCAAAATTAAACTATGGTACCGTTTGGTTCAAATATTTGTAACGTAATGGGTAAGTGATAAATTTAAATCATGTTTGTTTTAGTCCAACTGTAATCAGATACCATACTAAAAATTGATACCGAACTATTTAAACTTGTTACCACCCGTAATCGAGTGTAAACCATTATCATTACCCTTTACGTTACATTTCGTGAACCAAACAGCATCTATATTCTTATGGGAACGTATTACTAGTAGTAGTAGTAGTCCGTATGAATTTTAAAGATGTCACCCTCGGTCAGCCTGTACCAAACCTTGCGTGACCGCGACCCTCCCCGTGAGCGCGTCGTCAGCAGATAACAAGCGACAGCCAAGGCGGCGACCAGAGCATGCATGATACGTGCGCGGCAGCGGCGGTGCGTGCGTGCGGGTTCAGTGCACCTACCCACAAAATTGGCAGCGGTAATGCACCTACCCGCATTCTGTTAGAATTTATGGGCTAGGCTCAATTAAGAAATTCAAATAAATCCCAAGAAAATCACAAAAGCCCATATAAGTAGATGGCTAGGGAATTGGTGGAACCAATAGCACCATATTGCTAGTTCTAGTGGAGTAGAGCTAGCTTAAATATAGAAGCCACACTCACTCACCAAGTCATGGATGAGAGGAGAGAGTGTGGAGAGCCACACGCGCGCGCTCGCTTGCCTGGCCGGGCCGGGACGAAGGGTGCGGGCGCACGACATCCACGTGAATGGTCCGCTGAAATCCGGCCCCTCGCCTTGCAGGGGCGCGGCTACCTTTTGCCGTTTGATTTTTTGGTTTCTTGGCTGTTACGTTTATTCTAACCGATCGCTATAAAATCGGGGGCGAGATTTTTGTGGGCGGATAAGATCGGGGGTCGCGAACTCGGCCCTATATAAGGAGCCCGGCAGCCAGCCTCCAAATCATCCCAGTTTCGCTTTCGCCTCTCTTCATAGCTGAGCCGCCTTTTAGTTCCCTTCGTCCCGACCGCAGAGGTGCATCTGCGATCAGGAGAGCAGGTCTCCGGAACCCTTCGTCTTTTAGATCCTGCACCGGGAGAGGGCGAATAAGGTTTTTGGGAAGCGTCTTCACGCGACTGCTCGTGATCTTCTGACCTCGTCGACCCTGCTGATTTCGCTGCCTCGACGTCGTCGACCCTGCTGATTCCGGCGCGCGCCATCTACCAGTAAGTCTAATCAGTACGCATCATCTGATTTGGCTTTTTACTTCAGTTCTTCTGATTTTGTCATGATTTATATTCGGAATTTAATCTGGAATTTGTCTAACTATTCAACAATCCAAAAACCTTATTGTAGACAATTTCCTAGTTTTTCTATGGCTGCTTTTGCCGATGCGCTCAAGCCAGAAAAGTTCAACGGTATGCACTTTAAGAGATGGCAAGTCAAGGCCACGCTCTGGCTTACTGCTATGAATGTCTTCCATGTTAGTAAAGGCAGACCTGAGGGTCCACTGACTCCTGAACAGGAGAAAGAGTACGACCATGCCAATACTATCTTTACGGGAGCCGTTCTTAGCGCCCTTGTTGACCGTCTGGTTGATGCGAATATTCAGTTACAGACGGAAAAGAGTTGTGGGATGCACTTACTACTAAGTATGGTGCATCAGATGCTGGCAGTGACCTGTATATCATGGAGAGCTTTCATGATTATAAGATGGTTGATAATCGCTCTATTGTAGAGCAAGCTCATGAAATACAGTGTATAGCCAAGGAGCTCGACCACCTTAAGATAGTCCTTCCTGACCGATTTGTGGCTGGGTGCATTATTGCAAAGTTGCCTTCTACATGGAGGAACTTCGCCACATTTCTGAAACATAAGAGACAGGAGATATCAGTTGAAAATCTGATAGCGTCTCTGGATGTTGAGGAGAAAGCTCGGGCTAAGGACACGGGATCTAAAGGAGGCGAGGGCCACTCCAGCGCCAACATGGTTCAGAGGAACCACAATAAGGGCAAAGGAAAGCCAAAATCTAACAAGCCCAACAAAACTACCAACTTCAAGAAGAAGAAGAACAAGGCTGAATTGACATGTTTCGCATGTGGCGAGGCGGGTCATTTTGCCAAGGATTGTCCTGATCGAGCGAATCGCCGTGGCAAAAAGGGCAATGTCAACACAGTGGTCGCTAGCAATGAGGAAGACAAAGGGTATGGTAATTTACCTTTTATCTTCTCAGTATTTCAATCACCTAGCTGGTGGCTTGATACTGGTGCTAATGTTCATGTGTGTTCTGACATTAACTTGTTCTCTTCTTATCAGGGCGCCCGGGATTCTTCCGTGCTAATGGGGAATGGGTCACATGCTTCTATTCATGGCACTGGCACGATGGATCTGAAGTTTACTTCGGGAAAGATCGTGCAGTTGAAGAACGTGCATCATGTCCCTTCTATACACAAGAATCTCGTTAGCGGAACCCTTCTATGTAGAGATGGGTTCAAGGTAGTTTTAGAGTCCAATAAATTAGTTGTGTCCAAGTCTGGACAATTTATTGGTAAAGGCTATGATTGCGGAGGCTTGTTCCGCTTTTCTCTGTTAGATTTTAATAATAAGTCTGTGAACCATATTTGCGCTAATGTTGATGATCTTGCGAGTATTTGGCATTCTCGTTTGTGTCATATTAATTTTGGCTCTATGTCTCGGCTTGCAACCATGAGTTTAATTCCGAATATCACCATAGTCAAAGGTTCTAAGTGCCATAGTTGTGTGCAGTCGAAGCAACCTCGAAAGCCTCACAAGGCTGCTGAGGAGAGACACCTGGCACCTCTAGAACTCGTACATTCTGATCTTTGTGAGATGAATGGTGTGTTGACAAAGGGTGGTAAGAGATACTTCATGACATTGATTGATGATGCGTCTAGATTTTGCTATGTATACTTGCTAAAAACTAAAGATGAGGCTTTAGACTACTTTAAAATCTATAAGGCTGAAGTTGAAAACCAACTAGAGAGAAAGATCAAACGTCTTAGATCAGATCGTGGTGGCGAGTTCTTTCCCAAAGTCTTTGATGATTTCTGTGCAGAACATGGCATTATTCATGAGAGGACTCCTCCCTATTCACCCGAGTCAAACGGGATTGCTGAAAGGAAAAACCGTACGTTGACTGACCTGGTGAATGCCATGTTAGACACTTGTGGTTTATCTAAGGCATGGTGGGGGAGGCAGTCCTGACTTCATGTCATGTTCTGAATAGAATTCCTATGGGCAAAGAAGAGAAAACCCCTTATGAGAAGTGGGTTGGGAGAAAACCATCACTTTCATACTTGCGCACTTGGGGGTGCATGGCGAAAGTCAATGTACCAATTAATAAAAAGCGCAAGCTTGGTCCAAGGACAGTGGATTGTGTCTTTCTTGGATATGCTTCGTATAGCATAGCATATAGATTTTTAGTAGTTAAATCTGAAGTTCCTGATGTATATGTTGATACTATTATGGAATCACGTGATGCTACTTTCTTTGAACATATATTTCCAATGAAAGACATTCATAGCAATTCTAGATACTCTTCTGAGATAACTCCTGAACATAGTACACCTATTGAGAGTTTTGAACAGCCACATGAAATTGTCCTAGAGGAGGATGACAATGATGCTCCTAAAAGGAGCAAGAGACAAAGGGTTGAAAAATCCTTTGGCGATGATTTCATTGTGTACCTTGTGGACGATACTCCTACTACCATTGCAGAAGCATTTGCATCTCCAGATGCAGATGATTGGAAAGAAGCAGTTCATAATGAGATGGACTCCATTCTTTCAAATGGTACGTGGGAAGTCACTGATCGACCCTATGGATGCAAACCTGTGGGTTGTAAGTGGGTGTTTAAAAAAAAAGCTCAAGCCTGATGGTACAATTGAAAAGTACAAGGCTAGGCTTGTGGCTAAAGGCTATACTCAGAAAGAAGGAGAAGACTTCTTTGATACTTACTCACCTGTTGCTAGAATAACCACTATTCGAGTACTACTTTCTTTGGCTGCCTCATATGGTCTCCTTGTTCATCAGATGGATGTAAAGACAACTTTTCTTAATGGAGAGCTGGACGAGGAAATCTATATGGAACAACCTGATGGATTTGTAGTAAAGGGTCAAGAAAGCAAGGTGTGCAAGTTATTGAAATCTTTGTATGGTCTAAAGCAATCACCAAAGCAGTGGCATGAGAAGTTTGACACGACTCTAACGTCTGCAGGCTTTGCCATTAATGAGGTAGACAGGTGTGTATATTATCGCTGTGGTGGGGGCGAAGGAGTTATATTGTGCTTATATGTTGATGATATATTGATATTTGGCACAAACATTGATGTGATCAATGAAGTCAAGTCTTTTCTATCAAAGAGTTTTGATATGAAAGATCTGGGAGAAGCTGATGTGATTCTAAACATCAAGCTGATTAAGGCAGATGGTGGGATTACTCTCTCGCAATCTCACTATGTTGAAAAGGTTTTGAAGCGATTTGGCTTCTCTGAGTGCAAACCTTCTCCAACACCTTATGATCCCAGTGTGACACTGCGAAAGAACAAGAGAATTGGTTTAGACCAATTGAGATACTCTCAGATTGTCGGTTCACTCATGTATCTTGCTGGTGCAACAAGGCCCGATATCTCGTTTGCTATGAGCAAATTGAGTAGGTTCATGTCAAACCCCGGGACTTATCATTGGCATGCACTTGAGCGGGTTATGCGCTACCTGCAAGGTACAATGAGTTTTGGAATTCACTATTCTGGTCAGCATGCAGTACTTGAAGGATATAGTGATTCGAACTGGATATCTGATGCAGACGAGCTTTATGCCACCAGTGGTTATGTCTTTACTATTGGTGGAGGTGCGGTATCATGGAGGTCATGCAAGCAGACCATTTTGACGAGGTCAACCATGGAAGCCGAGCTAGCTGCACTTGACACAGCAACCGTTGAGGCGGAATGGTTGCGTGAACTCTTGATGGACTTGCCGGTGGTTGAGAAACCTATACCAGCTATCCTTATGAACTGTGACAATCAGACAATGATTGCTAAGGTGACGAGTTCTAAGGATAATGGAAAGTCATCAAGACATGTCAAAAGACGATTGAAGTCTGTCAGAAAGTTGAGAAACTCCGGAGTTATAAGTGTGACTTATATTTCAACAGATAAAAATCTAGCAGATCCTTTTACCAAGGGACTACCACGTAATGTGATAGAAATCGCATCGAGAGAGATGGGTATGAGACCCGAATAAAGTTGCCATGGTGGAAACCCAGTCTATGTGATCGGAGATCCCATGAATTAGGTCCTGGGAAGAACAAGCCATTGGTGAACTGAGGAGAGTAACCTTTGACCCTCTCTAAGTAAAGATGCAATACTCTCAAATGCTGTAAGGCAGGTTGGCTTTGTGCCTTAATGTGTTCTGTTGGCTTGTATTAGCGAAGATGTTGTCCTGCAGAACATTCTTTGAAAGAACACACCTATATGAGTTAGACTGTCTAACGTCGCAGTCTATGAGATTTGGGTGATCTCTAGTAAACTCATGAAGAGACCTTGGAGTACGACGTATATGCTCCACCCGAGAAGGGGACTACTGGTAGCCAAGTACTGGTCATGACTTCAAGTGAAACCCTTTCACGCAAAACTTGCAATTCAAGGCATAGTCCATTGTCCAAGTTGTGGGTTGGTGTAGCTTGGAGTTCTAGGCAGAAGTTCAACTTAACAGTCTCTGTTGAAAAACTAGTATATTAAACAGTAGTGAACAGTGGCGAAGACTGCAGATGGGCATTTGAGATCTGGTGGGGGATTGTTAGGATTTATGGGCTAGGCCCAATTGAGAAATTCAAATAAATCCCAAGAAAATCACAAAAGCCCATATAAGTGGATGGCTAGGGAATTGGTGGAACCAATAGCACCATATTGCTAGTTCTAGTGGAGTAGAGCTAGCTTAAATATGGAAGCCACACTCACTCACCAAGTCATGGATGAGAGGAGAGAGTGTGGAGAGCCACACGCGCGCGCGCTCGCTCGCCTCGCCTGGCCTGGCCTGGCCTGGCTGGGGCGGGGCGGGGTGTTGGGGCGAAGGCAAAGCCGCCACCCTTCGCTCGAGGCCTCCGCCGCAGTCGCTGGTCTGACAGAGACAAAGCGGGCAGGGACACCCTTCGCTCCATTCGGCACTTTGACGAAGGCCTGCGGCGACGCCTTTCCGCGGCGCGGCCTCTTCAGTCCTGAGGCCCACGTGTGATCTGGCCCATTGTAACGGGCCCTGCGTGGCCGCCTTTGTGTTACGGGCCTAATTTGTAAAGGCACACTTGTAATTACAGCTTGTAACCCTGCTTTATGGGAATATTCTGGGGATAAACTAGGTGTCTGAGGGCACATGCGTCCTTAACACAAGGCGCTGGGCACTCAGATACCTATAAATACCCCCGCACAGTGCCCGTGAGGGGCTAGATTAACAGAGCTATTGCCCCCGAGCACGTAACCCTGTTGTCACCACTATTCACCCTTGTTGGCCTCCTTGCTGCTGAGAGCAAGTTCCAACATTTGGCGCCCACCGTTCGTGCTACGACCAAACCACCCGCGATGGCACCCAAGAGAGCTAACCCGAAGGCTGACGAGGCTGCGAAGGCAGCACTGCTTGCCGCAAGAAAGGGCAAGGCCCTCGCCCTCACCCAGTCCACCCACCAAGAGCCCACCGAAGACAATATTCCCCGCACCTGCGAAGACGACACCTTCCGCACCCGCGGGCCCGAAGGACAATCGCAGCCGCCCCCAGGCTTCGCCCCACTGGAGGGCGCGGATCTCACCGAGGACGGCGAGGTCCTCGGCGTTTCAACAGAAGAACAGTTACAACTGCGCGCCCTGCGCCTCAAGAACCGCAACCTCCAGAGGCAGAAAGAGATATTGGAGGCCAAGCGCCAGCGTGTGTCCGCACTAGCCAAGGTGCGGCAAATGATACGCGACGAGGAGCAGAAGGCCCAAGACCTCGAGCGCGAGATCGCGCTGATGCAGCGCGAAGGCCACCTCGGTCTACAGCAAGAGCCACCCCTCCAGCAGCGCGCACAACCGGAAGACACGCGCGAAGGCCACCTCGGCCTGCAGCATGGCCCACCCCTGCAACACCGGGCGCAGCCGGAGAACCCGCGTTTCCCCCAGCATGACTACGCCTTCCAGCACGGTGCGCCATTCCAAGGGGTCAACTACCTCGACGAGCGAAGTCCCCTGGCGCCACACCTGCAAGTGACGCCTTGGCCAGCTAACTTTCGAGCAGGGGCATATCCCAAGTACAACGGCAGCACCGACCCGGCGCAATACATAATGAGTTATCAAGTCGCCGTTGCATCCGCCGGAGGGGACGACGCCACAATGGCGAAGTCTTTCATCATCGCCCTAGAAGGCCCAACACTCACCTGGTTCACCAAATTGCCTCCGCTGTCCATTGATTCGTGGAGAAGTCTCAGGGACAAGTTCCTTCTCAACTTCCAGGGGTACCGTCCAGACACCGACGCTTTGGCCGAGCTCTCGCTTTGCAAACAGCTGGAAAAGGAGACTCTGCGGGAGTATTACCGCAAATTCTTAACACTCAAGTCGCAGCTGCCCTCTGTCGATGATCAGATCGCTATCCACTACGCCATCAGTGGCCTTCGGGTCGGCGTCCTCTACAGCCACTGTATCAGAGATCCACCCAAGAGCTTGCAGGAGCTATATCAGCTCTTCGAAAAATATGCCAAATCCGAAGAGCTCCACCAGCGCAAGGTCGAGTCACAACGGAAACCCAAAGATGCCCCGCAGTCCAGCCGCACGTGGACGAGGACTCCGCAGCCAGACTCCGGCCGAGATGGCCGCAGTCAGCAGCAAGTGCACAACATCGCCAACCAACAGCCTGCTGCTGACCCCCCTCGTCGCCAGGAATATCCCCCCAGGGCCGCGGAAATGGAACTCGTGGCAGGGGCCGAGGGCGCGCGCAGCCGCCGCGCCGGTTCTACTGCCTTTTCCACGGCGAAGACTGCGCCCACCAAACTAAAGACTGCCCCGAAACGAAGGCAACCAGAGACAGAATGGCGCGGGCGCAGCCAGCCGACAATCCCAGAATTGTCGCGCATAATTACCAGCCACCCCCTCCACCATATATCCACGCTCCCGCTCCGCCTCCACCGCACCACGCTTACCAACACCATCAGGAAGTACAAATCGTACCTCCTCCACAACCACCACCACACCAGCAACATCAAAACATCCCCCATGCCCCAAAGCAGGAAGACTTCGCCGATCAACCATATCGCGGAGTCATTCACATGATAACAGGGGGGTCCAGCACCGACTTCGACACTAAGCGGCAGAAGCGGGACCACTACCGCAGCATCAACCACGTCGCCGTTACTGGCCCAGTCGTGCAGACGAAGTGGTCCCACATACCGCTAACCTTCGACGCACGAGACGTCGACCTACGCAGCGCCCCCCACATCGACGCTATGGTCATCAATTGCAGCGTGGCAGGCTGGGACTTACACAAAGTCCTAGTCGACAACGGCAGTCAGGCGGACATCATCTTCCTCCACGCCTTCGACCGCATGGGTATAAGCCACAGCTTGCTGAAGCCTTCGGACAACCCTTTGTATGGTTTCGGCGGCAAGGGCACCTTTCCAGTTGGCAAGATAGAGTTGCCCCTCTCCTTCGGTGTAGCACCCAATGCCCGAAGTGAGCAAGTAACCTTCGACATTGTCGACATGGTATATCCATACAACGCCATCATGGGCCGGGGCTCCATCAATAAGTTCGAAGCTGCCATCCACGGGTTGTACCTATGTATGAAGATACCAGGTCCGCTAGGCGCCATTACAATCTACGGCAACCAGCAGACGGCGCGCAACATAGAGCGGGACTTCGTGCCTGGTCAGAGGAACGTACACTGTCTCACGACCCAGCGCGAGGTCCCCGCGCCCGCCAGCCCAACCGATAAGCAGCACGACAAGGCATAGTTGCAGAGCCAAGACGGGACCAAGATTGTCCCCCTCGATCAGGCCATGCCCAAGCAGACAGTCACTGTCAGCGAAGACCTTACCCTACATGAAGAGGAGAAGCTTCTCTGCTGCCTGGCCAAGAATAAAGATGTCTTCGCCTGGTCCGCCCTCGATCTGGTCGGAGTCAGCCGATCCATAATTGAGCACAGCTTGAGAATTGACCCTTCGGTGCGACCCAAAAAGCAGAGGCTTCGCAAAATGTCAGGCGAAAAGACAGAGGCCGCCAAGGCGGAGGTGCACCGCCTCCTGGAGGCTAAATTCATCGAGCCAGTGGCTTACCCCACGTGGCTCTCCAATGTTGTAATGGTGCAGAAAAAAAGCGGGAAATGGCGAATGTGCATAGACTTCACCAGTCTCAATAAGGCCTGCCCAAAGGACAATTTCCCGTTGCCGCGGATCGACAAAATAGTCGATAGCGCGGCCGGATGCGAGGTCATGTCTCTCCTCGACTGCTTCTCCGGTTATCACCAGATATACATGAAGGAGGAAGACAAGGCTAGCACCAGCTTTATAACACCCTTCGGCACTTATTGCTTTGTCAGAATGCCGGAGGGTCTCAAGAATGCCGGGTCCACCTTCTCCAGACTCACCAAAACAGTACTCGAAGGGCAGGTCGGCAGAAATATATTTACATATGTGGACGACATCGTCGTCGCCAGCAAGAATAAGGAGGACCATCTCGCCGACCTGGCCGAGACATTCGCGAACATGCGAGATGCACGACTCCGCCTAAACCCGGAAAAGTGCGTCTTCGGTGTTCGCCAGGGCAAGATATTGGGCTACCTGGTGTCCCACCGCGGCATCGAGGCCAACCCAACCAAGATCCAGGCCATCGTCGATATGTCGCCTCCGCAGTCCGCCAGGGACGTCCAGCGTCTGACAGGCAGATTGGCCGCTCTCAACAGATTCATCTCCAGGTCCGCCGAGCGAAGTCTCCCCTTCCTCAAAACACTCCGCGGTGCGAAAGACTTCGCCTGGGGACCGGAGCAAGCAGCGGCCTTCGCCTCACTGAAATAGTACCTGTCGGAGCTGGCCATCCTCACAAGCCCCGACTCCTCGCTCCCCCTATTGCTCTATGTCGCGGCTTCGCCGCACGCGGTCAGCGCGGCACTAGTGCAGGAGCAGACAGTCAGGGGCGCAGTCAGGCAGTGCCCTGTTTACTATGTCTCCGGGGTCCTGACACCGTCCAAATGCAACATGACAGAGCTGGAGAAGATCGCCTACGCAGTTGTTATGTCCTCGCGCAAACTGCGCCATTACTTTGAAGCATTCAAGGTCCGCGTCACCTCAGACAGGGGGCTCGGCGAACTATTCAGAAACCCGGAGGCATCGGTGAGGATTGCCAAGTGGGCAGCCGAACTCTCCGGCTACCACATCAGCTTCGAGCCCAAGACAGCCATCAAGTCGCAAGTCCTGGCAGACTTCGTCGACTGGACTGGGCCAGTAACACAGCCGGACCCATCCACAGAGAAGGTCTGGACCATCCATTGCGACGGCGCATGGTGCCATGCGGGGGCAGGCGTCGCTGCAGTCGTCACCTCACCAGCCGGAGTCAAACACAGATATGCAGCACGCCTCAACTTCGCTCTGGAGTCCGACAGATGCACAAACAATATAGCAGAGTATGAAGCGATTATCCTCGGCCTCCGCAAGCTAAGGGCCCTCGGAGTCACCACATGTATCATCAAGACAGACTCCAAGATAGTTGCCGGCCAGGTCGAGAAAGACTACGCAGCAAAAGACCCCGCGCTCATGCAATACCTCGCGGCTATTCGAAGCCTCGAGAGACAGTTCAAGGGATTCACCTTATAGCATGTGGATAGGGCCAAGAACGAGGAGGCCGATGCATTAGCCAAGGCCGCCGCCAGGGGCGAGCCCTTGCCCTCCGACGTGTTCTTTCACACCATCGGCACGCCAGCCGTCCGGAGCCCCGAAGGGCTCCAAATAACTAATGATAGCGAGGGCCACCTCATAGTCAACCTAATCATGACCGAAGACTGGCGGGCACCAATAACCCTGTTCCTACAGGGGTACTATCATCCAACCGACATCAGTGAGGCAAAGCGCCTCAGACATCGAAGCCGGGACTTCGCACTGATTGAGGGCCAATTATACAAGAAAGGGGTCAGTCAGCCAATGCTTAAATGCATCACCGAAACCGAAGGCATGCAGATCCTACGCGAAGTCCACAGTGGCACGTGCGGCTCGCACGCAGGGCCAAGGGCCCTGGCTGCCAAGGTGATCCGACAAGGGTTTTACTGGCCTGCAATGATCTGCGCCGCAAATCGAGTCACAAGGTCCTGCGAAGCCTGCCAGAAGTTCTCTCCTCGGTCAGGCAACCCCTCGCAATATACAAAGCTGATCGCCCATACATGGCCTCTCCAGCGCTGGGGCCTGGACATTGTCGGGCCCCTGCCCACCGCTCAGGGGAACCTTAAGTTTGCCTTCGTAGCCGTCGAATACTTCACCAAATGGATTGAAGCGAGGGCTGTTTCCACAATCACATCAAAGACTGCCCAAAAATTCCTCTGGCAGAACATTGTTTGCCGCTTCGGAGTACCGTCCGAGCTAACAGTTGACAACGGCAAGCAGTTCGACAGCCAAGATTTCAAGGATTTTTGTTTCTCCATCGGCACCAAGCTCGCCTTCGCTTCAGTCTATCATCCGCAGTCCAACGGGGTCGTGGAGCGTGCCAATGGGAAAATCTTCACAGCTGTCAAGAAGATGCTCCTCGATGAAAAAAAAGGCAGATGGACCGATTTATTACCGGAGGCAGTCTGGGCGCTAAACACAACTGAGTGCAGGGCGACCGGGTTCACTCCTTTCCGCCTTCTATACGGATCGGAGGCAATGACCCCGCAAGAAATAAAGCATGGGTCCCCGCGTACAGTTCCGTCAGCCGTCCCTGACGTGGACGAGCCAACTTCGAAAGATCTCATTGACGGAGACCGGGTCTTCGCCCTACAGGCCCTAAACAAATACCAAGCCCAGACCAAAGCATGGCGCGACCACGCAGTCATCCCGAGGGAGTTCAGCGAGGGGGACCTCGTACTCGTCCGAACAGCTCGGACGGAGTCCAAGGGCAAGTTGGAGCCCAGGTGGGAGGGCCCCTTCATAGTCAAAACAAAAGCTTCCCCCAGCGCCTACAGGCTCACAACGCCAAATGGCGAGGACCTGGAGCACTCCTGGAACATCGACAACCTTCGCAAATTTTTTGTTTGACCCATTCAGGGCTGATTTCGCCCTTGTAATTCGCCGCAAACAATCTTGTACCGGCCCGCACTCTTTTCCTCCCGGGGGGTGAGGTTTTTAACGAGGCGGAGCCATGTAATATATGTGAGAAAAACCCCCCGCAAAAACATGTGTCGAAAAAAGACCGCGACAACGGTCTTCGGCATTCGACCAATTCGAAGTCACCGCGAGGCTAAGCGCTAGCCACCCTCGCGTGCGACAAGTCCGCGCAGAAGTCGCCTAAGGGTGCAGCCGGACTAAGCACAACAAGTGCGAAAAAATCCGATGTCTATCGCGAAGACTATCCGCGCAGAAGTCGCCTAAGGGTGCAGCCGGACTAAGCACAACAAGTGTGAAAAAATCCGATGTCTATCGCGAAGACTATCCGCGCAGAAGTCGCCTAAGGGTGCAGCCGGACTAAGCACAACAAGTGCGAAAAAATCCGACGTCTATCGTGAAGACTATCCGCGCAGAAGTCGCCTAAGGGTGCAGCCGGACTAAGCACAACAAGTGCGAAAAAATCCGATGTCTATCGCGAAGACTATCCGCGCAGAAGTCGCCTAAGGGTGCAGCCGGACTAGCACAACAAGTGCGAAGAACCCCGAAGTCTATCGCAAAAGACTCCGCGCAGAAGCCGCCTACGGGCGCAGCCAAACTAGTACAACAAAAGCAGACACGACAACATCAAACCATCCGCGCTAAGACCGACTATAATCACACCAGCACAGCATAGCCAACCATACCAGACAAAGTACACAACGCCCTCGCAGGCACAGGCACGCGAGGGCACACAACTTCATCTTACAAGCCTTTAACACATATACAAGCGAGGGCACCACACTCTACATCGGCTCCACCTTAGGAATAATTCCCATCTCCCTATAATTAAATAACATTATCCTAAGCTCCTCACCCGCAAACAGACTTCGCAGTTCCCCTTCCCCTGCACCCGCGGCGGCCGGCAAAGACAGCAGCTCCTGCCGACCAGCTCTACTCACGCGAAGCCGAGCCCCTTCCTCCACACTAACCCTACGCTTTGCAACCGCCCTTCGTTGTCGGCGCCCGGTGCTAGGGCCTGGCACGTCTGGCGCGTCCGCGGCGTGTGGCGAAGCCTCCGCCGCAGCCACGTCCAAGGCCGCAAAATAGTCCAAGTCCTCCTCCGACGACTCCTCAGTCCACTCAACCGAGCTCCCAGAGTCAGTAAAATCAAAAAACTCAGATACAGACCCACCATATTCATTCCCACCTTCCGCGGTCAAAGCCGCCAAAAACTCAGCAGTAGCGGTTGCGTGCGCAGGCCCAAAATCTTGAACCTGCGCAGCAACCAAAATTCAGCACAACATCCAAAAATTCCCCAACCCTAAGCACCCACTACGCCACCTGCGAAGGCCCTGCCGCTGCGGGAGCCTCCGCCGTTGGCTCCGCCGCTGCTTCCGCCACCACCGCCGCGGAATCTTCAGCGCTCGACACAGCAGCTGCGGGGGCATCAGGCGCGCCTTCGGCCACCTTTGGGGGCAGGTCTTCGCCGGCCACAGCAGATGTGGGGGCGCCTGGCGCGTCTTCCGTAGTCTCCGGGGTTGGTTCCAGGGCGACTCCGGTCGCGGCCTCCGCAGGGGTCGGCTCCGGGCCAAGCAGCGCGCTGTTCAGTGCCCCGAAGTCGTCCACCCGCTCGCCACGCTCCGCCTAAGACAAAACACACAAAAATTCAGCAAACACACGCACAGACCACATCCAGCAAACGCCGAACAAACGACAACGTTACCTGAGCCCTCGCAGCCTCGGCCCGCTCCCTGACCACCTCACGACCGTACAGACCCCACATCCGATCATAAAGGGCCCCGGCGGATTCCTTCACCACGGGGTCTTCGACCTTATAGATATCTTGCCCAAAATCTTCATCTGCCTGGTCGAAGGCCTCAAAGTGCCGGCACCCTTCGCGAGAGAGTGCGTTCATCGCCCCCTCGCAGGTGACCAGGGAGGTGAACGACATTAACCCCCCAAGACAGTGGGGAGCTCCTGCAGCTCCTCCTGCACCCATTCCAGACAGCGAAGCCCGGGCTCTCGCTCCGGCACCTCGAAGTCACCGGTCCGCGCACCCAGCTCGCGATATGTAGCCATAAGCTGTGTGCGCGTCCGTTCGGCCTCTGCTCGAATCGCGGCCTCGGCCCCCTTCGCGCGGCTCTCCAGGGCAGTAAGCCGCTCCTGCAGATGTCCGGCGAACTCCTTGGCAATATTGCCTTCCGCCCGCGCCAGCTTGGCCTCCGCCTGCGCAGCCTGCTCTTTGGCGATGGCTTCGTTGGCCTCCCTCCTCTCCCCCGCCAGCTGGCGCCGGAGGTCAGCCTTCTCCTTCTCCAGGGCGGCCACCCTGTCCGCCAGTTTACGGCACTTGCTGTCGGAGGCCGATTTTTCACGGACAGCGTCTGCATGTTGCGTCCGAAGTCTCTCGACTTCGGCAGACAAAGCTGCCGTAAGGGCCCCCGACGCAGTACGGCTGGTGAAGTCAGCCACCTGCAGAGCACACGTAAGGCCATTGCCGTAAAAAAAGGGGGGGGGGGGAAGAGTATAGCTCAGCGGACCTGACTCAGCGCCTCCGTCGCCTGACTCAGCGCCTCTGTCACTCCCTTCAGCCGGCGGGTCGCCACGCCCGCCTCGTCCCTGACCAACGCGAGGGCCGACACCTCGCCTCCGGCGCCAAGCGCCTCGCCCCTCGCCTTCGGCACTATGGCGGCCGTCGCGATCGCCGCGCCAGGCGCAACTATAGCAAGCTGGCCCTCGTCCGGCCCTGCAACGCGTCAACAAATTTTTTTTTTAAAAAATAACAATAATAGGCCAGCGACTTACCACCAAGATAGTCGTCCACAGTAATATCGGTGCCGAAGTCGGCAACACGTTTGCCCGCCAACGGCAGCGCTCGGGCCGCCTTCGAGGCCTCCGCCACTCCGCTGGCCGGCGGCACCACCTTCGTTGACTTGGAGCCTCCGGCGCCCGCCGTTGCCTCCGGCGCCTTGCTAGGTGCAGAGGCGCCCGCCTTCGCCGCCAGCGGCGGCTTGCCTCCGCCGGAGGCCGCAGCCTTCGCAGTTCCCCGCTGCCTTTTCGGCCGAGCTTTGTGAATCCTGACCGTCGCCTGGCGTTTTTGCGCCGCCCCTTGGCGATCCTTGTCCATCACTGCCCACACAACAACACCGATATTTCGCCCGTAAGGAAAAACTCTCCACTGATGAACCATACGAGATGTAAAACAGTCCTCCTCAGCCGTGCAGGGGATAGGAACATTTCTAGGCCACCAACCCCCGGTAACCCTCAGCATCCGAGCCGAAGACTCCCGGAGCTCGGGCGAAGACATCCTCTCCCCCGGGGCCGCACACGTCCTCATTAACTCTCTAGCAAAACTATCAGACACCCCAAGTCCTCCCATCGCAGTACCTAATTTTCTCTTTTTTGAGGAGGGGGCGGCCGCCAGCGCAGGGTCGCCTCCAGTCTCCACCGCCGGTTTCTTCCCACGGCGGTCCGCTTCGTCTTGACCAGGATAGCCGTCGTACGACAATTGATTTAATTCGAAGACCCTGTTCAAACGGCCATTTGACCCACGGATATCAAAGCTGCGCTGGCCTTCCGTCCTCGGCACGTAACGTCCCACGAGCCGCACCGCCAAGTCCTCCGCATCACGCACAAAGGCGGCCGGGTCACGGTTTCGCAAATTCAGTGCGAAGGCAGGACTTCGCACCACCCTTCCTCCGTGAAAAGGCATCTGGCGAGGGCACACTTAGCCCAGCGCCCAGCCGTGCGCCAAGGGCCAGACCCCGTACGCCACGAACTCTTCAACTAAATCACGCCCACTGCTCAGACCGGCGGCGCACCGAAGGGCCCCTTCGTCTGCATCCTCTTCTGCCACTTCAAAAGACGGATACGCAGAGTAATAATGAGAGCACATCTCAGACACGGGGAGTCCCTCATGGTCTTCGACAGTACCCTCAGCAACGTAAAACCAAAATTCATTCCAATTGCCCCACTTGTTGCGGGCGCACGGAACCAACTCCACTACTGGCATTGTGGTCTTGCCAGTCTTCGGCGTGAATGTGCATGACCCGAACTGGGCAACTCCGTCCCCAACCATCCTCTTCTGCCAATGCAAACAATAATTCTTCGCAAAAACTTCAACCGACGGCTGTCCGCCGTACGAAGTCGTCGCCCAGACATACTTCGCCAGCGCCACCAGGGCATTCGGTGTCAGCTGATGTATTTGAACGTTGAATCTACGCAGGACCTCGCCAACAAACCGGTGCGCAGGCAAGCGGAGACCGGCGGCGAAGAACGCCTCGAAAACGACCAACTCACCCTCCGGCTCGGGGACTTCCTCCGTCCCCGGAGCACGAGCAACTCCGCCGCCAAAGTAGCCCAACCGCTGCATATCTTCAACGCGGGCTGACGTCATCCGTGACACACCAAAATCAACAGAGTCGCCGGCGCGCAACTCCTCCACCATCACGCTACTCAACGTCTCCTCAGACGAGGCGGCGGCCGGCGGCGTGGTGTCAGCGGAAGAAGAAGAGGACGGCATTGCTACGTACCGTCGGCGGCGGCGGGCGGTCTGCTTCACTCGAGCCAGAACTCCGGCGAACAAAAGGAGCAGCGGAAGAAGAGGAGCAGCAAGACGGCGGGCGGCTAGGGTTTTTACGGAGCGCGGAAGGCAAAGTTCAAACAGCGCCGACCCCCGCCCCCTTTTATAGGCAGGGCGCGGCTCTTCGGGAAACCCGCAATCCGACAGGGCGCGACGCTTCGGGAAACCCGCAATCCAACAGTACGCCGTCCATCAACGGTCACATCAAAAACCCCCGCGGAACCACTTCGAGCGAGGGCAGCGTCTCCGCCATCTAGCGACGCCTTCGGCACTAGGTGACTTTGTCGAACTGGTCCCTCGGAGGGCAAATGTTGGGGCGAAGGCAAAGCCGCCACCCTTCGCTCGAGGCCTCCGCCGCAGTCGCTGGTCTGACAGAGACAAAGCGGGCAGGGACACCCTTCGCTCCATTCGGCACTTTGACGAAGGCCTGCGGCGACGCCTTTCCGCGGCGCGGCCTCGTTCAGTCCTGAGGCCCACGTGTGATTTGGCCCATTGTAACGGGCCCTGCGTGGCCGCCTTTGTGTTACGGGCCTAATTTGTAAAGGCACACTTGTAATTACAGCTTGTAACCCTGCTTTATGGGAATATTCTGGGGATAAACTAGGT
The DNA here is from genome assembly GCF_902167145.1 of Zea mays. Classification (NCBI taxonomy): domain Eukaryota; kingdom Viridiplantae; phylum Streptophyta; class Magnoliopsida; order Poales; family Poaceae; genus Zea; species Zea mays. Next base: position 122,358,837 of record NC_050098.1, on the reverse strand, counting down.
GTTTGAGGGCACATGCGTCCTTAACACAAGGCGCTGGGCACTCAGATACCTATAAATACCCCCGCACAGTGCCCGTGAGGGGCTAGATTAACAGAGCTATTGCCCCCGAGCACGTAACCCTGTTGTCACCACTATTCACCCTTGTTGGCCTCCTTGCTGCTGAGAGCAAGTTCCAACACGGGGCGGGGCGGGGCGGGACGGGACGGGACGAAGGGCGCGGGCGCACGACATGCGCGTGAATGGTCCACCGAAATCCGGCCCCTCGCCTTGCAGGGGCGCGGCTACCTTTTGCCGTTTGATTTTTTGGTTTCTTGGCTGTTACGTTTATCCTAGCCGATCGCTATAAAATCTCAACTGATCGCGAGATTTTTGTGGGCGGATAAGATCGGGGGTCGCGGACTCGGCCCTATATAAGGAGCCCGGCAGCCAGCCTCCAAATCATCCCAGTTTCGCTTTCGCCTCTCTTCATAGTTGAGCCGCCTTTTAGTTCCCGTCGTCCCGACCGCAGAGGTGCATCTGCGATCAGGAGAGCAGGTCTCCGGAACCCTTCGTCTTCTAGATCCTGCACCGGGAGAGGGCGAATAAGGTTTTTGGGAAGCGTCTTCACGCGACTGCTCGTGATCTTCTGACCTCGTCGACCCTGCTGATTTCGCTGCTTCGACGTCGTCGACCCTGCTGATTCCGGCGCGCGCCATCTATCAGTAAGTCTAATCAGTACGCATCATCTGATTTGGCTTTTTACTTCAGTTCTTCTGATTTTGTCAGTTCTTCTGATTTTGTCATGATTTATATTCGGAATTTAATCTAGAATTTGTCTAATTATTCAACACATTCGTAGGTGAAATCTCTGCCGTCGCCAACCTGTAGCGCTGTCCGCCTGTCCCTTCCCTTGTGTCATCTCAAATTGCACATCTCTCTCGCTGCCAACTACTCAGATTTTTTACCCTCCTCTCGGTGCTGTTACTGTTATATAGACACATCTTATTCCTGCTGTCGATATAGATAATATGTTCCTTTCAATGCCATTGAAATGAGTAGAATTATCCATATGGACGTCAATTAAGGTCATTTTTGAAACCCTAGAGCTAGTAGTTAACCACTACTAACAAATTATCACTTAGGTTGAACTAACAAATGAACTAACCGTTAGTTGTGCAATTAGCTAGGACATTCGCTCAGTGTTTCGAACCTCCACGACTAATTTTAGCAGCGGGTTATTAGCTTTAGAGTTTCTAAAGAGGATCTAAGAAAGTAAGGTTTGTCCAGAGGGATATTTACAATTTTGCAACCCTTAAGTGTTGCCACTTTGCTATTATGCTATCTGTGTTTATGATTTGTGGGTCCATCTGTGTCTATGATTTATAAGTAGACCTGAAAGTTTGGTCCGGGCCATTTGATAACGCCTAGGCACGACATAAATACAAGGGCCCAAGGAACTGCCTGACACGAAGAGAAATGGGTTAGGTCGGCACGACCCGAATTACCGTGACATGCCTCAAACTTAGGCACGATACGACTAGATGAGCCATGCTTAGCTCGGCACGGCACAAAGTGGGGCATGAATTAGAAAACTAATGTTTAAATGGTTATTTCATGCTTTAATGATTTATATCTCTTCACAAAAGTTATAAAAAAACATCCATACTTGAATTTATATATATATATAGGGAAGGTATATTGGAAGTCCTAGGCTTCCAAATGGTAGAGTAAGCCCAGGCTGACCACCCCTGCGTCCTAGATGGACCGCACCAGCGCGCCCACCCACACCCTACGCCTATGTGCACTAGAGGCAAGCGCGCGACGGCGGATTCCGAGGGCACGCGCGTAGCAGCGACCCCCCTGAGACGCGCACGACAACGATGTGCAGCGGTTGCGGCGGTGTGACGGCGGATCCCGAGGGCGCGTAGGACGACGAGGTGAGAGCAACTATGGCGACATGAAGACGAATCCCGATGGCGAGGCGGATCTCTACGACGGCGGCTCTCCTAGGCCACACCACAATGTTGACCCATTGAGGCGTGCGCGACGAGGAGCCATACGAGGCGAGTGCGGCGACGACAGTCCTCGGACACACGAATGACGACGGATCCAGGAGGCGCACGCAGCGGCAGACCCCGAAGGCGCGCACGATAGTGCGCGGCGGCTACGACCTGCTCCAATCATTTGTTTATGCATGGGGTTGTTGTTTAGGCACATTTTAGGACATTTTCCATTAATTATGATGCACGAGGTAGCAATTTATGCAACTTTCTATCAAGATTTATGTTTTTGCGCGATTCTTGTCATCCAATTTTTGCACGCATGCAGTTTAAACAAAAATGCATCCAAAATTTGTGAACATGCAATGAAAACTTCCACGACCAACCATAATTCTCAGATCTGCTTAAAAGTAGGAACCAAATTCATATGCCTGAGTGGTTGCCATATTTTTTGGATCTGCTATAAAATGTGATCGCGCAAACAAGTCCCCTAATTAACTCACATAGTTAAATCTCCTAATCAACTCTCTTAATCAACAATTTTCACGTTGGATTAGTATTTACGCTCATAACTGCATGTTTTTTGATCAAACCTGAAGGTTTTTACGCTCAAACATGGAGATGCGTCCACCAGAGAATCGCATGCCAGATTTACGTCGTGTACGACATTGCATAAATACATTCACCATGTAGCATAATTAGTATCAGTATATATCATAAACTGGTTCAAACAAGCCTAATTACATGGTTCTTAGAGTCATCCTATATTTATGAAAAAAATAAAACACTTAAATAAGATTTTCTGTTCCTATGCATGTCAATCCATTTCCTTTTAAACGCACATCGATGTCATCTTAAAAATCAGCAGGAAACATATTTTTATAGAGTGCACTGTAATGCATAAATATCTACACCATGTAGCATAATTAGTATCAGTATATATCATAAACCGGTTCCTAACGAGCCTGGTTGTATGGCTATTGGAGAGATGCTATATTTATGGAAGAAATAAAGCATTAAAATAAGATTTTTTTGTTTCCATGCATGTCAATTCATTTTCTTTTCATCGTACATTGATGTCCTCCTAAATTTGTGCCCATGTAGGAGGAAACAATTTTTTACGCAGCGCACCGGATTGCATAAATGCATACACCGTGTAGCATAATTACTATCAGTATATAGCATAAACTAGTTCTAATGAGCCTACCCGTATGATTGTTGAAGAGATCCTATATTTATGAATGAAATAAAGCATTCAAATAAGATTTTCTTTTTATTTCCATGCATGTCAATCTATTTCCTTTTAATACACATTTTTGCCATCCTAAATTTGTATATGCAATAGTGAAAGGGAAATAGGGTTAACCTTTTCCCACAATTAATTTTGGTGGTTGAATGCCCAACACAAATATATGGACTAACTAGTTTGCTCTAGAATACATGTTCTACAGGTGCATAAAGGTTCAACATAAACCAATAAATATTCAAGTTAGGGATCAAATACAAAGGAGCAAAAGAAACTTGAGTGTGCTGAGGAACGGCGCACCGTACTCTGTTTGGCGTGCCACCGGACAGTGTCCGGTGCACCAGGACCGTACAACTCAAACCAGCCACTCTCGGGTTTCTGCAGGCGCGCTCTGCTATAATTTCACCGGACTATCCGGTGAGTCAGCGGGTAACGGCTATCTGCGCGCAATGGTCGACTGCAACAGTGCTGAAAGCGCAAACAGTGCGCGACAGAAGTCAGAGGGGCACCGGACTGTCCGGTGCCGCATGAGGACAAAGCCTTCAACGGTCGACTGCTCCCAAACCCTAACGGTTGGGTGACGTGGCGGCGCACCGGACAGCCTACAGTGCCTGTCCGGTGGCGCACCAGACTTTCTGGTGCGCCTATCGACAGCAGCCTTCCCCAATGGCTTGTTGGTGGTTGAGGGCTATTGAAAGTCGCCTAGAGGGGGGGTGAATAGGCAAATCTGAAATTTATAAAGTTTAAGCATAACTACAAGCCAGAGTTAGCATTAGAAATATAATCAAGTCCGAAAGAGAGCGCGAAAACAAATCACAAGCAAATAAGAGCGGATGACACGGTGATTTGTTTTACCGAGGTTCGGTTCTTGCAAACCTACTCCCCGTTGAGGTGGTCACAAAGACCGGGTCTCTTTCAACCCTTTCCCTCTCTCAAACGGTCACTTAGACCGAGTGAGCTTCCTTCCTTGATTTCCCGGGTCACTTAGACCCCGCAAGGACCACCACACAATTGGTGTCTCTTGCTTTGCTTACAAGGCTTTGAGAGTAAGAATGAGAGAAATAAGAAAGCCAACCAAGCAACAAGAACAACAAAAGAACACAAGCCGATCTTCTCACAAGTCCTAAAAACTAAAGTTGAATTGTGGACTTTGATTTGATCAGAGGCTTTGATTTGTGTCTTGGAGTGTTGTGTATTGCTCTTGTATTGAATGAAGAGTAGTGAATGCTTGGATGCCTTGAAGAGTGGTGGTTGGGGGTATTTATAGCCCCAACCACCAAAATGGCCACTGTTCACTGTTCCTGTAGCTGTTGCAGACGACCGTTGGCGCAGGTAGCCGTTGCTCCGCTTGGCACACCGGACAGTACGGTGAATTATATCAGAGTGGCTCCCAGAATTCCCGAAGGTGGCAAGTTCGGAGTTGATTTCCCTGGTGCACCGGACACTGTCCGGTGGCACACCGGACAGTCCGGTGCGCCAGACCAGGACAACCTTCGGTTGTCTTTTGCTCTTTTTATTTGAACCCTTTCTTTGTCTTTTTATTGGTTTGTGTTGAACCTTTGGCACCTGTATAACTTATGATCTAGAGCAAACTAGTTAGTCCAATTGTTTGTGTTGGGCAATTCAACCACCAAAATCATTTAGGAAAAAAGGTATGACCCTATTTCCCTTTCAATCTCCCCCTTTTTGGTGATTGATGCCAACACAAACCAAAGCAAATATATAAGTGCAGAATTGAACTAGTTTACATAATGTAAGTGCAAAGGTTACTTGTAGTTAAACCAATATACATTTCATAAGATATGCATGGATGCTTTCTTCATTTTTAACATTTTGGACCACGCTTGCACCACTTGTTTTGTTTTTGCAAACTCTTTTGAAAATTCTTTTCAAAGTCTTTTTGCAAATAGTCAAAGGTATATAAATAAGATTTTAAGAAGCACTTTCAAGATTTGAAATTTTCTCCCCCTGTTTCAAATGCTTTTCTTTTGACTAAACAAAACTCCCCCTCAATGAAATTCTCCTCATAGTATTCAAGAGGGTTTTAGATATTAATTTTGAAAGGGGTTATTCCAATTTGAAATTATATCAAAAATAAGATACCAATTGAAAAAATTCTGTAATACAAATTGAAAGACTACAAATTTTTGAAATTGGTGGTGGTGCGGTCCTTTTGCTTTGGGCTAATACTTTCTCCCCCTTTGGCATGAATCGCCAAAAACGGATACTTGTGAGTGAAATATAATCCCTTTTTCAAACTTTCTCCCCGTTCGGTAAATAATATAAGAGTGAAGATTATACCAAATTGGAGAGCGATGCGGAGTGTCGGCAAAGGAGAAATAATACGATGGAGTGGAATAGAAGCCTTGTCTTCGCCGAAGACTCCATTTCCCTTCCAATCGATGACTTAGCATAAAATACACTTGAAAACCACATTAGTCATAGCACATGAAAGAGATATGATCAAAGGTATATAAATGAGCTATGTGTGCAAAATATCAATCAAAATTCCTAGAATCAAGATTGTTTAGCTCATGCCTAAGTTTGGTAAAAGTTTTCTCATCTAATGGCTTGGTAAAGATATCGGCTAATTATTCTTTGGTGCTAACATAAGCAATTTCGATATCCCCTCGTTGTTGGTGATCCCTCAAAAAGTGATACCGAATGGCTATGTGCTTAGTGCGGCTGTGCTCAACGGGATTATCCGCCATGCGGATTGCACTCTCATTATCACATAGGAGAGGGACTTTGGTTAATTTGTAACCATAGTCCCTAAGGGTTTGCCTCATCCAAAGCAATTGCGCGCAACAATGGCTTGCGGCAATATACTCGGCTTCGGCGGTAGAAAGAGCTACTGAATTTTGTTTCTTTGAAGCCCAAGACACCAGAGATCTTCCCAAGAACGGGCAAGTCCCTGATGTGCTCTTTCTATCAATCTTACACCCTGCCCAATCAGCATCTGAATATCCAATTAAATCAAAAGTGGATCCCTTGGGGTACTAAAGGACAAACTTAGGAGTATAAACTAAATATCTCAAGATTCGTTTCACGGCCCTAAGGTGAACTTCCTTAGGATCGGCTTGGAATCTTGCACACATGCATACGGAAAGCATAATATCCGGTCGAGATGCACATAAATAGAGTAAAGATCCTATCATCGACTGGTATACCTTTTGATCTACGGATTTACCTCCCGTGTCGAGGTCGAGATGCCCATTAGTTCCCATGGGTGTCTTGATGGGTTTGGTATCCTTCATTCCAAACTTGGTGAGTATGTCTTGAATGTACTTCGTTTGGCTAATGAAGGTGCCCTCTTGGATTTGCTTGACTTGAAATCCTAAGAAATACTTCAACTCCCCCATCATAGACATCTCGAATTTTTGAACCATGATCCTACTAAATTCTTCACAAGTAGATTTGTTAGTAGACCCAAATATGATATCATCAACATAAATTTGGCATACAAACAAATCATTTGCAATTGTTTTAGTAAAGAGAGTAGGATCGGCTTTTCCGACTTTGAAGCCATTAGCGATAAGAAAATCTCTTAGGCATTCATACCATGCTCTTGGGGCTTGCTTGAGCCCATTAAGCGCCTTAGAGAGTTTATAGACATGGTTAGGGTACTCACTATCTTCAAAGCCGGGAGGTTGCTCAATATAGACCTCTTCCTTGATTGGTCCATTGAGGAAGGCAATTTTCATGTCCATTTGGTAAAGCTTAAAGCCATGGTAAGTAGCATAGGCAAGTAATATACGAATTGACTTAAGCCTAGCTACGGGTGCATAGGTTTCACCGAAATCCAAACCTTCGACTTGTGAATATCCCTTGGCCACAAGTCGGGCTTTGTTCCTTGTCACCACACCATGCTCATCTTGCTTGTTGCGGAAGACCCACTTGGTTCCTACAACATTTTGATTAGGACGTGGAACAAGATGCCATACCTCATTCCTTGTGAAATTGTTGAGCTCCTCTTGCATTGCCAACACCCAATCCGAATCCCTTAATGCATCTTCTACCCTATATGGCTCAATAGAAGACACAAAGGAGTAATGTTCACAAAAATGAGCAAAACGAGATAGAGTGGTTACCCCCTTTTGAATATCGCCGAGGATGGTGTTTACGGGGTGATCTTGTTGTATTGCTTGGTGGACTCTTGGGTGAGGCGGCCTTGGACCCTCATCATCTTCCTTGTCTTGATCATTAGCATCTCCCCCTTGATAATTTTCCTCCTCTTGAGGTGGCTCCTCTTGATCCTCATTTTCATCATCTTGAGCTTGATCCTCATCTTGGGTTGGTGGAGATGCTTGCATGGAGGAAGATGGTTGATCTTATGCATGTGGAGGCTCTTCGGATTCCTTAGGACACACATCCCTAATGGACATGTTCCTTAGCGTGACGCATGGAGCCTCTTCATCATCTAGCTCATCAAGATCAACTTGCTCTACTTGAGAGCCGTTAGTCTCATCAAACACAATGTCATAAGAAACTTCAACTAGTCCAGTGGACTTGTTAAAGACTCTATATGCCCTTGTGTTTGAATCATAACCAAGTAAAAAGCCTTCTACAGCCTTAGGAGCAAATTTAGATTTTCTACCTCTTTTAACAAGAATAAAGCATTTGCTACCAAAGACTCTAAAATATGAAACATTAGGCTTTTTACTGGTGAGGAGTTCATACGATGTCTTCTTGAGGATTCGGTGAAGGTAGAGGCAGTTGATGGCGTAGCAAGCGGTGTTGATTGCTTCCACCCAAAGCCGGTCCGAGGTCTTGTACTCATCAAGCATGGTCCTCACCATGTCAAGAAGAGTTCTATTCTTCCTCTCCACTACACCATTTTGTTGTGGCGTGTAGGGAGAAGAGAACTCATGCTTGATGCCCTCGTCCTCAAGAAAGCCTTCTATTTGTGAGTTCTTGAACTCCGTTCCGTTGTCACTTCTAATCCTCTTGAGCCTTAATCCGAACTCATTTTGAGCCCGTCTCAAGAATCCCTTTAAGGTCTCTTGGGTTTGTGATTTATCCTGCAAAAAGAACACCCAAGTGAAGCGAGAATAATCATCAACAATAACTAGACAATACTTACTCCCGCCGATGGTTATGTAAGCTATCAGACTGAATAGGTCCATGTGGAGTAGCTCAAGCGGCCTGTCAGTCGTCATGATGTTCTTGTGTGGATGGTGAACACCAACTTGCTTCCCTACTTGACATGCGCTACAAACCCTGTCTTTCTCAAAATGAACATTTGTTAGTCCCAAAATGTGTTCTCACTTTAGAAGTTTGTGGAGATTCTTCATCCCAACGTGGGCTAGTCGGCGATGCCAGAGCCAACCCGTGTTAGTCTTAGCAATTAAGCAAGTGTCGAGTTCAGCTCTATTAAAATCAACTAAGTATAGCTGACCCTCTAACACTCCCTTAAATGCTACTGAATCATCACTTCTTCTAAAGACAGTAACAACTATATCCGTAAAAACACAGTTGTAACCTATTTTGCGTAATTGAGAAACAAAAAGCAAATTGTAATCTAAAGAATCTACAAGAAAAACATTGGAAATAGAATGGTCAGGAGATATAGCAATTTTACCAAGTCCTTTGACCAAACCTTGATTTCCATCCCCGAATGTGATAGCTCTTTGGGGATCATGGTTTTTCTCATAGGAGGAGAACATCCTTTTCTCCCATGTCATGTGGTTTGTGCACCCGCTATCGATGATCCAACTTGAGCCCCCGGATGCATAAACCTACAAAACAAGTTTAGGCCTTGTTCTTAGGTACCCCAACGGTCTTGGGTCCTTTGACATTAGAAACAAGCACCTTGGGTACCCAAACACAAGTCTTTGAGCCCTTGTGTTTGGCCCCAACATATTTGACAACTACTTTGCCTGATTTGTTAGTTAAAACATATGAAGCATCAAAAGTCTTAAATTAAATGTTAGGCTCATTTGATGCAATAGGAGATTTCCTTTTAGACAATTTAGCATGAGTGGATTGCCTAGAACTAGATACCTCACTCTTATACATAAAAGCATGATGAGAGCCAGAGTGAGACTTCCTAGAATGAATTCTCCTAATTTTGTGTTCGGGATAACTGACAAGGTATAAAATGTAACCCTCATTATCCTGAACCATGGGAGCTTTACCCTTAACAAAATTAGACAATTTCTCAGGGGCATTAAGCTTGACATTGTCTCCCTTTTGGAAGCCAATGCCATCCTTAATCCCAGGGCATCTCCCACTATAGAGCATACTTATAGCAAATTTAAAATTTTCATTTTCTAAGTCATGCTCATTTATTTTGGCACTAAGTTGAGCTATGTGATCATTTTGTTGTTTAATTAAAGCTAGGTGATCATGAATAGCATCAACATTAATATCTCTACATCTAGTGCAAATAGTAACATGCTCAACGGTAGATGTAGAGGGTTTGCAAGTATTTAATTCAACAATCTTAGCATGTAAAATAGCATTCTCATCTCTAAGATTGGAAATAGAAACATTGCAAACATTTAAATCTTTAGCCTTAGCAATTCATTTTTCATTCTCAATTTTAAGGCTAGAGAGAGATGCATTCAATTTGTCAATCTTAGCAATCAAATTAGCATTATCATTTCTAAGATTGACAAGAGAATCATCACTAATATTTAATTTCTCAACCTTAGCAATCAATTTATCATTTTCAAATCTAAGGTTGGAAATAGTGTCATGGCAAGTGCTTAGCTCATTAGTCAATTTTTCATATTTTTCTACTTCCTGAGCATAAGCATTTTTAACCTTAACATGCTTCTTGTTTTCTTTAATAAGGAAGTCCTCTTGGCTATCTAAGAGTTCATCCTTCTCATGAATAGCACCTATCAATTCATTTAATTTTTCTTTTTGTTGCATGTTTAGGTTGGCAAAAAGGGCAAGCAAATTATCCTCATCATCACTAGAGTTCTCCTCATCACTAGATGTTGCATATTTAGTGGAGGCTCTAGATTTTACCTTCTTTTTGCCGTCCTTTGCCATGAGGCACTTGTGGCCGACGTTGGGGAAGAGAAGACCCTTGTTGACGGTGATGTTTGCGGCGACCTCGTCGGAGGAGGAGTCGGTGGAGCTCTCGTCGGAGTCCCACTCCCGGCAAACATGGGCATCACCGCCCTTCTTCTTGTAGTACTTCTTCTTTTCCTTCTTCTTTCCCCTCTTGTCGTTATTCCTGTCACTATCACTAGACAAAGGACATTTAGCGATAAAATGACTGGGCTTACCACATTTGTAGCAAACCTTCTTGGAGCGGGGTTTGTAATCCTTCCCCCTCCTTTGCTTGAGAATTTGGCGAAAGCTTTTGATGATTAAAGCCATCTCCTCATTGTCGAGCTTGGAGGCGTCGATGGGAAGCCTACTTGACGTAGACTCTTCCTTCTTCTCCTCCGTCGCTTTGAAGGCGATGGGTTGCACCTCGGATGTAGAGGTGGCGCCTTGCTCGATGATTTTCTTGGAGCCTTTGATCATCAATTCAAAGCTCACAAATTTTCCTATCACTTCCTCGGGAGACATTAGTTTATATCTTAGATCACCATGAATTAATTGAACTTGAGTGAGGTTAAGAAAAACGAGTGATCTAAGAATAATCTTGACCATTTCATGGTCATCCCACTTTGTGCTCCCGAGGTTGCGCACTTAGTTCACCAAGGTCTTGAGCCGGTTGTACATGGCTTGTGGCTCCTCCCCTTGATGAAGCATGAAGCGACCGAGCTCCCCCTCGATCGTTTCCCGTTTGGTGATCTTAGTCACCCCGTCTCCTTTGTGCGCGGTCTTTAGAACGTCCCAAATCTCTTTGGCACTCTTCAACCCTTGCACCTTATTATACTCCTCTCGACTTAAAGAGGCGAGGAGTATAGTAGTGGCTTGGGAGTTGAAGTGCCGGATTTGGGCTACCTCATCCGAGTCATAGCCTTCATCCCCCACGGATGGTTCCTGCGCACCAAATTCAACAATGTCCCAAATACTAGCGTGGAGTGAGGTTAGATGGTGCCTCATTTTATCACTCCACATACAATAATCTTCACCGTCAAAAATCGGTGGTTTGCCTAGTGGGACGAAATGTAAAGGAGTGCGTTTGGAAATGCGAGGATAGCGTAAGGGGATCTTACTAAACTTCTTGCGCTCATGGCGCTTAGAAGTGACGGAAGGCGTGTCGGAGCCAAAGGTGGAGGGCGACGAAGAATCGGTCTCGTAGTAGACCACTTTCTTCATTTTCTTCTTCTTGTCGCCACTCCGGTGCGACTTGACGCGGGGAGGTGATTCCTCCCTCTTCTTGTTGCCGGACTCTCCCGATGGAGCCTTCCCGTGGCTTGTGGCGGGCTTGTCGCCGGTCACCATCTCCTTCTTGGCGTGAGCTCCCGACATCACTTCGAGCGGTTAGGCTCTAATGAAGTACCGACCTCTGATACCAATTGAAAGTCGCCTAGAGGGGGGGGGGGTGAATAGGCAAATCTGAAATTTATAAAGTTAAAGCACAACTACAAGCCGGGGTTAGCGTTAGAAATATAATCGAGTCCGAAAGAGAGGGCGAAAACAAATCACAAGCAAATAAGAGCGGATGACACGGTGATTTGTTTTACCGAGGTTCGGTTCTTGCAAACCTACTCCCCGTTGAGGTGGTCACAAAGACCGTGTCTCTTTCAACCCTTTCCCTCTCTCAAATGGTCACTTAGACCGAGTGAGCTTCCTTCCTTGATTTCCCGGGTCACTTAGACCCCGCAAGGACCACCACACAATTGGTGTCTCTTGCTTTGCTTACAAGGCTTTGAGAGTAAGAATGAGAGAAAGAAGAAAGCCAACCAAGCAACAAGAACAACAAAAGAACACAAGCCGATCGTCTCACAAGTCCTAAAAACTAGAGTTGAATTGTGGACTTTGATTTGATCGGAGGCTTTGATTTGTGTCTTGGAGTGTTGTGTATTGCTCTTGTATTGAATGAGGAGTAGTGAATGCTTGGATGCCTTGAAGAGTGGTGGTTGGGGGTATTTATAGCCCCAACCACCAAAATGGCCGTTGGGGAAGGCTGTTGTCGTATGGCGCACCGGACAGTCCGGTGCGCCAGCCACGTCACCCAACCGTTAGGGTTCGACCGTTGGAGCTTATGACATCTGGGCCACCGGACGGTCCGGTGGTGCACCGGACAGGTCCTGTTCACTGTCCGGTGCGCCAACTGACGCTTGCTCTGACTCTGCGCGCGCAGTCACGCACTGTTCACTGTTCCTGTAGCTGTTGCAGACGACCGTTGGCGCAGGTAGCCGTTGCTCCGCTTGGCACACCAGACAGTCTGGTGAATTATAGCGAAGTGGCTCCCAGAATTTCCGAAGGTGGCAAGTTCGGAGTTGATCTCCCTGGTGCACCGGACACTGTCCGGTGCGCCAGACCAGGACAACCTTCAGTTGTCTTTTGCTATTTTTATTTGAACCCTTTCTTGGTCTTTTTATTGGTTTGTGTTGAACCTTTGGCACCTGTAGAACTTATAATATAGAGCAAACTAGTTAGTCTAATTGTTTGTGTTGGGCAATTCAACCACCAAAATCATTTAGGAAAAAGGTATGACCCTATTTTCCTTTCAGCTATAAATACCCTCCAACCACCACAACTCCAAGCATCCAAGTCTTCTGAAGTTTTCATTCAATACAAGAGCTAGTGCATTCACTCCTAGACACAAATAAAAAGATCAAAGCCTCTCCAAGTCCCCAAAATCATTCCAACCACCTAGTGACTTGAGAGAGTGTTTGTTCGTGTTCTTTGCGCTCTTGTTGCTTGGATCGCTTTCTTCCTTCCTCATTCTTGTTCCCAAGAGACTTGTAATCAAAGCAAGAGACACCAAGCGTGTGGTGGTCCTTGCGGGGTCTAAGTGACCCGGTTGATTGAGGAGAAAGCTCACTCGGTCTAAGTGCCTGTTTGAGAGAGGGAAAGGGTTGAAAGAGACCCGGTCTTTGTGACCGGGGACTAGGTTCTTTGGAACCGAACCTCGGTAAAACAAATCACCATGTTCATTCGCTTGTCTTTCATTTGATTTGTTTTCCCCTCTCTCCCGGACTTGTTTTTAAGTTCTAACGCTAACCCCGGCTTGTAGTGTGTGTTTAAAGTTGTAAATTTCAGATTACGTCTATTCACCCCCCCTCTAGGCGACTTTCAAATAGGAAACAGAGTTTTTATGCGGTGTACCACACTACATAAATATCTGCACCATGCAACATAAATAGTATCAGTATATGTCATAAATTGGTTCTAACGAGCCTAGTTGTATGGCTGTTGTAGAAACCCTATTTTTATGGATGAAATAAAGCTTTTAAATCAAAATTTCTTTTGTTTCCATGCATACAGTAGGAAACAGATATACCTTCTAATTTTTTCACGCATGCAAATGGAAACAAACTTCGTGAACGCAGGGGATGGGACCGTGTGGGGGATCTAGCAACTAGGGCGGTCGGGTGGTGCAGGGGGTGTCTAGGGCTTCCGGTATATGTGTCAAAAGCCTAGGGTTCCCAATATCCTCACCCTATATATATAGTAATTTTGAGTGTTGCTAGTCATAGTAATATATTTTTAAATGATTTCTCTTCCTCATATGATTTTTTATCGATAACAAAGTTATGAATAATTTGAAGATGTATATATATAGGTCGTTGGTAATGGAAGCCCAAGGCTTCCGATAGGCATGGGAAGCCCCAGCCAGGGTAGTGGTCACACACGTGATCTGGTCGGGCTAGTGGGGCGTGCATGTCCGCGCGATTGTGGGGCACGTTTATGCATGTGTAAACATATGTTATGTTTTGCGTAAACAGAAAGTGCACACGTGGTGGGTCAAGTTGGGATGGACGAAGGTGGGGCCAGCATCGTGTTCGCTGGTCGGGTAGTTGGTTCCTACTCATGTTTATGCTAGCATATTTAATGGTTCAGACTTGCATAATAGGAGAGCGGCATCAAACCTTTCATTGATTCGTGTAGGTGGATCCACACACCACTGTGATTAGCACGCCCACGAGCCTAGAAGTTACCATATATATCAGAACAGAAGATATGAAGCCAATCGTGCGTGGGAGCTCATGCTGATTTTAGCGTAAAACGTGAACCAAAACAGCGTAAATGGGTATGAATTTTAGTGTAAATCATCGATCTATTTCATAACGAAAACATGTATGAAAACAAAAAATTTCTGATTTAAATGCTTTATTTCCTCCATAAATATAGTATCTCTCCAACATCCATGCATCAAGGCTCGTTAGAACCAGTTTATGATATATACTGATATTAATTATACTACACGGCAAAGCTATTTATGCACTATGGTAGACTGCGTAGAAATATGTTTTCTACTGCATGCGCACAAATTTAGGACGACAAGAATGTGAGTTGAAAAGGAAATGGATCGGCATATGCGAGATTTATGGAATCGTGGCAAATGACCTCATTTCTTAGAGCGGTTACCTTTTTCTAAATTTCTATTTTGTTGCTTAAATGTGTGGGTCGTAAATATATCTTATACATATGGCATAAATGGTAGGAACCCAATACACACTAGATTAAGTAAACGAGATAATGCATAAAATCAATAAATCGTTTGCGTAAAATGTGAATAGAAATGTCATAAACAGACAAATAGATGAAAGCGGGGCCATGAACTGAAATATAGGTAGTAAAAACATATTGACATTGGCATAAATATGTATACAAAATAGCATAAAAATAGGACCGGCGCCCTGCGGAACCGCCGCCTCGCATTTGAGATGCGCCACCACTTCGTGCTTAGGGGAGGCTGCCGTCGTCGCTCGCGCCTAGGGAAGTCCGCCATCGCCGCTCCCACCTTGGATGGCATCGCAGTCGTACACACTTAGGGGTGGACCCTCGCACGCGTGCGTCCCGAGATCCGCCGCATCCTTCGCTCCCACCTCATCGACATGCACGCCTTAGGGGTGTCGTCGTTGCTCACGTGCCCTCGAGATCCGTCGTCACGCCGCCGCAGCCGCTCCCAGCTCACCGTCATGCACAACTCAAGGGGTCGCTGCCGTGTGCACCTCAGGGAGACACTACCGCGCTTGTGCTCCTCGGGATCCGCCGCCGCGACCGCTGCCACCTCGCTGTCGCGCGCACGTCATGGGGCCGCCGCCGCGAGAGTGCCCTCGGGGATCCATCGCTGTGAGCGTGTCCCCTAGATCCATCATCGCGCGCTTGCTCCCAGGATCCGCCACCATGCGTGCCTCTCGGGGGTGGGGGTGTAACTGTCAGCGTCGTTAAAACTGAACCCTAGTGATCTGGAGCTTCTTTTATAGACGCTTTGGACCTGGTGCGGCTGAATCTGTTGGCAACATCGGGTCAGGGCTTTTGCCGAGCTATTGGAAGCCCATGGCTATTTATTTATTTGTAAGTTTCTTTTCTCTGTGTCGCATCAACCTACCATGCTTTTGGGCCATGTCGTGCCTAGGTTTTGGTATTCGGACATGATCCGGCCTAGATCGAAATTATTTCGTGACGTGTTGGCCCAAAAAGTTTTGTCTAAAGCACGATGGGCTCGGCCCGGGCTGAGCCAACTTTCAACTCTATTTGTGAGCCCGGTGGCATATTAGTGAAGCCCACTACTAGTGATGGTGAAATTGCAAATCCCTCTTGTCCAAGGTAATGGTTGTAGCAATGAGGTAACCAAAAGAATTATAAATATATGGCAACAGAGAAACTGTTATGGATTTAGATGGGAAAGAATGAATGTTCTATATACAACATACTAGTTAGATGCCCATGCATTGCTACTATATATATATATATATATATATATATATATATATATATATATATATATATATATATAGGGGTATACTTTGTTTAAATGGAATAGGTATTCAAACATGTTCCAAAACTTTATTATAATACTGACCATGAATATAAGTCAACATATTTTAGTTGTTATCATTTGAATAAGTTGATATATTTCAGTTGTTATCATTTGAATAAGTTGATATATTTCAGTTGTTATCATTTGAATATAAGTCAACATATTTCAGTTGCTATCAATTGTTCTATTACATAAGCCATTAGGTGGATCAAGATTAGTATCAAAGCTGTGATAACCACTTGGTCTGCTGGAAAATATTTAATAAGCTTCATGTTTATGTCATCGACATTCTCATTCCTAGTTGACAAAATAGCTTATGAGGTGATGTAGTGTAGTTTGAGCTTCTCATGTTTTTTCTAACATTGGGAAACATAATTTTGAATGTGTTATACCACCTAACATTGCTATAGCTGCATCATCACTAAACTACAATATTTCTGTAAAGTTTTTAAATTCAAACCTTTGATGGACATAAATTCGAGTTCAAATACAAATGACTTCACACACATGCTATATTTTGAACATCCCTTGTTTTTATACAACTATCTATACAAATAACCAGAACATAATAGAGAATAGAACATACCGGTATTTTTGTTTTCTCAAATACAAATGATAGGTCCACGACATACTATAGAAAAAAATTATACAAAATCAATTCCATCAGTTGTATAGGAAAATAAAAGGCATGGTATGAGTGCTTCTCATCTTCTGCCATCAGCAATCACAAAGGCACAAAAGTGAGATTATACAACCAAGACATCATGTAGAACAATTCTATGACATTCCATCAATTCCATTGCATACATGACATAATGAAAAATAACCACAAACCTAATTCCATTACATACATGACATCCTGTAGAACAATTCTATGCCATTCTGTGTTGATTACAGGAAGTTGAATGAGATGACTATAAAGAACATATTTCCAATGCCTCTGGTGGATGAGATTTTGGATGAATTGGCTGGAGCTCAGTTCTTCATAAGTCTAGACATGACAATAGGCTACCACCATATTAGAATGGGGGTTGAATATGAATACAAGACTGCTTTCAAAACACACCATGGCCATTATCAGTTTAGGGTGATGCCATTTGGTCTCACTAATGCACCAGCCAGTTTTCAATGTGCCATGAACTCAGTTTTGGAGAGTTTTCTAAGGAAGTTGTGATGTTTTTTCTAGATGACATTCTCATATATAGTCCCAACCTAGAAACATGTATTTACCATATCAAGTTGGTTTTAGCTAAGCTGAGGGAGCATCAGTTTTACTTAAAGTTGAAGAAGTGTTCCTTTGTGAAGCATGAGTTGAAGTATTTGGGCCCTGTGATTTCTAGGGAGGGTGGCAACAGATTCCAGTAAAACTGCAGTCATGTTGTCTTGGCCACAACCCAGAAATGTTACGGAACTCAGGGGATTTTTGGGTCTAACTATATACTATAGAAAGTTTGTCAAAGGTTATGGACTCTTGGCAAAGCCTCTCACAAAACTGTTGCCTATTCCTCAAGGGATGTGACCATGGACTTTATTGAAGGATTGCCAAGATCTGAAGGGTTTGATACTATACTTGTGGTGGTGGACAGATTTTCTAAGTACATTCATTTTTCCTCTGAAGCATCCATTCACTGCCGAAGTGGTTGCTCAAATTTTCCTGGACAATGTGATCAAGCTGCATGGGGTGCCTAAATCTATAGTGTCTGATCGTGACAAAGTCTTCACCAGCAGTTTCTGGAAGCATTTTTCCAGCTCATGGAGGTGAAGCTCTTACTTTCTATTGTGTACCATCCACAAACTGATGGCTAAAGCGAGAGGGTAAATCAGTGTGTGGAGATGTACCTCAGGTGTGCTGTCTACAATCAGCCCCACCAATGGAAAAAATGGTTGGCCTTAGTTGAGTATTGGTATACCTCTAACAACCATTCGGTGTTGGGTTTCACTCCCTCCAGAGCACTGTATGGCTATGAAGCACCACTCCTAGTCACCCCTCGACTCATTGGAATTGAGGATAAGGAGGCTACTGACTAGATTACTGAGAGGTCAGCTTTCTCAGCCATGTTGAAGGAGCAATTGGCTCGGGCTTAACTTCGTATGAAGCAGTATGCTAATAAGGGCAGAACTCCAAGAGAGTTTCAAGTGGGAGACCTAGTTCTACTCAAATTACAACCTTATGCATAGAAGACTGTGGTGAACCAACCTTGTCTGAAGCTGGCGTTTAAATTCTTTGGGCCATTCAAGGGCTTGTTCGGTTATTCCTATCCCATGTGGATTGGATGGGATTGGAAAAAATTGTGAAAGATTTTGATTTGTTTGGGATTGAAACCCATCCAATCCCACCCAATCCACATGGATTGAGAGCAAAACGAACAAGCCCCAAGGTGGAGGCTAGGATTGGACCAGTCGCTTATAGACTTGCATTGCCTGCAGATGCCCAAGTTCATCATGTTTTTCATGTGTCTCAACTCAAGTCGTTCCTTCCTTGCTACTCGCCTGTGTTTACAACATTACCAATGGTGTCTGATCTATCTCAAGGGGAGATTGTGCCTGAACAGGTGTTGGATCAAAGAATGGTGCATAAGGGCAATCATTCTATTACTTAGGAATTGGTGAAGTGGACTGGGCTACCTGAGGCAACTGCTACATGGGAAGATTACTCTATTGTTAAGGCACGTTTTCCAACAGCAAACACTTGGGGTCAAGTGTCATTTGAGGTCTGGGGAGATGTGAGGACTGCAGAAGGGACCAGTGAGGTGTGAAGGAGTAGCTGGGGCGTGGTCAGATACCATGGTTGAGTTCGTTTCTGCTTCTTTTGTATTCTCAGTTGTAAGGGAGTCTGTATTCTGGTGATTGGGCCGTATAAACCAAATTAGCTCTGTAATGGGCCGTACTAGGGGAATTAGCACATGTAAGGGTGGATATAAATAATGTACCAGACAACTTGAGAGAATTATGAATGAAATAGAAGAGAATCTAAATAGTTCAACCACTTGCCTGGTTTGTTGGCGTCCTCTGGCACCGCTCACGTCGTGGTGATCCTTCACCGTCGGCGAGGGGTTGTCACACATTCGCGTTAGCGAAGACGAGGAACAACCAATCAGGGTCGGGGGCGAGACGCGAGCGCGTACGATTGCCCACGAGCGTCGAACGAACCGAAGGGATGGCGATGCTCGTGCGAGGAGGGGGAGGCAGTGTTAGGATCAGGCTTGGCGGTGGCGGCGAGGATGAGGAGTCTGTCCTTGGCCTCGTCGTGGTTGCGGTTGTCGTCATCATCCGTGGAGAGGTTGATGCAGGAGCAGCGCTCGAGGGAGGCGAAGAAGGCAGAGGTGCCGCTGGTCGCCTAGCTCTTCATGGCTGCTGACGGTGAGGGGGTCAGCTGCTATGCTAAGGTTACGGTGTTGTAGGCAGGGTGAGGTAGGAAGTCGGGTGGCTGCAGTTTATAGGAGAGAGAGGTGATCAGACTGATGGTGGATTGATTAGCAAAAAAAATATAAGAGGTTTTTTTAAAAAGATGACACAACTTTATAATAGTAAAGTTTAGAAAAAAATTAGAAATAAGCGAAGTAGAAACTAGAAAGACTGGTGCTTTATAATAGAGGTATAGCTAGTTCACTGTCACTCCGGACCCCGGCCGACCAGTTCTTCAATTTCACGCGTGCTCGTAGTCCCAAGCAGGCGTGGGGCAGGTGGACACTGATGGCAGTCGTTGCAGCCAGTGGACCGTGAACACGATGGTAGTAGTACGTGGACAGTGAAAGGGCGACGCTTGGTCGGGTGGAGCGGAGCACGCTGTAAAATGGTTAAGATTAGTATGTTATTTTTCTAAAGTCTTTTTTCTAATTGCCGTTCGCATTTTTTTTCCTGTCTCTGACGGAAAAAACACCTGCTTATATATCGTGTATACAGTAGCATCGTGAGTATCGCCAACTGGCGTGCACACCCAACACGGCATCGTTCGTCAAAATTTATCGTGTGTACGGTAGCGACACACCCAACACGTAAGTCGTCGTAGCTTAATTTGACTCTGTATCAGCCCAAGTTTGGCACCTACTTTCCCCCACGTGGCCCGCACCATTGCGTTGCGCCCCGTTCCGCGTTGATTTTGTCATGGACCCTGAAGAATCAGATTTTTTTTCCTCCGGTTGCTGTAACTACTTATCTATTGACATTCTTTAAAAATGCTTATGGGAATATGATTTACGTGCATATTTCTAACGATAAGGGTGCCGCGTGTGTTGCTTCTTGATTCGAGAAAAAATAGCGGCTAGGGAGCCGAGATGAGACTAGTTTTCGATTGGCTACTTACCGCTATGTCACGCCACATCACCTATTCGACCCTCGTTAGCCCTTTTCTATCAACAAATAAGATTTTTTAGCCAAGCCAGAAATTCACCACCGAGGGGATCGAACCTGGGACCTGGATGTGCTACTCGGAAACCTTAACCATTACGTTAAAGGCCCTTTCGTATTTGGTGCTTTTACATTGAGCATATCAGTGAACAATGTCAATTGGTTGAACACATTGACGTCGTTGTTTGACCCCACTGCCATAAAAAAATATGCCAAATCCACAAGTCATACAAGGCACCATATTGTGCATGATGGTCAGGGATCCGATGTCCCCTAGTAAATGTCCTTTTCATCCAACAGGATAGTTTCTCTCCTTTCAACGCATACAATATATACTCCCTATCATACCAAGAAATCTCCTCTCCTCCCCTTAGTTAAAAGACGCCCAAGATCATCAACAAGGGACAATGACTATACTCCTAACTAATCATAAAATAATCTCCCTATAGAAATGTTCAAGGCACATTAAGACCAAGCTTTTCCCATTTTAATATACCTAGTAATAGAGTCAACCCTACTGTAGGTGAGATGTGGAAAGTAGCGGCACATTTTTGGTGGGAGAGAATCCACTGCAGTTGAGTGCATCGATTCTAGAGTGAAATCGAGGAATGCTCACCTAACAAATTTGAAGAAAAGGAGACTTTTTTATATGTGGTACCTTCAACAAAAGTAGATCAAAGGATAAACACGTGAGTCATTGAAGTAGTCTTGCATCAGTCGACAATGGGAGGCTTTAGGATACCGATCAATGTAGCTCCACTGTTATGTCCTTTAGCTCCCTCTCGTTGAAAGTTTGATATACCATATCGAGTACACCTCATCTTTAGTCATCTCAACGTTAGAGTCCAAGGAAGACACGATGAGAGTGATTTAATGGAGTGAAAGAAAAGTGGTATGAGTGAAATAAAAAGTGGTAGGAGTGACTTGGAGAGTGAGTGATGTGAATGCACACTGTTGGGATGGAGACTTAACTAGACCTCGATTGACCCTTCTTTGATCCCGCCCCATGTCGAAGGCTAACATTTTTTTGAACGAAAGCTCGATACAATACCACTGCAAGGGACTTCGCCTCTAGAGCTCCGCGACAATCTTGAATGGACAACCAATTTGGTTAGCTAACTACGCTTGATGCGATTTTTCATGCAATTTAGATAAGAGATACCTCTACAACCGCCAGATTCGCGTCAAGTTTATAAGCTTGTCACTCTTGATAAATCAAGTCAAATTTGATCTATGGGGTATTTTTATAACTTTCCATAGGTCTTGTGCAGTTAGCATGAGCAAGGTCGAGGCGTTGTATGAGCTGTTCACGAAGATCAATAATGTTGTGATTGATGATGGGCTGATCAACAAGGGTTGTGAGTGATTGCTGTTGTTTTCTTTCTTCTCTAAGGAAAATGAATACAACTTTCTTGCTTTATGTATGTACATCTAATCATGATGAGTAATATGGGTTATGGTACTCTTGTCCGCCCATCCTTCAACAGGGGTTTTAGTTGGTGTCGTTCAAGACTAATAAGGAGAGTTTGTCTGCTGATCGGGTAAGGCTATGTTGCACACTATTCCTGTTATGTTGTTTGTATTTTGTAGCTATGAAATGAAAAAATATTATAGCACTGTTAGTAGTATTTAGTCATGATCAAGTATTTGCTGATTGAAGTTATAATATCAATAAGATAAGGCTGCACTCTTTTAACTTGTCCCTTTTATACAAAGACACAGTTCATACTCACAAAGACTTGCATTCAAACAATATGAACCCACGTATTCTCTGCTTTACACACACACCTGCCAACCAAAATTTTTAATAATGAAATAATCATTTATGCCTACTGTGTTCATATGTCAATGTCCAATGAAAAATAGTGTCAGATCCTATGGATGCTTACTTTCTTTCTAGTTAGTATGACAATGCATTGATATAACAATTGTCATTGTTGTTGCAGGTATTTGGCTTATTTAATACAAAACACAATGAGATTCTTGGATTTCAAATATTTGCTCGCGCGCTCTCAGTATTTCATCCACTGCTCCCCTGGATGAGAAGATTGGGTGTAAGTTTGTGATACTTAAGGCATATGCACAATTTGTTTTATTCCAAAATAAGGCATGTACATAACAGCAAACTATGTTGATGTGGTCAAGATGAATAGTATAATTCAAAAAAATGAATGCTGCCATAGCGCTAGATGATACTGAGCGATATAACTTGAAATGTCACAACTAATGTTAGTGCCTTGACTCACGAGATTAACATCATAATGTGTTACTACTTACAACTACCTACTGTGTTTTTCGCTACACAATCCGTATATGGCAGTCAATGATGCAAATTTCTTCTGAAAAATCAACAGATGCGAACATAGGAGTGATTCTTGGTTAACTTTCTCCCACAGTGCTATACCTAAAACACAAATATCTGTTCATTTCTAATTTTGGAATTTATTGTTCGCTTAGCATAGCCATTGCTAGATGTGCAATGTGGGATTATAGACAAGAATCCATGCAACAACAATGACCAATTCTGATAAAGTAGTTAGTGAATATGACAACATGTGACTCTAGCTGACACTAGCATGAGTTCTTGACTATTGGTGACTTGGGCAGGTTGCATTGTGGTGACCTTTGAGTTTACTTGTGATAAGAACAGAGTTGGTGGGGAAATGTAACACCCCGTCCACTCTCGGACCGACGATACTTACTCCTAGCAGCTCTCTAGGATTATATATTGTCCCTATAGACCAACATGAGTCTTTTGTGCGCACCCGAGAAAACTTCCCCGTCGATCACCCATCCCAAATTGCTCCAACCCAAGCACACTTAACTTGGAGGTTCTTTCGAGATAGGCTTCCGAAAAAGAAGATGCACATTGTTGGTATGGATACTCTATTAATTCTATTAAGTCTTGGGCCAGGATATCACCATCTCAGGGGCCAGGATATCACAATCCACCCCACTTAGAAGACCGGTGTCCTCATCGGTCAACCCCAATCCAGAAATCTACCCTCTTAGTCACGTCTGTGTGTCTAGTGTCGTCATATGCCATGCCATGTGACCACTCCAGGCCCACATGCGCCATGAGCCATATACCCGAAACCCTAACCCACACACGCCCGTGAAAACCGCAAGGGTCGGCTCTGATACCACTTGTAACAACCCATCCACTCCCGGACCGGTGGTACTTACTCCTGGCAGCTCTCTAGGATCATATAGTGTCCCACAAAACAATGAGTCTTTTGTGTGCGCTTTGTCCTCACTCATTCGCACCCGAGAAAACTTCCCGGTTGGTCACCCATTCCAAATTGCTCCAAGCCAAGCATGCTTAACTTGTAGATTCTTTCGAGATAGGCTTCCGAAAAAGAAGATACACCTTGTTGGTATGGATACTCTATTAATTCTATTAAGCCTTTGGCCAGGATATCACCATCCCAAGGGCCAGGATATCATAGGAAACTAACTTGTGATTGGAACATGTTTTACAAGGAAAACTAAGAATTCTATATGGTTAGCTGTTATATGAGTATTTGCATTGTTTCTACAGCCAATAAGAACTAGAAAAAAGAAGCATGGTATATCTATAAGTATATTCCTTGCTAAACAGTTCTTGGCAACGTTTGAGAAATGTTTTGCTCAATACACGTTCTAACACTGTCACGCTAATCTACATGTGACCCTTGCTGTTAGATGTTCCGTTGCTCTGAAGTACACTCCAGTGTGTGCTCTTTTCTCCCTTCAAGTATAAGCTTTTGAACCTGCTCTCTCTGTGTGTCAAGCATCAAGTGGATAACACCACAAGTTATCTACAACCTAGACAATGTCTTGTCCAAATGAAACATCTATTGCATAAACCTATATTTGGACCACGGTTTACAAAACTGTTTACTCTGCGAAAACCGCTACCCATAGGTAACGATTTACCGACGGTAAACCGGTGGAAACCGGTAAAAACTGGGTGGCTTGACCAATTCAAATTAATTTGAATTCGAATAGGTTTACCGGCGAAAAACCGCTCTAAACCGCTGGTTAACCGCGAAATGAACCAGTTTTTGTTGTTTTTACAGAAAAATGGAAAATTTTGACAAGATTTATTTGTAGTTTGTTCAATTCACATTGCACAGTAAATATTAATTGAACCACACGACATGTGTTCACCAAAATAACATACAACATACATATGCAACCACAAACTCCAGTTCTCATGCAACAAACAACCAGCGAACTTTGCAATACTCAAATACAAGTTCTTTTACAACTATCCAACAAGGCAACGACACATAGGTCGACTTATTTCACAATACTCAAATGTTCATTTTGAATCATAGTGATAGTACTCAGGCATGTTGGAAGGATCGTGACATTGTTCCAATCCGTCATAGTGATAGTGATAGGTCTATGCAAAATGTCACACTCGGTTTTAGATGGCAAACCGAATGCGAACCATGTACGTCCCAGGATCAGCAATTCACGTACACAGTAGTTACATAACCGGACATCATCACACAATGCTCGAATAATAACATAAAAGATAGTAATAGTCGATTACATCATGATGTCCGAGACATCCACATAGTCATTAACAATTATCAAAGTGCGAAAATGAAACATAGATAAACACGGCCTTCACAGGCAGCCGACTGGGGGTTTGCCGCTAACCCACGCCTAGAACTCATTGTACTCTTGGAACTCCTGGAAGTCCTCCTCCACAGCTTCATCTTCTCCTGAGCAGTGGTTGCAACGTGGACAACCTGGGGGGTTGGTGTGTAAAGCAAGGGTGAGTATGCATCAACATACTCAGCAGTTGTCCCATTTAGCTGTAGTGGACTAGCTTTATGTGGGGTTAAGTCAAGCAGTTGCTTTTAGTTGGTCATGTTATTATTACTAGTAGAGAGCCAAGTTTTAGCATTAACCCAAGTTGTTAACCCAAAAGTACCCTTTCCAAACGGAAAGAATACCAGAAAAACATTACCATAAGCATAATCAAAACCATCATACTTGTCACCACCTGTAAACCAAACATCTCTGATCAAAGTATCTCTAATCAATGGAGCTTCTTGGCCGCTCATAACCGTGAGCACGACTGATATATCAGTTTCATAACACTCTGTAGTGGTTGCGCACTTTACCCACAAGCCGTGATTCCCTTTTGCCTCGGGCCGATCAAACCCTTAAACACTACCAAGGTGAATAGGCAGGGTTTCACTACGTAGCCTTTACAAAGATTCCCTGAGGCTATGGCCGCCCATTAGGTTTCCTAAATGTACCACACTCCTCCCCAAGGGGCAATCCACCCTCGGTAGAGCGAGCCGCATACACCGAGCCCCATTGATGACACGACGGTGAAGCAAACTACACCCCAGTTTCTCTAATTATTCAACTAAGGGCGTCCTATACCACCCTCATGGTTGCATTGTTTTCCCGGACGGTCATCCAACAAACCAGTTCTTACGGAGAGGCGCTCGAGAAACCGCTCGAGTCCCCTTAAATGTCACAATATCATCATCATAATCAAAAGGGAAAATAGCGTATCATAAATAATCTCATCATGTTCATTGATTAGGGTGAAGCACTAGCATAAAGCTAAACTAAAATAATCCAACCCACATAGGTAAACAAGGACATGATAAACAAAGATAGTCAATCCTTAGGTATAAATTGTGTAAATGCAGGGAGTGAATTATAATGAATAGGACATAGATGGGTCAAGGGACACATGCCTTCACCAACCAGCTGCTGCTCAGTGTCTTCAACTGCAACTCCTTCGGACTCCGTCCATGGACCGTTATCTTTGCGAGCGCAACTAAACATTCACATCTTAAATAAAAAAACAAACAATACACCATACAAGGAAACAGATCAATTAATCATGCGCATGACATATGACTAGCGCTTACGACCGTATGAGAAGTAAACAAGGATGACATAGCCGTTATTACGATCGATGACTTCTTATACTCATGTTAAGTGAAAAATGAACCGAAACGCTTAATTTAATGTAGTTTCTTTAATGGACATTCACTATAGGCGTAAATAAAGTTATTACTTAATCCCGATTAACTCTACACTTAACTAACATGTCGCTACCTGACGCAATTTAATTAGCCGAGCGATTCTAGGTAGTGCGGGGTGTCCCCGCGCGACATTACGCACAAAAGGAAAAATAAAGCATGTGTGCCGTTATGCAAACGACGCCACACGCCACTGCGCACGGAGTCGCTACGTGCTTGGTCGCGTTGGTGGCTGCGCCGTGCCGCGGGCCAAGCTGGCCGCACTGGTGAGCGAGCAAGCCGCGCCACGCTGGCCGCACGCGCGCCGTAGGCGAGCGAGCTACGCAGGCCGCGCAGGCGCGCCGGGCCAGCGGGAAGCGAGGGGGCCGCGTCGGCCGCTGTGAGCTGGTCGCGTAGGCCGCTGCGTGCGCGCTGCGGGCCAAGCTGGCCACCGCGAGCGAGCCGCGGGCCACGCTGGGGGCCAGGCCGCACCGCGCGCTGCAGGCCGCGTGCCGTGGGCGAGCTGGGCGCCACGCGCCGCGCCGCGCTGGAGCCATGGGCCATGGACGAGACGAGAGGAGAGGAGGAGGGGTTTACCTTGGACGAATGACGGTGAACGACGGCGCTCCAACGGGGACGATCGTGGAGGAGCGGGAACCGACGTCCGGGGGAGAGAAAACCGCAAGGGAGAGAGAGAGGGATGTGGGTGCACACATCGCGGGGAGGGGGATGGAAGAGATGAGCAGCGTGGGGGGAGTTGATGCCATGGAAGGCGGGCCCCATGGGCAGCGGCGACGGCAAAAACCGCCCGCTCGCTTGCGCCGGGTGGGCCGCGAGGGCACGCGCTCGCCCATGGGCCGAGGCGTGGTGGGCCGCGGGGGCACCGGCCAGGTGGGTCGAGGGGGGGGGGGGTTGAGTTTTCCTTTTTTATTTTCTGTTTTAGCTCTAATTTCTTACTGAATGCATGCTTCACAAATTCACTCAACAAACAAAAATAGATGCATGATCCGGCATGATGCAACAACCAAAAGAATCATTTCCAGGGTTTACTAATACACGATATCGAGTTAACTCTCGCTAGAACTTTGAAAAAGGACAAGGCATAGTGAGAAGGAAATGGAAAAGGAAAGGTAACACCCGAATTTGCTGAGTATCGGAGAAAGAAAATTTTACCTCTCAAATTCATGGCTTTACACAAAATATGAGATACATTAGCGAGAAAACAAGAACGACAAATAAATACTTATCCACAAAGCGAAAAAACATACCGGTATGTGTGTTTGGTGTTTGTGTATTGCATGTGCACCTCACCAAGTGTTGGACTTTTCTCCTGATCAACAAATCTTACAAACTGTAGGATCTAGGACACCGGCTAGAGGGGGGGGGGGTGAATAGACGGTTTTGACTAAAAACAACAATACTAAGTAAATTTAATCAATACAACAAGAGGAATAAATTTACTAGTGTCAATAAGTAAACAATGTATGAAAGACAACTACGGAGATTGAATACTTGAAGAACAATAAGCAAAACACTAATCAATTGCAAGGCAATAAGTAATGCTAGAAGGAATAGACACCGAAATTTATCCCGTGGTATCGGTGATTTGCCGATCACCCCTAATCCACGTTGAGGTGGACTTCAAGCTCTCACTTGCTCCTCTATCAAGACACGACTTGATCTTTGAGCCAAGTGGACAAGAAATCACTCAATACCTCGATTCCACTAATGTCACCTTTGCCGCTCCGGCGAGGTAGGCGCGAACCCCTCACAATCAACACCGCGGCTTCTCCACAATCTTCTTGGAGAGCTCGACGGAGACAATCACCCGAGCCGTCTAGGAGGCGGCAACCTCCAAGAGTAACAAGCCAACGACGCTTGCTCGGTGTACCACCTAGTGCCTCAAGAATCACCAAATGATGCAAATGCACTAGGAACCCTCAATCTCTCACTAGAATGCAATCTCAAGCAAAGAGTGTGAGAGAGTGAGTTGGAGGATCACAAATGAGCTCAATGTGTGCAAGGAATGGCCAAGAGAGGTCTCTTACACGAGCTACCCTTCTATTTATAGTCCCCCATCTAAAACCAACCGTTATGTGCAAAAGGGGGTAGTTCTGCGCACACGCGGACCGTCCGCGCCCTAGGGCCGGACGGTCCGCCGTACATCATAACGACTATAATGACCGTTGGAACATGTCAGAGCTGACTCAAAAGGTGGGTCCGGACAGTCCGCCCTTCAAGGCCGGACCGTCCGCGACCTGGCAAATTCAAACACCCGAGCCTCGGATCAAACGGAGTTAACACACGCGGACCGTCCGGCTATAAATCCCGGACCGTCCGCGACCTGAGACAGTACTGTCCGGACTGGTCCCCCGGACCGTCCGTAGTACAAATCTATAAAAACACACAGTCCCTGTCCAAAAACGAGTTAGACACATGCGGACCGTCCGCCCCTCACAGGCGGACCGTCCGCCTATAATTCAGGGACTGACCCGAAGCCACCTTCCTTTGGTCAGGACTGCGGACGGTCCGGCCCTAAGGCCCGGACGGTCCGCAGTACAATAGAACATAGTGTCAACACAAATGGTCAGACTTCGGACCCCTCTGGTGGATCGCGGACGGTCCGCCCCTAAGGCCCGGACAGTCCGCGCGTCCAAGACTTCGCAATTTCAAACATGCTTTTGAAAGAACTTTTGACTTGCGAAATGTGAAGCGCTGTTAGTCCTCATGCAAATGCAACTACTTGATGCTCTATGAGGCACTAAGTTTTACACAGATCTGAGTCATTGACCCCTCTTAATAGTACGGCTATCTAGCCTACTAATCCGGTCAGGTATCTTCTCTAAACTCCTCATGACCGGCAAAAGTGAAACCTATATTATACCTTTCCCTTCATCTGATCCACAACCAATGCGTATGATCCTTCAACATTTCCTGTTCTATGTGGTCCAACCCTGCATTCTTATTTCTCCAAGAATCGTTAGTCCACAAACAGTTGTCATTAATTACCAAAACATTACCAAAGGGGCCTAGATGATTCACAAACTCCCCCTTTTTGGTAATTGATGACAACACCACATGGTATATTAAAGAGAAGTTTAGTTTCTCCAAATCTCTCTCATACCTAAGGTATAAGATAGATTTTGGAGATGAGTTTCATAGGACTTATCTTGATTTGAAGTTCTGTCCAAGAGATAGATAAATCCCAATAAAAACTCAGTATGCAAGAAAGGCTCCCCCTAAGTGTGTGCAGGATTATCTGAAGTTGAAGATATAACACACATAATATATTGGAGCTTGATGGAGACTTTCCTACAATCATGGTTATCGAGGCATACAAGAGATGATCCGTAGAGTGAGCGCAGCAATTATAATCACATCTCGATTAACCACACACAGAGTAATTTGAACTAAAACATAGTTCATCCCACAGAATATTACAGATAATAGTCCACAGACATATGACATAGAGTTAATAGATCAAACCAGTTCCAAGTGCGTAAGACATAAACTAATGCAAGCGGCATGAAAAAGGTAAAATGCATATGCATGGTCTTAATGTCCACATAGAACCACCAACTCCCCCTGAAGGAGACGCCAGACAACTTCTCTTCCACTTCTCTCCCCCTTTGGCATCAATTGCCAGAAAGAAGAGGCCTCACTGATCACTCGGCGGAGGATGCATGTTGTAGTAATGAGTGCTGAAGGTGTCAAACAGGGAGGAGAACTGGCCAAAGTCCTGCTGGAGCTGCTGCTGCCTCTGACTTATATCATGCATGTTGTCATTTGTAGAAAGATTGTCAAATTGACTGGAGAGAGCACCCATGTTATCTTGAAAACTTTGTTGCATATTATTCAGCCTTGACATGATGGGATCAGTAACATTGGTGTGAATTTGATCACGAAAGTCAGAAAATTCAGAGTTGAGCGCATCCCAGTTACTGTCAAAGCGAGACTGCATGTCATCGAGGCGGTGATCCACATGTGACATCAACCCCTCAAAGCGAGTATCAATATGAGTCTCCAGCCCTTGCTGCATATTGTGAAAATAAGGATCAAAATATCCTGGAGCAGGCTCCCAATAGTGCTGAGGCTGAGGAGGAGGTGGAGGAGGAGGCATCTGCTGGCCAACATTAGGAGCTGCTCCACCCTCATAGCCAGGGTCTTCCTCATCATCGGGGAAGGGAGTGAGCGGCCTGGTGAGAAACCCTATCTCATTCTTAAAAGGCCTGAATGGAGTGTGAACAATCTCGCATGGGCCCTCAAATCTTGTCTTGGATTTGATGAGAGCCATAATGTAAGGAGCATATGCCAGATTTTGATTCTTATCCATTTTCAAATCATTAAGCTGCCTCATCATGAAAAGAACAATATTCATGACTTCACCATTCATGATGTGCTGGATGATGTTCCAGAACTTATCCCGTATTTTACTCTTATCACCACTCTTGGGAAGAATGGTGACTCTGGCAATCTTGTTGATTACAGCAGGATGATGTCTGAGTCCTGCTGTCTCGCCAAACCTCCTGGGTATACCGAGCCTGGCTGGCTCATAAAACTGCACAAAATCTTCAAAATTATCTTCAGTATAAAGATCCAGCCCAGCAGAAATGGTGCCATAGTCCAGACTGTTGGCAGCGGCAAAGTCAGCAAAAGAAGCAGAATAGCGCTTGAAGCCAGTCATCCAGGTGATAGATTCTTCTGCAATATCAATCTCCGAGGTAGCCAGGAATTGCTTAACTGCCATTTCATTGAAATCGGTGCGTTGCCCCATAAACTGATATAATCCACATGTTTCAAATTTGGGGATGAGACCCTCCATTACTGATTGACTGAGCAAGAAGGACCAATCAATTACCTGATGCTTGTGAAAATTGGTATCCACCAGGGTGCCCCAAAAGACATCAAACTGCAGCTGAGTGTGGAAAAACTGGATATTTGTATCAGATGGCAGAGCATACTGGTTCACAGTCCGTCTAGAGCAGTACTCAGCCATAGAAAATCTCCGCTTGGGATAAGTCCATCCTTGGATATCAATGGGGTAATCAGGATGAACATGAGGAAAATCTTCAGCATCCATGGATTCAGTGCCCCCAGCTGAGGATTGGGCCTCGGAATCAGTGGTCGGTGTATAGTCATCATCATTGCCACGAGGGCACTTGGATTTAAAGCGACCTGCAAGTTTCTTGCGGAGACCACCAAAACCACTGCAACAAGGTGACAGACATCCATAGATAAATAATTGATACCAATCACCACTTATAAAAAGGAATGGAATGGTAATGCTCTGCCAGGGTCCGGACGGTCTGCGCTAGGGGGCCGGACTGTCCGCGCCAGAGGCCCGGACGGTCCGCGTCCACCAGGCGGACGGTCCGCGACCGACCAGGGGCGACTCCAAGAACCCTAGCCGCCACAAGTGTTCAATTTGATGTTTTTGCAGATAATACCCAGCCAAACAAGTTCAAAATTTTGCATATCATTCACATTGAAGAGAACTATCAATCCCACCAATCAGATTTTGAAACCCACTGCTCAATTTCAGATCAGAGAGGGAACCCAAATAATCTCAAAATTGAAGAAATTTGATGAAATCCACAAGATTTGAAGATACCGTGATGAAGACATGTTGAGGGAATGTTGCCACAAGCTGTCGGACTGTCCGCGCACAACTTCACTTCACCGTCCGCGCACACTCGACACAGGAGAGTATTTGGTGAGAAGAGAGCTAGAGAGAACAAGCGAATGAGCACAACTGGCAAGTCTGCGGCCACTGCCCCTTTTTCTGTCCTGTCGCGGACGGTCCGCGCTGGGACGGCGGACGGTCCGCGCCCTGATGATCTCAGACGGTCTGCGAGGCTGATCGGACTGTCCATTTCCTGATGCTGCGGACGGTCCGCGGTCCATGGGCGGACGGTCCGCGGCCTGATACTCATTTTTCCAATTGCTGTCCACTTTCTGATTTTGAATTCCGAATCCGAATTGATGCTCATATATGGACATTTTGACCAATCCAAGAGTTGATATGCATGCATATACATATGATGTAATTGAGTAATGCATGATTTTTGAATTAAACTATCTAGAGCAATTAGAAATGAAAAATGCACAAATAATACCAAATAAATAGCATAATGAGCATATTGAGACCCGAGTTGCAATACGACACATGTGTGATCAACTTCAAGCCACATTTGAGATATCGATCACATTCATTTCACTTCTTAGAGAACAAAATCTTGTTTCATCCAAAGGTTTTGTAAAAATGTCTGCTAATTGATCATCCGTGCCAATGGAATAAATAGAGATATCGCCCTTGCCAACATGATCCCTTAAGAAGTGATGCCGTATATCAATATGCTTGGTTCTTGAGTGTTGGACCGGATTGGTAGCCAATTTTACCGCACTCTCATTATCACACATGAGAGGCACATTCTTGAAAATAATTCCATAGTCCAATAAGGTTTGTTTCATCCATAATAGTTGAGCACAACAATTTCCGGCCGATATATATTCCGCCTCGGCGGTAGATAGAGCAACCGAATTTTGTTTCTTAGAAGACCATGAAACAAGAGATCTACCAAGAAATTGACAACAACCGGAGGTGCTTTTTCTATCAACTTTGCACCCCGCATAGTCCGAATCCGAATATCCAATTAATTCAAATTGAGCACCTTTGGGATACCATAGACCAATATTGGGAGTATACTTCAAATATCTTAGAATTCTTTTAGCGGCCTTCAAGTGAATCTCTCTAGGAGAAGCTTGAAATCGAGCACACATGCATACACTAAACATAACATCGGGCCTAGATGCGGTAATATAAAGCAAACTACCAATTATTGAACGATAAAGTTTTTGATCAACCATAGTACCTCCTTCATCTAAGTCTAGATGACCATTTGTTGCCATTGGAGTCTTGATAGGCTTAGCATTTTCTAAACCAAACTTCTTGAGCATGTCCTTCAAATATTTGGATTGACTTATAAAAATTCCATCTTTCAATTGTTTGATTTGAAGGCCAAGAAAGAAGCTCAATTCTCCTATCATAGACATTTCAAATTCTTTTGACATCATTTTTCCGAACTCCTCACAAAATAATTCATTAGTAGATCCAAAAATAATATCATCAACGTAGATTTGACAAACAAATAAATCTTTGCCAATTCTTTTAGTGAATAGAGTAGTGTCAACCTTCCCAATTTTGAAGTCTTTGGAAAGCAAGAAATCCCTAAGCCTTTCATACCAAGCGCGTGGAGCTTGCTTAAGCCCATAGAGAGCTTTAGAAAGCTTGAACACATGGTTAGGTCTTTTGGGGTCCTCAAAACCAGGAGGTTGTTCAACATACACTAGTTCACTAATCTTACCATTTAGGAAGGCACTCTTTACATCCATTTGGTAGAGCTTGATATTGTGTGCACAAGCATAAGCAAGTAGAATCCAGATTGCTTCTAATCTTGCTACGGGAGCAAATGTCTCCCCAAAATCCAATCCCTCAATTTGAGTATATCCTTGTGCAACTAATCTTGCCTTGTTTCTTACTACCACACCATCTTCATTGTGCTTATTGCGAAACACCCATTTTGTACCAATAACATTGTGGTTCTTTGGTCTCTCAACAAGCTCCCAAACTTCATTTCGAGCGAAGTTATTTAATTCTTCATGCATTGCATTCACCCAATCAACATCAAGTAGAGCTTCATCTACACGGTTAGGTTCCATACAAGATACAAAAGAGAAATGTTCACAAAATGAAGCTATGCGAGAGCGAGTTTGAACACCCTTACTAATATCACCCACAATTTGATCAACCGGGTGATCCTTCACAATGGAATGATGAATTCTTGATACCGTTTGATAATTGCTTGTTGAAGCATTAGGAGGAACCGAAGGTCTTGAAGTACCTTGATCATGAGTATCCATGGTTTCATTGAGTTGTTGGCTTTGGTGATCTTCCTCATTTATAGTTGAGGATGAAGGATGACAACCACACTATCTTCATCATCATCTTCCTTTGGTTTTATTTCACCAATGGTCATTGTTTTCATTGCATTTATCAATTGAGTTCCCCCAACATCATCGAGATTTTCACTCTCATCTTGAGACCCATTTGTTTCATCGAATTCAACATCATATGCTTCCTCAATAATACCATGAGTTTTGTTGAAGACTCTATAAGCCTTACTATTTGATGAATATCCAAGAAGAAAACCCTCATCACATTTCTTCTCAAATTTAGAAAGCCGGCTCCCCTTTCTCAAAATATAACATTTGCAACCGAATACCCTAAAATATGAGATATTTGGCTTTCTACCAATGAGCAATTCATATGGAGTTTTCTTCAAGAGCTTGTGACAATATAGTCTATTTGATGAATGACAAGCGGTATTTATTGCCTCGGCCCAATAAGAATCCGATATATTATATTCCGCTAACATAGACCTTGCCATATCAATAAGAGTTCTATTCTTTCTTTCAACAATACCGTTTTGTTCCGGGGTATATTTGGAAGAGAATTCATGTTTGATACCCTTGTCATCACAATATTGATCAATTCTTGCAATTATGAACTCCGACCCATTATCACTTCTAACCTTTTTGATGTCAAAGTCAAATTGATTTTGAGCCAATATAGCAAATGACTTGAATGTTTCAAACACATTGGATTTGTCTCATAGAAAATAAACCCAAGTAAATCTTGAATAGTCATCCACAATCACAAGACAATAAGAATTACCACCAATACTTACAAAAGATGTGGGCCCAAATAAATCCATGTGAAGTAATTCCAAAGGTCGATGAGTGGACATTTGACTTTTATTTGGATGAGTGTTTGCCACTTGCTTACCGGCTTGACAAGAGCTACACAATTTGTTCTTTTCAAACTTCACATCTTTTAAGCCTCGAACTAAGTCATGCTTGGTTAGCCGATTGAGTTGCTTCATCCCAACATGACCAAGTCTTCTATGCCATAACCATCCTAGTGAAGCTTTTGAGAATAAGCAAGTTGTGAGCTTTGCCTCATTAGATGAGAAATCAACAAGATAAAGATTTTCATGTCTAAAACCTTTAAACTTAAGATTGCTACCATCAACACTAGAGATAATAACATCTTCAACCGTGAAA
Source organism: Zea mays (assembly GCF_902167145.1). Lineage (NCBI taxonomy): Eukaryota > Viridiplantae > Streptophyta > Magnoliopsida > Poales > Poaceae > Zea > Zea mays. The sequence continues at coordinate 122,323,308 of NC_050098.1, read as the reverse complement.
TTGCAACAAAATCCTAAATCACATAATTGAGCTACGGAAAGTAAATTAAAATTCAAAGACTCAACCAATAGCACATTTGATATATAATGATCATTTGAGATAGCAATTTTACCCAAACCTTTAACCTTTCCTTTACGATTATCTCCAAATGTGATACTATCATAACTTGAGCAATCTTCCTCACTCATTTGGGTAAACATTTTCATATCCCCGGTCATGTGTTGAGTACATCCACTGTCCAACACCCAATGATTCCCTCCCGCCTTGTAGTTTACCTACAAAAGGAAATCAATCTCTTTTAGGTACCCAAACTTGCTTGGGTCCTTGGATGTTAGTGACCAAGGTCTTCGGTACCCAAATAGCTTTCTTTTTGTTTCCAACAATTGAAGTACCAACAAATTTAGCATGAACACCTTTTGCATTATGAGAAAGAACATAACAATGCTCAAAACAAGTGGAGGATACATTTTTGAACTTGGGACAATTTTTCTTAATATGTCCCTTTTTGTGACACTTGTGACACACTTTGTCACATTCTTTCACAAACAATGTCTTTTGCTTTACAAAAGCATTCTTTCCTTTCTTGGGAACATATCCAAGACCTTCACGGTTAAGAGAGCATCGTTGACTTCCCAATATGAAATCCAGTTTAGTCTTACCACCATATGCCTTTTCTAAGTCATGAGTTAGAGTATTTATTCTATCTACTAACACTTCATTCTCAACAATAATTTTTGATTCATCAAGAGCAATGTTATCATTGAGAGAAATTTTGCATTTATCACAAATAGAGTTAGTAGGTAGTGGTTCACTTGTAAGACTATCAAGTAAGTCACAAGTGACTCCAACATCCTTAGTGACCACCTCAACTTCATGCACAATAGATAATTTTTGAGCATCCGCAAGCTTCTCACAATTTTCTTTGAGATCATTGTGAGAGGTCTTGAGCTCCTCAAAAGACACTTGGAGGTTTTTATACAATTCCTTTAAGGTCTTAAATTTTTCTTTTTCTTTGTGCATGTAGTCATCGGCCTCACCTAACATTCTAACAAGATCATCATATGAATAGCCATCATCATCAACATCATCAATATCATCATCATCTTTTATATCATTTAAATCGGTGATGATTTTTACCTTAGCATCTCCCTTTACCATGAGACAATGGGGGGATGAGAAGAGTGAGGGAGCTTCCTTGATGGCAATTCCGGCATTAAGCTTGGATGAGGTGTCATCATCATCATCATCCGAGCTATCATCCGAGTCCCATTCAACTAAGTAGGCTTTGCCATCTTTCTTCTTGTTATAGTATTTCTTTTTCTTCTTGTCACTTTCATCTTTGCCCTTCTTCTTCTTGCTTGGGCAATTCATGGCAATGTGACCGGGTTCCCCACACTCAAAACATTTTCTATCATTGAAAGCATTTCTTCTAGAAGTTTGACCTCTTCTAGGTTGACCTCTTTTCATCTTCATGAATTTATTGAATTTCCTTACAAATAAAGCCATGTCACCATCACTCTCACTTTCATTTTCTTCATCATTGCTATCTTCTTTTTCAATTGCCTTTGAGGCCTTGGCTTTGAGAGCAATAGATTCATTTTTCACCTTCTTTGCCAAACTTAAAGCATCGGCTTGTGACTTCTTAAATATATCTTGAGTGAGAATTTCTCCCAATACTTCGGTTGGAGAAGTTGTAGATAGATCACTCCTTACTAGCATTGTCACAATAGTCTCATATTTCTCCGGAAGTGATCTAAGGAACTTGTGTGTGAAATCCACATCCGGTACATTAAAACCAAGTCCTTTGAGTTCATTTACTATCTCATTCAACCGATTGAACATATCGGATACACTCTCATCTTCTTTCATAATAAATTGCTCAAACTTCCCTTTGCACACATATAGTTTGGCACTCTTCACAATTGTAGTTCCTTCATGAATTTCCATTAGTTTTACCCAAATCTCATGAGCGGTTGTGAGATTCTTGATACGATTGAACTCATTTATATCAAGAGCATCATAAAAGACATTCATGGCTTGATCATTTGTGAGGATATTCTCATTATCACTAACGGATGGTTCATCTTCCTTCAATACAACAAATCCATCTCTAACAATTGGCCAAATTTTTCCACCCATTGCTCTAAGATGCATTGACATTCTTATTTTCCAATAATCATAATTGTTTCCATCAAAGTGCGGTGGCTTCCCAATGTGCACATTGTTGTTACTAGCCATTTTGTCCCACTCCGGGATGATTAGATCCACAAACAATGGAGTCCTCGGCTCTGATACCACTTGTAGGATCTAGGACACCGGCTAGAGGGGGGGGGGTGAATAGACGGTTTTGACTAAAAACAACAATACTAAGTAAATTTAATCAATACAACAAGAGGAATAAATTTACTAGTGTCAATAAGTAAACAATGTATGAAAGACAACTACGGAGATTGAATACTTGAAGAACAATAAGCAAAACACTAATCAATTGCAAGGCAATAAGTAATGCTAGAAGGAATAGACACCGAAATTTATCCCGTGGTATCGGTGATTTGCCGATCACCCCTAATCCACGTTGAGGTGGACTTCAAGCTCTCACTTGCTCCTCTATCAAGACACGACTTGATCTTTGAGCCAAGTGGACAAGAAATCACTCAATACCTCGATTCCACTAATGTCACCTTTGCCGCTCCGGCGAGGTAGGCGCGAACCCCTCACAATCAACACCGCGGCTTCTCCACAATCTTCTTGGAGAGCTCGACGGAGACAATCACCCGAGCCGTCTAGGAGGCGGCAACCTCCAAGAGTAACAAGCCAACGACGCTTGCTCGGTGTACCACCTAGTGCCTCAAGAATCACCAAATGATGCAAATGCACTAGGAACCCTCAATCTCTCACTAGAATGCAATCTCAAGCAAAGAGTGTGAGAGAGTGAGTTGGAGGATCACAAATGAGCTCAATGTGTGCAAGGAATGGCCAAGAGAGGTCTCTTACACGAGCTACCCTTCTATTTATAGTCCCCCATCTAAAACCAACCGTTATGTGCAAAAGGGGGCAGTTCTGCGCACACGCGGACCGTCCGCGCCCTAGGGCCGGACGGTCCGCCGTACATCATAACGGCTATAATGACCGTTGGAACATGTCAGAGCTGACTCAAAAGGTGGGTCCGGACAGTCCGCCCTTCAAGGCCGGACCGTCCGCGACCTGGCAAATTCAAACACTCGAGCCTCGGATCAAACGGAGTTAACACACGCGGACCGTCCGGCTATAAATCCCGGACCGTCCGCGACCTGAGACAGTACTGTCCGGACTGGTCCCCCGGACCGTCCGTAGTACAAATCTATAAAAACACACAGTCCCTGTCCAAAAACGAGTTAGACACATGCGGACCGTCCGCCCCTCACAGGCGGACCGTCCGTCTATAATTCAGGGACTGACCCGAAGCCACCTTCCTTTGGTCAGGACTGCGGACGGTCCGGCCCTAAGGCCCGGACGGTCCGCAGTACAATAGAACACAGTGTCAACATAAATGGTCAGACTTCGGACCCCTCTGGTGGATCGCGGACGGTCCGCCCCTAAGGCCCGGACAGTCCGCACGTCCAAGACTTCGCAATTTCAAACATGCTTTTGAAAGAACTTTTGACTTGCGAAATGTGAAGCGCTGTTAGTCCTCATGCAAATGCAACTACTTGATGCTCTATGAGGCACTAAGTTTTACACAGATCTGAGTCATTGACCCCTCTTAATAGTACGGCTATCTAGCCTACTAATCCGGTCAGGTATCTTCTCTAAACTCCTCATGACCGGCAAAAGTGAAACCTATATTATACCTTTCCCTTCATCTGATCCACAACCAATGCGTATGATCCTTCAACATTTCCTGTTCTATGTGGTCCAACCCTGCATTCTTATTTCTCCAAGAATCGTTAGTCCACAAACAGTTGTCATTAATTACCAAAACATTACCAAAGGGGCCTAGATGATTCACAAACTCCCCCTTTTTGGTAATTGATGACAACTCACCCTAGCGATTTCGGTAAACCGACCGGTTTACCGCCGGTTTTCACCGGCTTTGTAAACCATGATTTGGACCCAATGGCTGCAAAACTATGTTGTTTGGATAGTTATATAACATACATCCTTTCGTAACCATGACAAGACATATATCGCATTTCAGAGATGTATGTTGTTGCTCGTGATTTGTGCGGTCCATACGCCGATACTCCGTTCATGAAATACGTTGTCTCCAAAAAGGATTCTATAATGATATATCTTTTTATTCAGGGTATATTATAATTTTACAAAACTTTGTGGTTACGTGCTTGGCAAATTGCCCATTTTTTCACTTGTGATCAGCTTACGTAGTTTGTTCATTCGGTGCTGTCTTTACCAAATAATCAACAACACCTCGGTGGTGTCTTTACTCTTTAGTACTAGCCTTTTTTCACTTTTGATTAGCTTACGTAGTTTGTTCACTCGTCATTTTCTTTATCTTAGTTCATCGATGCTTCATTGAGTACCATAGACCTTAAGGTGTCGTTCGTGTGATGGAACCTCCCAAGTTATTAGGCCCACCTATAGTTGTCCTTGTCCAACGGACCTCAGACAACCCTACAGGTGCACCTGATCACTTGACAAGTTCGGTATCTGAATTTCTTACCTTCCCAAGAGCGTTTCACCCGTCACGCAGACATTACAATACATTGGAGATACGAAAGTGCGGAAGCAGTTACAATAACTTATTTTATTGAAAAGTAAGATAAAGTTATATAGTTACAGACCAGGACAAATATATGAGTGCAGAGTATTATTATTACATAACATGGGAGGCAAAAACCCCTCCCAAATAAACAGTAAAAGTTTTTCTTAATGGAGGACCTTTCCTCCCGCAGCTTTAGTCTTGGTTCTCTTCTTTTGGTACCACCTTTGAACAGAAGCAACAAAAGTTTGTTGCTTCTTCACCTAAAACAACATGGGACAAAGCCCTGAGTACGAAGTGTACTTTCGCAAGACTTACCCGACAAAGTAAAAGACTCTCAAGGATATGTTGGCTTTAAGGAAAGTCAAGGTAAGGCTTATCAATAATCAATGACTCTGTTTGCAGAAATGCTTACTAATAGTGGATCCTTAAAAATCCAATTTTAATTGTCAGGTTAAGTAAGATTACCTACATCTAGAGTTCTCTGTACCCTAGTTCAATCACTTGACCTATACTAGCCAATTTCTTAACAACCCTTCATCTTCACTGGATTGCTACGTATAGGGTAGAGACCAAGTCTTCATGTCCGCAAAGTTACGATGATCCGAATCGATTATACTCAGCTGAGGATCTCCAATCACACGACATACGTAGCACTTAACCCTTGCATATGTCAACTCGCTACCGGGGTTCTTAAGACCAGATCAAGTTCACGCCAACCGAGAGCACAGATACACCACCGTCCAGCCTCTTGCCACGGAGGGTACACGCTACTCTCGCAATCTCTCCACCCCCATTGTGTGTTATCTTATTCTGGTATTAGTCTGACCGAGGCAAAGCTTACCCATGACGAGGCATGTGACCAGTTAAAGGGTCCTCGGTCAGCAAGCCTACATCGACATGGTCCTTAATCGACTCAGACGGAGACACTACACCGAGACTCTCTTCTCGTGCAAGTCACCCGCCAGGTCTCAGCTTAATCATTTCAAACCCAAAGTTTGGTACCTGGCAGAGGTACATCTTTTCCGATGTTGAACCCATCATGGCCATGATGGATCCATCATCAAGTTTTATTTTCGAAAACATCCCACCCACTTTGCAACATCATCTTTTGTGAAAACAAAACATTTTGTTTTGCTAGAGCAGGGCTAAGCATAAGAAAAACCTTTTGTAAATTAGGGATTTAAGGAGAAGTACTCAAATCCAAGGAAGGAAATGCAGGAATGGGTTTAGCACACAACTCCTATCACCTAATGCATCAAGCAAGTGAGAAAGATTTTAAAAGGAACAAGGAGGTGGAAAATGCACCGGGGCTTGCCTTGTGTTACTGGTGAATCAGGCTCTGTTCCGTAGATATCAAAATAAAGACAGTTGCCTGCCTGATGTTCTTCAGGTGGTGGTGGTGATGAAGTCCTTGTCTCTTCAACTTCTAACTCCTCCTCGTTTTCTAAATATAGCCAATATAATAATGAATGCTCATGTGATGCTCATGAAGATGCAAAGATAATAAAAGTTTATTATCTAAGGTCTTGAATATAACATTCCTTCACGGATCTCCGAGAACTTAGGGTTTTCGGAGTCAATAGTGAAGTTCAAAGGGCAGGGGGCTAGGGTTTTGGGTTCTAAGTATCAAACATGGTCCAAATCATACCAAACTCTACCAAAGGCTTCTAAATATTATTTAGAGGTTACTTAAAAGTTTAGTGAATTTTGGATTTATTATTTATTCCCTAAAAATCCAGAAGTATGGTTTTTGGCTATTTTAAATGCTCTATAATTTCCTATTTGGACTAAAAATCATGAAACTATTTTTAATAAATACTATAGAAAATTAGAAACCTAGCAAAATTGGTTTGGTATTTTTATCATTATTCTATAATTTTCTAGAATTTCTTTAGCTCTGGCAGAAAAAGAAAAAAAAGATGGGAATAGTGCTGGACTGCAACCGGCCTAGGTCAGCCCAACATAGGCAGAAGCGCGCCCGCGTGCAACTTTGCACAGAAGACCATGTCTTTTTGAATAACCCAAACAGAGTTCACTGCACTATTTCTATGAGTCGCTGACAGTTATAGTTAGACCCCTGAACTTCTAATTCTTCACAGCGCCAAGTCCACGACATCGCTTGCGCGGAGACCCGAGCACCGGCGAGTTTGTACCCGCTGATTCACTCGATGTCCAGTGTTCTACTTTGGTTGAAACCAAATTCAGGGCCTAACAAACGTTTCCCCTAAACTAATTTCACGAATGGCGCTCTAATATGTTTTGTCCACGGTGACAGCGGCCACAACGGACAACCAAGCACGTTCCCGGTGATCTAAGAGGTCCTAGCTCAATTGGCACGGTCGGGGAGCAACAAGGGCACACAAGCACGCTAAAACGAGAGAACAGGGAGTATGAATGGACCTGGGTCTCGCTGACCCCGGTGAGGTCAATCCGAGCGGTGTTCTTGAGTGATTTGGGGGAAATGAGAAATTGGAGCTCTCTGGTGAACAATTGGAGGCACGACTTGCTAGCTTGGTGCGTGATTATCCTACGAACCCGACGGTGTGCTCAATTTATAGAGTCCCTGAGCGGTGGCCGGTGAATTGGACGAAGACGCGCAGCGGTCAGAGAAACAGGAAGTTACTGGCGCGCGTGATTGGTGTCCTATTACCGTGGCAAGCTCCCCAACGATGAACGAACGGCTACTACGAGTCACGGCGGCGCGGTTTAAAGGCTGGAGACGTGGCACAACCGCGGTGAGTATCGCAGATTCCGGTGACAGTCGTAAGGCCACGTCGCCGGTGTAAGGAACCGAGGGACAGCGTGGCCGCAGTACTTGAACCCATCTGCAATGAGATCTTTTTGCTGGCGAGCTCGATCCACAGCCCATACGCACGAATCACGGCGAGCAGTACTAATCCCGGCGAAGGGTCACCGACGTCCAGCTAACAGAATCTGTTAATCTTTTGGCTACTGTACCATCGCACAACCTATTCAGTTGGTCTGTCAGGGCTCTTTTGAGGGCAATTTGTGCCAAATTTTGTGTAGTGACCAGACTACCACTCTGCAGCAAAGTTGTAGCCTAATGATCCAGCTACAAACTTACAATAGCAACCATAGCCAAACTCTCACAAGATCATGGTTGAATTTTAGTCCAAAGATTACTCAATTACACTATCAGTCTTAATTCAGACTTAAGACAGTCTGACAGCTCGACTTTAGGCACACTTTTCTCCAATTTCTGTTCAGTCCCAATGCTTAGTCACTTAAGTAAAATTGTTCTCCTATCATAGCTCTACAAACTTGATGTGGTGACCTAGGGCAAAAACTTTATAACTTGGAAGATATAGGGCCCCAAAGTTGAGCCAATCCACTGAAATTAAGACTTAGCCAATAGAGTATAAATAGGACTTTTTGCAAATAAGTCCAAGTCTCAAGCTTTAGGTTGCAAATCCACATACTTGTGAACCATATGACTTAAGGTGCCTTAACTTCATGGTTTTTGCACTTTAGTCCAAAAGTGCACTAATTTTGCACTTAGCCCCCTAGGGTTTAAGTCTAGGACTTTCCAGGGTTCTTTTTAGGGTTTTTGATACTTCTAGGGTTTGGATGCTACTTAAGTTCATCCATGGTGACATTTTAGGACCAATCTCTAATGAGTTTTGAAGTTTTCCTCCTACTAGGCTTTGCTTGCCCTATTAAGCTCAATCTAGGGTTAAATATCCTACTCTAGGGTTTCACTTATAACATGTCACATCAATACAACTTGTTTGAACTTTTTGCCTAGTGAATGCATTCTAAATGTAACAATCACATGATATGCCAATGCTTATGATGTCATGCTCAAGTTTTAGTGATAGTAACACCAGGGGTGTTACATCCTTCCCCCCATAAAAGAATCTCGTCCCGAGATTAAAAGTTCTAGGGCAAGTAATGGAAAAGAAAATGCGACATATCTTTATTTCCTTATTTTTGGTACAAGGCAGGGGTGGTTTGGGGTTCATTCCTTTATTACAAATGTGCATACTTTACAAATTACATGAGGCTAAAAAGCCTGGGAAATTCTTTTCTAAAAAGTCCTGAGTTTCTTTTGTAGCCTCATCTTCTGTGTGTTGGTTCCACTGTATCTTGTAAAACTTGAGAGTTTCCCTTCGGGTAATTCTGTCCTTTTGATCCAAGACTCGAATAGGGTATTCTGAATATGTCAAGTCTGGTTCTAAGGCAACATCCGTTACTTCAATGGTTCGATCGGGAACCCGAAGACACTTCTTCAATTGAGATACATGGAACACATTATGTACGCAGACAATGTTTCGGGTAACTGGAGTCGGTATGCCACTGGTCCACATTGTTCAAGAACAGGAAAAGGACCAATATACCGGGGTGCAAGCTTCCCTTTTACCCTGAAACGTGATACACTCTTCATTGGTGAAACTTTCAGATAGACATAATCTCCAACTAGAAAGTACAAGGGTATTCGACGTTTGTCTGCGTAATTCTTTTGACGAGCTTGAGCTTCCTTCAAGTTATGAATTATTCGTTGAACTTTCTCTTATGTTTCCTTTACCATATCTGGTCTGAAGAAACTTCTTTCACCTGGTTCAGACCAGTTTAATAGAGTACGGTAGCGTCGTCCATACAAGGCTTCGAAGGGTGCCATCTTAATGCTTTCTTGATAGCTATTATTATATGAGAACTTCGCTAATGGTAAACATTCATCCCATTTCTGTGGGAATTTCAAAGCACAAGCTTGCAACATATCTTCAAGTATCTGATTTACCCTCTCAGTCTGCCCACTAGTTTAGGGATGATAGGCCGAACTGTGAAGCAACTTGGTACCCAGGGATTTATGAAGTGCTTCCCAAAACTTGGACACGAACTGCGGTCCGCGATCCAACACTATGGTCTTCGGAACACCATGCAAACTGAGAATACGGGCAATGTATAACTCTACATATGTGGCCACTGTATACTTTACCCTGGCTGGAAGGAAGTGGGCAATCTTTGTAAGTCCATCAATAATGACCCAAATAGAATCATACCCTTTGGTGGTCCTGGGCAATCCCACAATAAAATCCATACTAATATCCTCCCATTTCCATGTTGGTATAGGTAAGTATTGTAATGGACCAGCAGCTTTCATGTGTATGGCCTTGACACGTCTACAAGTGTCACATCTTGCCATATAGCGTGCAATTTCAATCTCCATCTTTGTCCACCAATAATGTTGTTTTAGATCATGATACATCTTAGTGCTTCTGGGATGAATAGAATAGCGACTAAGATGTGCTTCATCTAGAATTTGCTGGCGGATCTCATCATTTTTGGGCACCACTATGCAGTTGTTAAACCATACAACACCTTGATCATCTCTTCTGAAGCAGTTGGTTTTACCGGCCTCTATTTTCTCGTGAATGTGTTTTATTCCCTCATCACTTCTTTGTGCGTCAATTATTCTTTGTAGGATGACTGACTCAAGCTTCAAGTGATTTGAAGTTCCATGCTGAATCATTCCCAGGTTTAGCTTTTCCATTTCTTGGCATAAAGTAATGTCAGAAGTCTTCAGTGTCAAACAATGGCAGGAACCCTTGCGACTTAACGCATCTGCCACTACATTAGCTTTGCCTAGGTGATAGTGAATCTCTAATTCATAATCCTTGATCAGCTCAAGCCACCTCCGTTGTCTCATATTAAGCTCTGACTAGGTAAAGATGTACTTTAAACTCTTATGATCTATATAAATGTGACATATATTTCCCAGCAGATAATGATAATGACGCCATATTTTTAGGGCATGAACTACCGCAGCTAACTCTAGATCATGAGTTGGATAATGTTCCTCATGCCGGCGCAACTGTCTTGAAACATAAGCTATCACTCGTCCTTCTTGCATTAGAACACAGCCGAGACCACTTCCTGATGTGTCACAATACACATCAAAGGGCTTTTCAATGTCCGGTTGAGCCAATACCGGAGCAGTGGTCAATAATACTTTCAGCTGCTCAAAGGCTTCATTACATTTTGAAGGCCAATTAAATTGAATATCATTCTTCAATAAACTTGTGATTGGTTTCACAAGCTTGGAAACATCTGGAATGAATCGGCAGCAGTAACCAGCTAGTCCAAGGAAACTTCGAACTTGATGTACAGTGGTTGGGGGTTTCCACTCCAAAATATCCTTGACTTTGCTGGGATCCACCGCAATCCCCTTAGCAGATAATACATGTCCCAGAAATTGGATCTCCTCCAGCCAGAATGCGCACTTACTGAACTTAGCATATAACTGGTGTTCCCTTAAGCGCGTTAATACGATCCGCAAGTGCTGAGCATGCTCCTCTTCATTCTTGGACTATATTAAGATATCATCAATGAATACCACCACAAATTTGTCCAACTCGGGCATAAATACCGAGTTCATCAGATATGTGAAGTGGGCAGGAGCATTTGTGAGTTTGAATGACATAACCAGATATTCAAATAATCCGTACCGCATGGTGAATGCGGTCTTTGGTGTATCTTCGGGTCAGATACGGATCTGATGATAACCCGACCTGAGGTCAATCTTTGAGAATACCCGAGCTCCGGTAAGTTGATCAAATAGAATGTCAATCCGGGGAAGAGGGTACTTATTCTTGATGGTGACCTCATTAAGGGGTCTATAATCCACACACATCCGTAGTGTTTGGTCCTTCTTCTTGAAAAAGATGGCTGGACAACCCCAAGGTGATGAACTTGGTCGGATGAATCCTTTTTCAAGTAGATCTTGTAATTGGGTCTTGAGTTCTGCCAGTTCATTTGGAGGCATTCGGTACGACCTTCTAGAAATAGGAGCCGTACCGGGCTTCAACTCAATCACAAATTCTACATCTCTTTCTAGAGGCAATCCAGGCAGATCTTCCGGGAAGACGTCTGGAAACTCACATACTACCGGAATATCTTAGATCTCCAGTATGATGGCTTCATATACTCTGCCAGTTGGTTTAGCTGGAATGGCTACGGGGATGGACAAAAGAACCTCTTCTTGGCCATAACTCAACCTGATGGTTCTCAGATCAGTGTTGAGGATTGCTTTATGCTGGGCTAACCAATTCATGCCCAAAATTATATCTATGTCTTGGCCTTTTAGAACAATCATGTTTGTAGGAAAGTCCCGTTTAGCCAATGTTACGGGCACATGGTAAGCCACTTCTTTAGTAAATATTTGTCCCCCATGCGAATGAATTATAAACCCTTCCCTTGATTCATGGTATGGAATGCAATATTGCTCCACAAACTTTTTGCTTATGAATGTATATGAAGCGCTAGAATCAAAAAGGATAACAGCAGGGTGATTGGCCACGAGAAACGTACCCATCATAACCGGTTCACCTTCCGGTGTTGTGGCCACTTGAGTGTAATAAATTCGTCCCGTTTTCCTCATATTTTTGCCCGCGGTATTGTTTGCCGCATTTCCCTTGACTTGAGCGGAACTCCCGGAACTCTGCTAATTATTTGATCGATTCTGCTTCAGGTATGGACAGTCCTTGATAAAATGTTCGGACTTTCCACAATTAAAGCAACCTATTGAAGAGCTTGGGAGGGCGGGGAAACGAGTGCCAGGGGCACCTGGCTGATTTGTAGCGGTGGGTGCAGCGGTAGGACGTATAAAAACCAGTTGTTTGGAAGGGTAGGAGGGTGCGCGCGATGAAGAACGGTTCTGATTAAAAGGTCGGATTACCATCCTTTGTCTTTTCTCAGACCCCTAATTGGGCCTGTCGCCTCCATTTCCCTTTGATTTTCTAGAGCCTGCATATTTGGCCTCAACTGCCAGCGCTGTGCTGACAGCCCTTCCGTAAGAAAGATCAATGCAGGTGGCCATCTTTCGTTGCATTCAATCATTAAGGCCTCTCATGAAGCAATTTCTCTTCTTTAAATCCGTGTTGAATTGATCGATAGCATATTGGGTGTTGGGGTCTTGTTCTCAAATGTTAAGAGTTAAGAACAAGGCAACACAGAAAATGTTAAACGTTAAAGTCCTTCGTCCTTCGAAGCATTATTTCACTTGGGATATAATGATTTTCGGACGAAGGTTATGAAGGACATACCTTCATAAACATTATATATCATAATGAAGGAGTTACATGAAATATAAAAGATAACATAAATAGTTATGTGTTATTTATCAATTCATTTCTATTTTATTGCTATGGAGAAATAGGAATGACATCGGATTACAAATGTACCTCTGACTTGAGAGAAGGTAAAAGTACAAGCGTGACGCAAAAGCAAATGCCAAGTCAGCGTGAACAGTACATGGTTACTATTCATCTATTTATAGGCACGGGACGTAATCCATGTAAAATTACACCTATGCCCTTTACATCTGCTAATAACTCTATAATAATTCATCAAGGTCTAAATAGCCTTTTCATCTTTAAGTTGGTTTCCCTTTCCGGTATCATGCCGAAGCTTTTCTACACACAACTTCGGCTCCGCGCCATCCTCCGTACCCCTTCTGTGCTTCTTCACGTTGTGGTTTTAACTCATGTCCGAAGATACCTGTTCACACATTGTACTCCAGAAACATTGTTAAATCATGTTTTTGAGGACCTTCGGAAGCCGAATGCCCCCAACAGTAGCCCCTCACAATATTAATTTGTTAGGATAATAAATTCAGATTGCGATATGGACGAAGGCCCTAAGCCGAAGGTCCGAAAAACACCTTCCTTTTGCTAGAATAGCAACAGTCAATGACAAGCGGGGCCCTCCTGTTCTCAATGCACCAGGCGTATAAGTAAGAGCGCACCGCAATGTCATTTGGTAAGCTTTCTTTGCCATCTGCTCTTTGCTTACTCAGTTTTTAGCTCTTGCGCAACAAGACTTGCTTAATTTGTAAGTTTTTTAAGCTTCGACTTTTAAAGCGGGTTTTAGCATTTTCGAAGATGTCTGAAGATAAGAAAGCTGTTGCTGAAACAAAGCTGAGCCTTCTTGAGGAGAAGAATGTTGGCGTTCTTGAATCAATATCAAAGACAAATACAGAAAAGATTACAAGGGAAATTTTGGAAGGTTTATCCGAAGATACTGGTGATAGTGACAGTTATGATGCGGAAAGTGGGGGGGAAGACTCGGAAGATCGACCTTGGCGGCCAAGCCATGCCGTTTTTGGAAAATCAACCATTAAACAAAGCCATCTTGTCAATATGAGGGGTAGATATTTTCGAGATTTGTCCATTGTGAGGGCTGACGAAGGAGAGAAGACTTGTCCTACTCTCGAGGAAAATGAAGTCGTGATCTTCCGAAGCTTCTTCAAGGCTGGGCTTCGGTTTCCTCTAAGCAGTTTCGTGGTTGAAGTCTTGAAGATATTTGAAATTTGCCTACATCAAATTACCCCCGAAGCAATCATAAGGATGGGAATCTTCGTATGGGCCGCAAGGAGCCAAGGCTTGGAGCCAAACGCAAAAAGTTTCTGCAGTATACACGAACTGGTTTATGAGACAAAGCCTTGGGGCAAAGAGCAGTATCATAACAATTTTGGTTGTTATAGCTTCGGTGCTCGCTCTGGGTCAAGCTGTCCGGTGCCAACTTTTCGGAAGAGATGGCCAGGGGACTGGATGAAGGAATGGTTCTATGTGAAAAATGATTTGAGGGCATGAGAAGATATTAAAGATATCATCATGCGCCCTATCTGGCAGCGTTTCGGACTCCGGAAACCGAAGGTGGAAACGGATGAAGCAGCCGAAGAATGCCAGAGGGCCTTCGGCATAGTCTGCTCCTTCATCGGGACTAGGGACTTAGTTCAAGAGCACATGGCCTATAGGATATGGCCATTGGTAGCTAACTGGGAAATGCCGAAGGAAACCATCAGCAACCCACACGAAGGTGGTCTGGTTCGACTAAAATATACCTTCAGGTTCGTAGACCAATTTATCGAGCCAGACGACAATTGGTTGAAATGCGTTGAAGCTACAAGTGATGAATTGCTCGGACCGTACTCAAAGGCAGAAGATACTGCGCTATCAGCGGCCTTCGGAGGCCGGAAAAAGAAAAGGCTGAACAGAGTTTTCGATGCTATCAGATTTGTCTATCCTGACTATCGTTACCCAATACGGGGTCAAAAAAGAAAAGGTACAACTTCTGTGAAGGAAGTTACTTCGGCCGCTCCTAGTGAGCCAACGCCGAAGGAAAAAAAGGTGAAGGTTCTTACGCACCGGCCACTCTATATTGAGCCGGCCATAGTGCCCGAGTTTGTCGGCGAGGCTTCTTCGGCTTCTGAAGTCAAAAACCCTGTACCTGCGCAGAAAGCTGAAGAGCTGTCTGCAGCACCGAAGGTTGAAAGAACTGAAGAGTCGAAAGCTGAAGGGACAAAAATATCAGAAGTTTTGAGCCCTTCAGCAGGAGTTGGAGTGCCACAAGTTCAGAAGGGTCCGGCTGTGACCCCCAAAAGGAAAAGGATGGTTAATGTTTTGGATGTACTGGAGACAATAAAGTCTTCAAGCTCTACGCCGAAAAAAGTTGCCGAAGCTCAAAAAGCACAAACTGAAACAATAGCCTCTGGAGGCGAAACTACAAAGCACCAGGCTGAAATCAAAACTGGACCTTCAGAGTCTGCCAAAGAAAAATCCTTGGAAACCGAAGGAGAAAATAGAAAGGAAACTTTAAAGCAAATTCTGTCTGAAAAAATTCTTTCTTCAACTCCCGAAGCACCTTCCAAATTGCCTGATTATATTGTGCGACATGCTTCGGGCAAAATACTATCTGAAGAAGAAAAACGGGAAGCTCATCATTATGCCCAGAAATTAAAATATCCGAAAGGGGCGTTGATATTCAATGGCAGCGGAGAAGAAGACTTCTTGTATTGTCTCCCAGACAACAAGGAGATATCTGTCTGCCGGGAGATGGCACGAAGCTTCGGATTCCCAACTCTAGAAGATGGGCTTTCAGTTTTGTCAAAAGATGAGTTGGCAGACAGCTTAGCATATAACAACTTAAAGGTGAGAAAATACACTTTTTTGCGTGGTTGGAAATTCGTGTGTTTATTTATTAATATCACATTCCTTTTGCAGGGCCTTATTCTCAGCAATGCCCTTAGAGCGCAAAAAAGTGCCGAAGATGAAGGGTGCATCATGGCTTTAAACAACCTTCGTTCCGAAGTAATTGAGCTAAGGAACAAAGGTCTTGAGAAAGATAAAATATTAAATTCATTGGTGAACAAAATAAAAGAAGACGAGGCTGTTTCCAAAGCCCAAGCTGAGGCCTAGAAGCGAGAAATTGAGGATCTTCGGAAATAGCTAGCCGAAGCTAAAGAAAAATGCGCAGTTGCAGAAGCTAAACGAGAAATTAGTGAACAATGGACAAATCATTTAGAGAAAAACGTTGAAGAACTTCGTGCATCTAAGGAAAGGTGTTATGAAAAGTCTATAGAGTGTGTTAAGAAAATAAAAAACTAGCTTCGCCAATGTCGGCGCACTCTCTAACGAAGACAACTTCGTAAGAAGTGATCCTGAAGGCCCAATTGATTGGATCAGCAACGAAGCTGAAGCTTTTGAGGAAGTTTTGAGTGGTCGCGGGGATATCTGCGCTTTCTCAGGTGCCCGAGGAATCGTGGCTATTTTGGAGAAATCAGGCTGCAACCATGTGAAAACTTTGGCTCAAGCCGAAGCTACTTTAAGTATTGAAGATACAAAAGATCCTTCGGCCGAAGCCAGCTTAGTGGGCGGAAAATTCTTTACTGACATCTGGGAGAATGGCGGCCGAAAGATGGCACACGAGATAATAAAAAAGAGTGAAAAAGATTCTCATGATGCAAAAGAAGCGATGAAGGCAGCTGAAAGAACTGCGGAACTAGAAAAGAGGATAGGTATTGCTTTATAACTTCTAGCTTTATGTTTTATTTTTGCAACATCGAACTTATTTACGTTTTCTATCGCAGCTGAGCTATCTCCTTCCCCAGAGCCCTTCGAGCCAACGACCGTCCCAGAAGCAAAGAGAGAGGAAGAAATTACTAAAATGGCCGAAGCTATTTTAGATGAAGCTGTTTCTCGACTGTTGAACGAAGCTGCAGAAGCAGTTTTGAAAGAAGAATAGTTGTTATTGTAAAAACATTTGGAATGTAATATTTGCTGAACAAAGTGTGTAATATTTTTATAACTTTGAATGTAATATATAAGTTGCTTGTAACTTAATTCTTTATGATGCATGAAACTTTACATACATACCGTTTTTTAGTCTTCGGCGAAAAAACACCTTCCCTTCTTTTCATGCTTCGTGAAGAATATCCATATTTCGTAGAAACATCCAATCTTCGGAAAATCAGTAAACAATAGATCTTTTCATTTTAGAGTTTGACGAAGGTATGCTTCTTCAATAATTATTTTGTGCCTTGGCACTGCTTCTTCGAAACAATCTCCGAAAATCAACGTTGAACCCCCTTCTTGCGTTATTGATGCAATATGATGTATGATGTTATGCTATGCAAATGATGTGATGATGTGATGTTATGCAAAATGATATTTGTGCTAAAGATCAGTGCTGACTTTTCGCTGCAAGCCTCCCTTAGGAGCTTCTTCGCCTTTTACTTCGGCGGTATTAGCGTTTATTTTTCGCTGTAAGCCTCCCTTAGGAGCTTCTTCGCCTTTTACTTCGATGGTATCAGCGTTTATTTTTCGCTGTAAGCTCTGCATTCCCTTTGGAATGACTTTTGAGCAGAAAACTTACGCTACGCTCCCTTAGGAATGACTTTTGCTATGTCAGAGGTTCTTCTTGTAACCATAAGTTCTTATGCTTCGACAACTCCGTTATTCTGTGGAGAAGGTATATTTTTACTATGGCAAAAACGAAGCTATTACAGGAAATTGAAAACGACAAAAAACACTTAGGCTTTCAATAATTGTTCCTTATTAAAAAGAAAATGATACTGAATGCAAAAACTATTTCTGAGGTAGGATATCCGTTAGTAGATATGCTTCGATTCTGGCACAGTACTATTGACTGTGCGAGCTTCGGACTCCTCTCTGAAGTCTCGTTGATGGTGAGTGTGCTGACTCCCTTCTGGCTGTTGTCCTCGTTGCATTGGTGGTGGAGGTGGAGGTTGTTGCCAGGATGCCTGAGGTTGGCTTGCCGAAGCAACAGAAGCTGCAGGGTGATTACCCACATACTCCGGAATATATGGTGAGTGGTACGAAGCAGTATGCATAACTTGTTTCGGTTGGTTCTGTTGGGCTGCAGCTTCTGCTATCTCTTTCTGTTTCTGGATGGTGACATGGCACATCCTGGTAGTGTGGCCCTTGTCCTCACCACAGAATAGGCAATAAATTTTTCTAGGCTGATCCCCAAACCTTCCTCCGAAGCCCCTGGCGCCTCTACCCCTTGGAGCTGGAGGCCGAGGATAGCTCTGTTGCTGCCCCGAAGTCTGGGAGGAATATTGCGGCCTCCGCTGCTGACTTCCCCTGCCGTCATTCTGAGTGGAATGAATTGATCTGACATGCCTAGGATGGATTCTCCATCTGAAGCCCCTGGCCATTTTGGAGAACCTGTAAGCTTCCTCCCTTCTCTATCGAAAGTCATTGTCAGCGCGGATGTATTCATCCATCTTCTGAAGCAACTTCTCCAGAGTCTGAGGGGGCTTCCTGGCAAAGTATTGGGATGAAGATCCTGGCCGAAGCCCCTTAATCATGGCCTCAATGACAATTTCATTGGGCACTGTTGGCGCTTGTGCCCTCAGGCGCAAGAACCTTCGGACATACGCTTGGAGGTATTCTTCTTGATCTTGCATGCACTGGAACAAAGCTTGAGCGGTAACTGGCTTCGTCTGAAACCCTTGAAAACTAGTGACCAGCATGTCCTTCAGCTTTTGCCATGATGTGATTGTTCCTGGCCGAAGAGAGGAGTACCAGGTTTGTGCAACATTTTTTACTGCCATGACGAAAGATTTGGCCATGACCGCTGTGTTGCCGCCATAGGAAGATATTGTTGCTTCGTAACTCATCAGAAACTGCTTCGGATCTGAGTGTCCATCATACATGGGGAGCTGGGGTGGCTTGTAAGATGGAGGCCAAGGTGTAGCCTGTAGTTCTGCTGACAGAGGAGAAGCATCATCAAAAGCAAAATTTCCATGATAGAAATCCTCATACCAGTCATCCTTGTTGAAGAAGCCCTCTCGATGAAGCTCTCTGTGATGAGGCCTTCGGTTTTGCTCATCTTGAGCAAGATGATGAACTTCTTCAGAGGCTTCGTCTATCTGCCTTTGTAGATCAGCTAGCCAAGCCATCTTTTTCTTCTTCCTTTGTACTTGCTGATGGAGCATCTCCATATTCCTGATCTCTTGGCCAAGTCGTCCTCCTGGGGCGTTGGACTGGTGGCCTTCCTCTTCTGGATTCAGGCCTCTCGAAGAGAAAGGGTCTCCTGGTTCGGGTCCAGCGGCTGCAGAGCTGCAGCCCCTGTCGCTGAAGCTTTCTTTGGCGGCATGACGAAGGTCGATGCTTGTCGAAGGTGTTCGAAACTCAAAAAGTGGAAGTGATTTCACCGGAGGTGGGCGCCAATGTTGGGGTCTTGTTCTCAAATGCTAAGAGTTAAGAAAAGGCAACACAGAAAATGTTAAACGTTAAAGTCCTTCGTCCTTCGAAGCAATATTTCACTTCGGATATAATGATTTTCGGACGAAGGTTATGAAGGACATACCTTCATAAACATTACATATCATAATGAAGAAGGAGTTACATGAAATATAAAAGATAACATAAATAGTTATGTGTTATTATCAATTCATTTCTATTTTATTGCTATGGAGAAATAGGAATGACATCGGATTACAAATGTACCTCTGACTTGAGAGAAGGTAAAAGTAGAAGCGTGACGCAAAAGCAAATGCCAAGTCAGCGTGAACAGTACAGAGTTACTGTTCATCTATTTATAGGCACGGGACGTAATCCATGTAAAATTACACTTATGCCCTTTACATCTGCTAATAACTCTATAATAATTCATCAAGGTCTAAATAGCATTTTCATCTTTAAGTCGGTTTCCCTTTCCGTTATCATGCCGAAGCTTTTCTACACACAGCTTCGGCTCTGCGCCATCCTTCGTACCCCTTCTGTGCTTCTTCACATTGTGGTTTTAACTCATGTCCGAAGATACCTGTTCACACATTGTACTCCAGAAACATTGTTAAATCATGTTTTTGAGGACCTTCGGAAGTCGAAGGCCCCCAACATTGGGACAAGTGGTTAAATTTGTTGAGATACTGAGTGACATTATCCCCGCACTGTAGCGTTTCACTGTTCCTCTGGAGACAACCGTTGGCGCGGATGACCGTTGCTCCGCTGGCACACCGGACAGTCCGGTGCTACACCGGACAGTCCGGTGCTACACCGGACAGTCCGGTGAATTATAGCGGAGCGGCCTCCTCGAATTCCCGAAGCTGAGTAGTTTGGAGTTGAGCTCCCTGGTGCACCGGACACTGTCCAGTGGTGCACCGGACACTGTCCGGTGGTGCACCGAACACTGTCCGATGGCGCACCAGACAGTCCGGTGCGCGAGACCAGGGCAGCCTTCGGTTGCTTTACTCCTTTCTTTTTGAACCCTTTCTTTGAACTTTGTATTGGTTTATTGTGAACCTTTGGCACCTGGAGAACTTATAATCTAGAGCAAACTAGTTAGTCCAATTGTTTGTGTTGGGCAATTCAACCACCAAAATCATTTAGGAAAAGGTGTAAGCCTATTTCCCTTTCAATCTCCCCCTTTTTGGTGATTGATGCCAACACAAAACAAAGCAAATAAATAAGTGCGGATTTGAACTAGTTTGCAAGATGCAAGTGCAGAGGTTACTTGGAATTAAATCAATATACATTTCATATGATATGCATGGATGCTTTCTTCATATTTAACATTTTGGACCATACTTGCACCACTTGTTTTGTTTTTGCAAATGTTTTGCAAATTCTTTCCAAGTCTTTTGCAAATAGTCAAAGGTAAATGAATAAGATTTTGAGAAGCATTTTCAAGATTTGAAATTTTCTCCCCCTGTTTCAAATGCTTTTCCTTTGACTAAACCAAACTCCCCCTTAATGAAATTCTCCTCTTAGTGTTCAAGAGGGTTTTAGATATTAATTTTGAAAGGGGTTATACCAATTTGAAAATTCTATCAACAATAAGATACCATTTTAAAAACCTTCTTTTAATACAAATTTGCATTTTTGAAATTGGTGGTGGTGCGGTCCTTTTGCTTTGGGCTAATACTTTCTCCCCCTTTGGCATGAATCGCCAAAAACGGATACTTGTGAGTGAAATATAAGCCCTTTTTCATACTTTCTCCCCCTTTGGTAGATAATGTAGGAGTGAGGATTATACCAAATTGGAGAGCGATGCGGAGCGTCGGCGAAGGATGAATAATTTGATGGAGTGGAGCGGAAGCCTTGTCTTCGCCGAAGGCTCCATTTCCCTTTCAATCTATGACTTATTATGAAATACACTTGAAAACCATATTAGTCATAGCACATGAAAGAGATGATCAAAGGTATATAAATGAGCTATGTGTGCAAAACATCAATCAAAATTCCTAGAATCAAGAATATTTAGCTCATGCCTAAGTTTGGTAAATGTTTTCTCATCTAATGGCTTGGTAAAGATATCAGCTAATTGTTCTTTGGTGTTAATATATGCAATCTCGATATCCCCCCTTTGTTGGTGATCCCTCAAAAAGTGATACCGAATGGCTATGTGCTTAGTGCGACTATGCTCAACGGGATTATCCGCCATGCGGATTGCACTCTCATTATCACATAGAAGAGGAACTTTGGTTAATTTGTAACCATAGTCCCTAAGGGTTTGCCTCATCCAAAGCAATTGCGCGCAATAATGTCCTGCGGCAATGTACTCGGCTTCGGCGGTAGAAAGAGCTACGGAATTTTGTTTCTTAGAAGCCCAAGACACCAGAGATCTTCCCAAGAACTGGCAAGTCCCTGATGTGCTCTTTCTATCAATCTTACACCCTGCCCAATTAGCATCGGAATATCCAATTAAATCAAAAGTGGATCCCCTGGGGTATCAAAGGCCAAACTTAGGAGTATAAACTAAGTATCTCAAGATTCGTTTCACGGCCCTAAGATGAACTTCCTTAGGATCGGCTTGGAATCTTGCACACATGCATACGGAAAGCATAATATCCGGTCGAGATGCACATAAATAGAGTAAAGATCCTATCATCGACCGGTATACCTTTTGATCTACGGATTTACCTCCCGTGTCGAGGTCGAGATGCTCATTAGTTCCCATGGGTGTCTTGATGGGCTTGGCATCCTTCATTCCAAACTTGGTGAGTATGTCTTGAATGTACTTTATTTGGCTGATGAAGGTGCCCTCTTGGAGTTGCTTCACTTCAAATCCTAAGAAATACTTCAACTCCCCCATCATAGACATCTCGAATTTTTGAATCATAATCCTACTAAACTCTTCACAAGTAGATTTGTTAGTAGACCCAAATATGATATCATCAACATAAATTTGGCATACAAACAAATCATTTGCAACTGTTTTAGTAAAGAGAGTAGGATCGACTTTTCCGACTTTGAAGCCATTAGCGATAAGAAACTCTCTTAGGCATTCATACCATGCTCTTGGGGCTTGCTTGAGCCCATAAAGCGCCTTAGAGAGTTTATATACATGGTTAGGGTACACACTATCTTCAAAGCCGGGAGGTTGCTCAACATAGACCTCCTCCTTGATTGGTCCATTGAGGAAGGCACTTTTCACGTCCATTTGATAAAGCTTAAAGCCATGGTAGGTAGCATAGGCAAGTAATATACGAATTGACTCAAGCCTAGCTACGGGTGCATATGTTTCACCGAAATCCAAACCTTTGACTTGTGAATACCCCTTGGCCACAAGTCGGGCTTTGTTCCTTGTCACCACACCATGCTCATCTTGCTTGTTGCGGAAGACCCACTTGGTTCCTACAACATTTTGATTAGGACGTGGAACTAAATGCCATACCTCATTCATCATGAAGTTGTTGAGTTCCTCTTGCATTGCCAACACCCAATCTGAATCCCTTAATGCATCTTCTACCCTGTATGGCTCAGTAGAAGACATAAAGGAGTAATATTCACAAAAATGAGCAACACGAGTTCGAGTGGTTACCCCCTTATGAATATCACCGAGGATGGAGTTCACAGGGTGATCTCGTTGTATTGCTTGGTGGACTCTTTGGTGTGGTGGTCTTGGACCGTTGTCATCTTCCTTGTCTTGATCATTGGCATCTCCCCCTTGATCATTGCCCTCCTCTTGAGGTGGCTCATCTTCTTGATCTTCATTTTCATCCTCATGAGCTTGATCCTCATCTTGAGTTGGTGGAGATGCTTGCATGGAGGAAGATGGTTGATCTTGTGCTTGTGGAGGCTCTTCGGATTCCTTAGGACACACATCCCCAATGGACATGTTCCTTAGCGTGACGCACGAAGCCTCTTCATCATCTAGCTCATCAAGATCAACTTGCTCTACTTGAGAGCCGTTAGTCTCATCAAAAACAATGTCACAAGAAACTTCAACTAGTCCAGTGGACTTGTTAAAGACTCTATATGCCCTTGTGTTTGAATCATATCCTAGTAAAAAGCCTTCTACAGCCTTAGGAGCAAATTTAGATTTTCTACCTGTTTTAACAAGAATAAAGCATTTGCTACCAAAGACTCTAAAATATGAAACATTGGGCTTTTTACCGGTTAGGAGTTCATATGATGTCTTCTTGAGGATTCGGTGAAGGTAGAGACAGTTGATGGCGTAGCAAGCAGTGTTGATTGCTTCCGCCCAAAACTGGTCCGAAGTCTTGTATTCATCAAGCATGGTCCTTGCCATGTCAAGTAGAGTTCTATTCTTCCTCTCCACTACACCATTTTGTTGTGGCGTGTAGGGAGAATAGAACTCATGCTTGATGCCCTCATCCTCAAGGAAGCCTTCTATTTGTGAGTTCTTGAACTTCGTCCCGTTGTCGCTTCTAATCCTTTTGATCCTTAAGCCGAACTCATTTTGAGCCCGTCTCAAGAATCCCTTTAAGGTCTCTTGGGTTTGAGATTTATCCTACAAAAAGAACACCCAAGTGAAGCGAGAATAATCATCCACAATAACTAGACAGTACTTACTCCCGCCGATGCTTATGTAAGCTATCGGGCCGAATAGGTCCATGTGGAGTAGCTCAAGTGGCCTGTCAGTCGTCATGATGTTCTTGTGTGGATGATGAACACCAACTTGTTTCCCTGCTTGACATACGCTACAAACCCTATCTTTCTCAAAATGAACATTGGTTAGTCCCAAAATGTGTTCTCCCTTTAGAAGCTTATGAAGATTCTTCATCCCAACATGGGCTAGTCCGCGGTGCCAGAGCCAACCCATGTTAGTCTTAGCAATTAAGCAAGTGTCGAGTTCAGCTTTATTAAAATCAACTAAGTATAGCTGACCCTCTAACACTCCCTTAAATGCTACTGAAATATCATTTCTTCTAAAGACAGTAACACCTATATCCGTAAAAAGACAGTTGTAACCCATTTTGCATAATTGAGAGTCAGAAAGCAAGTTGTAATCTAAAGAATCTACAAGAAAAACATTTGAAATGGAATGGTTAGGAGATATAGAAATTTTACCAAGTCCTTTGACCAAACCTTGATTTCCATCCCCGAATGTGATAGCTCTTTGGGAATCTTGGTTTTTCTCGTAGGAGAACATCCTTTTCTCCCTAGTCATGTGGTTTGTGCACCCGCTATCAATAATCTAACTTGAGCCCCGGATGCATAAACCTACAAAACAAATTTATGCCTTGTTCTTAGGTACCCAAACGGTCTTGGGCCCTTTCACATTAAAAACAAGCACCTTGGGTACCCAAACACAAGTCTTTGACCCCTTGTGTTTGCCCCCAACATATTTGGCAACTACTTTGCCTGATTTGTTAGTTAGAACATAAGATGCATCAAAAGTCTTAAATGAAATATTAGGTTCATTTGATGCAATAGGAGATTTCTTTTTAGGCAATTTAGCATGAGTGGATTGCCTAGAACTAGATGCCTCACTCTTATACATAAAAGCATGATGAGAGCCAGAGTGAGACTTCCTAGAATGAATTCTCCTAATTTTGTGTTCGGGATAACCGACAGGGTATAAAATGTAACCCTCGTTATCCTGAACCATGGGAGCTTTGCCCTTAACAAAGTTGGACAATTTCTTAGGGGCATTAAGCTTGACATTGTCTCCCTTTTGGAAGCCAATGCCATCCTTAATCCCAGGGCGTCTCCCACTATAGAGCATGCTTCTAGCAAATTTAAATTTTCCATTTTCTAAGTCATGCTCATTAATTTTGGCACTAAGTTGAGCTATGTGATCATTTTGTTGTTTAATTAAAGCTAGGTGATCAAGAATAACATCAACATTAATGTCTCTACATCTAGTGCAAATAGTAACATGCTCAACGGTAGATGTAGAGGGTTTGCAAGTATTTAATTCAACAATCTTAGCATATAAAATAGCATTCTCATCTCTAAGATTGGAAATAGAAGCATTGCAAACATTTAAATCTTTAGCCTTAGCAATTAATTTTTCATTCTCAATTTTAAGGCTAGAGAGGGATGCATTCAATTTGTCAATCTTAGCAATCAAATTAGCATTATCATTTCTAAGGTTGACAAGAGAATCATCACTAACATTTAATTTCTCAACCTTAGCAATCAATTTATCATTTTGAAATCTAAGGTTAGAAATATTGTCATGGCAAGTGCTAAGCTCACTAGTTAATTTTTCATTTTTCTCTACCTCCTGAGCATAAGCATTTTTAGTCTTAACATGCTTTTTGTTTTCCTTAATAAGGAAGTCCTCTTGGCTATCCAAGATTCATCCTTCTCATGAATAGCACTAATCAATTCATTCAATTTCTCTTTTTGTTGCATGTTAAGATTGGCAAAAAGAGTGAGCAAGTTGTCCTCATTATCACTAGAATTATCCTCATCACTAGAAGTTGCATACTTAGTGGAGGATCTTGATTTTACCTTCTTCTTGACGTCCTTTGCCATGAGGCACTTGTGGCCGACGTTGGGGAAGAGAAGGCCCTTGTTGACGGTGATGTTTGCGGCGTCCTCGTCGGAGGAGGAGTCGGTGGAGCTCTCGTCGGAGTCCCACTACCGGCAAACATGGGCATCGCCGCCCTTCTTCTTGTAGTACCTCTTCTTTTCTCTTCTCTTTTCCTTCTTGTCGTCGCCCCTGTCACTATCACTAGATAATGGACATTTAACAATGAAATGACTAGGCTTACCACACTTGTAGCACACCTTCTTGGAAAGGGGCTTGTAATCTCTCCCCTTCCTTTGCTTGAGGATTTGGCGAAAGCTTTTGATGATTAAAGCCATCTCCTCGTTGTCGAGCTTGGAGGCGTCGATGGGAAGCCTACTTTGTGTAGACTCTTCCTTCTTCTCCTCCGTCGCTTTGAAGGCGACGGGTTGCACCTCGGTTGTGGAGGTGGCGCCTCGCTCAATGATTTGTTTGGAGCCTTTGATCATGAGTTCAAAGCTCACAAACTTTCCTATCACTTCCTCGGGAGACATTAGTTTATATCTTGGATCACCACGAATTAATTGAACTTGAGTAGGGTTAAGAAAAATGAGTGATCTAAGAATAACCTTGACCATTTCATGGTCATCCCATTTGGTGCTCCCGAGGTTGCGCACTTGGTTCACCAAGGTTTTGAGCCGGTTGTACATGGGTTTTGGCTCCTCTCCTTGGTGAAGCATGAAGCGACCGAGCTCCCCCTCGATCGTTTCCCTCTTGGTGATCTTGGTCACCTCGTCTCCTTCATGCGCAGTCTTGAACACGTCCCAAATCTCCTGTGCACTCTTCAACCCTTGCACCTTATTATACTCCTCTCGACTTAGAGAGGCGAGGAGTATAGTGGTGGCTTGGGAGTTAAAGTGTTGGATTTGTTTGACCTCCTCCGAATTATAATCCTTGTCCCCCTTCTTCGGTACCTGCGCTCCATACTCAACAATATCCCATATGCTTTTTGTTGAGTGAGGTTAGGTGATGCCTCATTTTATCACTCCACATTCAATAATCTTCACCTTCAAACATAGGTGGTTTGCCTAATGGGACAGAAAGTAATGGAGTGTGTTTTGAAATGCGAGGATAGCGAAGGGGCATCATATTATACTTCTTGCGCTCATGGCACTTAGAAGTGGCGGATGCCGATTCCGAGCCGGAGGTGGAGGGTGACGAAGAGTTAGTCTCGTAGTAGACCACCTTCTTCATTTTCTTCTTCTTGTCACCCTTCCGTTCGGACTTGATGGAGGAAGAGGATTCCTCCTTGTGCTTGTGGGCGGACTCTTTTGAGTGAGTTCTCCCCGAACTTGCGGACTTGTCGCCGGTCCCGATGTCCCTCATGGCAGATGCTCCCGACATCACTTCAAGCGGTTAGGCTCTAATGAAGTACCGGGCTCTGATACCAATTGAAAGTCGCCTAGAGGGGGGGGGTGAATAGGCAAATCTGAAATTTATGAATTTTAAGCACAACTACAAGTCGGGGTTAGCGTTAGAAATGTAAACGAGTCCGAAAGAGAGGGCGAAAACAAATCACAAGCGAATAAGAACGGATGACACGATGATTTGTTTTACCGAGGTTCGGTTCTTGCAAATCTACTCCCCGTTGAGGTGGTCACAAAGACCGGGTCTCTTTCAACCCTTTCCCTCTCTCAAACGGTCACCTAGACCGAGTGAGCTTCTCTTCTCATTCAAACGGGACACTAAGTCCCCACAAGGACCACCACACAATTGGTGTCTCTTGCTTTGATTACAATGATCTTGGGAACAAGAAAGGAGGAAGAAGAAAAGCAATCCAAGCGCAAGAGCTCAAAAGAACACAAAAGTCTCTCTCTAGTCACTAATTTGTTCGGAGTGATTCCAGACTTGGGAGAGGATTTGATCTCTTTGTTTGTGTCTTGGAATGAAGTCTAGAGCTCTTGTATGAGGTTTGATGGCTGAAAACTTGGATCATTGAAGTGTGGTGGTTGGGGGTATTTATAGCCCCAACCACCAAAATGACCGTTGGTGGAGGCTGTTGTCGTATGGCCCACCGGACACTATCCGGTGCGCCAGCCACGTCACCAGGCTCTTGTATGAGGTTTGATCGCTTTAAGGGAAGTCAAGGTAAGGCTTATCAATCATCAATGACTCTGTTTGCTAAAATTCTTACTAATAGTGGATCCTTAAAAATCCAATTTTAATTGTCAGGTTTAGTAAGATTACCTGCATCTAGAATTCTCTCTACCCTAGTTCAATCACTTGACCTATACTAGCCAATTTCTTAACAACCCTTCATCTTCACTGGATTGCTACGTATAGGGCAGTGACCGAGTCTTCATGTCCGCGAAGTTACGGCGATCCGAATCGATTATACCGAGCTGAGGATCTCCAATCACACGACATATGTAGCACTTAACCCTTTCATATGTCGACTCGCCACTGGGGTTCTTAAGACCAGATCAGGTTCACGCCAACCAAGAGCACAGATACACCACCATCCAGCCTCTTGCCACGGAGGGTACACGCTACTCTCGCCATCTCTCCACTCTCATTGCGTGTTATCTTATTCTAGTATTAGTCTGCTCGAGGCAAAGCTTACCCATGACGAGGCATGTGACCAGTTAAAGGGTCCTCGGTCAGCAAGCCTACATCGACACGGTCCTTAATCGACTCAGACGGAGACACTACACCGAGACTCTCTTCTCGTGCAAGTCACCCGCCCGGTCTCAGCTTAATCATTTCAAACCCAAAATTTGGTACCTGGTAGAGGTACATTTTTTCCGATGTTGAACCCATCATGGCCATGATGGATCCATCATCAAGTTTTATTTTCGAAAACATCCCACCCACTTTGCAACATCATCTTTTGTGAAAACAAAACATTTTGTTTTGCTAGAGCAAGGCTAAGCATAAGAAAAACCTTTTGTAAATTAGGGATTTAAGGAGAAGTACTCAAATCCAAGGAAGGAAATGCAGTAATGGGTTTAGCACACAACTCCTATCACCTAATGCATCAAAGGAACAAGGAGGTGGCAAATGCACTGGGGCTTGCCTTGTGTTACTGGTGAATCAGGCTCTGTTCCGCAGATATCAAAATAAAGACAGTTGCCTGCCTGATGTTCTTCAGGTGGTGGTGATGAAGTCCTTGTCTCTTCAACTTCTACTTCCTCCTCGTTTTCTAAATATAGCCAATATAATAATGAATGCTCATGTGATGCTCATGAAGATGCAAAGATAATAAAAGTTTATTATCTAAGGTCTTGAATATAACTTTCCTTCACGGATCTCCGAGAACTTAGGGTTTTCGGAGTCAATAATGAAGTTCAAAGGGCACGGGGCTAGGGTTTTTGGTTCTAAGTATCAAACATGGTCCAAATCATACCAAACTCTACCCAAGGCTTCTAAATATTATTTAGAGGTTACCCTAAAAGTTTAGTGAATTTCAGATTTATTATTTATTCCCTAAAAATCCAGAAGTATGGTTTTTGGCTATTTTAAATGCTCTATAATTTCCTATTTGGACTAAAAATCATGAAACTATTTTTAGTAAATACTATAGAAAATTAGAAACCTAGCAAAATTGGTTTGGTATTTTTATCATTTTGCTACAATTTTCTAGAATTTCTTTAGCTCTGGCAGAATAAGAAAAAGAAAAAGATAGGAATAGTGCTGGACCGCAACCGGCCTAGGTCAGCCCAACATAGGCAGAAGCGCGCCCGCGTGCAACTTTGCACAGAAGACCCTGTCTTTTTGAATAACCCAAACAGAGTTCACTGCACTATTTCTATGAGTCGCTGATAGTTACAGTTAGACCCCTGAACTTCTAATTCTTCACTGCGCCAAGTCCACGACGTCGCACGGCGGAGAACCGAGCACCGGCGAGTCTGTACCCGCTGATTCACTCGATGGCCGGCGTTCTACTTTGGTTGAAACCAAATTCAGGGCCTAACAAACGTTTCCCCTAAACTAATTTCGCGAATGTCGCTCTAATATGTTTTGTCCACGGTGACAGCGGCCACAACGGACAACCAAGCGCGTTCCCGGCGATCTAAGAGGTCCTAGCTCAATTGGCGGGGTCAGGGAGCAACATGGGCACACAAGCACGCTAAAACGAGAGAACATGGAGTATGAACGGACCTGGGTCTCACTGACCCCGATGAGGTCAATCCGAGCGGTGTTCTTGAGTGATTTGGGGGAAATGAGAAATTGGAGCTCTCTGGTGAACAATTGGAGGCACGACTTGCTGGCTTGGTGCGTGATTATCCTACGAACCCGACGGTGCACTCAATTTATAGAGTCCTTGAGCGGTGGCCGGTGAATTGGACAAAGACGCGCGGCGGTGGGAGAAACATGAAGTTACTGGCGCGCGTGATTGGTGTCCTATTACCGTGGCAAGCTCCCCGGCGATGAACGGACGACTACTGCGAGTCATGGCGGTGCGGTTTAAAGGCTAGAGACGTGGCGCAACCACGGTGAGTATCGCGGATTCCGGTGATGGCCGTAAGGCCACGTTGCCGGCGCGGGGAATCGAGGGACAGCGTGGCCGCAGTACTTGAACCCATCCGCAATGAGATCTTTTCGCCGGCGAGCTCGATCCACAGCCCATACACACGAATCACGGTGAGCAGTACTAATCTCGGCGAAGGGTCATCGGCGTCCAGCTAACAGAATCTGTTGATCTTTTGGCTACTGTACCATCGCACAGCCTATTCAGTTGGTCTGACAGGGCTCTTTTGAGGACATTTTGTGCCAAATTTTGTGTAGTGACCAGACTACCACTCTGCAGCAAAGTTGTAGCCTAATGATCCAGCTACAAACTTACAATAGCAATCATAGCCAAACTCTCACAAGATCATGGTTGAATTTTAGTCCAAAGATTACTCAATTACAATGTCAGTCTTAATTCAGACTTAAGATAGTCTGATACCTCGACTTTGGGCACACTTTTCTCCAATTTCTGTTTAGTCCCAGTGCTTAGTCACTTAAGTAAACTTGTTCTCCTATCATAGCTCTACAAACTTGATGTGGTGACCTAGGGAAAAAACTTTATAACTTGGAAGATATAGGGCCCCAAAGTTGCGCCAATCCCACTGAAATTCAGACTTAGCCAATAGAGTTTAAATAGGACTTTTTGCAAATAAGTCCAAGTCTCAAGGTTTAGGTTGCAAATCCACATACTTGTGAACCATATGACTTAAGGTGCCTTAACTTCATGGTTTTTGCACTTTAGTCCAAAAGTGCACTAATTTTGCACTTAGCCCCCTAGGGTTTAAGTCTAGGACTTTCTAGGGTTCTTTTTAGGGTTTTTGATACTTCTAGGGTTTGGATGCTACTTAAGTTCATCCATGGTGAAATTTTATGACCAATCTTTAATGAGTTTTGAAGTTTTCCCCCTACTAGGCTTTGCTTGCCCTATTAAGCCCAATCTAGGGTTAAGTATCCTACTCTAGGGTTTCACTTATAACATGTCACATCAATACAACTTGTTTGAATTTTTTGCCTAGTGAATGCATTCTAAATGTAACAATCACATGATATGCCAATGCTTATGATGTCATGCTCAAGTTTTAGTGATAGTAACACCAGGGTGTTACAGTTCGGTTCACGAAATTTAATGTAAATGGTAACGGTAATGATTCCCACTTGATTACCAGTGGTAACAAGTTTGAATAGGACAATATCATTTTCTATTGTAGTATCTCATTACGGTTGGACTTAACCAAACATGGTTTAACGTTATCGATTACCGTTCACGTTACAAATATGTGAACCAAACATCACCTAAGGTTTGTCACTCGGATTTAAGGGCAAACCCGGACGTGTCTCAAATGTATGCTAGAATCAAGTCTCACACATATAATGACTCATGGTACAGAAACGAATGTCACATCTTTATTATATAATCGGAGTTTTGTATAAAATAGCTAAATAATTACATCATATGAAGACAACGATCCTCCACAACCATAATTGACTGGGAGACGATGACCTAGACCTCTCACGAACTCATCTTATCATCCTTCATGCTCCTCTTTTTGGCGGTACCTGTTCTTGACCAGGGGGTGAGTACAGCAAGGGTGAGCTCACATACGTTCATCGCTCAACATGTTGTGGTGAATAATGTGCATGAGCTCACTTACGGTGGGGGCTCATGTGAAGTGTAAGGCTTACCATAGAAGATGGTTAAAGCTGAGTATTGTTTTTAAAGTTGGTCAAAGTTTTATTAATAGTTACTAAGTATAAGTAGATACCATCCCAACAAGAGATCACAATTAATAATAAATCCCATAATGCAATGCAAATGATAGATTAAATTTAGTTCCACAAATTAATCATGCGAGAGTCCTGAGTCGCTCTTGACCATGAGCACGAATGATATACCAGTTTTACACTCTGCAGAGGTTGCACGTCTTTACCCACAAGACGTGTTTACGGTTTAGCTAGGCTTAGCAAGACCCTTAGACACTCCCAAGGTGAATGGCTAAGCATCCAGGACTTTACAAAGTTCCACTAGAGGAGAGAACCCGCTATGGATTCCGGGCCGAAGGCAATGTCGGAATCCCTTGTCCGAAAAGCTAAAAAGACAGTCTAACCCGAGGACCTCCCTACACCTGCAATCCTCCACCCCGCTTGTCCCTTTCGGGAAAGGATTAACTCACACTAGCTTTCCTAATTATTCAGCCAAGAGCGTCCCATTCCACCCTTGCAGTAGCACTATTATCTCAAGTTAAGCTCCACATTCCAATTAACACAATAGTCTTATCTTGAACAATAATTAAATCAACAATAATAGTGGAATATGATCATAGTCCAGTATAACATTAATCCCAAAACCAGGTAGAGAAATAAAAAGTCTACCCAATAGTTCATTTGTTTGCAAGTTGTAAGATAAACAGCACTAGGGTAACCTCTTAGGTCCCATCAAATTAACTTGAGCATGTCACAGTGATTAACACAAATATTATTAGGTAAAGAAGAGTGATCATGGGCACAACTTGCCTTATACTTGAGAATCCAGGTACTTTACCAAGTTGGTCTTCCCATGTCACCTCGCTTCTATGCGTAGTAATACATATAATCAAGCAAATAATGGGCATGGTAAGATTACACCAAAGCATATGAACAAACAACGTAAGAGTATTCTACGCATCGCTACGAGATCGTAGGATCGGGAATCACTAAGTTTTGAGCTATGGTTTAATAGATATGGTTTTCTCAAAATTTTAGGTGATAAAACTATATTTTATGTTGATTACTATAAATCATGTGAGAA
This sequence comes from Zea mays, assembly GCF_902167145.1. Classification (NCBI taxonomy): domain Eukaryota; kingdom Viridiplantae; phylum Streptophyta; class Magnoliopsida; order Poales; family Poaceae; genus Zea; species Zea mays. The sequence continues at coordinate 122,290,336 of NC_050098.1, read as the reverse complement.
AGGCAATCTAAAGAAATGATTAATTCAATTATAACTTGATTACAGAACATATTTTAGTAAATTTAAATATGGACAAATTAACTTTGATTAGCAAGATTAATCTACTAAACATAGTTTAAACAAGACTAATTATAAAAATGTGGGATATGATACAAGTAATGTTGTTACTATGTAGATAATTTTATTATGAAGTCAACGTAATTGGAATGGACTAAATCAGAGTTAAAACGTACAAGTTATGGATTATCTAAGTTTGGTGAATTGATTTTACGCTGAAAACCATTTTCCATTTCAAATTTTGCCTTTATCTAAAACCCTAGACTGTGGATACTTTTTTGAAGGACTTCAGGGTTCAATTCAAAAGAAACAAGACTCCTTTGTAATTCTTTTACTACATGGGTGGACTACGAGTTTAATACCCATAACCCCCAGGGCTCTTTAATAATTTGGTCGGCCGAAGAGGTACGCTTTAATCCTGACCGTTGGGTGTCTAAACTAATGCCTAGATTAGATCAGGTTGACACCAAACCGGTAGGCCACCCTAGTCGCCCAATCAAATATCAACACTCAGGATTTAAAATGCCAAGATGGAATTCCGTATGCCCGATCCGATCCAATGGCATAGCCTCAATCTAACTCTAACTGATATCTCCTTTTAATCTTATCCACCCAAACCTAATCGAACAGTCAAAAGTTCTTCAACCTATCGGCTACCTGGACGACGCGGCCCACGCGGTGGCTTTCACCGGAGTGTGCACCATCGAGCCCGAGAACCGGATTTCCTATAGAAGACAGTCGCTACTCGTTGCGGGTGCATAATCGAACAACCTAGCTATGTTCTTACCAAGGATTAGAGTGCACTATGTGCCGCCCACGGGAGGTAGCGGTTTGCAAAGTCCAGCGAGGCATTCCTCCTTGCTTGCGCCGTCTCCGAGCGTAGAGAGCCGACGTAGGGCTTGTTCGGTTATTCCTATCCCATGTGGATTGGATGGGATTGGAAAAAATTGTGAAAGATTTTGACTTGTTTGGGATTGAAACCCATCCAATCCCACCCAATCCATATGGATTGAGAGCAAAACGAACAAGCCCGTACACCATATGCATGCCCTAGCGAAGCTACCTGACCCACACTGGAGGGCCCGACGATGGTGAATCAAAGCTTTCCCCTCCTGTCACACCTAGATTTTAGGGGTCCAAAATCCGGGCGCGAACTTCACCAAATGTTTTGGGATCAAGTCTCACACATTTAATGATACATGGTACAGAAACAAATGTCACATCTTTAATATATAAAGGAGTTCTATATAAAATAGGTAAATAATTACATCATACGAAGACAACGATCCAGCAACCATAGTTGACTGAGAGACGACGACCTAGACCAATCACGAACTCATCACAACATCCTTCATGCGCCTCATGCTGTGGTACCTGTTCTTAACCTGGGAGGATGTGAGTACAGTAAGGGTGAGCTCACATACGTTCATCGCTCAATAAGTTGTGGGGAATAATGTGCATGAACTCACCAAAGATGGGAGCTCATGTGAAGTGTAAGGCTTACCAATGGAGATGGTTAAACTTGAGCATTACATTTAAAGTTGGTCAAAATTTTATTAGCAGTTACTAAGTATAAGTCGATACCAACCCGATTAAATAAGAGATAAAAATTAATAATAACATCCACAATGCAATGCATATGACAATTAAGTTTAGTTTCATAAATTACTCATGTGAGGGTCCGAGCTGCTCATGATCGTGAGCACGACTGGTATACCGGTTTTACACTCTGTAGAGGTTGCACATCTTTACCCACAAGTCGTGTTACCCATTTGTCAAGGGATCACGACTTCCCATTCATCTCTACCGAGGAGACGAGGCAGGGTACCACTATGAGACCTTTACAAAGTTCCACTAGCTTTCGGAAACCCGCTACGGTTTTTGAGAAGGGCAATATAGGAATCCATCGTACAAAAAGCCATCGCAACATGATCGACCCGAGAACCTCCCTATACACAGCTCCTCTACCGCCCTTGTCCATTTCGCGTAAGGTAGTCTTCCACTAGCTTTCCTAATTAGTCAGTTGTAACACCCTGAATTTGGGGGTATAAAATTTCTTCTCTAAATGTCTGCCAAATTCAGGTGTTACCTCTTGTCTCTCTCTAGACTTCCTCTCTCCTCTTTTTGTTTAGAGTTAGGATAATTAGGTTGAGGAGTAATTATTTATTTTGTCAAAACTAAGTGAGTCATAAAATGTTGCATCATGTTGAACCTAAATTATTCTTTGATTTGATGCACATGTTTGAAATATTTGAATTTGAATTGAGTTCACTAGAGAAAATAAAAAGAAATGCAAATAGGAATTCAGAGAAAAAGGGAAAACTAGATTCAGCCCACTCGGCCCAACCCAGCCTAGTGGGGCTGCGCACGCACGTCCGCTCCTGTCAGCGGCGGTTTCCTCACCCGCACGCTCTCTTCCCTTCTCCCTCTGCCTAGTGGGGTCGACCTATCAGCACCGCGCCCCGCTCGCTCGCGTGCCCTCTCCCTCTCTGCCTCGTGGGACCGCCCCGCCAGCGTCGTGGCCCGCTCGCCCGTGCGTTCCCTCACTGACCCGTGGCCCTCCTCTGTCAGAATTGTCCCCTCCTCCACAACTGCCGCGCCAATGGTGCGCGCCCACGCGGTCAAACCACGCTCATTCTCCCCACGACCCACCCACGACACGCCCACGTCGCCCGAGCGCTAGGTGAAGACCCCGCATACTCTCTCAGCTCACCCCTACCTCATTTCACACAAGCTGACTCTCTCTCTCAAGCTCTGCCCTCGCCGCTCGCGCTCGCTGGAGACCCGCGCCCGTCGTGCCGGTCGTCCAGCTCACCGAAAGCTGCGCCGAGCCACCCTGAGCTCCATCCTAAGGTAAGGAACCCATTCCAGTGCTTGATTTTCCTTATTCGTGCCTGTTCGTAGCCAATGTAGTCTCGCCGGAGTTCATTTGTGCCAGCTCACCGCCCCCGCGCGGTGGCTGGCTGATTCAGCCTTGCACCGTGCCCTGCGTTGGTCCATAGCACTCCCCTTCCCTCGTCGGAGCTAGTCCGAGCCTTAGCGCAACCCATCCTCCTCCCCGCGACCGAAATTCCTCGTCGAAGTTATCTCGACCCGTCCGAAGCTTTCCCTCCGTCGTTCTCTCGCCCCCAGCCTCGGTCTCGTGTCCGGAACCCCACCAGTGAGTTCGCTGGGTCCTTGCCGGTCCTGGCCAGCTCCGGTGACCTTAGAGCCCCTGTAGCCTGCACCCGCCCCAGCTCCGATAACTTCACCACCGTGGGCAGGAGCGGCGGCACCCACGACAGTTAACCCCCCGACGTTTGATCTCAACCGTCCAATCTCAATCGCGTGGCTTGGATCACCGGGTACCGCTTCGCGCAAGCACGCCCTGCCCCTGGGCCCCATCTGTCGGTCGCCTGCGTCCCCCTGGCGTTGGGCCCGACCGGTCAGTCCACCTCCCGTCCTCGGTCGCTGACCGCCCTGTCCCATTGGTCAGCCGTGCGCGCGCCCCCGCGCCCGCGCGCTCGTCCACGGGATCTGTTCTCGGCCATTGATTTGAGATCCGATGGCCGAGGGATCCCGATACCCCTTTGTGTGTAGTTTTGTTAAAGAGACCTCTGGTTTTTTGAAAATCAACCCGTTGTCCCTGGTTTTCGTGTGCAGGCCCCTGTATTCTTGCAAAAAGAACCCTAGGCTTTTATTTAATGACAAAATTAGACCTAATTTAGGGTTTTAAATTCCAAAACTTGTTTATTTCTTATCTTTTGCATATGAACTCCAAATTGAGTGATTCAAATTACAAAATGTTCATGGAATTATTCTCTATCTGTTAGAATTAGATCATTCAGTGTCTGTACATTCTAATTTTATGCCTAGACTATAGATTAGTTTAGGTAATGGTTTAATTATGAAATAGGAAAAATAAAAAGGAAAACCCCAATGGAAATTAGATGTTTAACTTTGTGAAATTAATAATATGCAAAGTATGAATCTATCCCTGGTATAATTTTTGTGTCTCATTAAAATAAGTGGAATCTAATTATGTAATCTATAGTGATAGATAATACTTAGAAAATAACAAACTTCTAAATGTGTTAGTTCACCCTATAACCCAAGTTACTTCTTGAGTTTATATTGTTCTTTTGAGATGTGTTCACTTGTTTGTACATGTTTGGTGTATTGTTCATTTGTCTTTATCCAAACGTATTGAATGCATGATCGCTTTATTTAGACAACGAGCATTCCATGGTTCCTGAGTGTGTTGCCGAAGATCTTCCTAAGCAAGAACCTGGTGAAGGCAAGTGTCCTCTGACCTATTATGTCCTACTTACTTTATAATTCATTGTCCCACGTTACTTTATTGAAACATAAGGATTGACTAGTCTGTATTCATATTGTCCTTGTTACCTTTTTGGGTTATTATGGTTAGCTTTATGCTATTGCTTTAGCTTAATCAACGAACATGATGTGAATCTTTATGAAACGATGATGTTATCCCGATGATGATCTTGTGATACTTTAGGGGACTCGGGTTGTTTCCTAAGTACCTCTCTGTAAGGACCTGTTCGTTGAGTGACCACCCGGCATAACAGTGCAACCATGAGGGTGGAATGGGACGCCCTTAGCTGAATAATTAGATGAACCTAGGGGTTTAGTTGGTTTTGCCGGAGGGCCATCAATGGGGATCGGGGCATAGTGCTCGCTCTGTTAAGGGTGGGTGCCGAGGTTCAATCGATTTGGTTTTGTTAGTTACCCACCTTAGGGAGGGGCATTGTTTTTGTATGATTGGCAAAACCTAATGAGCAGCTATGCATCAGGGGAGTCTTTGTAAAGGCTACGTAGTGAGACCCTGCCAGGTCACCTTAGTAGTGATCAGTGGGGAGTCATGATCTCTAGGCAGTACGGGAATCACGACTCGTGGGTAAATTGTGCAACCTCTGCAGAGTGTTAGAAAGTAGTATTTCAGTCGTGCTCACGGTTAAGAGCAGCCTTGAGATCCTCTTTGATTAGAAGAACTTTGGATACTTTTATGATGATGGTTAATGATGATGATTATAATTCTAATCTCTGGTATTTCCTCTTAGAGGAAGTACGTTTGGGTAATAACAGAGTTTATTACTAAAATTTGGCTCTACAATAAATACTTGACCAACTAAAAGCAACTGCTTAACCTTAACTCCACATACAGCTAGTCCACTTTAGCCAAATGAGACACTTGCTGAGTACGTTGATGTGTACTCACCCTTGCTTTAAAAACCACTCCACCCCAGGTTGTCCCCACAGTGTTTAGTACTCAGAAGGAGATGCAGGCAACATGGAGGACTTTGATGAGTTCCAGGACTACGACGAGTTCTAGTTATGTTAGTGGCAAACCCCTAGTCAGTTGCATGTGAAGGCCTTATATGATACATTCGTTTTTCCGCACTTTGATAATGTTAATTATGATGTTATGTCAAAGACTTTGTGGATGTCTTGGACATCTGATGTAATAAAGTACCTTTCCGCGATTTACTTTGAGCAATGTGTGATGATGTCTAATTATGTAATCGCTGTGTACGTGAGTTGCTGATCCTGACACGTACATGGTTCGCATTCGGTTTGCCTTCCAAAACCGGGTGTGACATCAGCCAAGGGCGTCCCATACCACCCTTGTGGTAGCACTGTTTTCACGGGTGGTTCTCCATGTTCCAATTAACATGATGATCTTATCATGAACAGTAATTAAAATAACAATATAATTAGAACATGATCATAATAAAACGTTAATTTCCCAAAACAAGGTAGAGGAATAACAAATCTACCCAATAGTTTATCTGTTTGCAAGGTGGGGGATAACAACGCTAGGGAAACCTATTAGGTCCCATCAAATTTACCTGAGCATGTCACAGTGATTAACAGAAACATTATTAGGTAAAGAAAAGTGATAAACGACACAACTTGCCTTAGACTCGAGATTCCCAGGTACCAACTTGGTCTTCGGATTCTCGTGACCTCACCGCTATTCGTAGCAATACATACAAATAGACAAGGATCACATAAAAATAACATTACACCAAACATGAGAACAAACAGTGTAAAAAATATTCTACGCTATGCTACGAGAGCGTAGGTTCGAGAACCATTAAAATCGGAGCTAAAACAAAGAATTTATGGATAAAACGATATTTTAGGCGCAATAAATATAATAGATGGGATCTAACAGATATTGCATTTAAACTAAGCAAGTATTAAATTAAAATATTTGAGTTGGCATTAATCATTAATAATTATTTATAAGATGCGTAGTTTAGAACTATAAATTAGATTAACTAGATTATCTAGCTAATTAACATTAATTAAATAACTAAGTAATTAATTAATTAAAACATGTGGCATAATTAAAACAATGTTATTACTATGTATGCAAAATTAATATGAACCTAACACAATTTGAACAGATTAAAACAAATTATTTGACCTAGAAGACATCACATTTTTAATAAATTAGTTGGGTTGTCCAGAAATAGGTGACATGACACGATCTGATTGGTTAGATCGGGGTTACATAAAGAATTACGGGGTAAATGGACGTAATATATGGGATCTTGGTGTGGCCGTATTCTACCTTTCTCGTATGTGATCTGTTGACGCAGGCATCCCTCCTCGCCCACACGTAGCTCCCTACTTGGGCGCGATGTAACACCCATAGTGTTACTGGCACTAAAACTTGAGCATAACATCATGTGCATTGACATTTCATGTTGATTGTTACACCTAGAATGCATTCACTAGGTAAAATCTTCAAACAAGTTGTGATGATAAGGACTTGATGTGTGATTAACCCTAGGGTAGGGTACTTGACCCTGGAATTAGGGCCTATGGATGAAAGTGAAGCCCAAATGAGTAAAGATCTCATAAGCCATGAGGAATGTTCACAAGATATCAAAGTTGATGAACTTTAGTGGTACAAAAACCCTAAAGTACTCAAAACCCTAAAAGAAACCCTATAAAACCCTAATTGGAACCCTAGGGGGTAGATGTAAATTCTAGGCACTTTTGGACCAAAGTTCAAATATCAAAGTGATAAAACATCACAAACCAAGTAACTTTTACATTGGAGGATTTTCAAGTAGTGTGGAGGAATTTTGACTTATTTGCAAAAGTACCCCATGAGCACTATAGGGTTAAGTCTGAATTTCAGTGAAATGAGGTCAACTTTGGAGATCTATATCTCTAAATCTGCAAGGATTATGCACTAGGTCAACACATCAAATTTGTAGAGCTATGATAGGAGTATAACTTTGCTTAAGTGACTAAGCCTTGATCACATACAAAATTTGGAGTAAAATGGACTCAAAGTTGGGCTGTCAGTCGCTACTGCAGATTGAATTATGGCCACTAGTGAACTTGGAAGAACTTGGAGATCAATTTTGAATGGGATCCAGTGATCGATTGGGTATGGTTGCAATAACAAAAACAAAGATGGATTATGGGACAACATTTTTGCTGCAGACAGATGATCAAGTTGCCACGCGAAAATTGGAGAACCAAGGAATCTAACTTGCTCTGTCAGGTGCTTTGATGATGATCACCATGGTACAGTGCACGAAAAGATCTTCAGGTTCACTGCACTTCGCCGTCGGTGACCTCCACGCCGGCCACCACGATTCGTGCCCTTTGATGTGCGGAATTACGATCGGAGTGAAAAGATCTTCACCGTGGATGAGTATGGGACACTTTGGCTGCTCTGTCGCCTCATCCACTTGCTGGCGACGTGGCCGAGCAGCCGTCGTCGAGGTGTACGTCGTTCGCCGTGATCGCACCACGCTGTGACCCTTTCACCATGTTGTTTCTAGCCGTAATAGTTCAGTAGTGACCGCCGTAGCTCCTCAACCAGTGAATGCCACGGTAGAACGCCACAATGACTTAGTCCCTCTCTCCGGTCGCCAGCACACTTCCTTCAAATTGGATGCCACCGCCGATGCAGTCTATAAATTGCTGCCCTAGTGAACTCCGCTAGGTTATTACGCATCGAAAGCACCAGCTCTGGCCTCCAATTGTCCACCAGAGCCTCCCAATTTCCCATTTCCCCCAAATCGGTCAGAACGCCGCCGTGAGACAGCTCGCCATGGCCAGACGTCTACGGGTTAGTTCACGCTGTTCTGTGTGACGTTCTAGCCTCCCTCATGTCTCCTGTTGCTCACAGACCCGTTCGATTGAACTAGACCGCCTTGAATCGCCTAGAACACATTGGTTTGTCTCCGGTTCTCATCGCCGTCGTGGGCAGAAAGATTCTGGTCCGGATTAGTGCAATTAGTTGAGGGATTAGGGTCGCCAAGGGTAGAATTTGGTGTCGACTGAGTAAGAAGCTTAGCCTTTGCGTATTCCGACCAGTACAGGCTCACCAAAGAGTGTGTTCACCGCCGTCGGTGGTCGGGGACCTGATCTTGCGAAGAAACCAAAAGGGAGGGGCCTCGGTGCAAACGTCAGAGACACAGATGATATAGTGCGCGAGATTCTTTACCGGTTATTCAAATCCTCGTGGGTCTCTACGCAAATTGTCAATCACTGGCGCGCACGGGCGCATTTCGCCTGGACGTGGGCCGACTCGGGCTGGTTTCAGCACACCACTGTTCACTATTTTTCCTTTTCTTTTCTGCCAGGCATAGGGAATTTATAGGAAATTATATAAAAATGATAAAATCATGAGACCAATTTTACTGGACTCCTAAAATCACAAAACTTTTTGGGTAAGTTTAATTTGGTAATTAGAGCCCATGGGTGAAGTTTGACATGTTTTGGACATTGTTTGATCCCCAAACCCAAAACCCTAGCTTTCTAGATAATAGTTGCCTTATTCTAGTGGACTACAGACTCGGAAAACCCTAGTTTCCCTGGTGTACCGTGAAGGAAAGTTGTATTCAAGATACAACTTGATGTGTCACTAATAAAATTTCATATTCATAGCATCACATGAGCATTCATGTTTATATATGGTTATGTATAGAAAACGAAGAAGTAAGTGTCGAAGAGGAAGAGACTGCACCACCAACTGAAACTCCACCTGCCGGGAGTTGTTTTTATTTTGATATCTGTGGAACAGATCCTGAATCCCCTACAACACAAGGAAAGCCCCAGTGCATTTACCTTTCTGTGGGGGATAGATATCCCCCGGGTCCACTAAAGAGTAAAAGACCTCACGAAAGGCCCAAGGGCCCTATAAATCATAAGGTCATTCTTTCGTGGGCCTGGGGAGAGACAACCAGCAGAGCAGATCGACATGAGGCCGGATTGATCTAAACCTGGACGACCCACGACGTCGAGCGAGTGACCACAACACAGATCCGACTTTCCCGCGCTGGAGCTCCCATGCAACGGAGCCATGCGAGGATAAGTCGGCGAGGGTTACGCAGGGATAAACTCAAGAGGTTCACTATCTTTTAGCTACTTGTTGTTATCATATCCACATGTATTGCCCCACGGTCGAGTATATAAGGCCTAGGGGGCACCCCTTCAGAATGATCGACCCTATTTTACTTAGCCACCTACATCAACTCTCTGCACTCTCAATTCAGAGAACTCTCTTGTAACCTCGTTCACCAAACATACTCACCAGGACGTAGGGTGTTACGCATCTCTAAGCGGCCCAAACCTGTAAACCTTGTCCACTGTCCCTCGTGCAATCGGCACAAACCATTTTGCTAAGTTGTCGACACCGTCCTACTCCTAAAAACACCTCGAGGGGCAACCCCGGGTGTGCGGTCGGACCCAAAACGCCGACAGCTGGCGCGCCAGGTAGGGGGTGTGTCGACGATCCAAGCTAGCTCAATGGCCGTCACCTTCTACAGCAAGATCACCAAGCGCCCCGGATCCGTATTCTGCTTCGGAACAATCTCATCTGTAGCGGATGAAGAGGGAATTCTACACCGTATCGCGGATTCGCCGGAAAAGAAGTCTCCTCCAACGAACTCCGAAAATGCCGGAGAAGCGCAACCTCCAGCTCTTCGGAAAAATATCGTCTCCGGAAAGTCGGGGGCCGAGGGCTCGCTGACCCAGAAAACTGCGCTGTCTACTTCCCCGACAAAAGAATGGACACGGATCACGAGGAAGAAGGAGACCAGGGAGAAGCAAGTTGTTCTTTCCGTTCCTCCGGCCTCAAAGGAGAACGGAAAGAAGGTCGCCACGACAGCAGCACCATTCTACCCCGACGTCCTCTTCATCGGGAGAGTGGAGTCACCTACCGTCTCCGACGACGAGCCGACCGCACCCGGAGAAGAACCGCCTCAACGAGAATCCCGCCGACGGAGGAATCGACGCAGGAACGTTCGACGACATCACGCGGCCGGAGAACGGGATCCGGAGCAGCCTGTCTCGCGAGACGAGGTCTCGGAGATAGGGGAAACTCCGGAAGAACGTGTCTTCAGAGAACAAAGGAACTCCCAACGACGAGATCGCCGACGGGCTCAGGAACAAACCGAGCAAGATGCAAGGCAACGCCGGGAGAATCCATTCTTCGGGCGCAACCTGAATCCCGACTTCGCTCGATCTATGAACACGCCGAGCGAAGTCGGAGGAGTACTAGCTCGGATAGCTGATGGACTTCCTCGGACTCCTGACGCTGAGGGCTACCGACGACTGTTCACTCAGGCGGCCAACCATCTTCTACCGCTTGCTCACCCGCTGAACGATCTACGACACGCCATCAACAGTCGCCGAGACGCGCGAAGCTCCATCAATCCTTCGCGCGAACGACGGCATGAGAACGAGATTCGCCGCCGGGAGGAGTACGACAGGGATCATGGCATCCCGGCTTAGAGCCAGGCCACCAGAACTAAGTCGGCAACGGCCTCAACTGGCGGTACCACCCGGGGACGGTCGAGGAACCACAACTCCCCTCCCCGGGACAGACATCGTCCCCGACGACAAGAGGACACGTGCGGAGTGTCCGCTCTTACTCCGCGCCTTAGGGCCATTCAATGGCCTCCCAACTTCAAGGTATCCAATGTCGACAAATATGAACCTAAGCAGGATCCAGGGGTTGGCTAGCCGTCTACACCACCGCTGCTCGAGCTGCCGGGCGTCCGAAGACGTGATGACCGCGTATTTACCCATCGTCCTTGGGCAAGATGCGCTGCAATGGCTGCGACATCTACCCCGACACTGCATCGACGACTGGGGCGACTTCAGTCGACGCTTCACCGCCAACTTCCAGTCCCTCTCCGACAAGCCGGCGCAACCGTGGGACCTCAAATCCATCAAGCGCCGGGGGGATGAGACTCTCCGGTCGTACCTCAAAAGGTTCCAGACCATGAGAAATCGTATCCCCGAGGTCACGGAGGCGGCCGTGATCGAGGACTTCTACAGAGGATCCAATGACTCGGCTTTCATCCGAGCCATACTACAGAAGGCACCGACTACCTCCGAGGAGCTGTTCCGGGAAGCCGACGAGCGAGCTCAGGACCTCATCGGAGGAGCAAAGCCCACACCGGCAGCACCACGACGCGACGCGAACCAGCCACCCGACAAACGCTGGGAGAAGAGGCCTCGCGAAGAAGTGCACGCCGCCGGACCACCTGCCTCTCGCGCTTGAGGAGGACCTCGCGGAGGCGAACGCACGCTGGACGACATCCTCGACACCCAGTGCCCGTACCACAAAGACATGCACCACACTCTTCGTAACTGCCGGGACTTCAAGCACTCCATCGGGCACGGCCGACCCTTCCAACCTCTACCTCCTCCTCCGCCGAGGGGAGGACCAGATGAACTACAACAACCCCATCAGCAGGAGGAGGGGGGAGGAGGAGGAGCTTTCCCGCGCGTGGACAGAGAGGTCAACGTCATCTTCGACGGACACGGATCGCAGGAGAACAAACGACAACAAAAGCTCAACGACCGCCAAATACTGGTGGCGACCACCGGTCCTCCCGCCCCATACCGGTGGTCGGAGCACCCGATCACTTTCACTCGGGAGGATCAATGGCTTAACTTCGACCATCCTGGCAAATACCCGCTCCTCGTCGATCCGGTGATCCGAGAGAGCCGGGTGAAGAAGGTGCTAGTGGACGGGGGGAGCAGCATCAACGTCACCTTCCCCCGAACACTCCAAGGCTTGGGAGTTCACCTCAAAGAGCTCCACGAGTCGGACACTCCTTTCTTCGGCATCGTGCCGACGGAAGAGGAATACCCGCTGGGCCACATCTACATGCCGGTCACCTTCGGAACTCCGGAGAACTACAGAACCGAGTTCCTGAGGTTTGAAGTGGCGAACTTCGACTGAGGGTACAACGCCATCATCGGAAGGCCGAGATTGGCCAAATTCATGGCCATTCCGCATTACACGTACATGATACTGAAGATGCCAGGACCGCAAGGGATCATAACTGTGCGCGCCGACTTCCAAGGCGCCGCAGAGTGTTTCCGAGTGGCCATCCAAGCAGCCCTCACCACCAAGCCGTCGACGGTTCCTTCTACACTGGCAAACTCTAAGTCTGAGGAGGACCTCGCGGTACCGACAAACGAAGCTCAGGCCGCGACCTCTATGCGGCCGACTGAAGAAACTAAGAGGATCAGCCTGGGGTTCGCTGATGAATGCAAGACTGCCGTCATCAGCTCCAGCTTGGACGACAAATAGGAAAGCGCGCTCGTCCAGTTTCTACAAGATAACCGAGACGTATTCGCATGGCAACCTGCGGATATGCCGGGAGTCCCAAGAGAACTGGCCGAGCACAAATTGAAGGTCTATCCCCAGGCGAGGCCGATTCGGCAAAAGCTACGTCGTTTCACGCCCGACAAGAGAGAGGCCATTCGCGCCGAGTTAGCTCGCTTGGTCGCGGCTGGATTTATTAGAGAAGTATTACACCCCGAGTGGTTAGCCAACCCTGTTCTTGTACTCAAAAAGAATAAAGTGGATTGGCGCATGTGCGTCGACTATACTGATCTCAACAAACACTGTCCGAAGGATCCTTTCGGGCTCCCAAGGATAGATTAGGTGGTGGACTCCACCGCTGGATGTTCTGTGCTGTCTTTCTTAGATTGCTACTCCGGGTATCATCAAATTAGTTTGGCGAAGGAAGACGAGGAAAAAACAGCGTTCATCACTCCGTTTGGTGCTTTCTATTATACCTCCATGTCGTTCGGCCTCAAAAACGCGGGAGCAACTTATCAGAGAGCCATTCAAACATGCTTAGCCGATCACTGGGGCAAGCGTGTGGAGGCCTACGTAGATGATGTGGTAATCAAAACGGAGAATTCGGAAGACTTCATCGAAGACTTATAGCTGGTTTTCAACAGTCTGAGACGGTATAGATGGAAGCTTAATCCTGAAAAATGTGTTTTTGGGGTACCAGCTGGAAAGTTACTCGGGTTTATCGTCAGCCACCGGGGAATTGAGGCTAATCCAGATAAGATTGAAGCTATCATGAAAATGGAAGCGCCTCGATCACAAAAGAAGGTTCAGCGACCTACTGGATGTATGGCAGCTCTGAGCAGATTTATATCCAGGATGGGAGAAAAAGGTTTGCCATTTTACAAGCTACTCAAGAAGGTGGATAAGTTTCAATGGACTTCAGAAGCACAAGAAGCTCTAGATGCACTGAAAAAATTCTTGACAACACCACTAGTACTGAAGCCACCCCGGCGAGCTACGTCAACTCAATCGGCTGAAGATTTGCTACTGTATATCTCTTGCACGACTCACGTGGTAAGGAACGCGTTAGTAGTCGAGCGAGTAGAAGAAGGACATGCCTACCCAGTGCAACATCCTGTTTACTTCATCAGTGAAGTTCTGGGCCCCTCAAAGAAAAAGTATCCTCAAGTTCAGAAGCTATTATATGCAGTACTTCTAACTGCCAGCAAGCTACGTCACTACTTTGATGATCACAAAGTCATAGTAGTCACTGGTTTTCCGATAGGTGATATTCTTCACAACAAGGAGGCCCTTGGCCGAATAGCCAAGTGGGCTTGTGAGCTGGGATCTCATGACATCGAGTTCCGACCTCGCACTGCCATCAAAACTCAAGCACTGGTTGATTTCGTATCCGAGTGGACTGAACAGCGAGTACCAGATAACCCAGAGACTGCAGAAGTATGGCGAATGTATTTTGATGGCTCGCTGAAGCTGCAGGGAGCAGGAGCAGGAATTCTCTTCACCGCACCTGGAGGCGAACACCTCAAGTACGCCCTCCAGTTGCTATTTCCGGCCTCCAACAATGCAGCCGAGTATGAAGCTCTGATTCATGGATTGAACATCGCCATATCATTGGGCGTCAAGAGATTGATGGTATATGGAGACTCTCTGGTAGTCATCAGCCAAATAAACAAGGAGTGGGATTGTTCAAGCGATTCAATGGGAAAATACTGCGCTGCCGTCCGAAAGTTGGAAGATAAATTCGAGGGTCTGGAATTTCATCATGTAGAAAGAGATCGGAACACAGCAGCCGATGTATTGTCCAAGCTAGGATCCAGTCGGACTCATGTCCCACCCGGAGTCTTTGTGCAAGAAATACTACAGCCGAGTATCTCAATGGATCAAGCAGAAGAATGCAACATTATAAATCAACCCGAGTCAGACTCTGACGACTGGAGAAGGCCGATCATTAAGTATATAAAGAATGAAGAAGAAGCAGACGACAAGAACTCGGCAGAACGCATTGCCAGACAGTCGGCTCACTACACACTCATTGGGGAGACATTGTATAGAAGGGGTGCATCAGGCGTTCTCTTGAAGTGCATCCTCCCGTCCACTGGAAAGCAACTTCTGGAGGAGGTCCATGCTGGGCAATGTGGAATACATGCAACATCCAGAACACTAGTCGGGAAGGTCTTCAGGTCAGGATTCTATTGGCCAACAACAAAGAACGATGCAGCCGAGTTAGTTCAGAGGTGTGAAGCTTGCCAATACTTGTCAAAGCAACAACACCTGCCAGCACAGCAACTGCAGACCATACCAGTAACTTGGCCCTTCGCGTGCTGGGGACTGGATATGATTGGACCTTTCAAGAAAGCTCAAGGAGGATACACTCATGTACTGGTAGCAATCGACAAATTCACTAAATGGATAGAGTTCAAACCCATTGCTTCTTTAACCTCAGCTAAGGCCGTGGAATTCATACAAGACATAATATTCAGATTCGGGATACCAAACAGTATCATAACTGACTTAGGATCCAACTTCACAAGTTCATAATTCTTCGACTTCTGCGAGCAAAAGAGCATTCAGATCAAGTATGCATCTGTAGCACATCCAAGAGCCAACGGGCAAGTTGAGCAAGCCAACTGAATGATATTGGAGGCACTCAGGAAAAAGGTCTTCGATAAGAATGAAAAATTCGCAGGAAAGTGGATAAGGGAATTGCCTTATGTCGTTTGGAGCCTAAGAACCCAACCTAGCCGAGCCCTACATGGAAACACTCCTTTCTTCATGGTCTATGGGTCGGAGGCAGTGCTACCCGCTGATCTCAAGTTCGGGGCGCCAAGGTTGATCTTCGAAAGCATAGCAGAAGCTGAGGCCACCAGGCTGGAGGACATTGATCTACTTGAAGAAGAACGGCTAAACGCGGTAATCCAATCAGCACGGTATCAGCAGACTTTAAGGCGCTATCATGACAAAGCTGTGCGACAACGATTCTTCTCAGTAGGAGATCTCGTCCTCCGCCGAATTCTAACGGGGGAGGGACGGCACAAGTTATCACCCTTATGGGAAGGACCCTTCATGGTAGCAGAAGTCACTCAGCCCGGATCGTATCGCCTCACTCAGATGGATGGCACCGAAGTTGGGAACTCCTGGAACATAGAACACCTCAGAAAGTTTTATCCCTAGCTGTATTTCAAAACTGTTGGGACGACGATGTATTTTGTAAAGTGGAAATATGTCATCAATAAAAAAGAGGTTTCAAAGATACTCAGTTCGTTTACGATTGACTTGCATTCTTACTTAACTCGGGGTGACCACTATGCCCTACTAACGGAGCAATCGACTTAAGTCGGCAACGACTTAAGGCGGTGCAACATGCTCACGCTTACTTAACTCGGGGTCACCACTATGCCCTACTAACGGAGCAATCGACTTAAGTCGGCAACGACTTAAGGCGGTGCAACATGCTCACGCCTATGCAATTCAAGGGATGACTTCTATATCCCGCAAACAAATCTCATAATCATCGTGCGTCGTTTCATTACTGCAAATTTACGAACTGATGAATTCTGATACAATAAGAGAGTAATTATATCATTCGAATGCTGAACTGATGTCCTCTAACAAATACTCGATCATGCTAACCGCGCGCTCAAAGCACGCAAAATGTTTCTCTATTTCGCAAAGTCTTTCTCAGGGGCGACCGACGAAGAAGGGCGACTCGAGGAATCGGGGGCAGCATTCACGTCAGCCCTTATGTCTTCGGGAACAACCACGCCGGGTCTCCTCATCAAGATTCGTCCCGCCCGAATAGCCTTGTCCATGGCTCTGTCACGCTGGGCCTTGAGAGTAACGGAAGTTTCTTCGGCAACTTTAGCAGCCAGTCGAGCAGTCTCTAACTCCTGGGCAATGGATTTCTTGGAAGCTCGGAGTTCTTTGATGGTGGCATCCTTTGCTGATATCAACTGCTTGAGGCGGGTCACTTCGTCTGTGGATTCCTGCAGCTTACAACGTTGATTGTCCAATTCCTCCATTGTAAAGCGGTGACTCCTCTCCAAGATGGTCAACGAGTTGCTAGAATCACGGTACAATCTGTCAAGATTATCACGAGAAGCAGCGAGGATACGTTTTTCTTCCTGCAAGCAAAAATCAACTCCTTCAAAAACCAAGCAAGTAATAGGAACACAGCAAGGCAAAGCACAGTTTTGTAAATTACCTTTTCAGAATTGAGCTGAGCATGAAGAGAAGAACTCAGGGCATTGGCGTCATCCAAGGCAGCGGAGACCTGACCCAGCTCAGTTTGGCTCTGAGAGTACTTCTCCTCGAAGTCAGCGCACCGCTGAAACAATTCAGCTTGATCTCGGGAATGTTTTTCCTCAAGAATTGAAATCTGCCGAGTCATTCCTAGCAAGAGATAATCAAACAAAACGGGGTCAGAAGGTAAAACAGTCCACAGTGAAGGCAAAGAGAATTAAAAAGGCACTAACCAGCGTTTGTCGCCTCCAACTCAGAGACGCGATGTTGAAGTGACACTGGATTCCAACACGCAAGAGACGAAGCCACTTCTGGGACGGAAGCACCCTGCAATCTCAGCTGGCTGGCCATCCCATCCACCAAAGCCTGATGAGGAAAACAGATGAGTGTGATGACAACAGTTCATACAATGTGAAAATCAAGCTAAAATACATCACGGTACCTGGAGGTTGGAAAAGAACAAAGGGATCCCCAAATCAGGGGAGATCAGTTGATAAGCAGGCGTAAGGCCACCACCCGAAGCAGCTTGCAACGAACCAGCAGAGATCAGCTTAGTACCTTCAACAGAGCCCAACACTCGGTCAGCAGGGACGCTACCCTCTAAAGCGACTCCCTGATCCAAAGTTTGGGCTACCACCATACATCTAGAGTGTGGAGGAGATCCCGCGTGAACGTCCATGGAAGTACAGGAAGGAGACCCTGCTTGGGCACCCTCGGGGGCTGGGTCAAAGTTGGCACTGCCCACTTGAGCCGGATCATCCCCGGCAGCACCCTCGGGGGCTGGGCAGTGGCTTACACTCTTCACCCGAGCTAAGTCATCCCCGGCGACATCCTCGGGGGCTGGGCATGTGTCAGCACCATTCTTGAGGTCCAAGCTCTCCGCAGTAACCACCTCTAAGGTTGACGGGCCCTCAGCTACTTCCATAGGACCAGGAAAATCCAAGTCAGCTTCCCGACCCTCGAGATCGCGCTCTAAGGTCGACGAGGCACGGGATGACCTCAACCCAGCATCAGGCACGTCAACGCAAGCCTCCATTGCACCATCATCCACTGGCTCCGATAACAAGTCTTCTGGGACCATATCTTCAAGAGTCTGATCAAAGTTGGCTAGGGACAGTTCTTGCAGACCAATGAGGGCAAACAAAGCAGGAGAGGGAACTCCACTACTTTCACCGCTGGCGATGAACTGCCGACTGTTTTTTCGAGTCAAAGGAGCTTCATTTTCTTCCTCCTCATCATCCACATTGGCAACACAAGCAGCACCCCCATTGGGATCAGCAACAGACGGAGCACCCACATTGGGATCAGCAGCAGATTGGGTACACCCATTGGGGTCAGCATCAATAAGTCCAGTCGCAGGCATTTATTCAGTAGCAGGAACCGAGGTACCAGCGTCCTGATCAAAGCTGGATACTCGCCGGAGGCGTCTTCTTTTCTTCTTCTGCTCATCAGCAGAAGGATCAGGCTGATTGGCTCGGCAAGGGCACCTCGGGCGAGTACTGACAGGTTTCTGAGCATCCAAAGTCGTATCAACCTCTGGGAGGGACACCACGGCCGACGTCCCAGCAGGAGCAGCATCGGATGAATCTTCAGCTAGCAAATCAAGCATAGCGCTTATATCTGCATCACTAGGGTTCAGAGGCACCTCAAAATGAACCTGCCGTTCGTCATCAGGAATCTCCCCAAGCGAAGCAACCAAAGCACTGACTTCTTCAGCAGAGGGTCGCACTCTAAGGCCCAAACCGCCATCAGTAATGGGCGGATTCGACACGAAAAGGGTGAAGGCTTTGGGAGGAGGCAAGTTCCAGGCCGAGTACGCCACTGGAGCACCAACATTTGACACCTTGCCCCTGAGGATCATTTCAAGTCGACTCACCAAGTCTGCAGAAGGAATTCTCCTGTTGGTAACCCGAGTTGAGTCGGCTAGCCCTCGATACAGATAAGCTGGATAGGCCCTGTCTTTCAGTGGCTGAATATTCTTGAAAACAAAGTCAGTAACCACAGCTTCAGCAGTTAGACCCCTCTCTTTCAGCAGTCCAACTTCAGCTAGCAACACACCTGCCTCGGCTACTTCCTGATCTGTGGGAGACTCGGTCCAGCTTGGGGTGCGAACGTCCGGCTGCCTTCCCGACCGGGAGGGGAGAAAATTCCCATAATTCTCAACTATGAACCACTCTAGGCGCCATCCCTTAATGCTATCCTTGAGGGGGATCTCGAGATATTCAGTTTTCCTCCCGCGGCGCATCTCCAAGCTGGCACCCCGACCAACTGATGTTGTCCCTCGGCCATCCCAGGGCGACAATGATTCAAGTATTTCCACAAACCGAAATGTGGCAACACGCCAAGAAAGGCCTCGCATAAGTGAACGAAAATGGAGATTTGCAGAATTGAATTGGGGTTCAGATGGGTCAAGTTAATATGATAGAAATCAAGGAGGCCGCGGAAAAAGGGAGAAATGGGAAGGCCAAGGCCGCGGAGAAGGAAAGGGGCGTAAACAACGGACTCATGGGTATCCTCTGTTGGAACAGTAAACCCATGGCAAATCCGCCAAGAACAAAGTTCTCGGGGAGGAAGAACCCCGATAGATACGAGGTGGAGAAGTTCAGTTTCAGAAATAATGGACATGTGGTTACCTGCGAAAGGCAACTGGCTGTTGGGGTCGATTGGAGGAATCACCACAGCAGACGAGCTCGCAGTCTTCCTCTTGGGTGCCATCTCGATTCTACCAGCGAGCAGAGCGGAAGGCGAATGGCAGAGAGGATTCGGAAGCGGAAAAGCAAGAACTAGGGCACGGAAAGCAAAGGCGGCTAAAAGTGCAGCTCTTATGGGATATTCTCGAGCCAGATACCATTTCAAAAAGTGCCCAGTCATCACCCGGCGGTTATTTCCAAAACCCCAGCATGCCACGTGGAAACCCAGCAGTTATCTCCAGAACACCGGTGCGTCACCTCATCACTCGGCCATCGTCCTCAAAGTGGCTCGCGCGGCCTGCTATCACTCGACGTCGCCTCCAAAACGCCGATTTCGTGTTCAGTCGCTCAGCATTACCTCTAAAATGCCGACGTCGCCTTCCAGTCGGTCGGCGTTGCCTCCAAAACACCGATTTCGTGTTTAGTCGCTCGGCATTACCTCTAAAATGCCGACGTCACCTTCCAGTCGGTCGGTGTTGCCTCCAAGACGCCGATTTCGTGTTCAGTCGCTCGGCATTACCTCTAAAAATGCCGACGTCGCTTTCTAATCACTCGGCGTTGCCTCTAAAACGCTGATATAGTGTTCAGTCGCTTGGCGTTGCCTCTAAAACGCCGACATCGCTTTTCAGTCGCTCGACACTAACTCTAAAATGCCGACGTCGCTTTCCAATCACTCGGCGTTGCTTCTAACACACTGATACAGTCTTCAGTTGCTCGGTGTTACCTCTAAAACGCCGGCACCGCCTACAAGTTACTCGACAGCTATTTCTGGAAGCATCAGTTTGATCCCCAAGTTATTCATCTACTGTCTCAAAGGAATCAGTTTTACAAACAAGCAAGACGAGTCATCAAGTAGAAGCCAAAGTCATTCTTTCATTAAAAGGGAAGATAACAAACTTACAAATCAACTCTTTGCGAGTTGATACTTCCCTACTACTACTACATTACATTACTACTACTACTACTACACTACGCTATACTACTCTACATTACTACTACATTATTCTAACTATACTATACTAATATCTAAAAGACCAGTGGCATCTAGCCACTGGCCCTGTTGCTGCCGCCGCCGCCGCCGCCCTTGGTGCTGCCCCTGCTGCTGCCGTCCCGGTTGCTGCCCCTGCTGCCGCCGCCGTCACCGTCCTTGCTGCCGCCGCCGCTGCCGTCATCGTCGCCATCGTCGTCGTCGTCGCCGTCGTCGTCGTCGTCGTCCTCGTCCTCGCCGCCGCCGTCCGAGTCCTCCTCATCCGAGGAGTACTCCGACTCATCCGAGCCCTTGAGCCCGGAGCGCTCGACGGCCTGGATGTACGTCCAGACCTCCGCCGCGAGCCCTTGGGAGTCGTCTGAGTCGTCAGACGACTCACGCAGGGGGACGGGGGCCGGAGACCCCTCAGACTCAGAGGAGAACTCCTCCTCTGAGTACTCCGAGTCACCAAACTCCTCCGATGGAGGAGTTGGCTCACGCTTGCGCTTGTTGTTCTTGCCCATGGTGGAAGCAGACGGGAGAGAAGAGAGGGAAGCAGCAGAGAACAACGAAGAGATGTGAAAAAGCCAGAGAGGCAACAACGTTATTTATAGAAGGAGAGGGCAACCGCTCACCTCCAACCACGGTCACTGAACAGTCGCAAAGCATTCAATAAGCACTTCAACCCGTCTGAAGACACGTCAGGCGGCTGACGCCGTTTCACGCAACACTACACCCATTGGGACTCCAGTCAACAGCGCAGAGGATATGATTACACTGGCCGTCGCATCACATTACTACTCCGAAGCAGCCGGCTAAAACACTCAGCGTACCAAGCCGTCCCTTGCCCACACCCATTGGGGGGGGGACGCCCAGGAATTATCAGTATATTTTCAAAATGTTCACATCTGTGCAGGGCACGCAGTGAATACCTCAAGACAAAAATGAGATATCAGTAAGGATCAGAGGAAAGCCAAATATAGCCAGTGAAGTACAAAATATGGCCGACAGAAGTGATGTGAAGACTAGACAGAGAACGTCCATCAAACGTCCAATCAGTCGCAGAGCAAATAAATTGCACTACCTAGCAAGATACAGATGGATTGCGAACTCGGCTGCTAAAGACAAAATATATGCTGACCTCTGAAGCAAAATATTGATGACATAATGCTGACCTCCAAAGCATAATGCAAATAGCTCCATGCCAATTTCTACAGGCGGAAAGGATAATTTTCAGCAAGGAGGCACGAAAGGAAGACCTTCGAACGGATTATCCTTAAAAATCCATTTGAAGGTCGGGGGCTACACCCATTGGGTGCACCTTCGATGCACCCCATGGACTATCATTCCAAGCCAAGATAGTGCCGACTTCTAAGGCGTGGGACAAGATTAAAAGGCCAGCCTTCAACCAAAACGCAGGAGCACAAATAGAGATAATCTCTGGGGAAGACCTTCGAGTAGATTATTTTCTAAAAATCTACTCGAAGCTCGGAGGCTACACCCATTGGGTGCACCTCCGGTGCACCCAATGAAGTTCAGAATCCTACAAATTTAAATGCCGACCTCTAAGGCACAAGCACGAAACTAAGCTTCGGTCAACGAACGATCGGAGCAGGAGAAGACAACATGAAGTCATTTTCTTCAAATCACCTGCAAGCTGGACCTGGGATCTTTGGGCTGATTACCTCTAAATTAACCCAAAGATCGGGGGCTTGTGGGGGATAGATATCCCCCGGGTCCACTAAAGAGTAAAAGACCTCACGAAAGGCCCAAGGGCCCAATAAATCATAAGGTCATTCTTTCGTGGGCCTGGGGAGAGACAACCAGCAGAGCAGATCGACATGAGGCCGGATTGATCTAAACCCGGACGACCCACGACGTCGAGCGAGTGACCACAACAGAGATCCGACTTTCCCGCGCTGGAGCTCCCATGCAACGGAGCCATGCGAGGATAAGTCGGCGAGGGTTACGCAGGGATAAACTCAAGAGGTTCACTATCTTTTAGCTACTTGTTGTTATCATATCCACATGTATTGCCCCACGGTCGAGTATATAAGGCCTAGGGGGCACCCCTTCAGAACGATCGACCCTATTTTACTTAGCCACCTACATCAACTCTCTGCACTCTCAATTCAGAGAACTCTCTTGTAACCTCGTTCACCAAACATACTCACCAGGACGTAGGGTGTTACGCATCTCTAAGCGGCCTGAACCTGTAAACCTTGTCCACTGTCCCTCGTGCAATCGGCACGAACCATTTTGCTACAGTTGTCGACACCGTCCTACTCCTAAAAACACCTCGAGGGGCAACCCCGGGTGTGCGGTCGGACCCAAAACGCCGACACTTTCCCTTGTGATTTTAAACTCTTTATCACTTGAATGATGCATTAGGTGATAGGAGTTGGGTGTTAAGCCAATTGCTGCATTTCCTTCCTTGGAATTATTTACCCTTCCTTGATTACCTGTTTTGTTAAAAGGTTTTCTGATACTTAGTCTTGCTTTAGAAAACAAAAATGTTTTGTTTTTAACAAAAGATGATGCTTCAAATGGAATGGGATGTTTTCAAAAATAAAACTTGATGGTGGATCCATCATGACCGTGATGGGTTCAACATCGGACAAGATGTACCTCTGCAAGGTACCAAACTTTGGGATTATAAATGATAAAGCTGAGATCGGGCTGGTGACTTGCACAAGAAGAGAGTCTCGGTGTAGTGTCTCCATCTGAATCGCTTAAGGACCGTACCGATGTGGGCCTGCTGACCAAGGACCCATTAACTGGTCACATGCCTCGTCATGGGTAAGCTTTGCCTCGGGTAGACCAATACCAGAAAAGCCAACACGCAATGGGAGTGGAGAGATGGCGAGAGTAGCGTGTACCCTCCGTGGCAAGAGGCTGGACGGTGGCGTATCTGTGCTCTCGGTTGGCGTGAACCCAGTCTCGTCTTGAGAAACCCGGTGGCGAGTTGACATATGCAAGGGTTAAGTGCTACATATGTCGTGTGATTGGAGACCCTCAACTGAGTATTAATCGATTCAGATCGCCGTTACTTCTCGAACATGAAGACTTGGTCACTGACTTACACGTAGCAATCCAGTAAAGTAAGAGGGTGATAAAAGATGGCTAGTGCAGGTCAAGTGCATGAACTAGGGTAGAAAGAACTCTAGTTACAGGTAATGACTTAACTTGATAATAAAACTAGATTTTTAAGGATCCACTGTTAGTAAGCATTTCTGCAAACAGAGTCTTTGAATCTTGAATAGCCTTACCTTGACCCCCCTCAAGCCAGCATATCCTTGAGAGTCTTTTCTTTTGTCGGGTAAGACATGCGAAAGTACACTCCGTACTCAGGGTTTTCGAACCCATGTTGTTGTAGGTGAGGAAACAATATACTTTTGTTGTTTCTGTTCAAAGATGGTTCCCAAGGAAGAGCCCCAGCAGTGAAGTGGTCGTGGGAGGATGTTGACCTCCCACTTTGAAAACAATAAACTTTTGTGCGGGAGGGTGTTTTGCCTCCCTGGTCTGTAATAATAATACTTTATGCACTCGTAATACCCCGGTATTGTAACAATAATACTCTCTCTATATTGGATGAATGCAAATTAAGTTATTGTAATTTGCTTCCACTTATACTTTCCTCCGATGGGATGTAATATCTGCGTGACGGGTGAAGCACTCTTGGGCGAAATGATGAGGATACAGTTACCGAACTTGTCGAGTGATTAAGTGCATCTACAGGGTTGTCCAAGTACCTTAGGACAAGGACAACTGTAGGTGGGCCTAATACCTTGGGAGGTTCCGTCATAGCTGGTATCGGAGCGAAACCCATCTCTTCAGATATTACGTAGTACTTCAAAAGAATTTTCAAATATTCACCTAGAAATATTCTTTCATTCTTACCTTACCACTTTCTTGTAGTCTCTTATCTTGTAGAAATGGGTAACAGAGTGCAATATATAGGAAGTTGGGGATCAATGAAGGTTGATTCCATAATTATTAGAATATGCATGCATCATGTTAAGAATATACTAATAAAACTTCCCCTCTTATGAAGATATGGCACGTACAAGAAAAACAGCACGCAAATCTACTGGACCTTTTGGCGTGCCTCACCATCAGCTAGCCCCTAGACATGAAGGAAGTAGTAGTGGCAACAATGACCCAATTGGAGACCTGGAAGCCAAGGTGGAACAACTTCGGTCAGAGCTACGTCACCGGAATAGGGCATGGGCGCAAGACAACCAGCGTATAGCTGAATTTTCAGCTGACGTCAGCCGCTTGTAATATGAGATTTTAGAATGGGATTCAGCCATTGATTGGGTCGTCAACTCGCATTTGATCGCTTGGGACCGCGAAGCAAAAGCTCGAGCTCGTGTGGCAGAGCTTAGTGTGGCCCTTGACAGCCTGCAAGTGTATTGTAATACTTTACATGAAGAAGTACATGTACTGTATGCTCGACTGCACCCGGACGTGCCTTCCGACGCTGCTGCAATGGGAGCTGGACCATCGGGAACAGCAAGTGAAGGACCTGATGGGGAGTTGGACCTTTTTAGTCCCCCTCCTTCCATGAACCTTGCTGACGAACGGTCTCCTGCAGCAGGAAATGAAGCAACAAAGGATGATGAAGATAGAATAGTATAGTTTAGATATTATACTTATGTAAAATAAGTAATGAAGTCAAGTTGTACGCTGGAGTCTGTATAATTATTACATTCTGGTAATTTAATATGATGGTGTGTGCTGGCATGTTATATTTTTCCAAATGTTTCTTTGCATCAGATGCCATCACGGACTCACGCACATGATGGTGCGGGGACTTCCCGTGGTCGGGAAGATACTCCTAACCCACCACCAATACCACCGACTTTGGTCGAGGCTATCGCTGCCCTGGTCAATGCCACCGTGGATAATACGCGCTTCTTGCGCGAAATGGTGGACAATCAGTTCCAACAGCATGGAGGTAGAGCTCCTCCGCAGGGACCCCGTGAAACTACATACTTAGAATTCTCTGAGACTCGACCCCCGCTCTTCATCAAAGCAGAAGAACCTCTAGAAGCTGATGAGTGGGTAAGAGTGATGGAACAAAAGTTTGAGTTGATTCGCTGCACAGAGACGTAGAAGCCATTGTTTGCTGCACAACATCTAAGAGGGCCTGCCAGTACTTGGTGGGCAAATTTTGTAGCAATCCAACCAGCTGGACACCAGATCACGTGGGAGGAATTCAAGATAGAATTCTGTGAGCACTATGTTCCAGAGGGAGTGCTCCATATGAAACAAGAAGAATTTATCCCGTTAAAGCAAGGGTGAGATACTGTAATGCAGTATCTCAATAAATTCAACCATCTCTCCCAGTATGCCATTGACCAAGTGAATATAGATCTGAAGAAAAAGAATTGTTTTATGAGGGGACTCAATGACAGGCTTCAGCGGAAAATGAAAACCTGCTTGGACCTTACTTACAGTAGGGCTGTCAGTACAGCACTGGCAGTAGAAGCCAAAAATGCAGGACATGGAAAATCAAAGGGGTTTGGAGGTGAATGGTCAAATCAAGGACCTGAGAAGAGAACCAGGTTGGTGATCCGACCTTCTAATCAAAATCGTTCTTCACCTCGCCCACCTTCCTATCCATTCAAGCAGCCTGTTTTTATTTGTCCCACTACTACCCCGCTCCTACCAATCAGTCGAGTGCCCCTGGTACTCGTTTCCCTACTATCCCTAGTTCTTCCACTAGTTGCTTCAATTGTGGAAAGTCTGGACACTTCATCAAGGACTGCCCATATCCGAAGCAAAATAAAACCAACTTTCAACAGAACTCTGGGAACTCCAACCAAGGGAAGGGGAACACAGCCAGTACTTCAACGGGCAAGAACTTCAAGAAAACAGGACGATTTTTTTATACCCAAGTGGCTACAACACCAGAGGGTGAGCCGGTAATGATTGGTACGTTCTTTGTTGCCAATTACCTAGTTGTTATTCTCTTCGATTCTAGTGCATCAAACACCTTCATAAGCAAGAATTTTGTGGAAAAGCATTGCATTCCTTGCACTGAATCAAGGGAAGGATTTATTATCCATTCACCTGGGGGACGGATATTTACTAAGGAAGTAGTCTTCCACATACCAGTAACATTTGCCGGGCGGGAATTTCCTACCAATACGATTGTTTTAAAGGGGCAAGACATAGATGTAATCTTGGGCATGAATTGGTTAGCCCAGCATAAAGCCATCATCAATACAGACTTAAGGACCATCAAATTGAGCTATGGTCATGAAGAGATTCAATTGTCGATCCCTATAGCTGTCCTGGTCAAACCATCTAGGCAAGTTTATGAAGCTATCATACCAGAAATCCAGGATATTCCGGTGGTATGTGAATTCCCGGATGTCTTTCATGAAGACTTGCCTGGGTTACCTCCAGAAAGGGATGTGGAATTCATGATTGAACTAAAGCCCGGTATGGCTCCTATTTCTAAAAGGTCGTACCGAATGCCACCTTATGAATTGGCAGAACTCAAGACTCAACTCCAAGACCTGCTTGAGAAGGGGTTCATTAGGCCTAGTTCATCACCTTGGGGATGTCCCGCGATTTTCATCAAGAAGAAGGATCAGACATTACGAATGTGTGTGGACTACAGACCCCTTAATGAGGTCACTATCAAGAACAAGTACCCTCTTCCCCGGATCGATATCCTATTCGATCAACTTACTGGAGCCCGGGTATTCTCCAAGATTGACCTCAGATCAGGTTATCATCAGATCCGTATTCGACCCGAAGATATACCCAAGACCGCATTCACTACGCGGTATGGATTATTTGAATATTTGGTTATGTTCTTTGAAAGGGAAATAGGGTCAAACCTTTTCCTAAATGATTTTGGTGGTTGAATTGCCCAACACAAATTGGACTAACTAGTTTGCTCTAGATTATATGTTCTACAGGTGCCAAAGGTTCAACACAAACCAATAAAAAGTCCAAGATAGGGTTCAAAAAGAAAGGAGCAAAACCAACCGAAGGCTGCCATGGTCTGGCGCACTGGACTGTCCGGTGCACCACTGGACAGTGTTCGGTGCACCACCGGATAGTGTCCGCTGCACCAGAGAGATCAACTCGGAACTGCTCAGCTTCAGGTTTCTGGGAAAGCCACTCCGCTATAATTAACCGGACCGTCCGGTGTAGCACCGGACTGTCCGGTGTGCCATGCGGAGCAACGACTACTATGCCAACGGTCGTCTGCAAAAGGTGAACAGTGCGTGAACAGTGTGTGAACAGTGCCTGTCTAGTGCACCACCATACTGTCCGGTGGTCCCAGCTGTCAGAGCTCCAACGGTCGAACCCTAACGGTTGGGTGACGTGGCTAGCGCACCGAACAGTGTCCGGTGGCGCACCGGACTGTCCGGTGCGCCCATCGACAGACAGCCTCCCCAACGGCCATTTTGGTGGTTGGTGCTATAAATACCCCCCAACCACCACACTTCAAGGCATCCAAGTTTTTCAGACTTCACATTCAATACAAGTGCTAGTGCAATCAATACAAGACACAAATTGAATAGAATCAAAGCCTCTCCAAGTCCCATTTCCACTCCAAGCAATTAGTGACTAGAGAGAGAGTTTTTGCTCGTGTTCTTTGAGCTCTTGTTCTTGGATCGCTTTTCTTCTTCCCCATTCTTGTTCTCAACACCTTTGTAATCAAGCAAGAGACACCAAGTTGTGGTGGTCCTTATAAGGGGTCTAAGTGACCCATTGATTAAGGAGAAAAGCTCACTCGGTCTAGGTGACCGTTTGAGAGAGGGAAAGGGTTGAAAGAGGCCCGGTCTTTGTGACCACCTCAACGAGGAGTAGGTTTGCAAGAACCTAACCTCGGTAAAACAAATCATCGTGTCATCCGCTTTCATTTGCTTGTGATTTGTTTTTGCCCTCTCTTTCGGACTCGATTATATTTCTAACGCTAACCCCGGCATGTGGTTGTGCTTAAAGTTTATAAATTTCAGATTTGCCTATTCACCCCCCTCTAGGCGACTTTCAATTGGTATCAGAGCCCGGTACTTCATTAGAGTCTAACCACTTGAAGTGATGTCGGGAGCATCCACCAAGAGGGAGATCGGGACCGGTAGCGATAAGTCCGCAAGCTCGGGGAGAACCCACTCGAGGGAGTCCGGCCACAAGCACAAGGAGGAATCCTCTTCCTCCATCAAGACACAACGGAAAGGTGACAAGAAGAAGAAGATGAAGAAAGTGGTCTACTACGAGACCGACTCTTCGTCACCTTCCACCTCCGGCTCCGAATCGACGTCCGTCACTTCTAAGCGCCATGAGCGCAAGAAGTATAGTAAGATGCCCCTCCTCTATCCTCGTATTTCAAAACGCATTCCATTACTTTCCGTCCCATTAGGCAAACCAACGGTTTTTGAAGGTGAAGATTATTCTATGTGGAGTGATAAAATGAGGCATCACCTAACCTCACTCCACAAAAGCATATGGGATATTGTTGAGTAGGAGCGCAGGTACCGAAGAAAGGGGACAAGGACTATGATTCGGAGGAGGTCGACCAAATCCGGCACTTCAACTCCCAAGCCACCACTATACTCCTCGCCTCTCTAAGTGAGAGGAGTATAATAAGGTGCAAGGGTTGAAGAGTGTCAAAGAGATTTGGGACGTGCTCAAGACCGCGCACGAAGGAGATGAGGTGACCAAGATCACTAAGCGGGAAACGATCGAGGGGGAGCTCGGTAGGTTCATGCTCAACCAAGGAGAGGAGCCACAAGCCATGTACAACCGGCTCAAGATCTTGGTGAACCAAGTGCGCAACCTCGGGAGCACAAAATGGGATGACCATGAAATGGTCAAGGTTATTCTAAGATCACTCGTTTTTCTTAATCCTACTCAAGTTCAATTAATTCGTGGTGATCCTAGATATAAGCTAATGTCTCCCGAGGAGGTTATAGGAAAGTTTGTGAGCTTTGAATTGATGATCAAAGGCCCCAAACAAATCATTGAGCGAGGCGCCACCTCCACACCCGAGGTGCAACACGTCGCATTCAAAGCGACGAGGGAGAAGAAAGAAGAGCCTACATCAAGTAGGCTCCCCATCGACGCCTCCAAGCTCGACATTGAGGAGATGGTGCTAATCATCAAAAGCTTTCGCCAAATCCTCAAGCAAAGGAAGGGGAGAGACTACAAACCCCGTTCCAAGAAAGTGTGCTACAAGTGTGGTGAGCCCGGTCATTTTATTGCTAAATGCCCATTATCTAGTGATAGTGACAGGGGCGACGACAAGAAGGGAAAGAAGAGGGAAAAGAAGAGATACTACAAGAGGAAGGGCGGCGATGCCCATGTATGCCGGGAGTGGTGTTGGTGTTTTGGGTCCGACCGCGCACCCGGGGTTACCCCTCAAGGTGCTTTTAGGAGTAGGACGGTGTTACCGACTGTAGCTCAATGGTTCGTGCGGGGCGCACGAGAAACAGTGGATAATGATGTACAGGTTCGGGCCGCTTTGAGATGCGTAACACCCTACATCCTGGCGAGAGTGCTTTATGTGATGGGTTACAAGGGGGTTCTCTAGTGCTGGAAAACATAGAGAGCAGGGCGGATGGCTAAGTAATGAGTGATCGTTCTGAAGGGGTGCCCCCTAGGCCTTATATACTCGACCGTGGGGCGTTACATGCAGATATGATAACAACGTGTGCCTAAGAAATAGCGAACCATCTGAGTCTATCCTCCTATAATTCAGCCGACCCATCCTCGCTTGGTTCCGTTGTACGGGGCTCCTGCGCGGGAAGGTCGGGTCACTGTTGTGATCTCCGCTTGAATTCTTCAGGTTGCCTGGGCTTGCGTCGATCCGGTTTATTGGTCGTTTCTCCCCAGGCCCATGAAGGGATGACCTTGCGGATTATTGGGCCCACGGGCCCTTCGCGAGGCATCTTGTCCTTCTGGTGGACCTGGGGGATATCTGTCCCCCACAAGCCCCCGATCTTTGGGTTGATTTTGAAATAACCGGCCCAAAGATCCAAGGTCCAACTTGTAGTTTTTGATTTTAACTAGAAATGCCTTGAAAGTAAGCCTGTCGGGTCACTACCTCTGAACTCTGAGTGGTCCAGTAAAAATGATCTTTTACTGTCTTCTTCCACTATTACTCCTCAAAGTTTGGTGTTCTGTCTCTGGTTCATGCTTTAGAGGTCAGCATTTTGTACAGTAGAACTTTGAAGTTCATTAGGTGTGCACCCAATGGGTGTAGCCCCCGAGCTTCGAGTGGATTTTTGTAGATAATCCACTCGAAGGTCTTCATTTCAAGTCTTCTCAGAAATTACTTTTATCTTCCACCCGTGCTTTCTCAGAGGTCAGCCTTGCATTGGTTTTGCCGTATGCTTTAGAGTCAGCATTTTGTCTTTCGGGGATGATTATTCATTGGGTGCACCGCAGGTGCACCCAATGGGTGTAGCCCCCGAGCTTCGAGTGGATTTTTGAAAATAATCCACTCGAATGTCTTCGTTTCCAGCTATTTTTCAGAAATCATCTTTTTCTTTTGTCGAATGCCCTAGAGGTCAGCATTATTTCATCAACGTTATGCTTTAGAGGTCAGCATACATTTTTGTCTTTGAATCTGAGTACACGATCTTCCCATATCTTGTTAGGTCTGGCAATTTATTTGATGTGCGACTGATTGGACGTTCGATAGGTGGCCTTTGGCTAGTCTTCATATCACTTCGTGCTTTGATGCTTCTGTCGATTAGACTTGTACCTTATCGGCTATATTTGGCTTTCCTTTGATCCTTGCTGATATCTCTCTTCTATCTTGGAGTATTCATTGCATATACTGTACGGATGTGATAGTTTTGGAAAATATACTGATAATTCCTGGGCGTCCCCCAATGGGTGTAGGCAAGGGACGGCTTGGTACGCTGAGCGTTTAGCAAACTGCTTCTGAGTAGTAACTTGATGTGACCGCGGGTGTAGTCATATCGCCCGCACAGTTGACTGGAGTCCCAATGGGTGTCGTGTTACGTGGAACGGCGTCAGCCGCCTGATGTGTCTTCAGACGGTTTGAATTGCATATTGAATTTTTGCGACTGTTCGGTGGCCGTGGTAGGAGGTGAGCGCTTGCCTTCTTATTGTATAAATAGTGTTCTTGTTTCTCCAGCATTTTCACATTTCTTAGTGCTGCTTGTTGTTTACTCTCCTCTTCTTCCTTCCACTCCACCATGGGCAAGAGCAAGAAAGGTGGTGGTTCTTCGCATCATTCCGGCGATAAGCGCAAGCGCGAGCCGACTCCTCCCTCGGAGGACTTCGGCGACTCAGAGTACTCGGAGGAGGAGTTCTCCTCCGAGTCTGAGGGCTCTCCGGCTCCTGCCTCTCCCCCCCGCGTCGTCTGATGATTCAGACGACTCCCAGGGGATCGCTGCGGAGGTATGGACTTACATCCGGGTCATCGAGCGCGCTGGGCTCGAGGGCTCGGATGAGTCGGAGTACTCCTCGGACGAGGAGAACTCCTCCGACTCGTCCGAGGAGGGCAGCGGCAGCGACGGCGGTGATGGCGACGACGACGGAGGTGACAGTGACGACGGCGGCGACAGCGGCAAGGGCGGTGACGGCAGCGGCAAGGGCGGTGACGGCAGCGGCAAGGGTGGGATTTGTAACACCCTAAATCTCATTTTGAGAATATAGTAAAAAAAAATCTCTTTAGAACTCCCATAACATTTGAAGTCTCATCTCCCTACTTAAAAACATTTCCTTAAGTGAATAAAATAATAAATAGAACCATATTTGGCACTCATGTTGGAGTTTTAATTGTATGAGCATTTAATAATCAAATAATAAATATAATAATGGAATTGAGAATTTAAAGCTAACCTAAAAATGTGCACTTTAGAAAATTGGAAATAATATGTAAACCAAGAGAGGAAACACGATGCAAAATAGAACAAATCGAGGAATAAAGAAAATGTATCCATACTATATTAAGAGGAATTGTGCATATAAATGTGAAGACAAATTTTCCATGAACTTTGAATTTCAATAGGAATTGGAAATTGAAAACCAAATTCAAATTAGTAAAGGGAAATTCAAATAGAATAAAAGAAAAGGAATTATAACCTACCTGGGCCGCAGACTATTGATTTTGGCCCATCATCCCTTCACTCCCGTGCAGCCCATCTCCTTTCCTTCCCCTTTTCTTTATTCCTGGCGCTTATGGGTGGACCCGGTCTGTCAGCCGTGTGGCGCGTGCTCGCGCTCCCTTCTGTCACCGCCACGCGGGCCCGCTCGTCAGCAAGCCCCTTCCACGCGCGCAGACTCATGTTTCTCTGTTTGTGAGCCCCCTTTGTCAGGAGCATCTTCCCTACCGTAACAGACGCAGTGATTTCTCTGCGGTCCGTTTCGCGGGGTCTTCCGCAGCTTTCGGATCTCGCTGCTGCTCCGCTCGGACTTCCTTGCTCCCTATAAGACCCGCCCGACCGCCGTCGTGAATCGCGTCACAAATCGAGAAAAGGAGAAGGAGAGTTCGTCGTCATCGGGTACGACAGTGGGTGCCGTGGTCGCCGTCTCTCGCGTGTGCCGTTGTTGAACCTTCGATGACTGCTCTGTGAGGTTCGATGGGATTCAACAAAGATGTACAGGGGCTTACCAGGGCCGGGCGTCAAGCACGGCGTGGCCAATTGCTCACCGGAGCTCGGCGGACAGCTCTGGACTGCATCCTGCCGTGGGCGGGTGCCTTCGCGACCTACTACCCCGGTATAATCCCACCCCAAGCTTTGCCTCCCTCTGCTCCTCGTGATGCCCTAAACCGCATAAGAAATAGCTCTTGGGGACTTCGATTTGGGACTCGCCGGCCATGGGCGCCGCCGTAGGGGCCTGCGTCTCCGTCCTCTGCCAGGTGTAGAAGACGAAGCTTTCGCGACCGTCGGATCGGGCGCGGGCGGGTAGGATTAAAACGTGGAATACCCCTTCGCGCTAGGAGTTGTGGACCGCGGATCTGGAATCCAACGGTTGCTGGCGCATTAGTGTACATAACCAGCTCGAATTAATCTGGGCGCTCGGTGTCTAATCCAGCGGCCAGCAGAGCTCCATACCCCTTCGGCCTTGGCATATTTCCTTATGAGCCCCTCTGGAATTATAGATTATAACCCGCCGTCCACTGCATAGTATTCTGAGTCTTAGAAACTTATGCGCAGAAGCCCCTGCACTTTTCGGTAATTGAGGCCCGATCCAGAGCTGTTTGAAATTAAGTAAATAAATTGGAAAAAGGATTTTTATTAGGAAAATAATTGCTAGAACTTCAATAATTCATAGAAAATTCATATGATGTCCAAATTAATCCATTTCAGTTGCTATAATTTTGTAATATTATGGTTTATCATCTAGTACCACAATTTTTACATGAAAGTCACATTAAAATTTATATCCTAGTTAATCTTATATCAAATACATAATATCTTAGGAAATTCATAACTCCTTAACCGTAACTCCGATCTTAGTGGTTCTCATTCCCACGATCTCGTAGCAACGCGTAGACTATTATTATTTAGTTTGTTCTTATGTTTGGTGTGATGTTAATTTTATCTGTACCATGTTTGTTTGTATTACTACGACTAGCAGCGAGGTTACGAGTTACTTGAAGAGCAAGTTGGTACCTGGAATCTCAAGTCCCAGGCAAGTTGTGCCCTTGATCACTTCTTTTACCCACTCATGTTCTAATTAATCATAATGATCTGCATAGGTTAATTTGATGGGACCTAATAGGTTACCCTAGTTTGTCTATCTTTATGCCTTGTTTACCACTAAACTTTCTGGGTAGTACTTGCTAGTGCTATATGTGGATTTGGGCATTGAGATACATATTATCCATACTTTTGTTATCAGTTGCTATTTACTGTTCATGATAAGATCATTATGTTAATTGGAACATGGAGAACCACCCGGGAAAACAGTGCTACCACAAGGGTTTAATGGGACGCCCTTGGCCGATTAATTAGGAAAGCTAGTGGAAGACTACCTTACCCGAAAGGGGCAAGGGCAGTAGGGGAGTGGTCAGTGTAGGGAGGCCCTCGGGAGGATTTTGCTGCGATGACGGTCCTGCAAGGGATTCCTGCATTGGAGCTTCCTATAAACTGTAGCGGGTTTTCTGAAGCTAGTGGAACTTTGTAAAGGCCTCGTAGTGTTACCCTGCCTCGCCTCCTCGGTAGAGGTGTATGGGAAGTCGCGATCCCTTGGCAGATGGGTAACATGACTTGTGGGTAAAGATGCGCAACCTCTGCAGAGTGTAAAACTGGTATACTAGCCGTGCTCACGGTCATGAGCAGCTCGGACACTCACATGATTAAATTATAGAACTTAAACTCAATTTGTCATATGCATTGCATCGCAGGTGAGGTTATTACTTTTGTTCTACTATTTAATTGGGCTGGTATTTACTTATACTTAGTAATTGCTAATAAAATTTTGACCAACTTTAAAAGCAATGCTCAGCTCTAACCATCCTCTTCGGTAAGCCTTACACTTCACATGAACTCCCACCTTTGGCGAGTTCATTCACATTATTCCCCACAACTTGTTGAGCGATGAACGTATGTGAGCTCACTCTTGCTGTCTCACACCCCCCCCCACAGGTCAAGAACAGGTACCACAGGATGAGGCGCGTGGAGGATGCTACGATGTGTTCGTGAGAGGTCTAGGTCGTCGTCTCCCAGTCAACTTTGGGTTGCTGGACCGTTGTCTCCTTATAATGTAATTATTTATTTTGTACAGTACTCTTGTTATATAGTAAAGATGTGACATTCGATCCTGTGCCATGAATCATCATATGTGTGAGACTTGGTCCCAGCACACCTGGTGATTATGTTCGCGCCCGGGCTTTGGACCCCTAAAACCCGGGTGTGACAGAAGTGGTATCAGAGGAATGTTGACTGTAGGACGAAACCTAGATAGAACTGGACAACCAATACTTACTTATCTTTGCTAATCTGATTCTTTTCTAAACTTTTCTTAATCTCTTCTCATCTATTTCCGCTTTACTCTGATTATTCTTACCTTTTCTTTCTAAAGACAAATGTGGATTTCACACTTTGAAATCCGGTGCCTAAAGTGACTTTTAGGATAGGAGACCTACTCTTAGGAACAAAAAAACAAATTTTTTTTATATGCTTGAGTGCTTGTTCTTATGATACTTGTTTGATTTGGATCTTTGATTGAGTGTGATTAGTTGTGGAGTAATATCCACAATTACATCTGCACATACATATAGGCATAAATATAAAAAAATAAAATTCAAGATAAAAACAACCTAGAATATATCAAACCTAATGTATCCATCTTATCTTAAAAGATTCTCTCTTATCCTAAAAGATACATCTTATCCTGATATACCTATCTAATCTAAACTAGTCTTG
The DNA here is from genome assembly GCF_902167145.1 of Zea mays. NCBI lineage: Eukaryota > Viridiplantae > Streptophyta > Magnoliopsida > Poales > Poaceae > Zea > Zea mays. The sequence continues at coordinate 122,254,402 of NC_050098.1, read as the reverse complement.
TCACATTCAGTCTAATCTAGATCCCATCTAAATTAATGTAATCTAATGTGATCTAAACTAATATGGTTAATCTGATCTAATCTAATATGATCCAGTCTAAAGTGAGTTACTAACAGGTTAGTTAATCTGGTGATATGGGTTAGACGCTGCTTCAACAAACATAACCTAACCTAAATTAATGTCATAGACCAACTTGTCTGTAAACAACAATATAACCTACATCACAGGCTGCCTAGTCCATTTGTTCCAAAAGCAAAATACAACTCTGTTCAAACCTACCTACCTCGTGTACCCCAACTATCCTAACCATATGTCCTTAACTCGAATGGCACCTCCAAGAAGAAAGACCAAAGAAGACCAACCACGTCAAAGAAGGATAAGCATCAACCCAAGCCTTCAAAGATCAAGCTAAATCATCAGATGAATCAAGATCCGCAATCTGGGATGAAGACTTTCTTTACCCTACTCTTTCTTACCCACAACTATTCACACCTCTAGGACATCTTTTATCCTACATAATGGGGTGGCCATACATATGCCTTCCTAATCACCTGATAATTTGATATAGTCTGAAAAAAAAATCTTTGGTACTAGAACTAATTAGAAACTGAAATCTAGACTACAAGCTAAACTTGTTGTATCCTCTTTCTTACAAATCTCGAGGACGAGATTTCTTTTAAGGGGGGGGTAGGATTTGTAACACCCTAAATCTCATTTTGAGAATATAGTAAAAAAAGTCTCTTTAGAACTCCCATAACATTTGAAGTCTCATCTCCCTACTTAAAAACATTTCCTTAAGTGAATAAAATAATAAATAGAACCATATTTGGCACTCATGTTGGAGTTTTAATTGTATGAGCATTTAATAATCAAATAATAAATATAATAATGGAATTGAGAATTTAAAGCTAACCTAAAAATGTGCACTTTATAAAATTGGAAATAATATGTAAAGCAAGAGAGGAAACACGATGCAAAATAGAATAAATCGAGGAATAAAGAAAATGTATCCATACTATATTAAGAGGAATTGTGCATATAAATGTGAAGACAAATTTTCCATGAACTTTGAATTTCAATAGGAATTGGAAATTGAAAACCAAATTCAAATTAGTAAAGGGAAATTCAAATAGAATAAATGAAAAGGAATTATAACCTACCTGGGCCGCAGACTATTGATTTTGGCCCATCATCCCTTCACTCCCGCGCAGCCCATCTCCTTTCCTTCCCCTTTTCTTTATTCCTGGCGCTTACGGGTGGACCCGGTCTGTCAGCCGTGTGGCACGTGCTCACGCTCCCTTCTGTCACCGCCACACGGGCCCGCTCGTCAGCAAGCCCCTTCCACGCGCGCAGACTCATGTTTCTCTGTTTGTGAGCCCCCTTTGTCAGGAGCATCTTCCCTACCGTAACAGACGCAGCGATTTCTCTGCGGTCCGTTTCGCGGGGTCTTCCGCAGCTTTCGGATCTTGCTGCTGCTCCGCTCGGACTTCCTTGCTCCCTATAAGACCCGCCCGACCGCCGTCGTGAATCGCGTCACAAATCGAGAAAAGGAGAAGGAGAGTTCGTCGTCATCGGGTACGACAGTGGGAGCCGTGGTCGCCGTCTCTCGCGTGTGCCGTCGTTGAACCTTCGATGACTGCTCTGTGAGGTTCGATGGGATACAACGAAGATGTACAGGGGCTTACCAGGGCCGGGCGTCAAGCACGGGGTGGCCAATTGCTCACCGGAGCTCGGCGGACAGCTCTGGACTGCATCCTGCCGTGGGCGGGTGCCTTCGCGACCTACTACCCCGGTATAATCCCACCCCTAGCTTTGCCTCCCTCTGCTCCTCGTGATGCCCTAAACCGCATAAGAAATAGCTCTTGGGGACTTCGATTTGGGACTCGCCGGCCATGGGCGCCGCCGTAGGGGCCTGCGTCTCCGTCCTCTGCCAGGTGTAGAAGACGAAGCTTTCGCGACCGTCGGATCGGGCGCGGGCGGGTAGGATTAAAACGTGGAATACCCCTTCGCGCTAGGAGTTGTGGACCGCGGATCTGGAATCCAACGGTTGCTGGCGCATTAGTGTACATAACCAGCTCGAATTAATCTGGGCGCTCGGTGTCTAATCCAGCGGCCAGCAGAGCTCCATACCCCTTCGGCCTTGGCATATTTCCTTATGAGCCCCTCTGAAATTATAGATTATAACCCGCCGTCCACTGCATAGTATTCTGAGTCTTAGAAACTTATGCGCAGAAGCCCCTGCACTTTTCGGTAATTGAGGCCCGATCCAGAGCTGTTTGAAATTAAGTAAATAAATTGGAAAAAGGATTTTTATTAGGAAAATAATTGCTAGAACTTCAATAATTCATAGAAAATTCATATGATGTCCAAATTAATCCATTTCAGTTGCTATAATTTTGTAATATTATGGTTTATCATCTAGTACCACAATTTTTACATGAAAGTCACATTAAAATTTATATCCTAGTTAATCTTATATCAAATACATAATATCATAGGAAATTCATAACTCCTTAACCGTAACTCCGATCTTAGTGGTTCTCATTCCCACGATCTCGTAGCAACGCGTAGACTATTATTATTTAGTTTGTTCTTATGTTTGGTGTGATGTTAATTTTATCTGTACCATGTTTGTTTGTATTACTACGACTAGCAGCGAGGTTACGAGTTACTTGAAGAGCAAGTTGGTACCTGGAATCTCAAGTCCCAGGCAAGTTGTGCCCTTGATCACTTCTTTTACCCACTCATGTTCTAATTAATCATAATGATCTGCATAGGTTAATTTGATGGGACCTAATAGGTTACCCTAGTTTGTCTATCTTTATGCCTTGTTTACCACTAAACTTTCTGGGTAGTACTTGCTAGTGCTATATGTGGATTTGGGCATTGAGATACATATTATCCATACTTTTGTTATCAGTTGCTATTTACTGTTCATGATAAGATCATTATGTTAATTGGAACATGGAGAACCACCCGGGAAAACAGTGCTACCACAAGGGTTTAATGGGACGCCCTTGGCCGATTAATTAGGAAAGCTAGTGGAAGACTACCTTACCCGAAAGGGGCAAGGGCAGTAGGGGAGTGGTCAGTGTAGGGAGGCCCTCAGGAGGATTTTGCTGCGATGGCGGTCCTGCAAGGGATTCCTGCATTGGAGCTTCCTATAAACTGTAGCGGGTTTTCTGAAGCTAGTGGAACTTTGTAAAGGCCTCGTAGTGTTACCCTGCCTCGCCTCCTCGGTAGAGGTGTATGCGAAGTCGCGATCCCTTGGCAGATGGGTAACATGACTTGTGGGTAAAGATGCGCAACCTCTGCAGAGTGTAAAACTGGTATACTAGCCGTGCTCACGGTCATGAGCAGCTCGGACACTCACATGATTAAATTATGGAACTTAAACTCAATTTGTCATATGCATTGCATCGCAGGTGAGGTTATTACTTTTGTTCTACTATTTAATTGGGCTGGTATTTACTTATACTTAGTAATTGCTAATAAAATTTTGACCAACTTTAAAAGCAATGCTCAGCTCTAACCATCCTCTTTGGTAAGCCTTACACTTCATATGAACTCCCACCTTTGGCGAGTTCATTCACATTATTCCCCACAACTTGTTGAGCGATGAACGTATGTGAGCTCACTCTTGCTGTCTCACACCCCCCACAGGTCAAGAACAGGTACCACAGGATGAGGCGCGTGGAGGATGCTACGATGTGTTCGTGAGAGGTCTAGGTCGTCGTCTCCCAGTCAACTTTGGGTTGCTGGACCGTTGTCTCCTTATAATGTAATTATTTATTTTGTACAGTACTCCTGTTATATAGTAAATATGTGACATTCGATCATGTGCCATGAATCATCATATGTGTGAGACTTGGTCCCAGCACACCTGGTGATTATGTTCGCGCCCGGGCTTTGGACCCCTAAAACCCGGGTGTGACAGCAGCGGCGACGGCGGCAACGGCAGCAAGGGCAGCAGTAAGGGCAGCAACAAGGCCAGTGGCTAGACGCCACTGGTTTTAGATGTTAGTGTAGATTAGTAGTAGAAATAGTATTAGCGAAATAATGTAGTAGTAGCTAGTAGTATAGTTAGTGAAATGTAATGTAGTAGTAGGGAAGGCATCAGCTCATAATGAGTTGATTTGTAAGTTCAGCAATGCTTCCCTTATGAAGAATGATTTCGCCCCACTTCTGTGTGCATTATTTTGCCTTCTGGTCAGTCGTCGATCGTTTTAATATTTACCGCCAATGATGTTTTCTGTCTCCAACGCTTGAGTAGCAACTTGGAGTCATCGGGTCACGCTTCAGACTGCTTTATTTGCGACGTCAGTGCTTTGGTGGTAGCGGTCGAGTTATTATTGGCGATGTTGGCGCTTTTTGAAGTAATGGCTGAGTGATAGCGGGCCACGTCGGTCTTTTAGAAATAACGACCGAGCGGTTACTGGTGATGTCGGCGTTTTAGAGGTAACAGCCGAATCCTTTGGAGCCACGTCACCGCTTTAGGAATAACAGCCGAGTGACTGATGGCGACGTCAGCGTTTTAGAGGTAACAGCCGAGTGATCGATGGAGACGTCGGCGTTTTAGAGGTAACAGCCGAGTGATAACGGGCCACGCCGGCCGCTTTGGAAACAATGGTCGGGTGAAGTCTGGTAACGTCAGCGTTTTTAGAAATAACCGCTAAGTTAAAATGGGCCGCGTCGGCCGTTTTGGAAATAACGGCCGAGTGATGATGTGGCACGCCCGCATTTTAGAAATAACGGTCGGGTGATGACATGGCATGCCAACGTTTTGGAAGTGGCGCCTGGCCCGAGGAAACCCCATATGTACTGCACTGTCGCACGCCTCCGCATTCTGTGCCCTAGTTTTTGCTTTTCTGCATCCAGGCCTTCTCTGCTCTCATGCAATATTGCTTCCGCTCCGCTCGCTAGCAAGGTTGAGATGGCGCCCAAGCGGAAAGCTTTGAGTTCGTCCGTCGCAATCATTCCCCCAATCGATCCCAACAGCTTCGCAGGTAACCATATGTCTATTGTTTCTGAATTCGACCTTCTTCATCTCGTATCCATCGGAGTTCTTCCTCCGAAGGAGCTCTATTCCTGGCGGATCTGCCGTGGGGTCACTGTTCCGACAGAAGACACCCACGAATCCGTCATTTATGTTCCTTTTTTTATCCGCGACCTTGCTCTTCCCATTTCTCCTTTCTTCCACGGTCTCCTTGATTTCTATCGCTTGAATCTGGCCCATCTGAATCCCAATTCTATTCTGCAAGTTTCTGTTTTTGTCCATTTATGCGAAGCCTTCCTTGGTGTTTTGCCTCACTTCGGCCTTTGGAAGCATTTGTACCACTGTCGGCCTGGGATGGCTGGAGGGCAGCACCAGCTTGTGGGGGGGCACGAGTTTGGAGATGCGCCGTGGGAGGAAGACTGACTATCTCGACATCCCACTCAAGGACAGCATCAAGGGATGGCGCCTGGAATGGTTCATCGTGGAGAACCATGGGAATTCTCTCCCCCCACGGTCAGTGAGACAGCCAGATGTTCGCACTCCGAGCTGGACCGAATCCCCCACGGACCAGGAGGTGGCTGAGGCAGGGGCTCTGCTTGCTGAGGTTGGGCTGCTGAAAGAGAGGGGTTTGACTGCAGAGGCTGTGGTTGCCGACTTCATTTTCAAGAACATTCAGTCACTGAAAGACAGAACATACCCCGCATATCTGTATTGAGGCCTGGCTGATTCAACCCGGGTAACCAACAGAAGAATTCTTGCTGTGGACTTGGTGAGCCGGCTCGAGATGATACTCAGAGGCAAGGTGTCGAACATCGGCGCTCCTGTTGCATACTCGGCCTGGAATCTGCCTCCTTCCAAGGCCTTTACCAGTTTTGTGTCAAATCCTCCTGCTAGTGATAGCAGTTTGGGCCTTAGAGTGCGACCCTCTCCCGAAGAAGTTAGTGCTTTGGTTGCCTCACTTGAAGAAATTCCTGACGACGAGAGGCAGGTTCATTTTGAGGTGCCTTTGAATCCAAGTGATGTAGAGATAAGTGCCATGCTGGATATGTTAGCTGAAGATTCTTCTGATGCCGCTCCTGCTGAAACACTGGTGGTGGCGCCCATCCCTGAGGCCAGCAAAGCTTTGGATATTCAGAGGTCTGACAGTGTTCGCCCGAAGCGTTCTCGTCGAGCCAATCAGCCCAGTTCTCCTGCTGAGGGTAAGAAAAAGAAGAAGAGACGTCTTCGTCGAGTGTCTAGCTTGGATCAGGATGCCGGTCCTTCTGTTCCTGCTGCTGAGGAAGTGCCAGTGCCTGCATTTGCTGAAGCTGACCCCAATGGGTGTGACCCGACTGCTGCGGAACCCAATGGGTGTGACCTAGATGATATTGAACCCAATGGGTGCAATCTGGCCAAAGCTGACCCCAATGGGTGTACTGTCCGTGTTGTTGATGAAGATGAGGAAGAGGAGGATGAAATCCCTCTAATTCGAAAGAACAGCCGATGCTACATAGCCAGTGGGGAAAGCAGTGGTGTTCCTTCTCCAGCTTTATCTGCCCTCATTGGTCTACAAGAATTGTCTCTGGCCAACTTTGATCAGACTCTTGAAGATATGGTCCTAGAAGATCTATTGTCGGAGCCGGCAGATGGTGAAATGATGGATATTTGTGCTGAAGTGCCTGACGCCGGGCTGGAGTTATCTCGAGCAGTGTCTCGTGCCTCATCGACCTTAGAGCGCGGTCTTAAGGGTTAGGAGGCTGGTCTGGATTGTTCTGCTCCCATGGAAGTGGGTGAAGGTCCTTCAGCCTTAGAGGTGGTTGTTACGGAGAGCTCATCCCTCAAGGATGGGACTAGCGTTTACCCAGCCCCCGAGGGTGTTGCCGGGGATGACCCGGCTCGGATGGGTAGCGCGAGCTATGACCCAGCCCCCGATGGTGTCCGAGTCGGTTCTCCCTCTCACACTTCCATGGACGTTCACGTAGGGTCTTCTCCTCCGCATTCTGGTTGCATGGCAGCAGCTCACGCTTCGGGTCAGGAAGTCGCCTTAGAGGCCAGCGCTCCTGATGACAGAGTTTTGCCTTCTGCTGATGATACTGACCTGGTCCCTACTGATGCATTTCGGGTTGTTTCGGTTGGTGATCCTTCATCGAGCCATCAATTAACTTCCCACGACTTGGGAGTTCCTTCGTTCATTTCCAACCTCCAGGTAACTTGGTTTTTACTGATCTGGTTGTACCCCAGGTGTGATATTGTTTTGATACTCATTTGTTTTTAACGTCAGGCATTGGTTGATGAAATGGTTGGTCAGCTGAGGTCGCAAGGTGCTTCTGTCCCGGAAAAGGCTTTATCTCTGGCACACTGGAATCCAGTGCTGCTTCAGCGGCGGGTGTTTGATTTGGAGATGGCAAATGCTGGTTAGTACCCTTTGTTCCTTTTTTGACTACTTGATTAATTCTGCTTTTTAACTGAACACCTTTGCTTGACTATTTCTTGATAGATATGGCCCGGCGGTACTCTGATGTTGAAGAAAAATATTCTCAAGGTCAGACTGAACTGGCCTGAGTTTCTGCTTCTCTGAATGATGCTAACACGCTGAACTCCACTCTCCATGCTCAGCTCGACTCTGAAAAGGTGACCAGTGAATTAAATTTTACTTGGCTTTGTCTGCTGTCTTCTTATTGCTTGCTTGACGTTTGGAGAAACTGATTGTTGTCTGCAGGAGGAAAGGCGTGCCTTTGCCACTTCTCGCGACAACCTTGACAAGCTTTACCGCGATGCCAGCAACTCGTTGACCATCTTGGAGAGGAGTCATCGCTTCACCAAGGAAGAGTTGGATAATCATCGTTATAAGCTGCAAGAGTCCTTGGATGATGTGATTCGCCTCAGGCAGTTGGTGTCGACCAAAGATACTGTCATCAAGGATCTGCGTGCTTCCAAGAAATCAGTCGCCCAGGAGCTAGAAACTGCTCGGTTGGCTGTCAAAGCTGCTGAAGAGACTTCTGCTACTCTAAGGGCCCAGCGCGACAAAGCCATGGACAAAGCTATTCGCGCGGGGCGGATCCTGATGAGGAGACCCGGCGTGGTTGTTCCTGATGACATAGTGGCAGATGTGAATGCCGCTCCTGATTCCTCGAGTCGTCCCTCTTCGTCAGTTGCTCCTGAGAAGAACATTACCAAATAGAAACACTGAATGCTTTGAGTATGTGGCTAGTGTGCTCGGATATTTTGTTAGAAAACACTTTTTAGTACTTAATGTTGCTATTGTTTTCCCGTTTTTAGAATACAACAGTATTTACAATCGCAGAAGTAAATGTAGTATGAAATTTCTTCGTGGGGCATAGAGGTCGCCCTAAGGTGAGTAACCGCGAACGCGTTGCGCCGATTTAAGTCATTACTAACTTGAACCGACCGCTCTGTTAGTAGGGCATAGTGGTCACCCCAAGTTAAGTAAGCATGAGCATGTCGCATCGCCTTAAATCATTGCTGATTTAAGCCGATTGCTCCGTTAGTAGGGTATAGTGGTCACCGCGAGTTAAGTAAGCGTGAGCATGTCGCACCGCCTTAAGTCATTGCCGACTTAAGCTGATTGCTCCGTTAGTAGGGTATAGTGGTCACCCTGAGTTAAGTAAGCGTGAGCATGTCGCACTGCCTTAAGTCATTGTTGACTTAAGCCGATTGCTCCGTTAGTTGGGTATAGTGGTCACCCCGAGTTAAGTAAGCGTGAGCATGTCGCACTGCCTTAATTCATTGCCGACTTAAGCCGATTGATCCATCAGTAGGGTATAGTGGTCACCTCGAGTTAAGTAAGCGTGAGCATGTCGCACCACCTTAAGTCATTGCCGACTTAAGTCGATTGCTCCGTCAGTAGGGTATAGTGGTCACCCCGAGTTAAGTAAGCGTGAGCATGTCGCACCGCCTTAAGTCATTGATGACTTAAGTCGATTGCTCCGTCAGTAGGGTATAGTGGTCACCTCGAGTTAAGTAAGTGTGCCGGTTGACAGTGAACAATTTGAGTACTTTTGAAGTCTTTTTATTGATGGTATATTTCCCAGTTTACAGAGTACATTGTCGTCCCAATAGCTTTTGAGATCTAGCTAGGGGTAAAACTTCCTGAGATGTTCTATGTTCCATGAGTTCCCAACTTCTGTGCCATCCATCTGAGTGAGACGGTATGATCCAGGCCGAGTAACTTTCGCTACCATGAATGATCCTTCCCATAGAGGCGACAGTTTGTGTCGTCCCTCCCCCGTTAGAATTCGGCGGAGGACGAGGTCTCCCACTGCGAAGGATCGATGTCGTATGGCCTTGTCTTGATAGCGCCTCAGAGTTTGCTGATATCGGGCTGACTGAATCACCGTATTCAATCGTTCTTCTTCTAGTATATCAACATCCTCTAGTCTAGTAGCTTCAGCTTCTGCTATGTTTTCAAAGATTAACCTTGGTGCCCCAAACTTGAGATCGGCAGGTAGCACTGCTTCTGAACCATAGACCATAAAGAAAGGTGTGTTTCCATGCAGAGTTCGGCTAGGTTGAGTTCTCAGGCTCCAAACAACGTACGACAGCTCTCTGATCCACTTTCCTGCGAACTTTTCATACTTGTCGAAGACTTTCTTTCTGAGCGCCTCCAATATCATCCCGTTGGCTCTTTCTACCTGCCCGTTGGCTCTTGGGTACGCCACCGAGGCATATTTGATCTGAATGCTCTTTTGCTCGCAGAAATCGAAGAACTCTGAGCTTGTGAAGTTGGATCCTAGGTCGGTTATGATGCTATTTGGTATTACAAATCTGAATATTATGTCTTGTATGAATTCCACTGCCTTAGCTGAAGTTAGAGTACCCATTTAGTGAATTTGTCGATAGCAACCAGTACATGAGTGTATCCCCCTTGAGCTTTCTTGAAAGGCCCAATCATATCCAGTCCCCAGCATGCGAACGACCAAGTTACGGGTATGGTTTGCAGTTGCTGCGCTGGTAGATGTTGCTGTTTTGATAAGTACTGGCAGGCTTTGTACCTCTGGACTAACTCGGCTGCATCGCTCTTCGCTGTTGGCCAGTAGAAACCTAATCTGAAGACCTTCCCAACCAGGGTCCTGGATGCTGCATGTACCCCACATTGCCCAGCATGAACCTTTTCTAGCAGTTGCTCTCCGGTGGCTGAGAGAATGCATTTCATGAAGACTCCTAATGCGCCCCTTCTGTATAGCGTTTCTCCAATGAGAGTATAATGAGCTGATTGTCTTGCAATCCGTTCTACTGTATTTTTGTCATCTGGTTCCTCCTCATTTTTTATGTACTTGATGATTGGCTCCCTCCAGTCATCAGAATCTGACTCTGGTTGGCTCAGAGCGTTGCATTCTTCCACCCGATCTAGTGAAATGCTCGGATGCAGTATTTCTTGTACGAAAACTCCAGAGGGGACCTGAGTCCGACTGGATCCGAGTTTGGACAATGTATCAGCTGCTGTGTTGCGATCTCTCTCTACATGATGAAATTCTAGACCTTCAAATTTGTCTTCCAGTTTCCAGACAGCAGTGCAGTACTTCCCCATGGAATCATTCGAGCAATCCCATTCTTTGTTTATCTGACTTATGACCACCAGAGAATCTCCATATACCATCAGTCTCTTGATACCCAGTGATATGGCAATGTTCAGTCCATGAATCAGCACTTCGTATTCTGCTGCATTGTTGGATGCTGGAAATAACAATTGAAAAGCATATTTGAGTTGTTCACCTCCAGGTGCAATAAAGAGGATCCCTGCGCCTGCTCCCTGCAGCTTCAACGAGCCATCAAAATACATTCGCCACACTTCTGTGGTTTCCGGGTTATCCGACACCTGTTGCTCGGTCCATTCTGATACAAAGTCAACTAGTGCTTGAGTTTTGATTGCGGTGCGAGGTCGAAACTCAATGTCATGAGATCCCAATTCACAAGCCCACTTGGCTATTCTTCCAATGGCTTCTTTGTTGTGGAGAATATCCCCTATTGGAAATCCAGTGACTACTATGACTTTGTGGTCGTCGAAGTAGTGACGGAGCTTGCGTGCAGTTAGAAGTACTGCATGTAATAGCTTTTGAACCTGAGGATATTTCTTCTTTGAAGGGCCCAGAACTTCACTGATGAAATAGACAGGGTGTTGTACTGGGTATGCATGTCCCTCTTCCGCTCGCTCGACTACCAACGCGGTGCTCACCACGTGAGTCGTGCAAGAGATGTATAATAGCAGATCTTCAGCCGGTTGAGTCGGCGTGGCTCGGCGTGGCGGTTTTAGCACTGGTGGTGTTGTCAAGAATTTTTTCAGCGCATCTAGAGCTTCTTGTGCTTCTGAATTCCACTGAAATTTGTCCACCTTCTTGAGCAACTTATAGAATGGTAGGCCTTTCTCTCCCAGCCTGGATATGAATCTGCTCAGGGCGGCCATACATCCGGTAAGTCTTTGTACTTTCTTCTGTGATCGTGGTGCTTCCATCCTCATGATAGCCTCGATCTTTTCTAGATTGGCTTCAATTCCTCGGTGGCTGACAATAAACCCGAGCAACTTTCCTGCTGGTACTCCAAAAACACATTTTTCGGGATTAAGCTTCCACTGATATCGTCGTAGACTGTTGAAGACCAGCTGTAAATCTTTGATGAAATTTTCTGAATTCTCTGTTTTTGATCACCACATCATCCACATAAGCTTCTACACGCTTGCCCCAGTGATCGGCTAAGCATGTTTGAATAGCTCTCTGATAAGTCGCTCCAGCGTTTTTGAGGCCAAACAGCATGGAGGTATAGCAGAAAGCTCCGAATGGAATGATGAATGCTGTTTTTTCCTCGTCTTCTTTTGCCAGACTAATCTGATGATACCCAGAGTAGCAATCCAAGAAAGACAACACAGAACATCCGACGGTGGAATCTACCACCTCATCTATCCTAGGAAGCCCGAAGGGATCCTTTGGACAGTGTTTGTTGAGATCCGTATAGTCGACGCACATGCGCCAATCCACTTTATTCTTTTTGAGTACAAGAACAGGATTAGCCAGCCACTCAGGATGTAACACCTCTCTAATTAATCCTGCCACAACCAAGCGAGCCAACTCAGCACAGATGGCTTCTCTCTTGTCAGGCGTGAAGCGACGTAACTTCTGTCGGATCGGCCTCGCCTGGGGGTAGACCTTCAATTTGTGCTCGACCAGTTCTCTCGGGACTCCCGGCATATCCGCAGGTTGCCATCCGAATACGTCTCGGTTATCTTGCAGAAACTGGACGAGCGCGCCTTCCTATTTGTCATCCATACTGGAACTGATGATAGCGGTTTTGCGCTCGTTGGCGAACCCGAGATTGATTCTCTTGGTTTCTTCAGTCGGCCGCATAGAGGTCACGACTTCAGCTTCATTCGCGGGTACTGCGAGATCTTACTCAGGCTTTGAGTTCGCCTGCGCAGAAGAAGTCGCCGATGGTTTGGTGGTGAGGGCCGCCTGAATGGCCACTCGGAAACATTCTGCGGCGCCTTGGAAGTCAGCACGCACAATTATGATCCCTTGTGGTCCTGGCATCTTCAATATCATGTATGTATAATGCGGAATGGCCATGAACTTCGCCAATCCAGGCCTCCCGATGATGGCGTTGTATCCGCAGTCGAAGCTCGCCACCTCGAACCTCAGGAACTCGGTTCTGTAGTTCTCCAGAGTTCCGAAGGTGACCAACATGTAGATGTGGCCCAGCGGATATTCTCCTTCAGTCGGCACGATGCCGAAGAAAGGAGTGTCCGACTCGTGGAGCTGTTTGAGGCGAACTCCCAAGCCTTGGAGTGTCCGGGGGAAGGTGACGTTGATGCTGCTCCCCCCGTCCACTAATAGCTTCTTTACCCTGCTCTCTCGGATCACCGGATCGACGAGGAGCGGGTACTTGCCGGGGTGGTCGAAGTTGAGCCACTGATCTGCCCGAGTGAAGGTGATCGGGTGTTCGGACCATCGGTACGGAGCGGGTGGACCGGTAGCCGCTACCAGTATCTGACGATCGTTGAGCTTTTGTTGTCTCTTGCTTTCCTGCGACCCGTGTCCGCCGAAGATGACATTGACTTCTCTGTCAACGCGCGGGAAAGCTCCTCCTCCTCCTTCCTCATGCTGCTAGGGTTATCGCGGTTCTCCTGGTCCTCCTCATGGCGGGGGAGGAGGTAGAGGTTGGAAGGGCCGGCCGTTCCCCACGGAATGCTTGAAGTCTCTGCAGTTCCGTAGGGTGTGGCACATGTCCTTGTGGTATGGGCATTGGGCGTCGAGGATGTCGTCTAGCGTGCGTTCGCCTCCGCGAGGTCCTCCTCGGGCGCGAGAGGCGGGCGGTCCGGCGGCGTGGACCTCTTCACAAGGCCTTTTCTCCCAGCGTTTGTCGGGTTGCTGGTTCGTGTCGTGTCGCGGTGCTGTCAGTGCAGGCTTTGCTCCTCCGCTGAGGTCTAGGGCTTGTTCATCGGCGGTGATGTAGAGGTCGGCTTCCCGTAATAGCTGCTCCGAAGTGGTTGGCGCCTTTTGTAGTATGGCTCGGACGAAGGCCGAGTCATTGGATCCCCGGTAGAAGTCCTCGATCACTGGTGCCTCCGCGACCTCGGGGATATGATTTCTCATGGTCTAGAATCTTTTGAGGTACGACCGGAGAGTTTTGTCCCCCCGACGCTTGATGGATTTGAGGTCCCATGGTTGTGCCGGTTTGTCGGAGAGAGACTGGAAGTTGGCGGTGAAGCGCCGACTGAAATCGCTCCAGTCGTCGATGCAGTGTCGTGGTAGGTGTCGCAGCCATTGCAGCGCGTCTTGCCCAAGGACGATAGGCAGGTACGCGGTCATCACATCCTTGGTTGCCCCAGCGGCTCGAGCGGCGGTGGTGTAGACGGCCAGCCAGCCTCCCGGGTCCTGCTTAGGCTCATATTTGTCGACGTTGGAGACCTTGAAGTTAGGGGGCCATTGAATGGCCCTGAGGCGTGGAGTAAGCGTCGATACTCCACAACTGTCTTCTTGTCGTCGGTGATGATGTTTTTCCTGGGGAGGGGAGTAGTTGTCACGGTGCCTCGACCGTTCCCGGGTGGTGCCACCAGTTGAAGCTATGGCCGACTCGGTCCTAGTAGCCTGACTCAGTGACGGGATGTCGTGATCCCGGTCGTACTCTTCCCGGTGATGGATCTCGTTCTCGTGTCGTCGTTCGCGTGAAGCGTTGATGGAGCTCCATGCGTCCCGCCGACTGTTGATGGCGTGTCGTAGATCGTTCGGCGGATGAGCGAGGGGTAGAAGGTGGTTGGCTGCCTGAGTGAACAGCCGCCGATAGCCTTCAGCGTCGGGAGTCCGAGGGAGGCCATCAGCTATCCAAGTCAACACTCCGCCAACTTCACTCGGCGTGTTCATGGCTCGGGCAAAGTCGGGGTTCAGATTGCGACCATAGAGTGGATTTTCCCGGCGTTGCCTTGCTTCCTGCTCGGCCTGTTCTTGAGCCTGCCGACAGTCACGTCGTCGAGAGTTCCTTCTTTCTCGGAGGACTCGTTCTTCTGGAGTTTCTCCCACTTCTGAGACCTCGTCTCGCGATACGGGTTGCGCCGGATCCCGCTCTCTGGCTTCGTGATGTCGCCGAATGTTTCGGCGTCGGTTCCTCTGTCTGCGAGACTCCCGATGAAGAGGTTCCTCTCCTGGTGCAGTTGGTTCATCGTCGGAGACTAGATTCGATTCCACTCTTCCCCCGATGAAGAGGACATCGGGGTAGAATGGAGCAGCTGTCGCGATGATCTTCTTTCTGTTCTCCTTTGAGGACGGAGGCACAGAAAGACCAGCTTGATGATCCTTTGCTTCCTTTTTCCTTGTGATCTCTGTCCATTCCTCCATCGGAGAGGTGGCCAGCGGAGTTCTCCGGGCTGAAGGACCCTCGGCTCCTAGCTTGCTGAAGGTTATCTTTTTTCGGAGCATTGGAGGTTGCACTTTTTCTTTCTTTGCTCCGATTTTCTCAGAGATTTTTGAGGAAAACTTTCTCTCCGGCGAATCCGCAATGCGATGCAGAGTTCCCTCATCATCTGCTACAGATGAGATAGTTCCGAAGCAGAACATGGATCCGGGCGGAGGATGATCTTGTGCTGGAAGGTGACGGCCATTGAGCTAGCTTGGATCGATGACACACCCCCTACCTGGCGCGCCAGCTGTCGGTGTTTTGGGTCCGACCGTGCACCCGAGGTTACCCCTCAAGGTGCTTTTAGGAGTAGGACGGTGTTACCGACTGTAGCTCGATGGTTCGTGCAGGGCGCACGAGAAACAGTGGACAATGATGTACAGGTTCGGGCCGATTTGAGATGCGTAACATCCTACGTCCTGGCGAGAGTGCTTTATGTGATGGGTTACAAGGGGGTTCTCTAGTGCTGGAAAACGTAGAGAGGAGGGCGGATGGCTAAGTAATGAGTGATCGTTATGAAGGGGTGCCCCCTAGGCCTTATATACTCGACCGTGGGGCATTACATGCAGATATGATAACAACGTGTGCCTAAGAAATAGTGAACCATCTGAGTCTATCCTCCTATAATTCAGCCGACCCATCCTCGCTTGGTTCCGTTGTACGGGGCTCCTGCGCGGGAAGGTCGGGTCACTGTTGTTATCTCCGCTTGAATTCTTCAGGCCGCCTGGGCTTGCGTCGATCCGGTTTATTGACCGTTTCTCCCCAGGCCCACGAAGGGATGACCTTGCGGATTATTGGGCCCACGGGCCCTTCGCGAGGCATCTTGTCCTTCTGGTGGACCCGGGGGATATATGTCCCCCACAAGTGGGACACCGATGAGAGCTCCACCGACTCCTCCTCCGACGAGGACGCCACAAACATCGACGTCAACAAGGGTCTTCTCTTCCCTAACGTCGGCCACAAGTGCCTCATGGCAAAGGATGGCAAAAAGAAGAAGGTAAAATCTAGAGCTTCTACTAAATATGCAACATCTAGTGATGAGGCTAGCTCTAGTGATGATGAGGATGATTTGCTTACACTTTTTGCCAACCTAAACATGCAACAAAAAGAAAAATTGAATGAATTGATTAGTGTTATTCATGAGAAGGATGAACTCTTGGATAGCCAAGAGGACTTTTGATAGGAACGGGGGTGCCCGATCTTCCGTCAGGTGAAGATAACTATCGATTTGGTGGAGATGTCACACAGACGATCCAACTTCCAATCAACACGACTAGAACCCCGCAATCGCAGCACCACTTCTCTTCTGGTTATCAACCGTGCCTGCGCGATTGACCTCACCACGAGGGCTAATTCTTGCCTAAGAATCAAAGACACAAGCAAGAACAAGAAAGAACACAATCTAGAATATTGCGGATGAATGATTAAGCTCACAAGTTGGGGTCTCACAAACCGATCTACGACGACTGTTCTTGACAGATCTAAACTTAAGAAAAACCGCAACCCTAATGTGGCGGCAGCTACTTAATAAATAGAGTATTAGGGCATGCATGACCCCTGGACTCGCCCCTAATGGGCTCCGACGCGATACACGGCCCAACGGCCCAACAGACGGTGTCGCAGCACCAAAACAGAATCTGAACGCTGACTTGTTTCAACGATTACCGTTGACTCCGGAAGAATTTTAGGGTGGAACCAGTTGGGTTGGTTAGATAATCTCCTTATCTTTCCAACCATATCAAGTTCGTCACAATCGGAGTCCGGATGCATCTTGGGCATCCATTTTAGTGCAGACTGGTCCTGGAACCCGAGATGGAGTCGCAGTCGAGTCAGACTTGATCTCCTTCCTGTTGTGGGCGCCCTTGCTGCTCCTCCTCAACACCTAGGCCTTTCCCAAGTCCTTGCTGGAGAATTAGCTATCGTGCACGCGATCGTGTTATCAGTCCATTCATTATATGTATAGAAGTGATGTCCTCATCATCCTCCCCCTCTTGAAGTGGAGTCGTCCTCGACTCAAGCTCATCTTCTTCCCCCAAATACGGTTTCAAATCTGCAATGTTAAATGTAGGACTAACCCAGAACTTGGGAGGCAACTCAAGTTTATATGCATTATCATTTATTTTCTCCAAAATCTTATATGGACCAGCAGCACGTGGCATCAATTTAGACTTTCTTAACTCTGGAAATCTATCTTTTCTCAAGTGCAACCACACTAAATCACCCACTTCAAGCTTAACTTGTTTTCTACCTTGACTACCAGCAATTCTATATTTTCAGTCATCTTTTCAATGTTTGCTTTAGTTGAAGCATGAAGTTTCAAAATTGTCGGGGACCATAATTAGGGGTACCCTCAAGACGCCTAATTCTCAGCTGGTAACCCCCATCAGCATAAAGCTGCAGAGGCCTGATGGGTGCGATTAAGTCAGGGATCAGTCCATACGAACGACTCGATCACGCCTCGCCCGAGCCTAGCCTCGGACAAGGGCAGCCGACCCCGAGGGATTTCCGTCTCGCCCGAGGCCACCCTCCAACGGCGGACACATCTCCGGCTCGCCCGAGGCCTTGCCTTCGCTAAGAAGCAACCCTGACTAAATCGCCGCGCCGACCGACCGAGTCGCAGGAGCATTTAACGCAAAGGTGCCCTGACACCTTTATCCTGACACGCGCCCCCCGGCAGAGCCAAAGTGACCGCCGTCACTTCGCTGCTCCACTGACCGGTCTGACAGAAGGACAGCGCCGCCTGCGCCACTCCGACTGCAGTGCCACTTGAAAGAGTGAGACTGACAGGCAGTCAGGCCCTGCCAAAGGCACCATAGGAAGCTCCGCTCCGCCCGACCCAGGGCTCGGACTCGGGCTAAGCCCCGGAAGACGGCGAACTCCGCTCCGCCCGACCCCAGGGCTCGGACTCGGGCTAAGTCCCGGAAGACGGCGAACTCTGCTCCGCCCGACCCAAGGCTCGGACTCGGGCTAAGCCCCAGAAGACGGCGAACTCCGCTCCGCCCGACCCCAGGGCTCGGACTCGGGCTAAGTCCCGGAAGACGGCGAACTCCGCTCCGCCCGACTCAGGGCTCGGACTCGGGCTAAGTCCTGGAAGACGGCGAACTCCGCTCCGCCCGACCCAGGGCTCGGACTCGGGCTAAGCCCCGGAAGACGGCAAACTCCGCTCCGCCCGACCCAGGGCTCGGACTCGGGCTAAGTCCCGGAAGACGGCGAACTCCGCTCCGCCCGACCCAGGGCTCGGACTCGGGCTAAGTCCCGGAAGACGGCGAACTCCGCTCCGCCCGATCCAGGGCTCGGACTCGGGCTCAGCCCCAGAAGACGACGAACTCCGCTTCGCCCGACCCCAGGGCTCGGACTCGGCCCTGGCCTCTGCCGAACGACCTCCGCCTCGCCCGACCCAGGGGCTCGGACTCGGCCTCGGCCACTGAAGACAGACTCGACCCCGGCTTCGGAGGAGCCTCCACGACGCCCAACCTAGGGCGCAGGCCAGCCACGTCAACAGGAAGCGCCATCATCACCCTACCCCGAGCCGACTCGGGCCGCAGAGAACAAGACTGGTGTCCCATCTGGCTAGCTCTGCCAGATAGGCAATGATGGCGCCCCGCAAGCTCTGTGACGACGGCAGCTCTCAGCTCTCTTACGGAAGCAGGAGGACGTCAGCAAGGACTCGACCGCTCCGACAGCTGTCCCTCCGCCAGGCTCCGCCGCTCCTCCGACAGCCATGACACCACACCAGCTGGGTGCCAAGATCTCTCCGGCTGCCACATTGGCATGTACTTAGGGCACTAGCTCTCCCCCGCTAGACACGTAGCACTCTGCTACACCCCCATTGTACACCTGGATCCTCTCCTTACGCCTATAAAAGGAAGGACCAGGGCCCTCTTAGAGAAGGTTGGCCGCGCGGGGACGAGGACGAGACAGGCGCTCTCTTGGGGCCGCTCGCTTCCCTCACCCTCGTGGACGCTTGTAACCCCCTACTGCAAGCGCACCCGACCTTGGCGCAAGACGAACACGAAGGCTGCAGGATTTCCACCTCTCTCACGCCCGTCTCCGGCCACCTCGCTTCCCCCCTTCGCGCTCGCCCACGCGCTCGACCCATCTGGGCTGGGGCACGCGGCACATTCACTCGTCGGCTTAGGGACCCCCCGGTCTCGAAACGCCGACAGTTGGCACGCCAGGTAGGGGCCTGCTGCGTGTTGACGAACAGCTTCCCGTCAAGCTCCAGATGGGCAGTCTCCAGCAACCTCTCCGGCCCGGGACGGTGCTCCGTTTCGGGAGTCTTGAGTTCATGTCCTTCGACGGCAGCTACGACATGATACTCCTTCCACCGCCGCGCGACAACGACAATGGCGGCCGACAACCCGCCCGTCGGCGGCGGAATCGACGACATCTTCCCCGCGTGGTGGAAGAACAACATTCGAGCTCGCCCCGTCCTCTCCCCCGCCAATGGAGGAGGAGGCGGGGCAACCAAGGCCAGGCGGGAGGCCACGCTTCGTCGGTTGTCAAGCGAGTCGACGTCCCCAGCGCCCTAACGGGGGGCGCGTCGGGCGTCGACCTCGCGTTTGAGACGAAGGCGAGCGCCATCTCCCCACGACACGCCAATCCTGAACAAGTGGACGACGCCAGCGCGCTCGCGGAGAGCTTGCAGGACGTCGCCCTCGTACCTGAGACGACGGTGCAATCAGTCCCCGACGTGACTATGTCACCGCTCGTCGACCAAAAGGTACCGACCGATTCCCATCCTACGTCATTTCGACTCAGCCTCAACCCGCCTAGCGACCTTGCTTTGGCGGGCGCTCTCGTTGAGGCGAGTGCAACCCCTCTGGGGTTTCGCATGCGGTCGCCTTGGGACCGGTTGACGGACGTCTCGACCTACGGGCCCTCTGGGTCCGAGGAAGATGATGATCCCAGCATCTGTTGGGATTTCTCTGGATTTGGCAACCCCAGTGCCATGCGGGACTTTATGACCGCATGTGACTACTGCCTCTCCGACTGTTCCGACGGTAGCCGCAGCCTCGACGACGAGGACTGCGGCCCAAGCCGCGAATGTTTCCACGTCGAGCTAGGGGATCCCTCCGAAGGCAACCATCTCGGCATGCCAGAGGACGGTGATCTCCCTAGGCCGGTGCCTCGCGCTGACATCCCGCGGGAGCTAGCTGTGTCCCCGTTCCGGCGGGGGGTCACGACCCACAGCTCGAGCAAGTCCGCGGGGCGCAGGCCAGGCTCGACGAGGGAGCAAGAGCGCTTGAGCCGATCCGCCGGGACGTCAGGCAGGCATGGGCGTACCAACCCCCGGCCGGAGAAATACGTCACCTGCCCCAAGGTCTCCAGCACCGCGTCGCCAACGACGTCAGGGTCAGGCCGCCACCCGCATCCAGTGGGGTCGGTCAGAACCTGGTAGCCGCAGCGATGCTCCTCCGCGCGATGCCGGAGCCATCAACCACCGAGGGTCGGCGAATCCAGGGAGAGCTCAACAATCTCCTGGAAGGCGCTGCGGTCCGACGGGCCGAGAGCTCTGCCTCCCGAAGGCAGGGATACCCCTCGGAACCTCATGCCGCGACTTCCCGATTCATGCGGGAAGCCTCGGTCTACATCGGGCGCACGCGCAACACCGCGCCTGCGGCCCCGGGCCACCTCGGCAACGAGCACCATCGTCGCGACCGTCGGGCCCACCTCGACGAAAGGGTGCGCCGAGGCTACCACCCCAGGCGTGGGGGACGCTACGACAGCGGGGAGGATCGGAGTCCCTCACCCGAACCACCCGGTCCGCAGGCCTTCAGTCGGGCCATCCGACGGGCGCCGTTCCCGACCCGGTTCTGACCCCCGACTACTATCACAAAGTACTCGGGGGAAACGAGACCGGAACTGTGGCTCGCGGACTACCGCCTGGCCTGCCAACTGGGTGGAACGGACGACGACAACCTCATCATCCGCAGCCTCCCCCTGTTCCTCTCCGACACTGCTCGCGCCTGGTTGGAGCACCTGCCTCCGGGGCAGATCTCCAACTGGGATGACTTGGTCCAAGCCTTCGCCGGCAATTTCCAGGGCACGTACGTGCGCCCCGAAAATTCCTGGGACCTCCGAAGCTGCCGGCAGCAGCCGGGAGAGTCTCTCCGGGACTACATCCGGCGATTCTCGAAGCAGCGCACCGAGCTGCCCAACATCACCGACTCGGATGTCATCGGCGCGTTCCTTGCCGACACCACCTGCCGCGACCTGGTGAGTAAGTTGGGTCGCAAGACCCCCACCAGGGCGAGCGAGCTGATGGACATCGCCACCAAGTTCGCCTCTGGCTAGGAGGCGGTCGAGGCTATCTTCCGAAAGGACAAGCAGCCCCAGGGCCGCCCATCGGAAGATGCTCCCGAGGCGTCTACTCCGCGCGGCGCCAAGAAGAAAGGCAAGAAGAAGTCGCAAGCGAAACGCGACGCCGCCGACGCGGACCTTGTCGCCGCTGCCGAGTACAAGAACCCTCAGAAGCCCCCCGGAGGTGCCAACCTCTTCGACAAAATGCTCAAGGAGCCGTGCCCCTATCATCAGGGGCCCGTCAAGCACACCCTCGAGGAGTGCGACATGCTTCGGCGCCACTTCCACAGGGCCGGGCCACCCGCAGAGGGTGGCAGGGCCCGCGACGACGACATGAAGGAAGATCACCAAGCAGGAGAGTTCCCCGAGGTCCGCGACTGCTTCATGATCTACGGTGGGCATGCGGCGAACGCCTCGGCTCGGCATTGCAAGCAAGAGCGCCGGGAGGTCTGCTCGGTGAAGGTGGCGGCGCCAGTCTACCTGGACTGGTCCGACAAGCCCATCACCTTCGACCAAGCTGATCACCCCGACCACGTGCCGAGCCTGGGGAAATACCCGCTCGTCGTCGACCCCATCGTCGGCGACGTCAGGCTCACCAAGGTCCTGATGGAAGGGGGCAGCTGCCTCAACATCATCTACGCCGAGACCCTCAGGCTCCTGCGCGTCGATCTGTCCTCTGTCCGAGCAGGCGCTGCGCCCTTCCACGGGATCATTCCCGGGAAGCGCGTTCAGCCCCTCGGATGACTCGACCTTCCCGTCTGCTTCGGAACGCCCTCCAACTTCCGAAGGGAGACTCTAACGTTCGAGGTGGTCGGGTTCCGAGGAACCTACCACGCGTTACTGGGGAGGCCATGCTACGCGAAGTTCATGGCCGTCCCCAACTACACCTACCTGAAGCTCAAGATGCCGGGCCCCAACGGGGTCATCACCGTCGGCCCCACGTACAAACACGCGTTCGAATGCGACGTGGAGTGCGTGGAGTACGCCGAGGCCCTCATCGCCGACCTGGAAAGCCTCTCCAAAGAGGTGCCAGACGTGAAGCGCCATGCCGGCAACTTCGAGCCAGTGGAGACGGTCAAGGCCGTCCCTCTCGACCCTAGTGGCGACACCTCCAAGCAGATCCGGATCGGTTCCGGGCTCGACCCCAAATAGGAAGCAGTGCTCGTCGACTTTCTCCGCGCAAACGCCGACGTCTTTGCGTGGAGTCCCTCGGACATGCCCGGCATACCGAGGGATGTCACCGAGCACTCGCTGGATATTCGGGCCGGAGCCCGACCCGTCAAGCAGCCTCTGCGCCGATTCGATGAGGAGAAGCGCAGAGCGATAGGCGAGGAGATTCACAAGCTAATGGCAGCAGGGTTCATCAAAGAGGTATTCCATCCCGAATGGCTTGCCAACCCTGTGCTTGTGAGAAAGAAAGGGGGGAAATGGCGGATGTGTGTAGACTACACTGGTCTCAACAAAGCATGTCTGAAGGTTCCCTACCCTCTGCCTCGCATCGATCAAATCGTGGATTCCACTGCTGGGTGCGAAACCCTGTCTTTCCTCGATGCCTACTCAGGGTATCACCAAATCAGGATGAAAGAGTCCGACCAGCTCGCGACTTCTTTCATCACGCCCTTCGGCATGTACTGCTATGTCACCATGCCGTTCAGCTTGAGGAATGCGGGCGCGACGTATCAGCGGTGCATGAACCATGTGTTCGGCGAACACATCGGTCGCACAGTCGAGGCCTACGTCGATGACATCGTAGTCAAGACGAGGAAGGCTTCCGACCTCCTCTCCGACCTTGAAGTGACATTCCGATGTCTCAAAGCGAAAGGTGTCAAGCTCAATCCCGAGAAGTGTGTCTTCGGGGTAACCCGGGGCATGCTCTTGGGGTTCATCGTCTCCGAGCGGGGCATCGAAGCCAACCCGGAGAAGATCACAGCCATCACCAGCATGGGGCCCATCAAGGACTTTGTTGGGGACTTGTTCTCAAGTGCTATGAGTTAAGAACAAGGCAACATAGAAAATGTTAATCGTTAAAGTCCTTCGTCCTCCGAAGCATTATTTCCCTTAGGATGTAATGACTTGCGGATGAAGGTTATGAAGGACATACCTTCATAAATTCATTAAACAATGACGAAGGATGAAATATAAAGAATATAAGAGACAACATGAACAATCATATATTATTATCGGGCATAAACAAAAACATCGTTGAATTACAAGTGTACCTTCAATCGGAAGGAGATGACAGTACAAGCGTGACGCAAAAAGCGAATGCCAAGTCAGCGTGAACAGTACGGGGGTACTGTTCACCTATTTATAGGCACGGGACACAGCCCATACAAAATTACATTCATGCCCTTTACATTTGATAATAATTCTATAGTAATCTATTGAGGTCTGAATAGCCTTTTCATCTTTAAGTCGGTTTCATTTTCTGCAACCACGCCGAAGCTTTCCTGCTAACATCTTCGGCGTTGTATTAAGACCTTCGTATTATCCTGGTCTTCTCCTGCCGTGATACCGACTTGAGTTCGAAGGTACCTGCTCACACATTATACTTCCAGAAATACTGTTAAATCCTGTTTTTGAGGACCTTTGGATGTCGAAGGTCCCCAACAGTAGCCCCTCGCAATATTAATTTGTTTAAAACAACGAATTTAGATTGCGACGTGAACGAAGGCTTTATGCCGAAGGTCCGAAAAAACACCTTCCCTTTGCTAGAATAGCAACAATCACTGACAAGCGGGGTCTTTGAATTTTCAACGCTCTTGGCGTATAAATACGGGCATACCGCAAACTCATTTGACACGCTTTCTGGCCAACTGCTCCCGCTTACTCAATTTTTAGCTCTTGTGCACTGCGATTTGCTAGGCTTTTGGTTTTGAAGCTTCGGCTTTGAAAATAGTTTTTTAGCGTCTCCGAAGATGTCTGAAGATAAGAAGACTGTTGCTGAGATGAAGCTGAGCCTTGACGAAGAGAAAAACTTGGGGTTTCTTATAGCGATGTCAAAGACCAATACAGAAAAGATTACCAAGGAGATTCTGGAAGGTTTGTCTGAAGATACTGGTGACAGTGATAGCTATGATGTGGACAGTGGTGGTGAGGACTCCGAAGATCGTCCCTGGCGACCAAGCCATTCAGTTTATGGTAAATCAACTATCAAAGAGAATCATCTTGTCAACATGAGAGGAAGGTATTTTCGGGATTTGTCCATTGTGAGGGCCGACGAAGGGGAAAAAACTTGCCCCCACCCTGAAGAGAATGAAGTCGTAGTGTACCGAAGCTTTTTGAAAGCTGGTCTGCGATTTCCTTTGAGCAGCTTCGTTGTGGAGGTGCTGAAAATATTCGAAATCTATCTCCATCAACTTACCCCCGAGGCAATTATAAAGCTGAATATCTTCGTGTGGGCCGTGAGAAGCCAAGGTCTGAAGCCTGACGCAAAAAGCTTCTGCAATATACATGAATTATCATATGAAACAAAACCTTGGGGTAAGGAACAGTATCACAACAATTTTGGCTGCTACAGTTTTGTTTCTCGGTCCGGGTCAAGCTGCCCCGTGCCAACCTTTCGGAAGAGATGGCCCGGAGACTGGATGACAGAATGGTTCTATGTAAAGAATGATCTGACAACACGAGAAGACATCAAAGGTATAATTATGCGCCCTATTTGGCAAAGCTTCGGCCTTCGGAGGCCGAAGGTTGAAATGAATGAAGCTGCCGAAGAATGCCAGAGGGCCTTCGGCGCAGTCTGCTCTTTCATTGGAACGAGAGACTTAGTACAAGAGCATATTGCCTTCAGGGTGTGGCCGCTCGCGGAGAAATGGGAAATGCCACAAGAAACCGTAAAAGAGGCCGACGAAGGTGGACTTATCAGGTTTAAGTACACCTTTAAGTTTGGAGATAAATTCGTTGAGCCAGATGATGACTGGTTAAAAAGCATTGAAAATTTAAGTGATGAGCTGCTTGGGACCTATTCGAAGGCCGAAGACACTGCAATGTCAGCAGCCTTCAGAGGCCGAAAAAAGAAAAGGCTGAATCGGGTGTTTGATGCAATCGGGTTTGTCTACCCTGACTATTGCTATCCCATTCGAAGGCAGAAGAGAAAAAACACAACCTCTGCAAAAGAAGAAACTGCAGCTGCTCCTAGCGAGCCAGAACCGAAAAGAAAAAAGATAAAGGTCCTTACGCATCGGCCGCGCTATATTGAACCAGCTTCGGTGCCTGAGTTTACCGGAGAAACTTCTTCGGCCACCGAAGCTGAAAAACCAAACGAGCCAACCTTGCTGCCAGAAGTCGCAGAAACGGCCGAAATGCCAACAAAGATAGAATTGGAACAATCAAAAATTTTGTTATCAGAAACGAAAGAGAAAGCCGAAGCGCCGTCCACAGAAAAAATGGAAAAGGTAAAAGAAGCAACTGAGGGATCCAAAACATCAGAAGTTTTGAGTCCTGCAGCAAACATTGAGACAGTGAAAAATCAAAAAGTGCCAGCAGTGACTCCGAAAAGAAAGAGAATGGCTAACGTGCTAGATGTACTGGAAACGATCAAATCTTCAAGCACACCTCCGAAGAAGGCTGCTGTCATTCCTGAAACAACAACTGAAATTTCTGATTCTAAAGCTCCAGAGCAAGAGACTGAAGCCGAAGTTGGCCCCTCAGAGCCCGCAAAGATAAAACCCTTGGAAAGTGAGGCAGAAAAAATGACAAAGCCAACTTTTGTTGAAGACACCGGTGTTATTGCCCCCGAAGCATCCCCCAAAGTTCGTGATTATATTGTTCGTCATGCTTCGGGGAAAAAACTATCAGAGAAAGAAGAGCAAGAGGCCCAGCACTACGCCCAAAAACTGAAATATCCAAAGGGGGCGTTAATATTCAATGGCAGTGGAGAAGAAGACTTCTTGTATTGTCTTCCCGACAGCAAGGAAATTTCTGTCTGTCGGGAGATGAGCAAGAGCTTCGGATTTCCAACTTTAGAAGACGGGCTGTCAGTGCTGTCGAAGAACGATCTAGCTGACAGCCTGGCTTACAATAGCTTAAAGGTGCGACAAATGAAATCCTTGTATTTTTTGTTGAGTCCAAAATTTTTCGTTTGTTTAAACCTATTGACGCACACATATTTCTCTTTGCAGGGCCTGATACTTAGCAATGCCCTTAGGGCACAGAAAGATGCTTAAGACGAAGGGTGTTCTATAGCCCTGAGCAACCTTCGTTCCGAAGTTATTGAACTGAGGAACGAAGGTCTTGAAAAAGATAAAATATTACACTCATTGATAAATAGAATAAAGGAAGACGAAGCTGCTTTTAAAGGTCAAGCTGAAGCTCAGAAGCGCGAAATTGAAGATCTTCGGAAACAACTGGCCAGAGCCAAAGAAGAACGCATTCTTGAAGAAACAAAGCGAGAACTCAGCGACCAATGGGCCGATCACCTAGAAATAACTGTTGAAGAGCTTCGTTCGTCCAAAAAGAGATGCTATAACAAATCTATAGAGTGTGTTAAGAAGCTAAAGGCTAGCTTCGCCAAGGTCGGCGCATTCTCAAGTGAGGAAAACTTTTCGAGAGGCAATCCCGAAGGTGTCATCGAGTGGATCGACCACGAAGCTGAAGCCTTCGAAGAAATTTTAAATAGCCGAGGAGATATATGCGCCTTCTCTGGCGCCAGAGGGATTGCCTCTATCTTAGAGAAGAAGGGCTGCGAACATGTAAAAATTTTAGCACAATCCGAAGCCGCTTTGCCCTTTGAAGATGCAAGAGATCCTTCGGCTGAAGCTAGTATAATTGGTGGAAATTTTTTTACCGATATCTGGGATAATGGTGGCCGAGAAATGGCCGGAGAAATTATTCGAAGAAGTGAAAAGGGCATTCACGATGCTAGAGAAGTAGCTGAGGCTGCTGAAAAGAGCGCAGAGGCCGAAGGTCAGTTAGGTATTAACTAATAGTTTTTATTGTGTTGTAATCTTAGGCTTTAAGATTTGTTTGCGATCTGTAATAGCAACGTAGCCGTATCCTGTCTTACTTCAGATCCTTCTAAAGCGTCTTCGGGCCCTCAGCCGAAGGGAGACGACGAAATTAAAAAGATGGCCGAAGATATTATGGACGAAGTCGTCAATCGGCTCCTGAACGAGGCTGCAGAAGTCATTTTGAGAGAAGATTAAGTATTTTTGTAAAAACTTCTGAAATGTAATATAGTGTAACATTTTGTAACCCCAAATGTAATATACCTATTTTTGTTAGTCAATTCTTTACGATGCATGAAACTTTACACGTACCGCTTTTGAGTCTTTGACGAAAAAACACCTTCCCTTCTTTTCATGCTTCGTGAAGAAGAATTTTTCTTTGTCACAACAATATCCAATGTTCTGATGAATGATATCCAGGCTTCGTGAAAATATTTTTCGAAGCTACACATCCGAAGATCAATGATGTATCTTTTTGTGACTATGATTTCTCCCTTTTTTCAAAGCGTTCTTCTGTAGATTGATAATGTGTCCACCTCTTGTGCCATGTGCAAAATGATGTATGATGCTTATGCTATGCGAAATTATGCGATGATGTCATGTTATGTGAGATGATGTTTATTCCGAAGATACATACACATCCCTGCAATAAAACACAATCTTTTATAAGCCTCCCTTAGGAGCTTCTTCGCCTTTTACTTCGGCGGAATCAGCGTTTATTTTTCGCTGTAAGCCTCCCTTAGGAGCTTCTTCGCCTTTTACTTTCAGCGGTATTCGCGTTGACTTTTCGCGCTTCGCCTTTTACTTAGGCGGTATCAGCGTTGACTTTTCGCTGTATGCTCTGCATTCCCTTTGGAACGACTTTGGAGCAGAAAACTTACACTGCGCTCCCTGTGGAACGACTTTTTGTGACTTCGGAAAACTTACTCTGCGTTCCTTAGAACGACTTTTTGTTGCTTCGAAGAATTTTCGATAGTTCGAAGGTCCTTTTTATTATCACAAGTCTTTATCGGCAAACTTACTCTGCGTTCGTTAGAACTTCAATCAATTTAAGCCTGTGAAGAAAACATATTTTTCTTGTAGGAATCAATGAAACTGATTACATGAAACCTAAACAATGTCTTTTATTACAGAAAATAAAACTAAATGAAAAAGATTGCTATTAAGGTAGGATATTCGTCAATAGATGTGCTTTGACTCTGGCACAGTGCTATTGACTGTACGAGCTTCGGACTGCTCTCTGAAGTCCCTCTGGTGTGGAGCATACTGGCTCCCTTCTGGCTGCTGGCCTTGTTGCAACGGAGGTGGAGGCGGAGGCTGTTGCCAGGAAGCTTGAGGCTGACTCGCCGAAGCAACAGAAACTGCAGGATGATTGCCCACATATTCTGGGATGTAGGGCGAATGATACGAAGTTGTATGCATGACCTGCTTCGGCTGAGCTTGTTGTGCTGCGGCTTCAGCTATCTCCTTTTGCTTCTGAATAGTAACATGGCACATCCTGGTGGTATGGCCTTTGTTCTCACCGCAGAATAAGCAAAAGATTCTTCTCGGTTGATCGCCAAATCTTCCTCCAAAGCCCCTGGCGCCTCTGCCTCTTGGAGTTGGTGGTCGGAAGGAGCTTTGCTGTTGCCCCGAAGCCTGTGAGGAGCATTGTGGCCTTTGCTGTTGGCTTCCTCTATCATCATTTTGTGTAGAGTTGTGAATTGATCTCACGTGCCTCGGGTAGAACCTCCCTCCGAAGCCCCTGGTCATTTCAGAAAACCTGAAAGCCTCCTCCCTTCTTTGGCGAAAATCATTATCGGCCCGAATGTACTCGTCCATCTTCTGGAGCAGCTTCTCCAAAGTTTGAGGAGGCTTCCTGGCGAAGTACTGAGCTGACGGTCCTGGCCGAAGCCCCTTGATCATGGCCTCGATGACAATTTCATTGGGCACCGTTGGTGCCTGTGCCCTCAAACGCAAGAACCTTCGGACATACGCCTGAAGGTATTCTTCGTGATCCTGGGTGCACTGAAACAGAGCCTGAGCAGTGACCGGCTTCGTCTGAAATCCTTGAAAGCTAGTTAACAACAAGTCCTTCAGCTTCTGCCATGAAGTGATCGTTCCTGGTCGAAGGGAGGAATACCAGGTTTGAGCAACACTTCTGACAGCCATGACAAAAGATTTGGCCATGACTGAAGCATTGCCGCCATACGAAGATACTGTTGCTTCGTAGCTCATCAAAAACTGCTTCGGGTCTGAGTGGCCATCGAATACGGGAATCTGAGGCGGCTTGTATGACGGAGGCCAAGGTGTAGCCTGCAGCTCAGCGGACAGAGGAGAAGCATCATCAAAAACAAAATTCCCATGATGGAAATTGTCATACCAGTCATCTTCGTTGGGAAAACCCTCCTGATGAAGGTCTTGATGCTGAGGCCTTCGGTTTTGCTCATCCTGAGCAAGATGACGAACTTCTTCAGAGGCTTCGTCTACCTGCCTCTGCAATTCAGCTAGCCTGGCCATCTTTTCTTTCTTCCTCTGTACTTGTTGATGAAGCATCTCCATATCTCTGATTTCTTGATCTATCTCGTCCTCCGGTGGTGTCGGGCTGACAGCCTTCCTTTTCTGGCTTCGGGCCTCCCGCAGGGAGACTGTCTCCTGATTGTGGTCCAGTGGTTGCAGAGCTGCAGCCCCAGTCGCTGAAGCCTTCTTCGGCGCCATAATCGAAGGTTTATGATCGCCGAAGGTGTTCAAAAACTCAGAGTGGAAGTGAGTTCACCGGAGGTGGGCGCCAATGTTGGGGACTTGTTCTCAAGTGCTATGAGTTAAGAACAAGGCAACATAGAAAATGTTAATCGTTAAAGTCCTTCGTCCTCCGAAGCATTATTTCCCTTAGGATGTAATGACTTGCGGACGAAGGTTATGAAGGACATACCTTCATAAATTCATTAAACAATGACGAAGGATGAAATATAAAGAATATAAGAGACAACATGAACAATCATATATTATTATCGGGCATAAACAAAAACATCGTTGAATTACAAGTGTACCTTCAATCGGAAGGAGATGACAGTACAAGCGTGACGCAAAAAGTGAATGCCAAGTCAGCGTGAACAGTACGGGGGTACTGTTCACCTATTTATAGGCACGGGACACAGCCCATACAAAATTACATTCATGCCCTTTACATTTGATAATAATTCTATAGTAATCTATTGAGGTCTGAATAGCCTTTTCATCTTTAAGTCGGTTTCATTTTCTGCAACCACGCCGAAGCTTTCCTGCTAACATCTTCGGCGTTGTATTAAGACCTTCGTATTATCCTGGTCTTCTCCTGCCGTGATACCGACTTGAGTTCGAAGGTACCTGCTCACACATTATACTTCCAGAAATACTGTTAAATCCTGTTTTTGAGGACCTTCGGATGCCGAAGGTCCCCAACAGACTTAAAAGGCGTACAGAGGGTCATGGGATGTCTCGCGGCCCTGAGCCGCTTCATCTCACGCCTCGGCGAAAGAGGCCTGCCCCTGTACCGCCTCTTAAGGAAGACCGAGCGCTTCGCTTGGACCCCTGAGGCTGAGGAAGCTCTCGGGAACCTGAAGGCGCTCCTCACAAAGGCGCCTATCTTGGTGCCTCCAGCTGACGGAGAAGCCCTCTTGGTCTACGTCGCCGCGACCACTCAGGTGGTTAGCGCCGCGATTGTGGTCGAGAGGCAAGAGGAGGGGCATGCGTTGCCCGTTCAGAGGCCAGTCTACTTCGTCAGCGAGGTACTCTCCGAGACCAAGATCCGCTACCCACAAGTCCAGAAGCTGTTGTATGCAGTGATCCTGACGAGGCGGAAGTTGCGACACTACTTCGAGTCTCATCCGGTAACTGTGGTGTCATCCTTCTCCCTGGGGGAGATCATCTAGTGCCGAGAGGCCTCGGGCAGGATTGCAAAGTGGGCGGTGGAAATCATGGGCTAGACAATCTCGTTCGCCCCTCGGAAGGCCATCAAGTCCCAGGTATTGGCGGACTTTGTAGCCGAATGGGTCGACACACAGCTGCCGACGGCTCCGATCCAACCGGAGCTCTGGACCATGTTTTTCGACGGGTCGTTGATGAAGACGGGAGCCGGCGCGGGCCTGCTCTTCATCTCGCCCCTCGGGAAACACCTACGCTATGTGCTACGCCTCCATTTCCCGGCGTCCAACAATGTGGCTGAGTACGAGGCTCTGGTCAACGGGTTGCGGATCGCCATCGAGCTAGGGGTCAGACGCCTCGACGCCCGCGGCGACTCGCAGCTCGTCATCGACCAAGTCATGAAGAACTCCCACTGCCACGACCCGAAGATGGAGGCCTACTGCGATGAGGTTCGGCGCCTGGAAGACAAGTTCTACGGGCTCGAGCTTAACCACATCGCTCGGCGTTGCAACGAGACGGCGGACGAGCTGGCAAAAATAGCCTCGGGGCGAACAACGGTTCCCCCGGACGTCTTCTCCCGGGATCTGCATCAACCCTCCGTCAAGATCGACGACACGCCCGAGCCCGAGGCACCCTCGGTCGAGCCCGAGGTACCCTCGGCACAGCCCGAGGCACCCTCAGCTCGGCCCGAGGCGCCCTCGGTTCAGCCCGAGGTACCCTCGGCCTCCGAGGGCGAGGCGCTGCGCATCGAGGAGGAGCAGAGCGGGGCCACGCCTGATCGAAATTGGCAGACCCCGTACCTGCAATATCTCCGCCAAGGAGAGCTACCCCTCGACCAAGCCGAGGCTCGGCGGGTAGCGCGACGCGCCAAGTCCTTCGTCTTGCTGGGCGATGAGAAGGAGCTCTACCACCGCAGCCCCTCGGGCATCCTCCAGCGATGCATCTCCATCACCGAAGGTCAGGAACTCCTGCAAGAGATACACTCGGGGGCTTGCGGCCATCACGCAGCGCCTCGAGCTCTTGTCGGGAATGCCTTCCGACAAGGTTTCTACTGGCCAACGGCGGTGGCTGACGCCACTAGAATTGTCCGCACCTGCGAAGGGTGCCAATTCTACGCAAAGCAGACCCACCTGTCCGCTCAGGCTCTACAGACGATACCCATCACCTGGCCCTTTGCTGTGTGGGGTCTGGACCTCGTCGGCCCCTTGCACAAGGCGCCCGGGGGCTACACGCACCTGCTGGTCGCCATCGACAAATTCTCCAAGTGGGTCGAGGTCCGACCTCTGAACAGCATCAGGTCCGAGCAGGCGGTGGCGTTCTTCACCAACATCATCCATCGCTTCGGGGTCCCGAACTCCATCATCACCGACAACGGTACCCAGTTCACCGGCCGAAAATTCTTGGACTTCTGCGAGGATCACCACATCCGGGTGGACTGGGCCGCCGTGGCTCACCCCATGTCGAATGGGCAAGTAGAGCATGCCAACGGCATGATTCTACAAGGGCTCAAGCCTCGGATTTACAACGACCTCAACAAGTTCGGCAGACGATGGATGAAGGAACTCCCCTCGGTGGTATGTGTGGCAGAACCACCCGAATTATTCCAGCTTAAGTGCCTAAGTCACGCCTCAGGGGCCGTAACACACTTAAATCGGAATAACCCGTCAGTCCCTCAGATCTAGTCTGATAGAGCCACTTAACCAGGATCAAATTCCACAATCTCACTCGAAGGTGAGTCACAGAAGAAATACAATAAAACAGGAAACCTCAAATTAAGTACGGAGTTATTACATAAATCAGAGTTTTTGGAGTAGCAAATAAAGTTCACAAATTAAAATGCAGCGGATAAACGATGTCGTCGGTAACGAGGAAATGGGCAAGGCCTAGCCCACTACTCCTCATGCTCCTCTCCTGCCGGAGCAACATCCCACTCGACCGTCCAACCCGGTGGCAGGGTGGTAGGCCAAGTCACACCATCAACTACATCCTGCATGGTACCTGCAAAAATGGTGCCACAAGCAAGGCTGAGTATACTAATACTCAGCTAGACTTAACCGGTGTGAGGAGTCTACTCCTCTACCTCTAGACTATGCAGCTGTTTGGCTGAGGGGTTTGGTTTGCCAAAAGCACTAGCTGTTTCTACAATCAACTTTTAGCTTTTCAAATTTCTACCATCATTAACTTAGCTAGGTTTGCTCCTTCTAAGCATACATGGTAACAAGCAATTAGCTCAATCAACAAGTTATCTCATGTAATCCACATTTCACTTCTTACTCGATGCAGTACAAGGAATCAAGCAGTCTCATTAGCTGCGAGAAGCAGACGATTCGAATCGAGTTTTAACCTTGCAAGGTAAACCTAAACACACGGCATGTCAGGGTACTCCGACCCCACACATGACAACCGTCCCCATCGATTCCCCGTTCGCGTCCAGGCCTCACCGCCTTGGCATACAATGCTCCACTGACCCCGGCTGCCGCCGTGCAGTGACCGCACTTGTACCCACCATAGCTAGCATGGGAGACCCTGTCTCAGGTCGCATGAGGGATAAAGTCCGCGCCCTGCTTCACTCAGGTACTAGGTTTACCGGTTACCATTTTTCCCGGCATGTGCTTAGTACGTTCAAAAGCTTGACTCAGGTATCCACACATTAATCCTTAATTCATTTTTTTCCCGTCTCATGGACAAGGCATCCTCCCTGGATCCAAGTCCATAGACCAACATATATCCCATTATCAAGATGAATACAATCAATTCCTGACCTCGCGCGAGTGCTAGAAAAATCACTCGACTTCTACCGAGATCCTGATTAGCAAGCAGCTACTCGACCTAGCATACTAGTATTCATCTCAAAAAGGAATCCTAAGTTCATGCAGCTAGAGGTTTCAAGCAACTCCTACACTTAAGTGCACATTACAGTCCTACAAGCATTAAGTGTAGTAAAGTAGCATATATTAACATGGTTATGCATAAAACCGGGGCTTGCCTTCAATTGCTGGGGCTGCGGGGAGGTCCTCAATAGCAGCCTCTGAAGCCTGCTCCTGGTCCTCCTCTTGGACAGGTCCTTGCTCGGGGATGAGCACGTACTCTCCGTCGGCAAGATTACAATCTAATGAATGCAATGCGTAAGATATATGCATGATACAATATGTGCTTTAGAACTTACAACTTTAAAGATGTAGGGTCTTTTGAATTTAAACAAGTTAACCTTACTTATGTAAAACCTTTTAGTGGTATACTTGGTAAATTGGGTTAGTTTTAATGGGATGAGGTTTATTCCTTCTTCTCTTTTCTTTTATTCTTTTTAATGTTTTGGAGTAGGTTTGAACTACAAGTTGCTTTTATAAAATTCCAAAAATTCTGCAAAAATTACAGTGGCTTGTTACTGGTGTGTGTTGCTCTGTCTCAAAATTTGGGGTTCAGAAAGTGAATGGTTTTCTCTGGACAAAATTACCAAATTTTAGGGCAGAAGGGGTACTTTGAACTACAACTATTATTTAACAGTGGGTAATTCTTTAAAACTTATTTTTGCTGGCTTTTAGGTGTCATAACATGACTTGATACAAATTTCTAGTCATTAATACCTTTTAATTCTTTTCCTATGGTTTTCTTAAGGTTTCTAGCCAAGGGGTGCTTTCTACTACCACTATACTTGAAAAACATCAAACAACAGAGTTCTTATTTTTCTTAGCTAGTATTTTGTGCAAGAGCAATCATTCTGGAGTTTGGTTTCTTTTTGCTTAAGGGAAGGGGTGGTATGCATTATTTGAGCTAAATGGCCTTTCTCACAAATTACTAGCAAAAGGTATGGGTTCACTTCTTTTTCATGGGTTTGCATTTTTCTCTGGTGGTCTATCTCATCATGGACTTAGCTAATTTTTGGTTGCCCATTATCACATAAAAAGGGGTTGCTTATGATTTATTGGAAAATGCCTTATTATCATTCTGTATTTATTTTCCCTACTTAAAAAGTTAGGCTGGGGTGTTCTGTATTTTTGTAGTGGGGCTCTGGTGGTTATAAACTCACTGGATTTTTGTTAACCATTTTGGTTATGGTTTTGCAATTTTAATAATTGATTTTCAGTCTTCATAAGGCTAATTAAAGCATCTTAATTAGAAACTGGTCCTAATTAATGGTCTCTGCATTTTTCCTAGGTTCTTGGTTGCATAAGTAAACTAGGAAAAATATTGCTAATCACTGTTCAACATTTTCAAATGCTTTTCTGATTTTCTCTAAGTTGTGGACAAAATGGCTTTAAATGAATAACTACATCATAATCTCTAATGCTGGGGCTCCTACTATTTTTAAACAGTGTCTAATTAAGGTATAAGCATCTACAAATTTTCTTAAGCTCAGTACAAAAGAAAAACTAATTTTCCTTAATTAAACAAGGTTTAGGGGGTTTCTGTTTTTAATTTTAAACTCTAAAATTTAGAACAGAAAGCATATGGTTCAATAATTTTAAATGATAGATCATAATATTCCAGAGCTAGCAAAATTGGTTTGACAGCTTTTCATTAAGATTTCATCAAGTTATGAATTTTCTAAGTTCTCTGGTTATTTAAAAGAATAACAGAATTGATTAAAAGGAAAACCACTTTGCACTGGGGTCCCTGGCGGTTTTTCTAAGTTTTCCTTCGCGAATCAGTCCTTAGGTTACTATTCACATGAGTCGCTGACATTACAGAAAACCCCTCGGGTTCTACAGAACCTAACCCGAGGTCCTTCTTCTACCTCAAACAGTAGCCGCGGCGAAGAAAGGGCGGAGGGGCTTACCGGCGGCGAGACTGTTCCGGTGAAGTGGTCGAGGATGAAGGGGAGGTCGCGGGGATCACAACGGTGTGCGGAACGTCGACGGAGATGGCCGGAGTTGGTCGGTCCACGCGCGCAGGCGGGGATGCTCGTCGGCGGCGAGGAGACCGGCCTGGTCACGGCGAGATAGTTCAATCAAATAGGTCAGAGAGGTCCACGGGATGCCAGAGAAGCTATGAGCGAAAGGAATTGGGCGGAGACTCACTGGATAGCTCGGTCCACGCGCGGCGGCGGAAGACCGAAGTCTGGTGAGGGTGATCTCGGGCCTCCGGTGAAGTCCGGTCGGGTCCGAGGGCTTGGCAAGCTTCACGGGCTACTGGCGGAGCTAGCCGAAGCACTGGTTGGGCTGGAGGGTGGCTGGAGTGAGCTGGCCACGGCGGCCGAAGCTCTGGCGGCAATGGCGGGCGGAAATACGCTCGCCGGAGCTAAGGAACGGTGGCTGCTCGGCGAGGGTGAGTGCGGGGCGAAGTGGGGCGCGCCTGGGGAGGCTTTATAGGCACGGCGCGGTGCACGGGCGGTCGTGGACCGGCGAGTGCGCGCGGGCGTGCACTGGGAGGGCGCGGTGCGCGAACGGGCGTGAACCAGGGGTGTCAGCCGCGGTCGAACACGTGTTCCCGTTGCCTCTGCCCCTGTTCAAGCGCCGATTGGGAGCAAATCTTCGCGAATTTGGGCAAGATCACTGCAAGGGATTTGTTCACCAGACCAAGCTTTGTCTTTTGTGTATGGACGACGTGCGGTTTTAGGCTAGGGACAGGGAGTTGTAGCGTCACCAAGGTGCCAGTGTCAGAACGCCTGGTCCCGAGGTTGAGCTGCGCCAAAACCGTGTCAAATGGATTTGGTTTGAGTTCAAAATTTCCCAGAATGTGTTCAAGGTAATTTGGCACGACTTTGATATTTGGATCTTCTGGCTTTGAGTTTGGAAAAGCAGAGAACACAGATGATCTTTGAGAAGAGGTCTGAAATTCAGAAATTCAGAAATCTGAATTTCCCTAATGGTTCATTGATCAAGGGCTGTTTTGGGGATTTAATTGAGTTATTTTGGCTAAGCCTTCTTAACCTTTCTTGTTGCTTAATAAATATACTTTAACTTATATAATTGGCTCAACTCAAATTTTTAAACTTTTCATTCTCTTTTTCACATTTCCTTGAATTTTGTTCATGGGGTTCACTTAGGGTTTTGAGTTAGGGTTGCACATTCTTATTTTTCCAAAGTCTCAATTGTTTTGATCATGACACTTTAAGTATATATGCTTGGTGAATTCTTTCTCACTTAAATTGTTTTGATGCTCATGCTTACTTTGGTTCACATAAAATGATGGTTCTTGGTTTGGCTTTTTAAGAGAAACCCTAGGTGACACTGGGGTGTCACAGCCTTCCCCCCTTAAAGGAATCTCGTCCCGAGATTCGGGCCAGAGTCCTCCCGAGGTGAAGCGAAGGGTGAGACTGATAGGAAAAAGGGTGGGGATTGTTATTATTAGGGCAAAACTGCTCTTCGAATGTCATTCTCTTTGCAACTTCAGAAGGAAGTCCTTTTAAGTTTTACTTTATAGTCACTTCATTCTGAATTAAGATCATATTTTTAGAAATTAGATTCGAAAGGCAGGAGGAGGGGTTGGGGGTGATTACATACCAGCTTCCTTAGGTAGGCAATCGGGGAAGTTGGATCTTAAGAATTCCTCGGTTTCCCAAGTAGCTTCCTCCTCTGAGTGATTACTCCACTGGACCTTAAACATCTTGATCGATTTAGCCCGAGTTGATCTTTCCTTGCAATCCAGAATCTTGGAGGGGTACTCTTGGTACGAGAGATCTAGCTCTATCTCCAATTCTGGCTCTGCTAGAATCTCAGTCGGCAATCGAACACACTTCTTCAGCTGAGATACATGGAATACGCTGTGAATGGCAGACATCTTTGAAGGTAACTTCAGCTTGTATGCCACGGGTCCACATGCTTCAATGATCTCATAAGGTCCAATGTAACGAGGGGCTAGCTTGCCTTTGATTCCAAACCTCTGCACTCCCTTGGTGGGTGATACCTTAAGGTATACAGAACTTCCCACCTCGAACTGGAGAGGTTTCCTTCTTCTGTCATGATAGCTCTTCTGTCTGGCCTGAGCAGCTTCTAGATTCTTCCTGATCAGCTTGACCTTCCTTTCGGCTTCAGTCACCAAATCAGGTCCAAAAACTTCTCTTTCACCAGGCTGAGACCAATTGAGTGGTGTCCTGCACCTTCTTCCATAGAGAGCTTCAAAAGGTGCCATCTTTAGGCTGGACTGATAACTATTGTTATAAGCAAACTCTGCCAAGGAGAGGTGCTTATCCCAGTTCTTGCCACAATCGATCGCACAAGCTCTCAGCATATCCTCCAGAATCTGGTTTACCCTTTCCGTCTGACCATCAGTCTGTGGGTGGTAAGCTGAACTCCTGATTAGCTTGGTTCCCAAAGACTCTTGCAATTGTTCCCAAAATCTGGCAACAAATTGGGCTCCTCGGTCAGAAACAATGGTCCGAGGTAATCCATGCAAACACACGATCCGGTCGATATACAATTCTGCATACTTCCGAGCCTTATCAGTGGTGTGCACAGGAAGAAAATGCGCCACTTTCGTCAATCGATCCACAATAACCCAAATTGAATCATGATGACGAGAGGTGTTGGGTAGACCCACAATGAAATCCATGCTGATGTCGTCCCACTTCCACGAAGGTACGGACAGTGGTCGCAAAGCTCCAGCGGACTTCAAGTGGCTTGCCTTTATCCTCTGACAGGTGTCACATTCTGATACATACTGGGCTGTCTCCCTCTTCATTCTGGTCCACCAGTATAAAAGCTTCAAATCATGGTACATCTTGGTGCTTCCCGGATGCATAGAGAATTTGGAGAGATGAGCCTCATCCAAAATTTTCTTCTTGAGATCCTGGTCCTTAGGAATTACCAATCTGCCTTTGAACCATAACACACCCTTCTCATCCTGGCGGAAACAATTATACTTTTCAACCTTCTGATGGAGATTCTTCTTGATAATCTGCACTCCCTTGTCACTGAGCTGGGCCATGATAATCTGGTCTTGCAAAGCTGGCTCAACAGAAATGTGAGACAAAGAACCAGAAGGAATCACTTCAATTTGCATCTTGCTCAACTCATCACACAAGGTGTTAATGCGAGAATCCATCATAATACAGTTGCATTGCAATTTCCGACTCAAGGCATCTGCTACCACATTAGCTTTCCCTGGGTGATAATGTACCTCCAGGTCATAATCCTTGATCAACTCTAGCCATCTTCTCTGCCTCATGTTGAGATCAGCCTGAGTAAAAATGTACTTAAGGCTCTTATGATCAGTGAATATGTTGCAGTGGGTTCCCATTAGATAGTGCCTCCACATCTTCAATGCATGAACCACTGCTGCTAACTCGAGGTCATGAGTGGGATAGTTTTGCTCATGAGGCCTGAGTGCTCTTGAGGCATAAGTAATGACTCGGTTGTCTTGCATCAAGACACAACCTAGCCCGGTGCCAGAGGCATCACAATATACATCAAAAGGCTTGCTGCTGTCGGGTTGTGCCAATACTGGTGCTGTGGTCAGATGCTGCCTTAATGCATGGAAGGCATCTCCGCACTTCTGACTCCACACAAATTTGATCTCTTTCTTCAGCAACTCAGTAATAGGCTTCGCAATTCGAGAGAAGTCCGGAATAAATCTTCGGTAATAACCAGCTAATCCCAGAAAACTCCGAATCTGGCGAACAGTCGTTGGTGGCTTCCAGTTCATCACTTCTTGCACTTTATCAGGATCAACAGCTATTCCATCCTGAGAGATAGTGTGACCCAAGAATTTGATTTCCTTTAGCCAAAAATCACACTTGGATAACTTGGCATAAAGGTGGTGCTCTCGCAGACGTTGAAGCACTACATGCAAATGCCCGGCATGTTCTTCTTCGTTCTTTGAGTACACCAGAATATCATCGATGAAAACCACCACGAACTTGTCCAGTTCCGGCATAAAAACGGAATTCATCAGATACATGAAATATGCTGGTGCATTTGTCAGCCCGAATGACATCACCAAGAATTCATATAGCCCATATCTGGTTGAGAATGTCGTCTTCGGAATATCACTTGCTCGTATCTTGATCTGATGGTAGCCAGAGCGAAGGTCTATCTTGGAAAACACCTTGGCCCCGACCAACTGGTCAAAGAGAACATCAATACGAGGCAAAGGATACTTGTTCTTGATAGTTACCGCATTAAGAGGGCGGTAATCTATACACAGCCTCAAGCTTTCATCCTTCTTCACAAACAGTGCTGGACATCCCCAAGGCGAAGTGCTTGGGCGAATGAATCCCTTATCCAGCAACTCTTGCAACTGCTTCTTCAACTCTGCCAACTCAGCGGGTGGCATTCGGTAGGGCCTCTTGGAAACTGGGGCCGTTCCCGGTTGCAACTCGATGGCGAATTCAATATCCCGGTCCGGTGGCATTCCTGGCAATTCATCAGGAAAGACATCTGCATACTTACAGACCACTGGGATCTTCTTCAGGGGTAACTCCGTCATAGAGAAAGCACATGACTGAGAAGAACCCTGACTAGGCAGAATCAAAGTGAAATTCCCGCAGAAAGGAGAATTAACTTCCACGGTACGACTGGCTACATCAAGCACAACTTGGTGCAAGGTCATCCAATTTGCTCCTAGAATAATGTCCACATTTTCCAATCCCAATACAAGAAGAGTGGTTTTGATAATGTGGCTTCCCAGTTGAATAGGCACACTTTGGTTTAATTGATTAGTTGCAATTTTACCCCCAGGTGTGACTATCATGAATGACCCTTTTGAGTGAGAGAATGGCAGTTTACATTTAGCACTGAACTTTTTGCTAATGAAACTATGAGATGCACCAGAATCAAACAGAATTAAAGCAGGTTGATTATAAACTGAAAAGGTACCGGTCATGATAGGAGCTCCTTCTGGCACTTCCTCTAGAGCAGTGAAGTTGAGCTTCCCTTGCCTGACTTGCACCTTCTGCTTTCTTCCCTTGTCTTGATTCGGTGCTAGCATCTGCCTCTGCTGGTTCCTGGGGCAGTTCTTGGCATAGTGGCCCACATTGCCACAAGTGAAACACTTGTTCCCATTGCCCTGGCGGAACTGCTGCTGCTGCTGGGGCTGATTGTTCCTTGGGGCGGGAGCTGGATAGCGATTGGGTGCCGGCTGCTGCTGCTGCTGAGGTGGCCTGATCACCCATCTGCCTGCCTGCTGCTGAAAACCCCTGCTCTGATTGTGAGAAACAATCCGGAACCTCTGAGCCTGAGCGGATGGTGCTGCCATTGGTGCCTTCCTCTTCTTCTCTGCTCGGTGAGCAACAATGCAATCCTCCTGAGAGATGGCCATGTTGACCAACTCATTGAAGCTATCGGCCCGGACAGTGTTGAGTCGTTCCCGCAGCTTGGTATTGAGACCCCTGCGGAAGCGATCCCTCTTCTTTTCATCAGAATCAGCATGATACCCTGCATATTGGCATAAGTCGTTGAAGGCTTGCGCATACTGCAGTACCGTGCGGGTTCCTTGATTGAGGGCCAGGAATTCATTCAACTTCCGGTCAAGAATGCCAGCTAGAATGTGGTGTCCTCTGAAGGCAGTCTTGAATTCCTCCCAAGATACCTCACGATCAGCGGGGAGCATAGCACGGAAGTGATCCCACCAAGTCCGAGCTGGGCCGCGAAGCTGCTGTGCGGCGAAGCGAGCCTTGGCCTTGTCAGGGCAGTCTCCCGTGAGGAGGGGAAACTTGGACTCGACGACGCGAAGCCACACGTCGGCGTCCAACGGATCCTCTGCCTTGGTGAACAAGGGCGGCTGCGTGCTCAGAAACTCCTGGTATGTTGCCATAGCCGGAGGTCGCTGATGCTGGCCTC
This sequence comes from Zea mays, assembly GCF_902167145.1. Lineage (NCBI taxonomy): Eukaryota > Viridiplantae > Streptophyta > Magnoliopsida > Poales > Poaceae > Zea > Zea mays. The sequence continues at coordinate 122,212,679 of NC_050098.1, read as the reverse complement.
CACCATGATGCTGAGGGTGGGGCTGGCGCTGCAAGAGCTGTCGCAGAATTTCATTCTGCTGGGCCATCAGCTCCTGCACTGTGGGAGCTGGAGGAGGTGGCGGGGGAGCTTGCTCATTTTGCCCGCGACGCTGCCTAGCTGCCATCTGAAAACAGAGATTGTCGCCATTGTTATCCCAACTCACAGCTTCGAACGACAAGATATTACCTCATATGGAAGGAAAATGCCATAATCATAATATTGGGTTCGAAAAGAAGGTAACATGGTGACAAATATCCCACAGATACCAAAAGTTTACAGGGTTACATTAATCAGGGGAAAGTACCCATAAGCCTAGTCCAAAATGTGATACTACTAAGCTCGCATAGGTTTCTATCCGCCTAAAAATGTCAAAGCGACTGCTTAACCCTGAGCGGTAGAAGCGACACTGGATACGGGTGAAGGAGGCATCGCGGAGGTAGTCCCATTGGCACCAGGGGCTGGTCCTAGCTCCTCGGGAGCCTCTTCTCCCTCGCTTCCTGCTTCATTGGCCTCCATCTCCAGGTGGTGCATGTCCAAGTGGTCATTGGCTTCCTCAAGTTCCCTCTGCACGTCGTGAAGCTGGTTCTCCAAGACATCAATAGTGTTGTCTCAGATCTCCACTTGCTGCTCCAGGGTAGCGATACGCTGGCTCAGCCTTTCCACTTGCAGATCCTTCTCCACCAACTCTGTGGATAGGTCGACCACAAAATCTTCCCGATTGTCGAGAGTGAGCTTGGCAGTCTGAGCGGTGTTAGCAAGAAGTGTCATAGCATCGCTCTGAAGGGCCTGAAGGCGGTACAGCGCACTCATGCACTGAACAGTGACCCTCCCAACCAAGTCAGGATACATTGCCCACACATCCTTCACATGGCTCACGCGGTTACACCACATGGGATCATCCTTCTTCTCAGCAGGGAAGAGTCCCAAGGGGTGCATCACCATCTCCAGGGGATGGTAGCCACAGAAAGTCGTCAGAGTCTTCATGGCTGCTGCCTCAACGGTGTCGTCCGTCCTGAGTCCAATCGTCTCAGAGTCAAGAGAACGCCAACCCGGCTGAAGGGGATGAGCCTCCAAAGTTAGCCAGACCCGACAACGAGGTACCCGATGCTCCTCATACAACTGCACTGTGTACAAAGGGGGCGTAGGGTAACCGGCGGAGTTAAGCACTTCCCACAAGATGGAAGGAAAGCCATCGCGAGAAAGGAAGTCAGAACTGAAACGAGAGTCTCCTCCACTGGCGGGGGTGGGTGAATTCATCTGCGGAAGGGAATCAAAGATAAAGATTATGGTGGAAGGAAAAAGAAAAAGAGAGCCCGGATGACTTTGAAGAAAAGGGGTTTAGCTCAAATTTTAATTCCTCTTTGTGTTTTATAATGCATGCATGCTGAAAGAAACGTTGCCTCTCAAAAGGAAAATAGGGTGCCTTTTTAGGGCATTCTAGAATATAAGTATTGGCCCACAGGGCCTAATTAATTAGCCACCTATTTCTCCCTCTATGCCTAAGGCCTTTCGTCCTAGGTCTAGCGATCTAGTCCTGACGATCCGTAACAGTTTCTAGGCAAGTTTTAGGTTTGCAAATTGGTATTCATGGTTTATTGTCCTTCTCTGTGGTGGAATTTGCTCTGATACCAGCTGTGGCAGAACCACCCGAATTATTCCAGCTTAAGTGCCTAAGTCACGCCTCAGGGGCCGTAACACACTTAAATCGGAATAACCCGTCAGTCCCTCAGATCTAGTCTGATAGAGCCACTTAACCAGGATCAAATTCCACAATCTCACTCGAAGGTGAGTCACAGAAGAAATACAATAAAACAGGAAACCTCAAATTAAGTATGGAGTTATTACATAAATCGGAGTTTTTGGAGTAGCAAATAAAGTTCACAAATTAAAATGCAGCGGATAAACGATGTCGTCGGTAACGAGGAAATGGGCAAGGCCTAGCCCACTACTCCTCATGCTCCTCTCCTGCCGGAGCAACATCCCACTCGACCGTCCAACCCGGTGGCAGGGTGGTAGGCCAAGTCACACCATCAACTACATCCTGCATGGTACCTGCAAAAATGGTGCCACAAGCAAGGCTGAGTATACTAATACTCAGCTAGACTTAACCGGTGTGAGGAGTCTACTCCTCTACCTCTAGACTATGTAGCTGTTTGGCTGAGGGGTTTGGTTTGCCAAAAGCACTAGCTGTTTCTACAATCAACTTTTAGCTTTTCAAATTTCTACCATCATTAACTTAGCTAGGTTTGCTCCTTCTAAGCATACATGGTAACAAGCAATTAGCTCAATCAACAAGTTATCTCATGTAATCCACATTTCACTTCTTACTCGATGCAGTACAAGGAATCAAGCAGTCTCATTAGCTGCGAGAAGCAGACGATTCGAATCGAGTTTTAACCTTGCAAGGTAAACCTAAACACACGGCATGTCAGGGTACTCCGACCCCACACATGACAACCGTCCCCATCGATTCCCCGTTCGCGTCCAGGCCTCACCGCCTTGGCATACAATGCTCCACTGACCCCGGCTGCCGCCGTGCAGTGACCGCACTTGTACCCACCATAGCTAGCATGGGAGACCCTGTCTCAGGTCGCATGAGGGATAAAGTCCGCGCCCGGCTTCACTCAGGTACTAGGTTTACCGGTTACCATTTTTCCCGGCATGTGCTTAGTACGTTCAAAAGCTTGACTCAGGTATCCACACATTAATCCTTAATTCATTTTTTTCCCGTCTCATGGACAAGGCATCCTCCCTGGATCCAAGTCCATAGACCAACATATATCCCATTATCAAGATGAATACAATCAATTCCTGACCTCGCGCGAGTGCTAGAAAAATCACTCGACTTCTACCGAGATCCTGATTAGCAAGCAGCTACTCGACCTAGCATACTAGTACTCATCTCAAAAAGGAATCCTAAGTTCATGCAGCTAGAGGTTTCAAGCAACTCCTACACTTAAGTGCACATTACAGTCCTACAAGCATTAAGTGTAGTAAAGTAGCATATATTAACATGGTTATGCATAAAACCGGGGCTTGCCTTCAATTGCTGGGGCTGCGGGGAGATCCTCAATAGCAGCCTCTGAAGCCTGCTCCTGGTCCTCCTCTTGGACAGGTCCTTGCTCGGGGATGAGCACGTACTCTCCGTCGGCAAGATTACAATCTAATGAATGCAATGCGTAAGATATATGCATGATACAATATGTGCTTTAGAACTTACAACTTTAAAGATGTAGGGTCTTTTGAATTTAAACAAGTTAACCTTACTTATGTAAAACCTTTTAGTGGTATACTTGGTAAATTGGGTTAGTTTTAATGGGATGAGGTTTATTCCTTCTTCTCTTTTCTTTTATTCTTTTTAATGTTTTGGAGTAGGTTTGAACTACAAGTTGCTTATATAAAATTCCAAAAATTCTGCAAACATTACAGTGGCTTGTTACTGGTGTGTGTTGCTCTGTCTCAAAATTTGGGGTTCAGAAAGTGAATGGTTTTCTCTGGACAAAATTACCAAATTTTAGGGCAGAAGGGGTACTTTGAACTACAACTATTATTTAACAGTGGGTAATTCTTTAAAACTTATTTTTGCTGGCTTTTAGGTGTCATAACATGACTTGATACAAATTTCTAGTCATTAATACCTTTTAATTCTTTTCCTATGGTTTTCTTAAGGTTTCTAGCCAAGGGGTGCTTTCTACTACCACTATACTTGAAAAACATCAAACAACAGAGTTCTTATTTTTCTTAGCTAGTATTTTGTGCAAGAGCAATCATTCTGGAGTTTGGTTTCTTTTTGCTTAAGGGAAGGGGTGGTATGCATTATTTGAGCTAAATGGCCTTTCTCACAAATTACTAGCAAAAGGTATGGGTTCACTTCTTTTTCATGGGTTTGCATTTTTCTCTGGTGGTCTATCTCATCATGGACTTAGCTAATTTTTGGTTGCCCATTATCACATAAAAAGGGGTTGCTTATGATTTATTGGAAAAATGCCTTATTATCATTCTGTATTTATTTTCCCTACTTAAAAAGTTAGGCTGGGGTGTTCTGTATTTTTGTAGTGGGGCTCTGGTGGTTATAAATTCACTGGATTTTTGTTAACCATTTTGGTTATGGTTTTGCAATTTTAATAATTGATTTTCAGTCTTCATAAGGCTAATTAAAGCATCTTAATTAGAAACTGGTCCTAATTAATAGTCTCTGCATTTTTCCTAGGTTCTTGGTTGCATAAGTAAACTAGGAAAAATATTGCTAATCACTGTTCAACATTTTCAAATGCTTTTCTGATTTTCTCTAAGTTGTGGACAAAATGGCTTTAAATGAATAACTACATCATAATCTCTAATGCTGGGGCTCCTACTATTTTTAAACAGTGTCTAATTAAGGTATAAGCATCTACAAATTTTCTTAAGCTCAGTACAAAAGAAAAACTAATTTTCCTTAATTAAACAAGGTTTAGGGGGTTTCTGTTTTTAATTTTAAACTCTAAAATTTAGAACAGAAAGCATACGGTTCAATAATTTTAAATGATAGATCATAATATTCCAGAGCTAGCAAAATTGGTTTGACAGCTTTTCATTAAGATTTCATCAAGTTATGAATTTTCTAAGTTCTCTGGTTATTTAAAAGAATAACAGAATTGATTAAAAGGAAAACCACTTTGCACTGGGGTCCCTGGCGGTTTTTCTAAGTTTTCCTTCGCGAATCAGTCCTTAGGTTACTATTCACATGAGTCGCTGACATTACAGAAAACCCCTCGGGTTCTACAGAACCTAACCCGAGGTCCTTCTTCTACCTCAAACAGTAGCCGCGGCGAAGAAAGGGCGGAGGGGCTTACCGGCGGCGAGACTGTTCCGGTGAAGTGGTCGAGGATGAAGGGGAGGTCGCGGGGATCACAACGGTGTGCGGAACGTCGACGGAGATGGCCGGAGTTGGTCGGTCCACGCGCGCAGGCGGGGATGCTCGTCGGCGGCGAGGAGACCGGCCTGGTCACGGCGAGATAGTTCAATCAAATAGGTCAGAGAGGTCCACGGGATGCCAGAGAAGCTATGAGCGAAAGGAATTGGGCGGAGACTCACTGGATAGCTCGGTCCACGCGCGGCGGCGGAAGACCGAAGTCCGGTGAGGGTGATCTCGGGCCTCCGGTGAAGTCCGGTCGGGTCCGAGGGCTTGGCAAGCTTCACGGGCTACTGGCGGAGCTAGCCGAAGCACTGGTTGGGCTGGAGGGTGGCTGGAGTGAGCTGGCCACGGCGGCCGAAGCTCTGGCGGCAATGGCGGGCGGAAATACGCTCGCCGGAGCTAAGGAACGGTGGCTGCTCGGCGAGGGTGAGTGCGGGGCGAAGTGGGGCGCGCCTGGGGAGGCTTTATAGGCACGGCGCGGTGCACGGGCGGTCGTGGACCGGCGAGTGCGCGCGGGCGTGCACTGGGAGGGCGCGGTGCGCGAACGGGCGTGAACCAGGGGTGTCAGCCGCGGTCGAACACGTGTTCCCGTTGCCTCTGCCCCTGTTCAAGCGCCGATTGGGAGCAAATCTTCGCGAATTTGGGCAAGATCACTGCAAGGGATTTGTTCACCAGACCAAGCTTTGTCTTTTGTGTATGGACGACGTGCGGTTTTAGGCTAGGGACAGGGAGTTGTAGCGTCACCAAGGTGCCAGTGTCAGAACGCCTGGTCCCGAGGTTGAGCTGCGCCAAAACCGTGTCAAATGGATTTGGTTTGAGTTCAAAATTTCCCAGAATGTGTTCAAGGTAATTTGGCACGACTTTGATATTTGGATCTTCTGGCTTTGAGTTTGGAAAAGCAGAGAACACAGATGATCTTTGAGAAGAGGTCTGAAATTCAGAAATTCAGAAATCTGAATTTCCCTAATGGTTCATTGATCAAGGGCTGTTTTGGGGATTTAATTGAGTTATTTTGGCTAAGCCTTCTTAACCTTTCTTGTTGCTTAATAAATATACTTTAACTTATATAATTGGCTCAACTCAAATTTTTAAACTTTTCATTCTCTTTTTCACATTTCCTTGAATTTTGTTCATGGGGTTCACTTAGGGTTTTGAGTTAGGGTTGCACATTCTTATTTTTCCAAAGTCTCAATTGTTTTGATCATGACACTTTAAGTATATATGCTTGGTGAATTCTTTCTCACTTAAATTGTTTTGATGCTCATGCTTACTTTGGTTCACATAAAATGATGGTTCTTGGTTTGGCTTTTTAAGAGAAACCCTAGGTGACACTGGGGTGTCACAGTATGGAGCCTGAGGACAACGCCGAGCCGGGCCACGGGTTTCACGCCGTTCTTCTTGGTCTACGGGGCCGAGGCCGTCTTGCCCACTGACCTGGAATACGGCTCCCCGAGGACGAGGGCCTACAGCGATTAAAGCAACCAAGTTAGCCGAGAAGACTCGCTAGACCAGCTGGAAGAGGCTCGGGACAAGGCCTTACTACACTCGGCGCGGTACCAGCAGTCCCTGCGACGCTACCACGCCCGAGGGGTCCGGCCCCGAGACCTCCAGGTGGGCGACCTGGTGCTTCGGCTGCGGCAAGACGCCCGAGGGAGGCACAAGCTCACGCCCCCCTGGGAGGGGCCCTTCGTCATCGCCAAAGTTCTGAAGCCCGGAACGTACAAGCTGGCCAACAGCCAAGGCGAGGTCTACGGCAACGCTTGGAACATCCAACAGCTACGTCGCTTCTACCCTTAATATGTTTTCAAGTTGTTCATATACCTCGCACCCACGCAAAGTTTAGTCATCAAGGAAGGGTCGGCCTCGCCTCGGCAAAGCCCGACCCTCCCTCGGGGGCTAAAAGGGGGGGAACCCCCTCTGCGTCGAAATTTTCCTCGAAAAAAGATTTCTTCTGCCAGAATATCTTTCGTGCTTTTTGACTACTTCGAAAAGCGGATCCTGAAAACGATGGAGTATACGTAAGCAGCCAAGGCTGACCGAGCCGAGGGACTCCTACGCCTCCGGGATACGGATACCTCACTCATCACCTTCTGCGATAAGTAACTCGCGCTCGGATAAAGTGATTCCGCGGACCGAACAAGTCTTCACGTTCGGCAGCTCTTCTGCCGAAGCGATCCTTCGAGCCTTCTCGACTGAGTCGGTGACAGGGCCTCATGGACGGGTGAAAGTACGCGTAAGCGGCAAGGCCGACCGAGCCGAGGGACTCCCACGCCTCTGGGATACGGATACCTCACTCATCACCTTCCGCGAGAAGCAACTCTCGCTCGCACAAACATCCCTGTTACCGACAAAAAAGTCCAGATACTCGAAATAAGAGGAAAAGAGACGCAGCTTTACAACGCAGCAAGGGTGTGTGTTCTGGCCTCGGCGGCCGCAGAAGGCGCACGCTACAAGACAATCTGATCCTGCAGACTCGGGTCTTCACGCTGGAAGGGGGCTGTACCACCCTCGGCATCGACGACACCTTTAGCGAGGTCCGACCCAGCCTCGGACGGTGACGCGGTCCAGGGACTTCTCCGGGAATCCGGCCCGAGCAGGCGGTTCGGCCGGTTACCCCTGGGGCCTCGGCCAACCATCTTCCAAGGGCGCCAGCCCGATCCGAGGCCTCGGCTGGTCAACTCCGGCGTCGGTCCCGCTAACGGACAACCCGGCTAGGCTCCGGCCAACCAGGTTTTCATTTTCGAGCCGACTCCGCCTCTGTTCGTGCTGATATCGCTACCCCTGGCCTCGGCTCGTCGAAGAGCGGCCAAGGGGTCCCTTTAACTAAGCTAGAGGAGCCTCGGACAACAAGGCCGACAGAGCCGAGGGACTCCTACTCCTCCGGGATACGGATACCTCACTCGTCACCTTGACACGGGGCGACTCATGCTTGGTGAAGCGGTTCAGATAATCAACAGGCGAGTCTTAGTGCTCGAAAATGAGGAAAAAACACGGCTCCGTGCCAAAATTACATACATGTTCAGGCCTCGACAGCCACAATGAACAAAAAACACTGGCATTCAAAGTGCCATTACAAACGGAACTCCGGTTCCGTCCCCGCGGGTACGAACAACCCCGCAAGATTGGGGAACCCACGGAGCGATCGCGGGCCGGAAGGCGGCCCGCCGCCGCCCGATCCGGCAACAGCGACAACCACCCCCACCCCGGGCAACGAAGCAGCTTCAGCAGCAGCTTCGGGGCGGGCGCTACGGCAGAAGAACTCTCACCCGCCGAGGACGAGAGCCAGCCATTCAGGTCGGGAGACGGAGACCCAGGGCTACTGGCAGAGTTGGCAATCTCATCGGTAGAGAAGCCATCTCCGGCTGCCGACGCCTCGAAGCACGCCGACAGGTCTTCACCCTAGCCAGAACCGCCCAGAGCGTGGGCGCCGCCCTCGCGGTACGCAGCGCAACCGTCGTCCGGACGGAGGGCGTGGTGATGCGCCCTGGCTGAGTGACGGCGGCCCACCTATCCCGGCATGGCTGGAGGAAGTCTCCGCGAAGCTGGAGGATGCCATTCTCTCCCAGACGCCAGGGGAAGAAAAGGGTAACTGACCGACGCGGAGGCAGCCCCCCGACTCGCCTCATCCTCCATCTTGGCCTGGATGACGAAAATCCTTGAGGCTGAGGGAGGGGCAGAGGCCGCAGCCCGGCTCGCTTTCCCCCACCATCAAGCCGGAGGTCACCATCTTGGGTGACCGCCTGTGGAGGGGTGCAGCCGGGCTGCATGATGAAAATCCTTGAAGCCGAACGATGGCTGAAAGGTACCAACTCCCACGGAGTTGCGTTCCTCCAACGATGAGGCGAAAAGACGGTGGGTATCCCCCATCCGGGGGCTTGGAAGGTGGAAAGACGCGATGCATGAGGGAGCGAGAAGACATGGTCGCCTTCCGAAAGGGGCCGCCCTCCTTTTAAAGGCAACTCTCCCTACGTGCGTCCCCAACCGTCACGGGTTGAGTCTTCTCCAACACGCTCCAAGGCCTTCCCCTGCGGCGCGGGGGCTGGGTCCCGCATGTCATGCAAACCGGCTCAGAATAGAAGAAGCCAAACCGCCGCGCGGGGTGCACACAACCGCCCAGCGGTTACAAGTGACCCCCCACTTTTGCCCAGACCAACGGGCGAAAGAGGCGAGCAGCCATGCAGGCGGCATACAACCGCGCCAAGTGGACGCGCCTCTCCGACTCCCAACGCGCCAGCATGGAGGCCCAGGCCCACGCGTCACGCAAACGGCGCGCCGGATGCTGCATGCAAGCAACCGCACCGCCACTTGCGCCACCACCGCGCCTCCTCGATTGCGGAACCAATACCGCGACTCGAGGCGACCCAGCGCACGACTCAGCAGCGCCAGCCTGACGCGGCGGTCAATGCGGCCAAAAGTGGGCCGGCAGTAATGACGGTGGCAGGCGGGCGGGAGCAGCGGTCACGTCGTCAGCCAAGCTCACGTCCCATCCGGGGGCAGCAAGAGAGCCCCCTCTCACGGCGTGAAGACGACGCGCCCGTGATCCGTTCCTCGAACGGCTCGCGCATGCGCAACGGCCGCCCCGCCAACCGCTCGCCCCGTCGCATTAACTCCGCGGCAGGACAGGCGGCGCTTCTGGCGGGAGAAGCGGGCGACGCTTCGCCTTCGCCGTAATAACCGCGCCAAAAAAGGTATGCCACGTCGTTCGATTTCGTATCCTTTTCCGTTTTTTCCTCTTTCTCTATCTCTTGCAACAGGGACCGGGAAAGGGGGATACCCCGAAAAGGATCCTTCCCCGTGAAGGAACCGGGCTCCGAGCCCCCCCTACTAATCAGAGGTTCGAAGGCTGGCCCCCCGAGGGGTTCAACAGCCGCCTCAGATCGCGTGGGCCCTACACCCACTACTGGTTAGAGGTTCGAAGGCCGGCCCCCCGAAGGGCTCCGCGGCCGCCTCAGGCTACTTGGGCTCCGCGTCCATTACTGATCAGGGGTTCGAAGGCTGGCCCCCGAAGGGTTCACAGTCGCCTCAGACGCCGAGCGAGGGATGACCAGGGGTACGTTCGATACATAACCAAGGCTCGGGCTGCGCTCCCGAGGTACCCTAGGACATTTCCGAGACCAGCGGGAGCGATCTTGTAACGGAATCCCATCGGAGGGAGGCATCGAGCCCTCGGACCCCGTCGCCAGGGGACCGGGTCCGGCAGATCACCCGCAGGTACTTTTGGGCGTGCCTCTGGGCCCCTAGCCGACCCCTAACGAATGGGGCACGGACGTCCACTCGGATTACCCGCTTGCAGCTCATCGGAGACACCATGTTCGGTGCCCATCGAGGGTAAAATGGCGCTCTCCCCCCCTCCTCCTTGCGGAAAGGCGACGTAGGGGCGTATGTAAAAAAGCCGAGTCTGTCCCTGATCGCCCTCTCGCCCTGTGCGGAGGCTCGGGGCTGCTCTCGCAAACCCGGCTCCGGCCGAACCGTTGACAGCGTCAACATACCAGCCCGAGAACTTGGGCCCCGACCGTACACCAGGGCTGCGGCCAGTTCGCATGAGGGAACAACCAGACCAGCCGAAGCATTACGCAAGGCATTAAGACCTCGGAGGAGTGAAACCACTCCTCCGAGGCCTCGGGGGCTACACCCGGCGGGTGCGCTCGCGCGCACCCAACGGAACAAAATGCAACCGAGAAAGGCTGGTCCCCTTGCAAAAAAGTGCGACGAAAGCCTCCAAGCGAGTGCTAACACTCCCTTCGAGGCTCGGGGGCTACTGTCGGGGACCATAATTAGGGGTACCCTCAAGACGCCTAATTCTCAGCTGGTAACCCCCACCAGCATAAAGCTGCAGAGGCCTGATGGGTGCGATTAAGTCAGGGATCAGTCCATACGAACGACTCGATCACGCCTCGCCCGAGCCTAGCCTCGGACAAGGGCAGCCGACCTCGAGGGATTTCCGTCTCGCCCGAGGCCCCCCTCCAACGGCGGACACATCTCCGGCTCGCCCGAGGCCTTGCCTTCGCTAAGAAGCAACCCTGACTAAATCGCCGCGCCGACCGACCGAGTCGCAGGAGCATTTAACGCAAAGGTGGCCTGACACCTTTATCCTGACACGCGCTCCCCGGCAGAGCCGAAGTGACAGCCGTCACTTCGCCGCTCCACTGACCGGTCTGACAGAAGGACAGCGCCGCCTGCGCCACTCCGACTGCAGTGCCACTTGACAGAGTGAGACTGACAGGGAGTCAGGCCCTGCCAAAGGCACCATAGGAAGCTCCGCTCCGCCCGACCCAGGGCTCGGACTCGGGCTAAGCCCCGGAAGACGGCGAACTCCGCTCCGCCCGACCCCAGGGCTCAGACTCGGGCTAAGTCCCGGAAGACGGCGAACTCCGCTCCGCCCGACCCAGGGCTCGGACTCGAGCTAAGCCCCGGAAGACGGCGAACTCCGCTCCGCCCGACCCTAGGGCTCGGACTCGGGCTAAGTCCCGGAAGACGGCGAACTCTGCTCCGCCCGACCCAGGGCTCGGACTCGGGCTAAGTCCCGGAAGACGGCGAACTCCGCTCCGCCCGACCCAGGGCTCGGACTCGGGCTAAGCCCCGGAAGACGGCGAACTCCGCTCCGCCCGACCCAGGGCTCGGACTCGGGCTAAGTCCCGGAAGACGGCGAACTCCGCTCCGCCCGACCCAGGGCTCGGACTCGGGCTAAGTCCCGGAAGACGGTGAACTCCGCTCCGCCCGATCCAGGGCTCGGACTCGGGCTCAGCCCCAGAAGACGACGAACTCCGCTTCGCCCGACCCCGGGGCTCGGACTCGGCCCTGGCCTCTGCCGAACGACCTCCGCCTCGCCCGACCCAGGGGCTCGGACTCGGCCTCGGCCACAGAAGACAGACTCGACCCCGGCTTCGGAGGAGCCTCCACGACGCCCAACCTAGGGCGCAGGCCAGCCACGTCAACAGGAAGCGCCATCATCACCCTACCCCGAGCCGACTCGGGCCGCAGAGAACAAGACTGGTGTCCCATCTAGCTAGCTCCGCCAGATAGGCAATGATGGCGCCCCGCAAGCTCTGTGACGACGGCAGCTCTCAGCTCTCTTACGGAAGCAGGAGGACGTCAGCAAGGACTCGACCGCTCCGACAGCTGTCCCTCCGCCAGGCTCCGCCGCTCCTCCGACAGCCACGACACCACACCAGCTGGGTGCCAAGATCTCTCCGGCTGCCACATTGGCATGTACTTAGGGCACTAGCTCTCCCCCGCTAGACACGTAGCACTCTGCTACACCCCCATTGTACACCTGGATCCTCTCCTTACGCCTATAAAAGGAAGGACCAGGGCCCTCTTAGAGAAGGTTGGCCGCGCGGGGACGAGGACGAGACAGGCGCTCTCTTGGGGCCGCTCGCTTCCCTCACCCGCATGGACGCTTGTAACCCCCTACTGCAAGCGCACCCGACCTGGGCGCGGGACGAACACGAAGGCCGCGGGATTTCCACCTCTCTCACGCCCGTCTCCGGCCACCTCGCTTCCCCCCTTCGCGCTCGCCCACGCGCTCGACCCATCTGGGCTGGGGCACGCGGCACATTCACTCGTCGGCTTAGGGACCCCCCGGTCTCGAAACGCCGACAAAAATAAAGTCAGCACGCTCCTTAGCATCACTATGTACTTGCTCGGCAGTAGGTAGAGGCAAAAGATCAATAGGAGCACGAGGGTTAAAACCATACACTACCTGAAAATGACTTACCTTGGTGGTGGAGTGTTCCGCCCGATTATACGCAAAATCCACATGCGGCAAACACTCTTCCCACATTTTCAAGTTTTCTTCAATATTGCTCGCAACATTGCAGACAATGTTCTATTCACAACTTCTGTTTGTCCATCAGTTTGGGGATGACAAGTAGTAGAAAACAGCAATTTTGTCCCCAATTTGTTCCATAGAGTACGCCAAAAATGACTCAAGAATTTTACATCACGATCTGAAACAATAGTAGAAGGCATACCATGCAAACAAACAATCTCTTTGAAAAAGAGGTTAGCAATATGAATGGCATCATCCGTTTTGTGACAAGGTATAAAATGTGCCATCTTAGAAAAACGATCAACGACAACAAAAACACTATCGCTCCCCCTCTTCATCCTAGGCAATCCCAAAACAAAATCCATAGAAATATCCGCCCACGGAACTGAAGGAATAGGAAGAGGCATATACAAACCATGTGGGTTCAATCGGGACTTAGCGTTTTGACACGTCGTGCATCTTGCTACAAAGCGCTCAACATCACGCCGCATTGGAGGCCAAAAGAAGTGTGTGGACAGCACAGCCTCCGTCTTCTTGGCACCAAAGTGACCCATCAAACCAACACCATGCACTTCCTGCAACAACAAAAGACGTACCAAACCAACTGGAATGCATAGGCGGTTAGCTCTAAACAAGTATCCATCATTTAGCACAAATTTATTCCATGTATGGCCCTCTTTACAATTTAATGCAACCTCTTTAAAATCATCATCAAAAGCATATTGTCCCTTAATTGTTTCAAGTCCAAAAATACGACAATCAAGTTGAGACAACATAGCATAGCGTCTAGACAAAGCATCGGCAATCACATTATCATTCCCCTTTTTATATTTAATGATGTAAGGAAAAGTATCAAGAAATTTTATCCACTTAGCATGTCTACGGTTCAGATTTGTTTGACTACGAAGATGCTTAAGTGACTCATGATCAGAATGAATAACAAATTCCTTAGACCACAAATAATGTTTCCATGTTTGCAAAGATTCTATGAGAGCATATAATTCTTTATCAGAAGTAGAATAATTAAGAACAGGACCATTCAATTTTCACTAAAATATGCAATGGGTTTACCTCCTTGCATCAAAACAGCACCAATGCCAACTCCACTTGCATCACATTCGAGTTCAATAGTCTTACCAAAGTCAAGAAGTTGGAGTAGTGGCGCGTGAGTAAGCTTCTCTTTTAAAAGAGCAAAAGAATCCTCTTGTGACTGCCCCCAATTAAATGAAACACCCTTCTTGGTCAACTCATGTAATGGGTAGCGATGGTGCTGAAATCCTTCACGAAACAACGATAAAATCCTGCAAGTCCAAGAAAAATCCGTACTTGTGTCACCGTCGATGGCGTTGGCCAACTCTGAATAGCATGCACCTTGGCGTCATCAACCTCAATACCCTGTGGAGTGACAACATAGCCAAGAAACGACACACGTTCGGTGCAAAAGGTGCATTTGTCAAGGTTAGCAAATAAGCGAGCGGCGCGCAAAGCATCAAAAACAACACGTAGATGGTCAAGATGTTCGGATAAACAAGTGTTGTAGATCAAGATATCATCAAAATAAACCACCACAAATTTTCCAATAAATGGGCGCAAAACCTCGTTCATCAAACGCATAAAAGTACTAGGGGCATTAGTTAATCCAAAAGGCATCACTAACCACTCATACAAGCCAAACTTGGTTTTAAAAGCAGTTTTCCATTCATTGCCTAATTTCATTCTAATTTGGTGGTACCCACTACGCAAATCAATCTTAGAAAATATTTGAGAACCACTTAACTCATCAAGCATATCATCTAATCAAGGAATAGGATGACGGTACTGGATAGTGATGTTGTTAATGGCTCTACAATCTACACACATGCGCCAACTGCCATCTTTCTTTGGAACCAAAATGACAGGAACAGAACAAGGACTAAGGCTCTCACGTACATACCCGCGGTCCAAAAGGTCTTGGACTTGGCGCTGAATCTCCTTAGTCTCCTCAGGATTTGCTCGATATGCAGCACGGTTGGGCAAGCTCGCTTCAGGAATCAAATCAATCTGGTGCTCAATCCCACGAATGGGAGGAAGTCCTGGAGCTAACTTAGAGGGAAAAACATCTCGGAACTGCTGCAAAAGGTTAGTCACAGATGCAGGCAAAGTGCTAGAAATATCATCAATAGAAAAGAAAACATCTTTGCAAACCAAGGCATAGCAACAAGCATCAGTAGCATGAGTTTCAAGAAGATCAGATTTAGTAGCAAGCATGACAGGAGCTTTCAATTTAATTTGTTGATGAATTTCTGTCTCATTAGTTGGTTCCTTATGGGTACTTGCAGCTCTATCTTTATCAGCTTGTACAATTTCAGCAAGAGTCAAAGGTAGCAAAGTAATGTTTTTATCTTTATGCCTAAAAGTGTATGTATTACTCCTACCATGGTGACGTGCATCAATATCATATTCCCAAGGTCTACCCAACAAAAGAGAACAAGCTTCCATAGGTACTACATCGCAATCTGCATAATCAGAATACATACCAATGGAGAAATGCACTCGTACCATGTGTGTTACCTTAACCTTGCTGAATCATTGATCCACTGAATGTGGTATGGATGTGGCCGTGGGCGTGTGGTCAGGCCAAGCTTCTTGACCAAATCTGAACTCACCAAATTATTGCAGCTTCCACCATCAATAATAACACGTGCACGCCGATTCTCGATGGCGAAGAAAGTCTAGAACAAATTATGGCGTTGTTGCTTCTCTGATGATTCAGGTTGAGCACTAAGAACACGCTGTACCATGATGCTTCGAAGGTTCACCGTAGCATCAGCACCAAGCATAGCATCATCATTAGCAGCAACATCACTGGAGTCATCATCGTCATCCTCACCGTCGGAAGCACTAATGTAGCCATCATCCATAGCAATGTATGTTCGCTGACTCGGACAATCCTTCTTCACGTGACCAATCCCATGATAATGGTGGCAAACAATACCCGAAGAACGACCACTGGAAGGTGCTGCAGGTGCTGGTGAATTCTATTTCTTGGCAGGTACCTGCAAAGAAAGTTTACCAACTTGTGCAGCAGGTGTCGAGGGAGGTCGCATGGATGCTGGAGTGGTCGAAGGTGTATGACTCGAGGCAGGTGTGTGTGTCCGTGATGTAGAGGAGGCGCCAAAAGTAGTCCTAGGTCGATGTTGGCGTCCCTGCAATTCCTTCTCTGCAAGCATAGCAAACTAGAACAACTTGTTGACAGTGTTAAATTCTTTGTAATCCACAATGTCCTGAATGTCACGCAGCAAACCTGAATAAAAACGGCAAATAGCGTCCTCATGTCCCTCTACTATCCCACAACGCTGCAATCCCTTCTAAAGCTCAGCATAATAATCTTGAACAGATTTATCCCCTTGCTCTAAACGCATCAATTTCTTACGCAATTCTCTATGATAAGATGGGGGAACAAATCTATCGCGCATAGCTACCTTAAGATCTTCCCAAGTCGTATGTGCTCTACCATCCCCAACTAGACCAGTCCACCAGACAATAGCAAAATCTTTAAATTCACTAGTGGCTTGTCTAACTTGATGTCGTTTAGGTACAAGGTGGGCAGCAAATTTCTGTTCTATCATCATCTCCCAATCAAGATATCCCTCAGCATCATAATGACCCGAAAAAGATGGTATAAAAAATTTAATCTTAGCATAAGGGTCGTCAGGAGCACGATTGTTATTACCTTGCTGGCGGTGTGGCATACATTCTGTGTTTTGATGAAGACGGCGACGTAGGCACAAATCTCTGGTGGCCGCTTCATCATAATTACCTTCTTCATCAAACACCGCATCATCAGGAAGACGTGGACGAGGAGGTGGTGGTGGCGGTGCTTGTTGTTGCGTCTCCAACACAGCAAGTCTGTCGACAATCTGGGACAATCGTCGATCCAGCCTCTCGTAAGTCTTGCCAAGGTTCATGTCAATGAAGGCATCATGCACTGACTTGTGGACCGTCTCCTCCATTTGCTCCTTCAGGAGCTTGTTATTTGCCTCAAGATCTTGGCGGCTAACACATTCTTCGAAGTCTATAGGGATCCTTGCTTCTTCGTCGTCGCCTGCCATCGAAACACAAAAACAGGAAACAAACGGTGAAGGTTATCCCTAATAATCTCACCACACGCTCCTCTCAGGTGGAACACAGGAACACGCTCTAATGTATCTTACCAAGCTCTTACAAGTGTCTGACGAAATACAAGCAAAGGATGGTACAATCGGAGGCTGGTTCGTGATACTTACCAAGAGGTAGTGAAACCACGATTGCAAGGTCACAACTGTATTGATCAGAAGAAAGTATGTGGAGCTTGGGAGGCCAAAAATTAATATCAAAGATTAGGAAAAATCGAGTGCAGATTAGCGAAGTTCAATAAGTGTCCAAAACACAAGTCACAATTGCTGGCTAAGACGTGTTCTATCGAAGCACAACAAGGTAAAGTAACAAGGAATGGTGGACAAAAACTTAAATAACCAGCAGAATGGCAGTTCTGTAAATAGCGCAGATTTCTCAGCACTAGTAGAAATCAAAGGCGTGTTTTCAAAGGAGTACCAGCAAAAGAGCTCGAAATATTCTGAATTTTTTATTACTGATCCAAAATCACAAAAGATGGAAACACACAAAATTTTACTTGAAACAGAGTTGTATTGTGGCCTAGAGAAAATCACAAAGGATCTCTAAAATTCCTCAAAACACTTAAACAATTTTTTAAATTATCTTCCCAATTTTTTTAAATTTTTTGACCGAACCAAACAGGTCGTAGGCGAGTTTGGGTCACCCTAGAATGGAGTAAGGAATCTGATGTAAAAATTTGAGCTCAAACGGAGCATCGAGTGAAAAGTTATGCCTGTTTTATGGAAGGTACCTCAAGTTATGGTTTTCAAGGGCACAAATGGGTAGGAACCGTAGCGGCGGCTATAGAGCATAGGGGCACAAACCTCCCTGGTATAAACAATAGGTAAGCACCAGATGATGAAACGAGGAGGGGCTGCAATGCAATGCGGCTTGCAACCTAATCTAGGGCTAGCGTGGCGAGAGTTCACACAAGGCAGCTAGCGAGGGCAAATCGAGTGGATGGGATAGCGGCGGAAACAAATAACAGCGATGGAGCGGTTGAACTACGATTACGACACGACCTAAACCAGCAACAAGACTCGAACACGGACACAAAATTCAACAAAGCAATCTGAAACGAAATTGCAAGGCTAAACATGGTTATAGGACAGCAGAATTTTTTTGTATGGCTATTATCTGGAGTTATAGGATGAAAAACCTAAACTAAACTAGGGTAAGCCTGACGGTAATACCTGAGTCCTTTGATACCACTTGATAGGAATGGGAGTGCGCGATCTTTCGTTAGGTGAAGATAACTATCGATTTGGTGAAGATGTCACACAGACGATCCGGCTTCCAATCAACACGACTAGAACCCCGCAATCGCAGCATCACTTCTCCTCTGGTTATCAACCGTGCGCTGTGTGATTTACCTCGCCACGAGGGCTAATTCCTGCCTGAGAATCGAAGACACAAGCAAGAACAAGAAAGAACAAAATCTAGAATATTGCGGATGAATGATTAAGCTCACAAGTTGGGGTCTCACAAACCGATCTACGACGACTGTTCTTGACAGATCTAAACTTAAGCAAAACCCCAACCCTAATGTGGCGATGGCTGCTGAATAAATAGAGTATTAGGGCGTGCGTGACCCCTGGACCGCCCCTAATGGGCTCCGACGCGATACATGGCCCAATGGCCCAACAGACGGTGTCGCAGCACCAAAACAGAATCTGAACGCTGACTTGTTTCGACGATTTCCGTTGACTCCGGACGAATTTTAGGGTGGAACCAGTTGGGTTAGTTAGATAATCTCCTCATCTTTCCAACCATATCAAGTCCGTCACAATCGGAGTCTGGATGCATCTTGGGCGTCCATTTTAGTGCAGACTGGTCCTGGAACCCGAGATGGAGTCGCAGTCGAGTCGGACTTGATCTCCTTCCTGTTGTGGGCGCCCTTGCTCCTCCTCCTCAACACCTAGGCCTTTCCCAAGTCCTTGCTGGAGAATTAGCTGTCGTGCACGCGATCGTGTTATCGGTCCATTCATTGTATGTATAGAAGTGATGTCCTCATCAACATCCTTATTAAGAAAAACAAGAAGCATGTTAAGGTTAAAAATGCTTTTGCTCAGGAAGTAGAAAAATGTGAAAATTTGACTAGTGAGCTAAGCACTTTCCATGACACTATTTCCATCCTTAGATTTGAGAATGCTAAATTGATAGCTAAGGTTGAGAAGTTAAATGTTTGTGATGATTCCTTTGCCAATCTTAAAAATGATAATGCTAGTTTACTTGCTAAGAATGACAAATTAAATTAATCAATTTCTTGCCTTAAGATTGAGAATGATAAATTAAATTCTAAAGCTAAAGATTTAAATGTTTGCAATGTTTCAATTTCCAATCTTAGAAATGAAAATGAAATGTTACATGCTAAGATTGATGAATTAAATGCTTGCAAACCCTCTACATCTAGTGTTGATCATGTTACTATTTGTACTAGATGTAGAGACATTAATGTTGATGCTATCCATGATCACCTTGCTTTAATTAAACAACAAAATGATCACATAGCTCCACTTAGTGCTAAAATTAATGAGGATGACTTAGAAAATGAAAAAATTTAATTTGCTAGAAGTATGCTCTATAGTGGGAGACGCCCTGGCATTAAGGATGGCATTGCCTTCCAACAGGGAGACAATGTCAAGCTTAATGCCCCTAAAAAATTGTCTAACTTTGTTAAGTGCAAAGCTCCCATGACTCAGGATAACGAGGGCTATATTTTATATCCTGCTGGTTATCCCGAGCATAAGATTAGGAGAATTCATGATAGGAAACCTCATAATGTTTCACATCATGCTTTTATGTATAAAAATGAGGCTTCTAGCTCTAGGCAATCAACCCATGTTAAATTGCCTAAAAATAAATCTCCTATTGCATCAAATGAACCTAATGTTTCATTTAAGACTTTTGATGCTTCTTATGTGCTCACTAACAAATCAGGCAAAGTAGTTGCCAAATATGTTGGGGGCAAACACAAGGGCTCCAAGACTTGTGTTTGGGTACCCAAGGTGCTTGTTTCTAATGTCAAAGGACCCAAGACCGTTTGGGTACCTAAGAACAAGGCCTAAACTTGTTTTGTAGGTTTATGCATCCGGGGGCTCAAGTTGGATAATTGATAGCGGGTGCACAAACCACATGACTGGGGAGAAAAGGATGTTCTCCTCCTATGAGAAAAATGATGATCCCCAAAGAGCTATCACATTCGGGGATGGAAATCAAGGTTTGGTCAAAGGACTTGGTAAAATTGCTATATCTCCTGACCATTCTATTTCCAATGTTTTTCTTATAGATTCTTTAGATTACAACTTGCTTTCAGTTTCTCAATTATGCAAAATGGGCTACAACTGTCTATTTACTGATGTAGGTGTTACTGTCTTTAGAAGAAGTGATGATTCAATAGCATTTAAGGGAGTGTTAGAGGGTCAACTATACTTAGTTGATTTTAATAGAGCTGAACTCGATACTTGCTTAATTGCTAAGACTAATATGGGTTGGCTCTGGCATCGCCGACTAGCCCATGTTGGGATGAAGAATCTTCACAAACTCCTAAAGGGAGAACACATTTTAGGACTAACAAATGTTCATTTTGAGAAAGACAGGGTTTGTAGCGCATGTCAAGCAGGGAAGCAAGTTGGTGTTCATCATCCACACAAGAACATCATGACGACTGACAGGCCGCTTGAGCTACTCCACATGGATCTATTCGACCCGATCGCTTACATAAGCATCCGCGGGAGTAAGTATTGTCTAGTTATTGTGGATGATTATTCTCGCTTCACTTGGGTGTTCTTTTTGCAGGATAAATCTCAAACCCATGAGACCTTAAAGGGATTCTTGAGATGGGCTCAAAATGAGTTTGGCTTAAGGATCAAAAAGATTAGAAGCGACAATAGGACGGAGTTCAAGAACTCTCAAATAGAAGGCTTTGTTGTGGACGAGGGCATCAAGCATGAGTTCTCTTCTCCCTACACACCTCAACAAAATGGTGTAGTGGAGAGGAAGAATAGAACTCTACTTGACATGGCGAGGACCATGCTTGATGAGTACAAGACTTCGGACCGGTTTTGGGCAGAGGCAATCAACACCGCTTGCTACGCCATCAACCGTCTCTACCTTCACCGAATTCTCAAGAAGACATCCTATGAACTCCTCACCGGTAAAAAGCCCAATGTTTCATATTTTAGAGTCTTTGGTAGCAAATGTTTTATTCTTGTCAAAAGAGGAAGAAAATCTAAATTTGCTCCTAAGGCTGTAGAAGGCTTTTTACTTGGTTATGACTCAAACACAAGGGCATATAGAGTCTTTAACAAGTCTACTGGACTAGTTGAAGTTTCTTGTGACATTGTGTTTGATGAGACTAATGGCTCTCAAGTAGAGCAAGTTGATCTTGATGAGCTAGATGATGAAGAGGCTCCAAGCGTCGCGCTAAGGAACATGTCCATTGGAGATGTGTGTCCTAAGGAATCCGAAGAGCCCATTCAAGCACAAGATCAACCATCATCTTCCATGCAAGCATCTCCACCAACCCAAGATGAGGATCAAGCTCAAGGTGATGAAAATGAAGATCAAGAAGAGCCACCTCAAGAGGAGGACAATGATCAAGGGGGAGATGAAGTTGATCAAGACAAGGAAGATGACCAAAGTCAAAGACCGCCACACCCAAGAGTCCACCAAGCGATACAACGAGATCACCCCGTGAACTCTATCCTCGGCTGTTGGGGGCCTGCTTCGTCGCTGAAGGTCCCATAAGAAGAAACACCTTCGGAAGACTGGCACAAAGCCGAAGCTATCAATCAAAGGGCTTCGGAGTACATTTCCAAATGCACCGACTTAAAGATGAAATGACCAATCGACCCGTGATAACTTGTATTATGATTGTAAACCTTTGTAAAGGACATGAATATAATTTCTCACAGGCTACGTCCTGTGCCTATAAATAGATGAACAGTACCCCTGTACTGTTCATGCTATCTTGTATTCGCTCGGGCACTACACTTAGATTTTTGTCTCTGTCAAGCTGAAGCATTTGAGAACAAGTCCCCAACATTGGCACCCACCTCCTGTGAACTCACTTCCACTGTCGAGCTGATGGCTTCGTTCAACAATGAAGCTGAAGCAGCTTCGGCTACGAAAATGGTGCTCCCGATAACAGGCGGTTCATGTTCAGAACCGGCCAACAAGAAGCAGAAGAAGGAGGCTCAGAGAAGGGTGCAGCATGTTGGGGTGCAGGGACCCTTCATCAGGTCAAAGTGGTCCCACATCCCAATCACCTTCTCCCAGAAGGACCTTCTGCTCAAGGATTACCCTCACAATGATGCTATGGTTATATCTTGTGTCATCAAGGGATTTCTGGTCCACAATGTTCTGGTTGATATAGGCAGTACAGCGGATATCATATTTGCTAAGGCCTTCAGACAGATGCAAGAGCCAGAGGACAAGATTCATGATGCTACACACCCTCTTTGTGGCTTCAAAGGAAGGCAGATCGTAGCACTTGGCAAAATCACAATGCTAGTGACCTTCGGATTTGTCCACAACACAAGGACTGAACAGGTTGTGTTTGATATTGTTGACATGGAATACCCCTACAATGCAATCTTTGGTCGTGGGACACTTAATGCTTTCGAAGCAATTCTTCATCCAGCATACCTATGCATGAAGATACCTTCGAAACAAGGGCCTATTACAATTCATGGAAGTCAGGAAGCTGCCAGGAAGGCTGAGGGAAATTGGACAGACTCAAAAGCCATCCACAATATAGATGGAGCTGAAGCTTGTGAGCAGTACAAGTACAGAAGAGAGAAGGCTGCTTCGGCTGATCAGCCGAAGCCCATGCTTCTATGTGAAGACATAGCAGAACAGAAGGTATTGCTGGGGTCTCAATTATCTAAAGAGCAAGAAAAAACTTTGATAAGGTTTTTATTCAACAACAAAGATGTTTTTGCATGGTCGGCCAATGATCTCTGTGGAGTCAACAGGGACGCCATTGAACATTCACTCAATGTCGATCCATCCTTCAGGCCCAGAAAGCAAAAGCTTCGGAAAATGTCTGATGATAAAGCCGAAGGTGCTCAGAATGAAGTAAAAAGACTTCTCAGTGCTGGTGTCATCAGAGAAGTAAAATATCCAGAGTGGCTAGCCAATACTGTTATGGTGAAGAAGGCCAATGGCAAATGGAGAATGTGTATTGATTTCACGGATCTCAACAAGGCCTGTTCGAAGGACGAATTTCCATTACCAAGGATAGACTCTCTTATGGATGCAGCAGCTTCTTCAGAACTTATGAGTCTTCTGGATTGCTACTCAGGATATCATCAAATATGGATGAAGAAGGAGGATGAGCCGAAGACTAGTTTCATAACTCCCAGTGGCACCTATTGCTATTTTTGGATGCCTGAGGGGCTCAAAAATGCTGGAGGCAGTTTCAGCAGGATGACGGCCAAAGTCCTTCATTCCCAGATAGACAGAAATGTGCTAACATACGTTAATGATATCATAGTAAAAAGCACGAAGCAAGAAAATCATATCACTGATCTGCAAGAAACATTTTCTAATTTGAGACAAGCTGGCCTGAAATTAAATCCTAAAAAGTGTGTCTTTGGAGTGAAGAAGGGCAAGTTCCTTGGCTGTCTGGTTTCGACGAAGGGGATTGAAGCTAACCCAAGCAAGATCGAAGCTATCCTTCGAATGGAACCACCGAGCACAAAGAAGGGGGCCGAACGGTTGGCAGGAAGATTGGCTTCATTGAATAGATTTATATCTAGATCAGCAGAAAGAAACTTGCCATTCTTTGAAATACTAAAGTCAGTCGAAGTCTTTCAATGGGGCCCAGCTCAACAGAAAGCCTTTGAAGAGCTGAAGCAATACTTGATTGATATAACAACATTAACTCCACCTGCGCCAGGGGTTCCGTTACTATTATATGTGGCAGCTTTGCACTCTGCAGTGAGCGCGGCGCTTGTGCAGGAGAAATTGGAACGACAAATCAAAAAGCAAGCCCCAGTATACTTTGTCTCCGAAGTTTTAAGCTTTTCAAAGAAAAATTATACAGAATTGGAGAAGGTGTTGTATGCTGTCTTAATGGCTTCCAGGAAGCTTCGGCATTATTTTCAAGCATTCCATATAATTGTTCCTTCGTCATAGCCTCTGAAGGACATCATGAGGAACAGAGAAGCTACTGGAAGGATTGGAAAGTGGGCTGCGGAACTCAACGAATTCAGCATGATTATGTGCATAGATCCTCGATTCAGTCCCAGGCGCTAGCAGACTTCATCGCTGACTGGACGCCAGGGGCTCAAGAAGAAGAAGCAAATAAAGATGCCAAAGCTTGGACGGTGTTCTGCGACGGTTCTTGGGGAACCTTCGGGGCAAGTGCGACTGCTGTCTTAGTTGCACCTTCCAAAGTCAGAACACGCTATGCAATAAAGCTTGACTTCAGCTGCACAAATAATATTGTTGAATACGAAGCTTTGCTTTTGGGGCTTCGGAAGTTGAAAGCAATGGGGATAAGGAGGGCGGTCCTTAAAACCAATTCCCAAGTTATTTCTGGTCATGTTGACAAGAGTTGCAGGGCAAGAGACCCGGAGCTTGAGAAATACCTCGACACGGTTCGAATGCTTGAAGCTTCTTTCGAAGGGTTTTCTGTCAAGAATATTCCACGAGGAGAAAACAAGCACGCTGATCTGCTAGCCAAGTCAGTGGCACAGGGGCTGCCTCTACCTTTGGAAGTATTCTTTGAGACAATAAGAGCACCTTTGGTGGAACTTCTCGAAAGAGCAGTGCTCAATATATCTCATGTTCATAGTGAGGATTGGAGGACTGAGATTATATCTTTTCTCCAAGGTAACTGCCTTTCAGATGACGAAGCTTATAATAAGAGAATGGAGGCAAGAACAAGACCATATGTAATAATAGAAGGGGAGTTATACAAACATGGAGTATGCTCTCCACTTCTCAAGTGTCTATCCAGAACCGAAGGTATAGAGCTGATGAAGGAAATACACGCAGACTTGTGTGGATCTCATATTGGATCTAGACCTTTGCTGGGGAAGGTCTTTAGACAAGGATTTTATTGGTCGAAGGCAGCTTTATATGCAACGGATCTGGTTCAAAAGTGTGAAAATTGTCAAAAATGTGCAAGAGACCAGAAACAACCTTCTCACTAACCCAATTAATACAACCAACTTGGCCATTGCAAAGATGGGGCCTGGATTTATTAGGTCCACTTCCACCAACACAAGGCAATTTAAGATATGTTGTGGTGGCTGTGGAGTATTTTTCCAAGTGGATTAAAGCAAAGCCATTGGCCACAATAACTTCGGTCACAGTCCAGAAATTCTTTTGGCAAAACATTGTTTGTCGTTTTGGCGTACCAAAGGCTATAACTGTGGACAATGAAACACAGTTTGATGCCGAAGCTTCCAAAGAATTATGTGATCAAATCGGCACGAAGATTCATTTTGCGTCAGTCAGACATCCAGAGTCAAATGGACTTGTCGAAAGAGCAAATGGTATTATAATGACAGGAATAATGAAGTTAATTTTTAACCAGCCTAGAGGAAAGTGGCCAGAAGAGTTGATTAAAGTGGTGTGGAGCCACAATACCACCGTATCAAGATCAACAGGTTTCACGCCATTCAAGTTACTATTTGGCGACGAAGCTATAACTCCAGAAGAAGCTAAAACAGGGTCAATAAGAACAACAGCTTCGGCAGAAGACAAAGCTGATTATCATGTGGCAAAAGACACTATAGAAGGGGTCAGACTTCAGGTTGTGGAAAATATTAATAAATATCAAGCCAAAATAATAAAATGGCGCGACAGAAAAGTTCGACTGAAAAATATCAAGACAGGGTATTTGGTGCTTCGGAGAGTGGCTAATCCGGACATAGTAGGCAAACTACAACTGAAGTGGGAAGGACCTTTTCTGGTAGTATCTTCGTCAAGGCCCGGTTCTTACAGATTAAAGGATATGGATGGCAATGACATTCCTAGATCTTGGAACGCGGATGAGCTTCGACGGTATTATGTATAGATTGATGTAATCTTTTTCATTTTTCTATGGCACCCTTTTCCTTTCCAAAGGGGGAGAAAGATTTTTAATGGGGCCATAGTTTGTAATTTTTTCTTTTTTATTCAGCTCCATGAGAGCAATATCCCCCAAAATATGTAAATGTAAAATCTGAGCATGCACCATCAAGTGCAGAGAAAAAGAAGAAACAGGGAGAAGCTCGAAAGTCGTCCCTAAGGGGATGCAGAGCATGATGAAGCTACAAAAAGCCGTTCCTAAGGGAGTGCAACGTAAGTTTTCTGCTCAAAAGTCGTTCCTAAGGGAATGCAGAGCCAAATACCGCTGAAATATAAGGCGAAGCGCGAAAAGTCAACGGGAGTACTGCCAAAATATAAGGCGAAGCGCGAAAAGTCAACGCGAACACCGCCGAAATAGAAGGCGAAGAAGTTCAAAAGACGTTCCTAAGGGGATGCAGAACTTACACTGAAAAATAAGTGGTGCAGCCGAAAAATAAATGGCAAAGAGATTTCAGTTATTCCTAAGGGAATGAAGGTTGTGGATGAAGCTTCGAATGTGTGTGTTTGGGCATTCATTTGCACGATACATTACATCATACATTGCATTCATAAACATTCATTTAGACATACATAGGATCATCATCATTATCATATCATACAGATACAAACAGTTGCTTCGGCTCTAAGCATACAGCCTTAAAGAAGATTCATGCTTCGTTGTGAACGAAAAGAAGGGAAGGTGTTTTTGGCCTTCGGCTCAAAAAATATAGGTTTCGGCCACATCAAAGCATTTCATACATCGATGGAAAGGTAAAAATATATTACAAGGTATGAACAAATTTATAGAGTAGAATCTGGTTCTTAAGTTACAATATTCTTTATAAAGGTTAATACAAGAGTTTTCTTAGAATTTTTCCATAGCTAGGTGTTCGAGCTTCATCACCATCTGTTGAGCTTCGGATTGTCTGCTAAGCTTCGGCTCTGTGTTCTTTGGCTTCGTCATCCTGTACATATCGAAGCATTATAAGGAAAATTCAAGTTTCAAGGAAAAGGTAAGCACAAGGTATGATTTTATTACCGGCTTGAGGTGACTTCGAGCTTCGTCACCAGCTAGGCTTCGCCCACCCTTTGTCCATATTTGCTTTATAAATATGTTTCCTTTGCTTCGAGCTAGGCTAGGGATATCAATCAGATCTGCTGGTGATAAGCTGAAGTTTGGTCTATTAACAATCTTTCCATGCGTGCAACCAGACTTCATGAAGGCAACAGCTCTGCCCTGAGAAGCTAGCAGGGCACAGAAATCACCGTGTCTGGCTATAACTTCATCAAGAGCATCAACTTCGCCCTCAATATGCTCGAAGGTCCCTGGTAGGTCTTCAACCGAAGGACTGAATTTTTTAGAGCTGGCTCCAACTGAGTTGAAGACCTGCTTTAGCCGTTGCACACATCGGTTGCTGAACTCTAGACACTTATCTTGAAGTTCTTTCAATGATTTTTGCAATTTTGAACTTTTTTCGACCTCAGCCTCAAGCTTCGTATCAAATTTCTGCTTTTCTTGTTCGAAGTTTTCTGATTTTGAGAGAAGCACCTTATCCAACTTTGCAATTTTGGCTTCAGCTTCTGCCAGTAAGCCTTCCACTGTCTGAAGTTCGAAATCTTTCTATTCAAGAGCAGCTGCTTGATCTTTTATTTTGCTTTCTAAACCTTCAATTATAACTTCATGATTTTTATCTTCAAGGTCCTGTTGCATCCTCAAAGCTTTACTCAATAACATACTCTGTACAGAAGCAACCTTTGTTAGAAAACACCTTCGTTGTTAAAAACAATAAAAAGTCGAAGAAAAGTTGTTACCTTGAAATTAGAATAGAATAAACTACCGACGATATGTTGTCTTCGATAGCGGCTGATATCGGTCTCAAGCTTCGGGAAACCAATACTCTTCGACAGAGTACCAATAACCTTTGCTCCGGTTCGGTCTCGAAGACAGCCTAAGCTTGCATCATCAACACCGCCGAAGAGTAGCGCCCCTGGTTCATACCCACAGGATATGGCATAGTCTCTCAACTCTTCTTTCTCAGCTTTTGACAATTCTTGTCCAATTAAGTTTTGAAAGTTGAAATTTTCTTCTTCCGAAGTATCTTCGGCCCTTTCCTTCTCTTTCCTAGGCACTGTGGCCATGGTCTCTTCGGTGGCTACAACAGCTTCTTCTGTGGCCATGTCCAGAAGTATTTTATCAATATTAGAAAGTGTGCTTTCTAAATTTGCATCCTTGGCCGTTGCAGCTTCGGCAATAGCGGCTTCGGCAGGTGCAGCTTCGGTAGCTGCAGCACTCTCGACAGTTGGTGTTTTTGACGCCGAAGCTGGTGGTGTTTCTTCAATGGCCTCTGTCACAGTGAAAATTCTTCGTTTTTTCGGCCCAGCAGATTTCTTCGTTGTCGAGGGCTCCTTCTTTTGTAAAAGCTTCGTCAGATGCGGCCCCAGTGGACTTAGCTTGATAGGCAAGGATTCAGTCATTACCTTTTGAATTTCTTCCACGTTGGCAGCAGAAGGTGCCGAAGGAGTTTCTTCTTCCATATCAGTCGCCTTCTGCTTCGGAGCCGCAACCTTCCTTTTCTTCGGAGCAACTGCCTTCGGCTCAGGGCTCAATTTTATTTTCTTCGGGATTTCTTCATCTTCTTTCACCATTCTAGCAGCTTGTCCGCCCACAACACTAACAATTATTTTTCTTTTCTGCCCTTCGGCGCCCTTGTTCAATCGCTCATAGTCTGGATATTCAAAACTCAGGGCATCCATTACCCGATTCAATCTTCGCTTCGGTCGGGTGTCGAGGGCTGTAGTCATCAACTGATCTTCTTTTCTCGTATAATTGCCCAAAATCTCGTTGGCATGGTTCATCAACTTCAATTGTATCCAACCATTCTTGGCATGGTTCTTTGAAGTGTTTCTTGAACTTGAAATGATAGGGCAGCCAAACGAGTTGATTCTTCTTTTTCTTTCCTTCAAGCTTCGGCATACCCCATTCCCTCAGCTTTGGAAATACTCGGTTGGCCAAGTATTCTTGAACTAAGTCCCTAGTTCCGATGTGTTCAGATACAACTCTAAACTCATACACAGCATCTAGGCATGGTGCCCCCGGCGTCATGTTGCACTGAGGCCTAGTTAGCCCGAAGGTTAACTCCAACGGGCTCTGCACTAGCTTCTCCTTTTTCTCATCAATTTTAACATAAAACCATTCAGATTTCCAACCGGTCGGCCATTTAGTGCGATAGCTGACCACCGGTGTCTTCATGTCTTTGCGATAAGCAAAGTTGTAGCAGCCAAAGTTCTCATGCAGTCTGTCTTCCCTAGCCTTCGTCTGATAGTGAAGTTCATGTACTCGGCAGAAGGCTTCGGCGAGTGGCTCCACCCCTTAACTTCGAAGGGCCCAGATGTAAACGCTGAGCCTAACAATGGCGTTAGGGGTCAGCTGATGAAGGTAAATCTCAAAATTTTCCAAGACATCTCCAATCATCCCATGTAGAGGAAATCTCAGCCTTGCTTTCAAGAAGCTCTTAAAGACCACCACTTCATCATTTTCTGGTTTCGGGATAGTTTCTTCCCCACCAAAGCAAATCAACCCCTTGTCGGCTTCTCTAAAGTAGCCTAGCTTCGTCATCATAGCCATATCAGCTTCAGACATAGTCGACTTTCCAAAATCCAAATGGCTGGGCTTCGATGGCATAGCAGTGTTATAATCAATCTCTTCTTCACCAATATCACCTTCTTCAATGTCTGCCTGCTCTCAGCTTTAGTAGCAGGGGCGCCTTCGTCAGGAGCGCCCTCCGTTACAACTAGTCCCGACCGCCTCATAACTTCGGAGATCGAAGCAGTTTTAGTAGCTTAGGTTTCCTCTCCGTCGTGTGTAACCCTAGCTGTTGAGCGCACTCTGGCCATTCGATGTTGAATTTCTTACGTCTTAATGAAGTTGAGTATTTTTTATGAAGCTCCCTCTTCTCACGAAGCTAGAGCAAAGTGATCCTTTGACTGAGAATACAGTGAATAAGCTTCTGCGGTGGTCAAATTTTTTGGCAGCACAACAGTACAATAACAGTAAATGTCATGGTAACTTCACAACTACCCGTCTGTTTATATAATGCTGCAGGTGGGAA
The DNA here is from genome assembly GCF_902167145.1 of Zea mays. Lineage (NCBI taxonomy): Eukaryota > Viridiplantae > Streptophyta > Magnoliopsida > Poales > Poaceae > Zea > Zea mays. The sequence goes on along the minus strand of NC_050098.1, from coordinate 122,182,684 downwards.
GGTGAATCGTCAAGTCGCTCGCACCCGCTGAATAGTCACCCGCACTCGCTGAATGGTGGACCATAGTGCCCAAGAAGCTGAATCACCAGATCGCGCGTACCCGTTGCATGGTGGGACCATCCTTCACTCGGAATATTTAAATCATTTCCCGGCAACGAGCTCAGGGAAGGTATTTTTTGGACCTTCGGCATTCCGAAGCCTGAGAGAATTTTTCACGGGTCGAGCTCGTTACAAAAAACGATCTGGCACCATGAAGGGGCTACTGTTGGGGGCCTGCTTCATCGACGAAGGTCACATAAGAAGAAACACCTTCGGAAGACTGGCACAAAGCCGAAGCTATCAATCAAAGGGCTTCGGAGTACATTCCCAAATGCACTGACTTAAAGATGAAATGACCAATCGGCCCGTGATGACTTGTATTATGATTGTAAACCTTTGTAAAGGACATGAATGTAATTTCTCCCAGGCTGCGTCCTGTGCCTATAAATAGATGAACAGTACCCCTGTACTGTTCACGCTATCTTGTATTCGCTCGGGCACAACACTCGGATTTTTGCCTTCTGTCAAGCCGAAGCATTTGAGAACAAGTCCCCAACATCGGTGATATTCATAAGGGGGTAACCACTCGATCTCGTGTCGCTCATTTTTGTGAACATTACTCTTTTGTGTCTTCTATTGAGCCATACAGGATGGAAGACGCATTAAGGGATTCGTATTGGGTGTTGGCAATGCAAGAGGAACTCAACAACTTCACGAGGAATGAGGTATGGCATTTAGTTCCACGTCCTAATCAAAATGTTGTAGGAACCAAGTGGGCCTTCCACAACAAGCAAGATGAGCATGGTGTGGTGACAAGGAACAAAGCACGACTTGTGGCCAAGGGATATTCACAAGTCGAAGGTTTGGATTTCGGTGAAACCTATGCACCCGTAGCTAGGCTTGAGTTAATTCATATATTACTTGCCTATTGTACTTACCATGGCTTTATGCTCTATCAAATGGACGTGAAAAGTGCCTTCCTCAATGGACCAATCAAGGAAGAGGTCTATGTTGAGCAACCTCCCGGCTTTGAAGATAGTGAGTACCCTAACCATGTGTATAAACTCTCTAATGCGCTTTATGGGCTCAAGCAAGCCCCAAGAGCATGGTATGAATGCCTAAGAGATTTTCTTATCACTAATGGTTTCAAAGTCGGAAAATCCGATCCTACTCTCTTTACTAAAACTATTGCAAATGATTTGTTTGTATGCCAAATTTATGTTGATGATATCATATTTGGGTCTACTAACAAATCTACTTGTGAAGAGTTTAGTAGGATAATGATTCAAAAATTCGAGATGTCGATGATGGGGGAGTTGAAGTATTTTCTAGGATTTCAAGTGAAGCAACTCCAAGAGGGCACCTTCATCAGCCAAACCAAGTACACTCAAGATATACTCACTGTTGGGGGTCTGCTTCATCGCCGAAGGTCCTCTGAGAAGAAACACCTTCGGAAGATCAAAACAGAAGCAGTGCTGAAGCTACTAATCAGGGAGCTTCGTAGCGTACCTTCAGGTGCACCGACTTAAAGATGAAAAGACCAATTGGCCCATGATAATTTGTGTTATGATTGTAACCGGTTGTAAAGGACACAAATGTAAATCTACACAGGCTGCGCCCTATGCCTATAAATAGATGAACAATATCCCTGTACTGTTCACGCTGACTTGTATTCACTCGCACGTCACACTTGGATTTTTACCTTCTGTCAAGCCGAAGGTATAAGTGTAATTCAATATTGTTTATATTCATTCATGATTAAGTAACAGTAAATGTATATTATAACATCATTCTATTATTCATGTTGTTTCCCATGTTTCGTATGCTTCGTCTTTCATCTAAGTATACTATGATCATGAAGGTATGTCCTTCATGACCTTCGTCTGAAGATCGTTATATCCTCATGGAAATAATGTTTCGAAGGACGAAAGATATTAACCTTTAAACCATTTTTTGTGTTGCCTTGTTCTTAATTCATAGCAATTGAGAACAAGTCCCCAACATTGGCGCCCACCTCTGTTAAACTCACTTCCACTGACTGAGCTGATGGCTTCGTTCAACAACCAAGCTGAAGTATCTTCGGCTACGAAACTTGTTGGGGGCCTTCGGCTTCCGAAGGTCCTCAAAAACATAATTTGACAATGTTTTCCAAGTGAAATATGTGAACAGGTATCTTCGGATTCGGATCATGAGCATACAGAGCATGGTCAGGACGAAGCCCGAGCGAGACGAAAGGTGATCATGACGAAGGACAAGGTAATCACGAAGCTGTGCGCAGGAAAGCTTCGGCATGGCAGCAGAAAAGGGGAACCGACTTAAAGATGAAAAGGCAAATTAGACCTCGAAGAATTACTATAGAGTTGTTAGCAAATGTAAAGGGCATGAATGTAATTTTACATGGGCTGCGTCCCTTGCCTATAAATAGATGAACAGTACTCCCGTACTGTTCACGCTGACTTGGCATTCGCTTTTTGCATCACGCTTGTACCCTTGCTTTCCTTCAAACCGAAGGTACATTTATAATTTGTTATTGTTCATATGGTAATGCAAATAAAAATAAGTTGATAATAATGTTTAAGTGTTTATGTTATTTTTCGTATCTTGCATATGAATTCTTCCTCATCATTTATTGTGCTTACGAAGGTTTTTCCTTCACAACCTTCGTCCGGAATTCATTATATCCGAAGGGAAATAATGTCTCGAAGGACGAAGGACTTTAAAATTTAACACTTTTTATGTTGCCTTGTTCTTAACTTTTAGCATTTGAGAACAAGTCCCCAACATTGGCGCCCACCTCCGGTGAACTCACTTCCACTTTTTGAGTTTCGAACACCTTCGACAAGTATAGACCTTCGTCATGCCGCCAAAGAAAGCTTCAGCAACAGGGGCTGCCGCTCTGCAGCCGCTAGACCCCAACCAGGAGACCCTCTCTCTTCGGGAGGCCCAAAGCCAGAAGAGGAAGGCCACCAGTCCAACGCCTCAGGAGGATGACTTGGATCAAGAGATTAGAAATATGGAGATGCTCCATCAGCAGGTCCAAAAGAAGAAGGAAAAGATGGCTAGGCTAGCCGACTTGCAGAGGCAGATAGACGAAGCCTCCGAAGAAGTTCGCCATCTTACTCAGGATGAGCAAAACCGAAGGCCTCAGCACAGAGAGCTTCATCAGGAGGGCTTCTTCAACGAGGAGGATTGGTATGAGAATTTTCATCATGGAAATTTTGCTTTTGATGATGCTTCTCCTCTGTCAGCAGAACTGCAGGCTACACCTTGGCCTCCGTCTTACAAGCCACCTCAACTCCCCATGTACGACGGACATTCAGATCTGAAGCAGTTCCGGATGAGCTACGAAGCAACAATATCTTCCTATGGTGGCAATACTGCAGTCATGGCGAAGTCTTTCGTTATGGCTGTCAAGAACGTTGCACAAACCAGGTACTCCTCCCTTCGGCTAGGAACAATCATGTTGGGAGCCTTCGGCCTACGAAGGTCCTCAAAAACAGGATTTAACAGTGTTTCTGGAGTATAATGTGTAAGCAGGTATCTTCGGACTCAAGTCGGTATCACAGCAGGAGAAGACCAGAATAATACGAAGGTTGATACAGCGCCGAAGATGTGAGCAGGAAAGCTTCGGCGTGGTAGCAGAAAATGAAACCGACTTAAAGATGAAAAGGCTATTCAGACCTCGACAGTTTATTATAGAATTATTATCAATTGTAAAGGGCATGAATGTAATTTTGTATGGGCTGTGTCCTGTGCCTATAAATAGGTGAACAGTACCCCCGTACTGTTGACGCTGATTTGGCATTTGCTTGTGCGTCACACCTGTACTTTCATTCCCTTCTAGGCTGAAGGTACATTTGTAATTTGATATTATTTCTGTTTCTTTATAATAATGATAAATTGATAATGATATAATTATCTATGTAATCCTTGATATTCTTTATGATTCGTTCTCTGTCATCGTATGCTATGTCTATGAAGGTACGTCCTTCATAGCCTTCGTCCGAAAATCATTATATCCTAAGGGAAATAATGCTTCGAAGGACGAAGGACTTTATCAACTAATATTTTCTGTGTTGCCTTGTTCTTAACTCATAGCATTTGAGAACAAGTCCCCAACATTGGCGCCCACCTCCGGTGAACTCACTTCCACTCTTTGAGTTTTTGAACACCTTCGGCGATCATAAACCTTCGCTATGGCGCCGAAGAAAGCTTCAGCAACTGGGGCTGCAGCTCTGCAGCCTCTGGACCATAACCAGGAAACAGTCTCTCTTCGGGAGGCCCGAAGCCAGAAGAGGAAGGCTGTTAGCCCGACACCACCAGAGGATGAGATAGATCAAGAAATCAGAGACATGGAGATGCTTCATCAACAGGTGCAGAGAAAGAAAGAAAAGATGGCCAGGCTAGCTGAACTGCAGAGGCAGATAGACGAAGCCTCTGAAGAAGTTCGTCATCTTGCTCAGGATGAGCAACACCGAAGGCCTCAGCACCAAGACCTTCATCAGGAGGGTTTTCCCAACGAAGATGACTGGTATGACAATTTCCATCATGGGAATTTTGTTTTTGATGATGCTTCTCCTCTGTCCGCTGAGCTGCAGGCTACACCTTGGCCTCCGTCTTACAAGCCGCCTCAGCTTCCCATATTCGATGGCCACTTAGACCCGAAGCAGTTTTTGATGAGCTACGAAGCAACAGTATCTTCGTATGGTGGCAATGCTGCAGTCATGGCCAAATCTTTTGTTATGGCTGTCAGGAGTGTTGCTCAAACCTGGTATTCCTCCCTTCGACCAGGAACGATCACTTCATGGCAGAAGCTGAAGGACTTGTTGCTAACCAGCTTCCAAGGTTTTCAGACGAAGCCGGTCACTGCTCAAGCTCTATTCCAGTGCACCCAGGATCATGAAGAATACCTTCAGGCGTACGTCCGGAGGTTCTTGCGTTTGAGGGCACAGGCACCAACAGTGCCAAACGAAATTGTCATTGAGGCCATGATCAAGGGGCTTCGGCCAGGACCTTCAGCTCAGTACTTTGCTAGGAAGCCCCCTCAATCTTTGGAGAAGCTGCTCCAAAAGATGGACGAGTATATTCGGGCCGATAATGATTTTCGTCAAAGAAGGGAGGAGGCTTTCAGGTTTTCTGAAATGACCAGGGGCTTCGGAGGTAGGTTCTATCCAAGGCACATTAGGTCAATTCACAACTCTACCCAAAATGATGATAGGGGGAGCCAGCAGCAAAGACCACAGTGCTCCTCACAAGCTTCGGGGCAACAGCAAGGTTCCTTCCGACCACCAGCTCCAAGAGGCAGAGGTGCCAGGGGCTTCGGCGGAAGATTTGGAGATCAACCAAGAAGAATCTTTTGCTTGTTTTGTGGAGAGAACAAAGGCCATACCACCAGGATGTGCCATGTTACCATCCAGAAGCAAAAGGAAATAGCCGAAGCTGCAGCACAACAAACTCAGCCGAAGCAGGTCATGCACACTGCTTCGTATCATTCGCCTTACATCCCAGAGTATGTAGGCAATCACCCTGCAGTTTCTGTTGCTTCGGCGAGTCAACCTCAAGCTTCCTGGCAACAGCCTCCGCCTCCACCACCACTGCAACAAGGCCAGCAGCCAGAAGGGAGCCAATATGCTCCACACCAAAGGGACTTCAGAGAACAGTCCGAAGCTCGCACAGTCAACAGCACTGTGCCAGAGTCAAAGCACATCTATTGACAAATATCCTACCTTAATAAGCAGTCTTTTTCATTCAGTTTTATTTTCTGTGTAATAAAGAACATTGTTTAGATTTCATGTAAATAGTTTCGTTGTTTGCCACAAGGAAAATATATTTTCTTCACAGGCTTAAGTTGTTAAAGTTTAAAGATTTGTGGTGACAAAGAGGATCTTCGAATTATCGAAAATTCTTCGAGGCAACAAAAAGTCGTTCTAAGGAGCGTAGAGTAAGTTTGCCGAAGTCACAAAAAGTCGTTCCAAAGGGAGCGCAGTGTAAGTTTTCTGCTCCAAAGTCGTTCCAAAGGGAATGCAGAGCATACAGCGAAAAGTCAACGCTGATACCGCCTAAGTAAAAGGCGAAGCGCGAAAAGTCAACGTGAATACCGCTGAAAGTAAAAGGCGAAGAAGCTCCTAAGGGAGGCTTACAGCGAAAAATAAACGCTGTTTCCGCTGAAGTAAAAGGCGAAGAAGCTCCTAAGGGAGGCTTATAGTAAAAAGACAATGCTGATTCAAAAGATTATGTGTTTTATCGCAGGAATGTGTGTGTATCTTCGGAATAAAAACCATCTTACACAACATAACATCATCACATCATTTCGCATAGCATAAGCATCATACATCATGCTGCATATGGCACAAGAAGGGGACATGACATCGATCTTCGGAAGAATGTTTTGAAAGGGGAAAATCATGCTAAGTTGCAAGCAGATACACTATTGATCTTCGGAAGTGTAGCTTCGGAGAACATTTTCACGAAGCTTGGATATTATTCATCAGAGCACTACGAATATTGTTGTGACAAATGAAAATGATTCTTCACGAAGCATGAAAAGAAGGGAAGGTGTTTTTTTTCGTCAAAGACTCAAAAACGGTACGTATGTAAAATTTCATGCATCGTAAAGAATTAAACAATAAAAGCAGGTATATTACATTCAGGGCTACAAGATGTCACACATATTACATTTCAGAAGTTTAATTTACAATAGTATTTAATCTTCTCTCAGAACAACTTCTGCAGCCTCATTCAGGAGCCGATTGACGACTTCGTCCATAATAGCTTCAGCCATCTTTTTAATTTCGTCGTCTCCTTTCGGCTGAGGGCCCGGAGACGCTTTAGCAGGATCTGAAGTAGGACAGGATACGGCTACATTGCTATTACAAATTGCAAACGAAGCTTAAAACCAAAAATTACAACACAATAAAAACTATTAGTTAATACCTAATTGCCCTTCGGGCTCTGCGCTCTTCTCAGCAGCCTCAGCTACTTCTCTAGCATCCTGAATGCCCTTTTCGCTTTTTCGAATAATTTCTCGGGCCATTTCTCGGCCACCATTATCCCAAATATCGGTGAAAAATTTTCCACCAACCATGCTAGCTTCGGCCGAAGGATCGCTTGCATCTTCAAAGGACAAGGCAGCTTCGGATTGCGCTAAAATCTTTATATGCTCGCAGCCCTTTTTCTCTAAAATGGTGGCAATCCCCCTGGCACCCGAGAAAGCACATATGTCTCCGCGGCTATTTAAAATTTCTTCGAAGGCCTCAGCTTCGTGATCGATCCATTCGATGGGACCTTCGGGGTTGCCTCTTGTAAAGTTTTCCTCGCTCGAGAATGCGCCGACGCTGGCGAAGCTAGCTTTTAACTTCTTAACACATTCTATAGATTTGATATAGCATCTTTTCTTGGATGAACGAAGCTCTTCAACAGTTCCCTCTAAATGATTTGCCCATTGGTCGCTGAGTTCTCGCTTCGTTTCTTCAAGTATGCGTTCTTCTTTGGCTCTGGCCAGTTGTTTCCGAAGATCTTCAATTTCATGCTTCTGAGCCTCAGCTTGACTTTTAAAAGTAGCTTCGTCTTCTTTTATTCTATTTATCAATGAATGTAATATTTTATCTTTTTCAAGACCTTCGTTCCTCAGTTCGATTACTTCGGAACGAAGGTTGCTCAGAGCTATAGCGCACCCTTCGTCTTCAGCATCTTTTTGGGCCCTGAGGGCATTGCTAAGTATCAGACCCTGCAAAGAAAAATGTGTGTACGTCAATAAGACTTAAGCAAACGAAAAATTTTAGTCTCAACAAAAATTTCAAAGATCCCATCTGTTGTACCTTTAAGCTATTATATGCCAGGCTGTCGGCCAGATCGTTTTTTGACAGCACCGAGAGCCCGTCTTCCAGTGTTGGGAATCCGAAGCTCTTGCTCATCTCCCGACAGACAGAAATCTCCTTGCTGTCAGGGAGACAATACAAAAAGTCTTCTTCTCCACTGCCATTGAAAATTAACGCCCCCTTTGGATACTTCAGTTTTTGGGCGTAAAGCTGGGCCTCTTGTTTTTCTTTTTCTGATAATTGTTTCCCCGAAGCATGGTGAACAATATAATCAAGGACTTTGGGGGATGCTTCGGGGGCAACAACACTGATTTCTTCAACAAAAGTTGGCTCTGTTATTTTTTCTTCCTCGGTTTCCAAGGATTTTATCTTCGTGGGTTCTGAGGACCCAGCTTCGGCTTCAGTTTCTTGCTCTAGAGCTTTAGTATCAGAAATTTCATTTTTTGCTTCGGGAAGGGCAACAGTCTTCTTCGGAGGTGTGCTTGAAGATTTAATTGTTTCTAGAACATCTAGCACATTGACCATTCTCTTCCTTTTCGGAGTCACTGCTGGCACCTTTTGGTTTTTTACTGTCTCAATATTTGCTGCAGGACTCAAAACTTCTGATGTTTTTGATCCCTCGGTTGCTTCCTTTACTTCTTCCATTTTTTCTGTGGACGGCGCTTCGGCCATCTCTTTGGTTTTTGGTAACAAAATCTTCGGTTCTTCCAATTCTATCCTTGTTGGCGCTTCGGCCATTTCTGCGACTTCTGGCAGCAAGGTTGGCTCCGTTGCTTTTTAGCTTCGGTGGCCGAAGAAGTTTCTCCGGTGAACTCAGGCACCAAAGCTGGTTCAATATAACGTGACCGATGAGTGAGGACCTTTATCCTCTTTCTTTTCGGTTCTGGCTCGCTAGGAGCAGTTGCAGCTTCTTCTTTTGCAGAGGTTGTGTTTTTTCTTTTCTGCCCTCGAATGGGATAACGATAGTCAGGGTAGACAAACCCGATTGCGTCAAATACCCGGTTCAATCTTTTCTTTTTTCGTCCTCCGAAGGCTGCTGATAATGCAGTATCCTCTGCCTTCGAATAAACCCCAAGTAGCTCATCACTTAAATTTTCAATACTTTTTAGCCAGTCATCATCTGGCTCAACGAATTTATCACCAAACTTGAAAGTATACTTTAGCCTGATAAGACCACCTTCGTCAGCCTCCTTTATGGTCTCTTGCGGCATTTCCCATTTTTCCGCAAGCGGCCATACTCTGAAGGCAATATGCTCTTGGACTAAATCTCTCGTTCCAATAAAAGAACAAATAACTCCGAAGGCTCTCTGGCACTCTTCGGCAGCCTCGTTCATTTCAACCTTCGGCCTCCGCAAGCCGAAGCTTTGCCAAATAGGGCGCATAACTATACCTTTGATATCTTCTCGTGCTTTCAGATCATTTTTCACATAAAACCATTCTGTCATCCAGTCGCCGGGCCATCTCTTTCGAAAGGTTGGCACGGGACAGCTTGACCCAGACCGAGAAACGAAATTGTAGCAGCCAAAGTTATTGTGATACTGTTCCTTACCGCAAGGTTTTGTCTCGTATGATAATTCGTGTATGTTGCAGAAACTTTTCGCATCAGGTTCCAGACCTTGGCTTCTCACGGCCCATACGAAGATATTCAGCCTTATAATTGCTTCGGGGGTAAGTTGATGAAGATAGACTTCAAACATTTTCAGCACCTCCACGACGAAGCTGCTCAAGGGAAATCGCAGCCCAGCTTTCAAAAAGCTTCGGTACACTACGACTTCATTCTCTTCAGGGTGTGGACAAGTCTTCTCCCCTTCGTCGGCCCTCACAACGGACAAATCCCGGAAATACCTTCCTCTCATGTTGACAAGATGATTCTCTTTGATAGTTGATTTACCATAAACTGAATGGCTTGGTCGCCAGGGACGATCTTCGGAGTCTTCACCACCGCTGTCCACATCATAACTGTCGCTGTCACCAGTATCCTCAGACAAAACTTCTAGAATCTCCTTGGTGATTTTTTCTGTGTTGGTCTTCGACATTGCTATAAGAAACCCCAGATTTTTCTCTTCATCGAGACTTAGTTTCATCTCGGTAACAACCTTCTTATCTTCAAACATCTTCGGAGACACTAAAAAACTGTTCTCAATGCCGAAGCTTCAAAACTTAAAAGCTCAGCAAATCTTGGTGCGCAAGAGCTAAAAATTGAGTGAGCAGGAGCAGTTGGCAAGAGAGCGTGCCAAATGAGTTGCGATATGATCTTATTTATACGCCCAGCGCGTTGAAAATTGAAAGACCCCGCTTGTCAGTGAATGTTGCTATTCTAGCAAAGGGAAGGTGTTTTTTCGGACCTTCGGCGTAAGGCCTTCGTCCATGTCGCAATTCAAATTTATTATTTTAAACAAATTAATATTGCGAGGGGCTACTGTTGGGAGCCTTCGGCCTACGAAGGTCCTCAAAAACAGGATTTAACAGTGTTTCTGGAGTATAATGTGTAAGCAGGTATCTTCGGACTCAAGTCGGTATCACAGCAGGAGAAGACCAGAATAATACGAAGGTTGATACAGCGCCGAAGATGTGAGCAGGAAAGCTTCGGCGTGGTAGCACAAAATGAAACCGACTTAAAGATGAAAAGGCTATTCAGACCTCGACAGTTTATTATAGAATTATTATCAATTGTAAAGGGCATGAATGTAATTTTGTATGGGCTGTGTCCTGTGCCTATAAATAGGTGAACAGTACCCCCGTACTGTTGACGCTGATTTGGCATTTGCTTGTGCGTCACACCTGTACTTTCATTCCCTTCCAGGCTGAAGGTACATTTGTAATTTGATATTATTTCTGTTTCTTTATAATAATGATAAATTGATAATGATATAATTATCTATGTAATCCTTGATATTCTTTATGATTCGTTCTCTGTCATCGTATGCTATGTCTATGAAGGTACGTCCTTCATAGCCTTCGTCCGAAAATCATTATATCCTAAGGGAAATAATGCTTCGAAGGACGAAGGACTTTATCGACTAATATTTTCTGTGTTGCCTTGTTCTTAACTCATAGCATTTGAGAACAAGTCCCCAACAAATCACATCATGGCAGAAGCTGAAGGATATGCTGATCACCAGTTTACAAGGGTTTCAAACTAAGCCGGTCACCGCTCAAGCCTTATTCCAGTGCACCCATGATCATGAAGAATATCTTCAGGCGTATGTCCGAAGGTTCTTACACCTGAGGGCACAAGCGCCAACAGTGCCCAATGAAATTGTCATTGAGGCCATGATTAAAGGGCTTCGTCCGGGACCTTCAGCCCAATACTTTGCCCGGAAACCCCCTCAGACTCTAGAGAAATTGCTTCAGAAGATGGATGAATACATCTGCGCTGACAATGACTTTCGACAGAGAAGGGAGGAACCTTACAGATTCTCCGAAATAGCAGGGGCTTCGGAGGGAGGTTTCATCCCAGACATGTCAGATCGATTCATTCCACTTAGACTGATGACAGGGGAAGCCAGCAGCAGAGGCCGCAATATTCCTCCCAGGCATCGGGGCAGCAGCAGAGCTACCCTCGGCCTCCAGCTCCAAGGGGCAGAGGTGCCAGGGGCTTCGGAGAAAGATTTGGGGATCAGCCCAGGAAAATTTATTGCTTATTCTGTGGTGAGGACAAGGGTCACACCACCAGGATGTGCCATGTTACCATCCAGAAACAAAAAGAGATAGCAGAAGCTGCAGGCCAACAGAGCCAGCCGAAGCAAGTCATGCATACTGCTTCATACCATTCGCCTTACATTCCAGAGTATGTAGGCAACCACCCTGCAACTTCTGTTGCTTCGGCAAGCCAACCTCAGGCATCTTGGCAACAGCCTCCACCGCCACCACCAATGCAATGAGGCCAGCAGCCAGAAGGGAGTCAGCATACCCATCTCCAACGGGACTTCAGAGAAGAGTCCGAAGCTCGCACAGTCAATAGTACTGTGCCAGAATCGAAGCATATTTACTAACAAATATCCTACCTTGGCAGCAGTTTTTGCATTCAGTATCATTTTCTTTTTAATAAGGAACAATTATTGAAAGCCAAGTGCTTCTTGTCGTTTTCAATTTCTTGTAATAGCTTCGTTTTCTCCACAGTAAAAATATACCTTCTCCGCAGAATGGCGAAGCTGCCGAAGCATAAGAATTTATGGTTACAGGAAGAACCTTCGAAATAACAAAAAGTCATTCTTAAGGGAGCGCAGCGTAAGTTTACTGCTCAAAAGTCGTTCCGAAGGGAATGCAGAGCTTACAGCGAAAAATAAACGCTGATTCCGCTGAAAGTAAAAGGCGAAGAAGCTCCTAAGGGAGGCTTACAGCGAAAAATAAACGCTGATTCCGCTGAAAGTAAAAGGCGAAGAAGCTCCTAAGGGAGGCTTACAGCGAAAAATAAACATTGATTCCGCTGAAGTAAAAGGCGAAGAAGCTCCTATGGGAGGCTTACAGTGAAAAATAAACGTCGATCTTCGGCAAATATCATTTTGCATAACATCACATCATCACATCATTTGCATAGCATAACATCATACATCATATTGCATCAATGACGCAAGAAGGGGGTTCAATGTTGATATTCGAAGATTGTTTCGAAGAAACAATGCCAAGGCACAAGAATAATTATCGAAGAAGCATACCTTCGTCAAACTCCGAAATGAAAAGATCTATTGGTTACTGATTTTAGGACGATTGGATGTTTTTATGAAAATACAGATATTATTTACGAAGCATGAAAAGAAGGGAAGGTGTTTTTTCGCCGAAGGCTCAAAAAACGGTATGTATGTAAAGTTTCATGCATCGAAAAGAATTGAACCATAAATAGCTTATATATTACATTCAAAGTTACAAAATATTACACATGTTGTTCAACAAATATTACATTCCAAATATTTTTACAATAACATCTAATCTTCCCTTAGAACTACTTCTGCAGCTTCGTTTAGTAGTTGATCAACAACTTTATCCAAGATAGCTTCGGCCATTTTTCTAATTTCGTCGTCCCCCTTCGCGTGGGGGACCGCCGATGGCTCGGCAGGCTCTGAGGGAGGAGAAAGTGCGCCTGTGTTACAAAGTGTAAACAAGTTCGAAATCAAAAAATTACAACAAAGAGCCAAAAACTACTAGTCAATACCTATTTGCCCTTCGAGATCCGCACTTTTCTCAGCGGCCTCTGCTACTTTTCTAGTGTCATGAATACCTTTCTCGCTTTTTCGTATAATTTCTTGGGCCATCTCCCGGCCACCATTGTCCCAGATGTCGGTGAAAATTTTTCCACCGACCAGGCTCGCTTCGGCCAAGGGGTCTTTTATATCTTCAGAAGATAAGGCGGCTTCGGATTGTGCCAAGGATTTCACATGGTCACAGCCTTTCCTCTCCAAAATAGTGGCAATCCCCCTGGCATCCGAAAAGGCACATATGTCTCCGCGGCTATTCAAAACTTCTTCAAAAGCTTCGGCTTCGTGGCTGATCCATCCAATTGGGCCTTCGGTGTCACCCCTTATGAAGTTTTCCTCACTTGAGAATGCACCAACGCTGGCGAAGCTGGTTCTTATTTTCTTAACACATTCTATAGATTTTTCATAACACCTTTTCTTGGATGCACGAAGCTCTTCAACGTTTTTTTCTAAATGATTGGCCCATTGTTCACTAATTTCTCGTTTTGTTTCTTCAAGTGTGCACTCTTCTTTAGCTCTGACTAGCTGTTTCCGAAGATCCTCAATTTCGCGCTTCTGAGCCTCAGCTTGAGCTTTGAAAGCAGCTTCGTCTTCTTTTATTTTATTCACTAACGAGTGTAACATTTTATCTTTTTCGAGACCTTCGTTCCTTAGTTCAATTACTTCGGAACAAAGGTTGCTCAGGGCCATGGTACATCCTTCGTCTTCGGCATCTTTTTGTGCCCTGAGGGCATTGCTAAGTATAAGGCCCTGTAAAAAATGCGTTAATAAGTTCAGGCAAACGAAAAATTTTGGTTTCAAGAAATAATACAAAGATCTCATTTTTTCACCTTTAAGCTATTGTACGCCAAGCTGTCGGCCAGCTCGTTTTTTGACAACACCGAGAGCCCATCTTCTAATGTTGGGAATCTGAAGCTCTTGCTCATCTCCCGACAGACAGAAATCTCCTTGCTGTCAGGGAGACAATACAAGAAGTCTTCTTCTCCGCTGCCGTTGAATATCAACGCCCCCTTTGGATATTTCAGTTTTTGGGCATAGAACTGAGCCTCTTGCTTTTCTTTTTCAGTCAACTCTTTCCCCGAAGCATGTCGTAAAATATAATTGAAAGCTTCAGAAAATGCTTCGAGGGCGGCAGTGCTAGTTTCTTCAGCCAAAATTTGTTCTGCTGCTTCTGTTTCTTTGGTTTCCAAAGATTTCACCTTGGCCGGCTCTGAAGGCCCAGTTTCAGTCTCAGCTTGGTGCTTTGAAGTTTCGGCACCAAAGGCTTCGGGAGTTTCGGCAATTTTCTTCGGAGTAGTGCTTGAAGACTTTATTGTCTCCAATACATCCAGTACATTAACCATCCTTTTTCTTTTGGGGGTTATTGCTGGACCCTTTTGGCTTTTTGGTATTTCAACTTTTGCTGAAGGACTTAAAATTTCAGGTGTCCTTGTTTCTTTAGCCTTCGGTTCTTCTATTTTCTCTATCTCCGGCATTGTGACCGACTCTTCAATATTCGGCAGGGGAGTCGGCTCCTTGGCTTCGGGGGCCGAAGAGGTTTCACCGACAAATTCAGGCACTGTGGCCGGTTCAATATAGCGTGGCCGGTGCGTAAGAACCTTCATCTTTTTCCTCTTCGGCGCTGGCTCACTAGGAGCGGCTGAAGCAACTTCCTTCGCAGAAGCCGTATCTTTCCTTTTTTGACCCCGTGTTGGGTAACGGTAGTCAGGATAGACGAACCCAATGGCATCAAATACTCGATTGAGCCTTTTCTTCTTTCGGCCTCCGAAGGCTGTAGACAGTGCAGTATCTTCTGCCTTCGAGTATGGTCCAAGCAGTTCATCGCTTGTGGCCTCAATACATTTCAGTCAGTCATCATCTGGCTCGACAAACTGATCTCCATATCTGAAGGTATATTTTAGCCTAACTAGTCCACCTTCGTCAGGTTTGCTGATGGTTTCTTTTGGCATTTCTCACTTTTCCACAAGTGGCCATACTCTAAAGGCAATATGCTCCTGGATCAAATCCCTCGTCCCGATGAAAGAACAAACTACACCGAAGGCTCTCCGACATTCTTCGGCTGCTTCGTCAATGTCCACCATCGGTTTCTGAAGGCCGAAGCGCTGCCAGATGGGGCGCATGATGAAATCTTTAATATCTTCTCGCGTCTTCAAGTCGTTCTTCACATAGAACCATTCCTTCATCCAGTCTAGGCCATCTCTTCCGAAAAGTTGGCACGAGACAGCTTGACCCAGAGCGGGCACCGAAGCTATAACAGCCAAAATTGTTGTGATATTGCTCCTTACCCCATGGTTTCGTCTCATACAATAACTCATGCATACTGCAGAAACTTTTTGCATTTGGCTCCAAACCTTGGCTCTTCACGGCCCATACGAAGATTCCCATCCTTATGATTGCTTCGGGAGTAATTTGATGGAGGCAGATTTCAAATATCTTCAAAACTTCTACCACGAAATTGCTCAAAGGAAACCGAAGTCCAGCCTTAAAGAAGCTTCGGAATATCACGACTTCATTCTCCTCGGGAGCCGGACAAGTTTTCTCTCCTTCGTCAGCCCTCACAATAGATAAATCCCGAAAATATCTACCCCTCATATTGATAAGATGGCTTTGTTTAATGCTTGATTTTCCAAAAACTGCATGGCTTGGTCGCCAAGGTCGATCTTCGGAATCTTCACCACCACTTTCCACATCATAGTTGTCACTGTCACCAGTGTCTTCAGACAAACCCTCTAAAATCTCCCTAGTAATCTTCTCTATATTTGTCTTTGCTATTGATTCAAGAAAGCCGAGATTCATCTCCTCAGAAAGGCTCAGCTTCGTTTCAGCGACAGCTTTCTTATCTTCAGACATCTTCGAAAATGCTGAGAAAGTGCTCTCGAAACCGAAGCTTAAAAAATTTTAAAAAAAGCCAAGCTAGTGTTGGTGCGCAAGAGCTAAAAGTTGGGTGAGCAAGAGCAGATGGCAAGAAAGCGTGCCAAATGAACCTGTGGTGAGCTCTTATTTATACGCCTAGTGCGTTGAAAACTGGAGGGTCCCGCTTGTCAATGACTGTTGCTATTCTAGCAAAGGGAAGGTGTTTTTTCGGACCTTCGGCTTAAGGCCTTCGTCCATGTCGCAATCTGAATTTATCACTCTAACAAATTAATATTGCGAGGGGCTACTGTTGGGGGCCTTCGGCTTCCGAAGGTCCTCAAAAACATAATTTGACAATGTTTTCCAAGTGAAATATGTGAACAGGTATCTTCGTATTCGGATCATGAGCATACAGAGAATGGTCAGGACAAAGCTCGAGCGAGACGAAAGGTGATCATGACGAAGGACAAGGTAATCACGAAGCTGTGCGCAGGAAAGCTTCGGCATGGCAGCAGAAAAGGGGAACCGACTTAAAGATGAAAAGGCAAATTAGACCTCGAAGAATTACTATAGAGTTGTTAGCAAATTTAAAGGGCATGAATGTAATTTTACATGGGCTGCGTCCCTTGCCTATAAATAGATGAACAGTATTCACGTACTGTTCACGCTGACTTGGCATTCGCTTTTTGCATCACGCTTGTACCCTTGCTTTCCTTCAAACCGAAGGTACATTTATAATTTGTTATTGTTGATATGGTAATGCAAATAAAAATAAGTTGATAATAATGTTTAAGTGTTTATGTTATTTTTCGTATATTGCATATGAATTCTTCCTCATCATTTATTGTGCTTACGAAGGTTTTTCCTTCACAACCTTCGTCCAGAATTCATTATATCCGAAGGGAAATAATGTCTCGAAGGACGAAGGACTTTAAAATTTAACACTTTTTATGTTGCCTTGTTCTTAACTTTTAGCGTTTGAGAACAAGTCCCCAACAAAGCTGCTGGCGCTTCCGATAACAGGTGGTTCAGGTTCAGAGCCAGTTAACAAGAACCAGAAGAAGGAAGCACAGAGAACGGTACAACATGTTGGGGTGCAGGGACCCTTCATCAAATCAAAATGGTCCCACATCCCAATTACCTTCTCCCAAGAGGACCTTCAGCTCAAAGATTATCCTCACAATGATGCTATGGTCATATCTTGAGTCATCAAGGGTTTTCTGGTCCATAATGTTCTAGTTGATACAGGCAGCGCAACGGATATCATATTTGCTACGGCCTTCAGACACATGCAAGAGCCAGAAGACAAGATTCATGATGCTACACATTCTCTATGTGGCTTCGGAGGAAGACAGATTACAACACTCGGCAAAATCACAATGCCAGTTACCTTCGGCTTTGTTCATAACACAAGAACCGAATAGGTCGTCTTTGACATTGTTGACATGGAATATCCTTACAATGCAATCATTGGTCGTGGAACACTGAATGCCTTTGAAGCAATACTTCATCCAGCATATCTATGCATGAAGATACCTTCGGAACAAGGGCATATTGCTGTTCATGGGAGTCAAGAAGCTACCAGAAAAGCCGAAGGAAATTGGACAGACTCAAAAGCAATTCACAATATAGATGAAGCCAAAGTCTGTGAACAGTACAAATACAAAAGAGAGAAGGCTGCTTCAGCGGATCAGCCGAAGCCTATGCTTCTATGTGAAGACATAGTAGAGCAAAAAGTACTGCTGGGATCTCAGCTATCTGAAGAGAAAGAGAAAACTTTGATAAAATTTTTATTCAACAACAAAGATGTCTTTGTTTGGTCAGCCAATGATCTCTGTGGTGTCAACAGAGATGTCATTGAACATTCACTCAATGTGGACCCATCCTTCAGGCCAAGAAAGCAAAGGCTTCAGAAAATGTCTGATGATAAAGCCGAAGGTGCTCGGAATGAAGTGAAAATGCTTCTCAGTGCTGGTGTCATCAGAGAGGTAAAATACCCAGAGTGGTTAGCCAATACTGTCATGGTGAAGAAGGCCAATGGCAAATGGAGAATGTGCATTGACTTCACAGATCTTAACAAGGCATGCCCAAAAGACGAATTCCCGCTACCAAGAATAGACTCTCTTGTAGATGCAGCAGCTTCTTCAGAGCTCATGAGTCTATTGGATTGTTGTTCAGACTATCATCAAATCTGGATGAAGAAGGAAGATGAGACCAAGACTAGCTTCATAACTCCCAGTGGCACCTATTGATATCTTCGGATGCATGAGGGGATCAAGAATGCTGGAGGAAGCTTCAGCAGAATGACATCCAAGGTCCTTCATTCCTAGATAGGCAGAAATGTGGTGACCTACGTTGATGATATCATAGTGAAGAGCACGAAGCAAGAAAACCACATTACTGATTTGCAAGAAACATTTGCCAATTTTAGGCAAGCTGGCCTGAAATTAAATCCATAAAAATGTGTCTTTGGAGTGAAGAAGGGCAAGTTCCTTGGCTGTCTAGTTTCAACGAAGGAGATCGAAGCCAACCCAAGCAAGATTGAAGCTATCCTTCGAATGGAGCCGCCAAGCACAAAGAAGGGGGGCCAACGGTTGACAGGAAGACTGGCATCTTTGAATCGATTTATATCTAGATCAGCAGAAAGAATTTACCATTCTTTGAAGTACTAAAGTCAGCTGAAGTTTTTCAATGGGACCCAACTCAACAGAAAGCTTTCAAAGAGCTGAAGCAATACCTGATCGATTTAACAACATTAACTCCACCCGTGCTAGGGGCTCCATTGCTTTTATATGTGGCAGCTTCGCACTCTGCAGTGAGTGTTGTGCTTGTACAAGAGAAGCTTGAAGGACAAGCTAAAAAGCAAGTCCCAGTATACTTTGTCTCCGATGTTTTGAGTTTATCAAAGAAAAACTATACATAATTGGAGAAGGTGTTGTATAGTGTGTTAATGGCGTCCAGGAAGCTTCGGCATTATTTTCAAGCATATCACATAATTGTTCCTTCATCACAGCCCCTGAAGGATATCATGAGGAATAGAGAAGCTACTGGAAGGATTGGAAAATGGGCCGCGGAGCTTAATGAATTCACTATTGACTACGTGCACAGATCTTCAATTCAATCCCAAGCGCTAGCAGATTTCATCGCTGATTGGACGCCAGGGGCTCACGAAGAGGGGACAAGCAAAGATGCTGAAGCTTGGACAGTGTTTTGCGATGGTTCTTGGGGAGCCTTCGGTGCAGGAGCAGCTGCGGTCCTAGTAGCACCTTCAAAAGTCAAAACATGTTATGCAGTCAAACTGGATTTCAGTTGTACAAATAATATTGCTGAGTACGAAGCACTTCTATTGGGGCTTCGGAAACTAAGGGTAATGGGAATAAGAAGGGCCATCCTAAAGACCGATTCTCAAGTTATTGCTGGTCACGTGGACAAAAGTAACAAGGCACGAGATCCGAAGCTTGAAAGATATTTGGATGCAGTTCGAAGGTTGGAAGCTTCCTTCGAAGGTTTTTCTGTCAAGAATATTCCAAGAGGTGAAAATGAACATGCAGATTTGCTAGCCAAATCAGCGGCACAGGGGCTCCCTCTACCCTCGGAAGTATTTTTTGAAACAATAAAAGAACCTTCGGTTGAGCTCATGGAGAGAGCAGTGCTTACTATTTCTCCAGTACACAGTGAAGACTAGAGAACTGAAATAATATCTTTCCTTCAAGGCAATTGTCTCTCAAGTGACGAAGCTTGTAACAAGAGAATGGAGGCAAGAACAAGACCATATGTGATGATAGAAGGGAATTGTATAAACATGGAGTTTGTTCACCACTCCTCAAGTGTTTATCAAGAACTGAAGGTATGGAATTAATGAAAGAGATACATGCAGGTCTGTGTGGATCTCACATTGGATCTAGGCCCTTGTTGGGAAAAGTTTTTTGACAAGGATTTTACTGGCCGAAGGCAGCTTCGGATGCAGCAGAAATAGTCCAAAATTTTGAAGGCTGTCAAAAATGTGCAAGACACCAGAAGCAACCTTCATCTCTCGCTTAGTTAATACAGCCCACTTGGCCGTTGCAAAGGTGTGGCCTCGATTTGCTAGGCCCACTTCCACCAGCACAAGGAAATCTAAAATATGTTGTGGTGGCGGTAGAGTATTTTTCCAAGTGGATTGAGGCGAAGCCTTTAGCCACAATAACTTCAGTCACCGTCCAGAAATTCTTCTGGCAAAACATTGTTTGTCGCTTCAGAGTGCCGAAGGCTATTACTGTAGACAACGGAACACAGTTCGATGCTGAAGCTTTCAAGGAATTCTGTGAACAAATTGGCACGAAGATTCATTTTGCATCGGTCAGACATCCAGAGTCAAATGGACTTGTTGAAAGAGCTAATGGCATTATAATGACGGGAATAATGAAGTTAATCTTCAATCAGCCCAGAGGAAAGTGGCCAGATGAATTGATCAAAGTGGTGTGGAGCCACAACACAACAATATCAAGGTCAACAGGTTTTACACCATTCAAACTATTGTTTGGTGATGAAGCAATAACCCCAGAAGAAGCTAAGGCAGGATCAATAAGAACAGCGGCTTCGGCAGAGGACGAAGCTGATTATTCTGTGGCAAAAGATGCTATAGAAGGGATCAGGCTTTAGGCCATGGAGAATATCAATAAATACCAAGCCAAAACAATAAAATGGCGTGACAGAAAAGTTTGGCTAAAGAACATTAAGCCAGGGCATTTGGTACTTCGGAGAGTGGCCAACCCAGATACAGTAGGCAAGCTACAGCTGAAGTGGGAAGGACCTTTTCTGGTAGTATCTTCGTCAAGACCCGGTTCTTGTAGATTGAAGGATATGGATGGCAACGACATTCCTAGATCTTGGAATGCGGATGAGCTTCGGCGATATTATGTCTAGCTTGATGTAATCTTTTTATTTTTTCTATGGCACCCTTTTCCTTTCCAAAGGGGGAGAAAGGTTTTTAATGGGGCCATAGCATGTAATTTCTCTTTTTTATTCAGCTCTACGAGAGCAAAATCCCCCAGATATGTAAATGTAAAAACTGAGCATGCACCATCGAGTGCAGGAAAAAAGAAAAAAAACAGGGAGAAGCTCGAAAGTCATCCCTAAGGGGATGCAGAGCACGACGAAGCTACAAAAAGCCGTTCCTAAGGGAGCGCAGTGTAAGTTTTCTGCTCAAAAGAAAGGGAATGCAGAGCTTACAGCGAAAAGTGAACGCTGATTCCGCCGAAATATAAGGCGAAGCGCAAAAAGTCAACGCGATACCACCGAAATAGAAGGCGAAGAAGTTCAAAAGACGTTCCTAAGGGGATGCAGAACTTACAGCGAAAAGTCAGCGCTGATACACCAAAAAATAAGCGGTGAAGCCAAAAAATAAGCGGCAAAGAGACTTCAGTCATTCCCAAGGGAATGAAGGCTATGGTTGTGGCTTCGTATGCGTGTGTTTGGACATTCATTTGCACAACATATCACATCATACATTTGCATTCATAAACATTCATTTAGACATACATAGGATCATCATCATCATAACATACAGACACAGGCAGATGCTTCGGCTATAAAGATAAGGCTTTGGCAAAAAAGAAAAAGAAGCAGTTTCATGCTTCGTTGTGTACGAAAAGAAGGGAAGGTGTTTTTCGCCTTCGGCTCAAAAAATACTAGTTTCGTCCACAGCAAAGCAGTTCGAACATGGACGAAAAGGTAAAAATATATTACAAGGTATGCATAAATTTACAGAATTAGTATTTGATTCTTCAATTACAAATATTTTTACAACGATATTACAAAATTTTCTCCAGAATTTTTTCAGCAAGGTCTTCAACTTTGACATCATTGAGCTTCGGATCATCTGAACTTCGGATCACCTATCAAGCTTCGGCTCATTGTTCCTCAGCATCGTCATCCTGTACATATTAAAACGGTATGAGAGAAGTGCAGAGTTCAAGGAGAAGGTAAAGTAATAGGCACAAATTTTTTACCGGCTTAAGGTGGCTTCGAGCTTCGTCGCCAGCCATTTTTCGCCCGCCTTTTACCCAAACTTGAGTTACAAATCTATTTCCTATACTCCAAGCTAGGCTGGGGATATCAATTAAATATGTCGTGATAAGTTAAAATTTGGTCTGTTGACAATTTTTCCATGTTCACAGCCAGATTTTATGAAGGCAACAGTTGTGCTTCGAGAAGCTAGCAGAGCGCAGAAATCGGCGTGTCCAGCTATAACTTCGTCGAGTGCATCAACTTTGCCCTCAATATGTTCGAAGGTTTCCGGCAGGTTCTCAACCGAAGGACTGAATTTCTCAGCGCTGGCTCCAACCGAGTTGAAAACCTGCTTTAGCCGCTGCAGGCACTGGTTGCCAAAGTTTACGCATTTTTCTTGAAGTTCTTTCAGTGATTTCCGCAAATTTGAATTTTTCTCAGCTTCAACTTCGAGTTTGGCTTCAAAATTTTTCTTTTCCATGGAAAGTTCACTATTCAATCTAGCAATTTCGGCATGGGCCTCTGCCAGTGAACCTTCCATGGTTTGAAGTATGAAGTCTTTGTTCTCCAGGGTAGCCTCATGGTCTTTAATCTTCTTCTCCAGGCCCTCAATTATAACTTCGTTCTTTTTGTCCTCGAGGTCTTGTTGCATCCTCAGGACTTTGCTCAGCAGTAAACTCTGATAAAATAAGTTTCATTAGAAAAACAATCTTCATATCAAAACAATGAAAAGTTAAGAATTTTACCTTAAAGTTAGCATAAAATAGACTATCGGCGATATGTTGTCGCCGGTACCTGCTGAGGTCTGCCTCAACCTTCGGGAGGCCAACACTCTTTGATATAGTGCCGACAACCTTCGCCCCAGTGTGGCCCCGAAGGCATCCTAAGCTTTCTTCGTTGACTCCCCCGAAGAGTAACGCACCTGGTCTGTACCCGCAAGATATAGCATACTCTTTCAGTTCTTCTTTTTCAGCCTTCGACAATTCTTGCCCAAGTATATCTTGAAAATTGAAGTCCTCTTCTTCCGAAATATCCTCGCCTTTCTCCTTTCCTTTTCCAACCACTGCGCCCGGGATCTCTTTTGCGGCTGCAACAGCTTCTTCCGCGGCCGCATCCAGAAGCATGGTATCAATTTCAGATAGTGTGGCATCTAGATTCACATCTTCAGCGGTTTCAGCTTCGGCACTTTCGGCTTCGGTGGGTCTAGCTTCGGCAGCAGCAGTGCTCTCAATAGCTGGTGTCTTTGACGCTGATGCTAGCGGCGGCGTCTGCTCAATAACTTCAACTACATGAATAATTCTTCGTTTTTTCGGCTCATCTGGCTTCTTCGCTGCCGAAGGCTCCTTTTCCTTCTGACAAAGCTTCGTCAGATGTGGCCCTAGTGGACTTAGCTTGACAGGCAAAGATTTAGTCATTACCTTTAAAATTTCTTCCACATCGGTAGCAGAAGGTGTTGAAGGAGCTTCATCCCCAATATCAGTCGTTTTTCGCTTCAGAGCCGCAACTTTCTTTTTCTTCGAAGCAGCTACCTTCGGCTCAGGGCTTAATTTTCTTTTCTTCAAAGTTTTTTCATCCTTTTTCACCAATTTAGCAGCTTCTTTATCCAGAGCGCTAGCAACTCTTTTTCTTTTTTGTCCTTCGGCACCTCTGTCCAAATGTTCATAGTCGGGATACTCAAAGTTCAGGGCATCCATCACCCGGTTCAACCTTCGCTTCGGTCGAGTGCCGAAGGCTGCAGTCATTAATTGATCTTTCTTTTTTGGAATAGTTGCCAAGGATCTCGTTGCACATAACTTCAATCGTGTCTAACCATTCTTGGCAAGGTTCTTTGAAGTGTTTCTTGAATTTATAATAATAGGGCAACCGAACAAGTTCCTTCTCTTTCTTTTTCCCTTTGAGCTTCGGCATGTCCCATTCTTTTAAAGTCGGGAATACTTTAAAAGCTAAGAATTCTTGCACCAGATCCCTAGTACCAATGTGCTCCGCAATAACTCGGAATTCGCCTAGTGCAATCTGGCATGGACTCTCCGGTGCCATGTTGCATTGGGGCCTAGTCTCTCCGAAGATTAATTCTAATGGGCTTTGAACCAGCTTCTCCTTTTTCTCATTAACTTTGACATAAAGCCATTCAGTCTTCCAGCCAGCTGGCCATTTGGTAGCTGATAACTGGAGTCTTCACATCTTTGCGATAAGCAAAATTATAGCATCTGAAGTTCTTGTGCAGCCCATCTTCTCTAGCTTTTTTCTGATAATGAAGCTCATGTGCCCGGCAGAAGCCTTCGGTAAGCGGTTCTGCCCCTTGGCTTCGGAGAGCCCAGATGTAGACGCTAAGTCTAATGATGGCGTTGGGAGTTAGCTGATGAAGATAAATCCCAAACTTCCCCAAAACATCTGCAATCATCTCATTCAAAGGAAATCTTAATCCTGCTTTAAAGAAGCTTTTAAAAACTGCCACCTCATCCTTTTCTGGCTTCGGAGTAATTTCCTCTCCGCCAAAGCGAATTAGTCCCTTTTTGGTCTCACAGAAATAGCCTAACTTCATCAACTTAGGCATATCATCTTCGGTAACAGTGGACCTCCCAAACTCCAGGTGGCTGGGTTTAGATGGCACGACACTATAATCATCTTCAGATTCACCTTCCTTAGCACCAACCTGCTCAGCTTCAGCGGCAGGTACACCTTCATCAGAAACATCCTCCAGCGCTACGAGCCCCGATCGTTTCATCACTTCGGAAATCGGAGCAGTTTCAGCAGCTTCGGCTTCTTCTCCGTCACGTGTAACCCTGCAGTGGAACGTACCCTTGCCATTTGATGATGAATTTCTCACAGTTTTTTATGAAGTTGTTGACTTTGTTAATTTTTAATTTCCCCGAAGCTCTTCCTCTTGTGATGAAGCAAAACCGACAGCGGTGCTTCGGATGAGTGCGATGAACAAGCTTCGGCTATGGTCAAATTTTTGGCAGCAAAATAGTGCAATAGCAATGAATGCTGTGGTAACTTCACACCTACCCGTCTGTTTATATAGTGCCGTAGGTGGGAAGGTGAATCGTCAAGTCTTCCGCACCGGACGAACAGTCGCCCGCACCCACTGAATGGTGGGCCACAGAACCCGAGAGGGTGAATCGTCAGGACGCGTGTACCCGTCGCATGGTGGGGCCACCTCGCGCTCGGAATATTTTAATCGTTTCTCAGCAACGAGCTCAGGGAAGGTGTTTTTCGGACCTTCGGCATTCTGAAGCCTAGGAGACTTTTTCACGGATCAAGCTCGTTACGAAAAACGATCTAGCACCGCGAAGGGGCTACTGTTGGGGGTATGCTTCGTCGCCGAAGATCCTGTAAGAAGAAACACCTTCGGCAGATCCTCTCAAAAGCAGTGCCGAAGCTATCATCCATAAAGCTTCGGCATAGTGGCATGTCTCAAGACGAAGGAGTGAACCGACTTAAAGATGAAATGACCAATCGACCCGTGATAGCTTGTATTATGATTGTAAGCATTTGTAAAGGGCATGAATGTAATTTCTCACAGGCTACGTCCTGTGCCTATAAATAGATGAACAGTACCCCTGTACTGTTCACACTGACTTGCATTTACTCGCACGTCACACTCAAATTTTCACCTTCTGTCAAGCCGAAGGTATAAATGTAATTCAATATTATCCATGTTTATTCATGATTATATAATAAAAAATGTCTGAATGATATCATATTATTATTCATGTTTTTATGTGTCGTATGATCCTGCTTTCTATTATTTATTGAGATGATGAAGCTACGTACTTCATGACCTTCGTCTAAAGATCAATATATCCTAAGGGAAATAAAGCTTCGAAGGACGAAGGTCTTTAACCATTAACTTTTGTGTTGCCTTGTTCTTAATTCATAGCAGTTGAGAACAAGTCCCCAACACAAGGTATTGACAAATTTACAGAATAATGTTTAATTCGTGGATTATAATATTTTTTACAAAGTTAACTCAAAATTTTCTCTAGAACTTTTTTGCAGTAGCTTCGTCATTTCCCAACAAGCTTTGGTTCATGGATCTTTGGCTTCGTCATCCTGTACCTAACAAAGTAGTATAAGGAAAGCACAAATTTCAAGGACAAGGTAAAGCAGCAGGCATAAGGTTATTACCGGTTTGAGGTGACTTCGAGCTTCATCACCAGCCAAGCTTTGTCCACCCTTCGCCCAAATTTGAGTTACGAATCTGTTCCCAATGCTTCGGGCCAGGCCGGGGATGTCATTCAAGTCCGCTGGTGATAAGCTGAAGTTTGGCCTGTTTACAATATTCCTGTGCGTGCAACCAGCCTTCATAAAAGCAACCGCCGTGCCACGAGAAGGTAGCAGAGCGCAGAAGTCACCATGTCTAGCTATGACTTCATCAAGAGCATCAACTTCGCCTTCAATATGATCGAAGATGCCTGGCAGGTCTTCAGCTGAAGGTTTAAATTTTTCAAAATTGGCTCCAACTGAGTTGAAGACTTGCTTCAGTCGTTGCACGCACCGGTTGCCGAAGTTCAGACATTTATCTTGAAGTTCCGTCAATGACTTTTGCAAGTTCAAACTCTTTGCAACTTTAGCTTCAAGCTTTGCATCAAAATCCTTCTTCTCTTGTTCGAAGCTTTTTGATTTCATGGAGAGTTTACTGTTTAATCTAGCAATCTCGGCTTGGGCTTCTGCCAGCGAACCCTCCATCGTTTGAAGCACGAAGTCCTTCTTCTCTAGAGCAGCTTCGTGATCTTTAATTTTGCCCTCTAAGCCCTCAATTATAATCTCATTTTTCTTGTCCTCGAGGTCTTGTTGCATCCTCAAGGTTTTACTTAGTAGTAGACTCTGAAAAATAGCCTTCATCAGAAGTAACCTTCATCTCGAAAACAATAAAAAGTTAAGGTAAGAACTTTACCTTAAAATTAGAATAAAACAAGCTACCGGTGATATGTTGCCGCCGGTATCTGCTGAGGTCGGGCTCAAGCTTCGGAAAGCCAACACTCTTCGATAGAGTGCTGACAACCTTCGCTCCAGTCCGGTCCCGGAGGCATCCTAAGCTCTCTTCATCAACGCCACCGAAGAGCAACGCTCCTGGCTGGTAGCCGCAAGATATAGCATAATCTCTTAGCCCCTCTTTTTCAGCCTTGGTTAACTCTTGACCAATCATGTTTTGAAAATTGAAGTCCCCTTCCTATGAAATATCTTCGGTAATCTTCTTCTCTTTGTTAAACACCTTTTCCCCTTTTCCAGGTATTGTGGCCAGGGTTTCCTCGGCAGTCGAAACAGTTTCTTCTGTGGTCATATTCAAAATCATCTTATCAATATCAGAAAATGCCCTCTCAAGATTTGTGGCTTCGGCCGCCGCAGCTTCGGCAGTTGTAGCTTCGGTGGGAGCAACTTCGGCAGCTGGTGTTTTTGATGCTGAAGCCGACAGTGGAGTTTCTTCGATAGCATCAATGACAGTAATAATCCTTCGCCTTTTTTCAGCAGGCTTCTTGATTGCCACAGGCTCCTCCTTCTTCTGTAAAAGCTTCATCAGTTGTGGCCCTAGTGGACTTAGCTTGAGAGGTAAAGATTCGGTCATTACCTTTAAAATTTCCTCCACATCAGCAGCAGGAGGCGTTGAAGGAACTTCTTCCTTTATATCAGTTGTTTTTGGCTTCGTAGCCGAAGCTTTTCTTTTCTTCGGAACAGCCACCTTCGGCTTAGGGCTGGATTTTTTATTTTTCAAAGCTTTCTCATCTTCTATCATTCTAGCAGCTTGCCTCTTCATAACACTGACAATTCTTTTTCGCTTGGGCCCTTCGACACCCTTGCTTAACCGTTCATAGTCAGGGTATTCAAATTTCAGGGCATACATTACTCGGTTCAGCCTTCGTTTCGGTCGGGTGCCGAAGGCCGCGGTCATCAATTGATCTTCTTTCTTAGTATAGTTGCCCAAAATTTCATTGCACATAGCTTCAATCATTTCCAACCATTCTTGGCAAGGCTCTTTGAAATGTTTCTTGACCTTGGTGATAGGGCAGTCGAACAAGTTCATTCTTTTTCTTTTCTCCTTTAAGCCTCGGCATATTCCATTCCTTTAACGTCGGAAATACTCTATTGGCTAAGTATTCCTACACCAAATCTCTAGTACCGATATGCTCAGACACAACTCGGAATTCGCCCACAGCTTCTCAGCATGGTGACCCTTGCAGCATGTCGCACATGGGCCTAGTTAACCCGAAGGTTAGGTCTAGTGGGCTCTGAACTATCTTCTCCTTCTTCTCATCAACCTTAACATAGAACCATTCATTTTTACAACCGGTTGGCCATTTGGTGCGATAGCTGATCACCGGAGTCTTCATATCTTTGCGGTAAGCAAAGTTGTAACAGCCGAAATTCTCGTGTAGCCCATCTTCTCTAGCCTTCGTCTGATAATGAAGCTCGTGCACCCGGCAGAAAGCTTCGGCAAGCGGGTCCACTCCTTGGCTTCGGAGAGCCCAAAAAAGACGCTGAGCCTAACAATAGCGTTAGGAGTCAGCTGATGAAGATAAATTTCAAAATCTTCCAAAACATCCCCAATCATGTCATGCAAAGGAAACCACAATCCTGCTTTGAAGAAACTTCTGAAAAACTACCACCTCATCATTTTCTGGCTTCGGAGTGGTTTCTTCCTCGCCAAAACGAATCAGCTTCTTCTCGGCTTCCTCGAAGTAGCCTAGCTTTATCATCATGGGCATATCAGCCTCAGAGACAGTAGACTTTCCAAAGTCCAAGTGGCTGGGTTTGGATGGCATGACGGTGTTATAATCCACCTCTTCTTCATCAGCATTACCCTCTTCAATGTCAGCCTGTTCAGCTTCGGCAGCAGGTGCACCTTCGTCAGAGGCACCCTCTGTCACAACCAGTCCCAATTTCCTCATTACTTCGAAAATTGGGGCAGTCTTGGCAGCTTCGGCCTCCTCTCCATCGCGTGTAACTCTAGTAGTTGAACGCACTCTGGCCATTTGATACTGAATTTCTTACGGTTTTGACGAAGTTGTTGACTTCTTCCAATTTTGCCGAAGCTCCCTCTTATGACGAAGCTAAACCAAGACGATGCTCTGATTGAGAATACGATGAATAAGCTTTGGCTATGGTCAAATTTTTTCAGCAGCACAACAATGCAATAGTAATAAATGTTGTGGTAACTTCACACCTACTCGTCTGTTTATATAGTGCTCCAGCTGGGAAGGTGAATCGTCAAGCCACTCGCACCCACTGAACAGTCGCCCGCACCCACTGAACGGTGGAACACAATGCGCGAGAAGGTGAATCACCAGATCGCGCGTGCCCGTCGTATGGTGCGACCACCTCACACTCGGATTATTTAATCATTTCTCGACAACGAGCTCAGGGAAGGTGTTTTTCGGACCTTCGGCATTCCGAAGCCGGAGAGAATTTTTCATGGGTCGAGCTCGTTACATAAAACGATCTGGCACTGTGAAGGGGCTACTGTTAGGGGTCTGCTTCGTCGCCGAAGGTCTTGTGAGAAGAAACACCTTTGGAAAATCAAAACAGAAGCAGTGCCGAAGCTACCAACCAGGGAGCTTCGTAGCGTACCTTCAGGTAGGGATGTTCCTAAAACATCCGATTTGTATCACAAATCTAATATTTTAGTATAGATATACATAAAATTTCAAGCTAATTTTCGGCAATGTTATTAAGAATATTATGAAGTATTTAAATAATTTTTTGTATAATTTTTTATGTACATTATTTTCTCCCTACAATAAAAAAGGTGAAAAAACATCTGAATCTGTATTCGGATAGACATCCGAATTTTATGTGAATTATTTAAAAAGATATAGAACGAATTTAATGTTTATTTTTTATGAAGATTAATAGCCTCAATGCTAAAAACAAGAATATAAATTTACATATCAAATTCTATTGTTGTTCACAATCGAAGAAAGAAGACCAAAAAATTGACATCCGAATAAATATCCGGATCCATCCCTACCTTCAGGGGCACCGACTTAAATATGAAAAGACCAATTGGCCCATGATAATTTGTGTTATGATTGTAACCAGTTGTAAAGGATACAAATGTAAATCCACACAGGCTGCGCCCTGTGCCTATAAATAGATGAACAGTATCCCTGTATTGTTCACGCAGACTTGTATTCACTCGCACGTCACACTTGAATTTTTACCTTCTGTCAAGCCGAAGGTATAAGTGTAATTCAATATTGTTTATATTCATTCATGATTAAGTAATAGTAAATGTATATTATAACATCATTCTATTATTCATGTTGTTTCCCATGTTTCGTATGCTTCGTCTTTCATCTAAGTACACTATGATCATGAAGGTATGTCCTTCATGACCTTCGTCCGAAGATCGTTATATCCTTAGGGAAATAATGTTTCGAAGGACGAAGGATATTAACCTTTAACCCATTTTTTGTGTTGCCTTGTTCTTAATTCATAGCAATTGAGAACAAGTCCCCAACACTCACCAAGTTTGGAATGAAGGATGCTAAGCCCATCAAGACACCCATGGGAACAAATGTGCATCTCGACCTCGACACGGGAGGTAAATCTATAGATCAAAAGGTATACCGATCGATGATAGGATCTTTACTCTATTTATGTGCATCTCGACTGGATATTATGCTTTCCGTATGCATATGTGCAAGATTTCAAGCCGATCCTAAGGAAGTTCACCTTAGGGCCGTGAAAAGAATCTTGAGATATTTAGTTCATACACCTAAGTTTGGCCTTTGGTACGCCAAGGGATCCACCTTTGATTTAATAGGTTATTCAGATGTTGATTGGGCAGGGTGTAAAATTGATAGAAAGAGCACATCAGGGACTTGTCAGTTCTTGGGAAGATCCCTGGTGTCTTGGGCTTCCAAGAAACAAAATTCAGTAGCTCTTTCTACCGCCGAAGCCGAGTATATTGCCACAGGCCATTGTTCCGCGCAATTGCTTTGGATGAGGCAAACCCTTAGGGACTATGGCTACAAATTATCCAAAGTCCCTCTCCTATGTGATAATGAGAGTGCAATCCGCATGGCGGATAATTCCGTTGCGCACAGTCGCATTAAGCACATAGCCATTCGGTATCACTTTTTGAGGAATCACCAACAAAGGGGGGATATCGAGATTGCTTATGTTAGCACCAAAGAACAATTAGCCGATATCTTTACCAAACCACTAGATGAGAAAACCTTTACCAAACTTAGGCATGAGCTAAACATTCTTGATTCTAGGAATTTTGATTGATACCTTGCACACATAGCTCATCTATATACCTTTGATCATATCTCTTTCATGTACTATGACTAATGTGTTTTCAAGTTAATTCTTATGATAAGTCATAGATTGAAAGGGAAATGGAGTCTTCGGCGAAGACAAGGCTTCCACTCCACTCCATCGTATTATTTATCCTTCGCCGTCACTCCGCGTCACTCTTCACTTTGGTATAATCTTCACTCATATTCATTACTCATACCATTGGGGAGAAAGTAAAAGGGCTCTAAAGACTCTGTTTTTGGCAATTAATGCCAAAGGGGGAGAGAGTATTAGCCCAAAGCAAAAGGACCGCACCACCACGCCAATTTCAAAATCTTTCGAAACAAGTTTAAGTTTTTAAATGTTCTTCAATTAGTATCTTTGAAATTAGTATTCCTCTAAGAAATTCTATCTCAAACCATATCTATATTTTAAGGAGGAGTTTTTCAAAATTTGGTATCTAAAATATTTGACATTCTTTCAATTTGAAAAACCCTCTTGAACACTAAGAGGAGAATTTCATCCAGGGGGACTTTTGTTTAGTCAAAGGAAAAGCATTTGAAACAGGGGGAGAAAATTTCAAATC
Source organism: Zea mays (assembly GCF_902167145.1). Taxonomy (NCBI): domain Eukaryota; kingdom Viridiplantae; phylum Streptophyta; class Magnoliopsida; order Poales; family Poaceae; genus Zea; species Zea mays. The sequence continues at coordinate 122,150,960 of NC_050098.1, read as the reverse complement.
TTAAAAATGCTTCTCGAAATCTTATTCATATACCTTTGACTATTTGCAAAAAGACTTTGAAAAAGAATTTCCAAAAACATTTGCAAAAACAAAACAAGTGGTGCAAGCGTGGTCCGAAATGTTAAAAAAAAGAAAGTAATCCATGCATATCTTATGAAAGTAAAAATTGGTTTAATTCCAAGCAACCTTTGCACTTGCCTTATGCAAACTAGTTCAATTATGCACTTATATATTTGCTTTGGTTTGTGTTGGCATCAATCACCAAAAAGGGGGAGATTGAATGGGAAATAAGGTCAAACCTTTTCCTAAATGATTTTGGTGGTTGAATTGCCCAACACAAATTGGACTAACTAGTTTGCTCTAGATTATAAGTTCTACAGGTGCCAAAGGTTCAACACAAACCAATAAAAAGTCCAAGATAGGGTTCAAAAAGAAAGGAGCAAAACCAACCGAAGGCTGCCCTGGTCTGGCGCACCGGACTATCCGGTGTGCCACCGAATAGTGTCCGACAGCACCGGACAGTGTCCGGCGCACCAGGGAGATCAACTCTGAACTGCTCATCTTCGGGTTTCTGTGAAAGACACTCTGCTATAATTCACCGGACCGTCCGGTGTAGCACCGGACTGTCCGGTGTGCCATGCGGAGCAACGGCTACTGCGCCAACCGTCGTCTGCAAAAGGTGAACAGTGCGCGGCAGCGCGCGCAGAGTCAGAGCAGGCGCCAGAAGATGCACCGAACAGTGAACAGTGACTGTACAGTGCACCACCGGACTGTCCAGTGGTCCCAGCTGTCAGAGCTCCAACGGTCAAATCCTAACGGTTGGGTGACATGGCTGGCGCACCGGACTGTCCGGTGCGCCCATCGACAGGCAGCCTCCCCAACGGCCATTTTGGTCGTTGGGGCTATAAATACCCCCAACCACCACACTTCAAAGCATCCAAGTTTTTCATACTTCACATTCAATACAAGAGCTAGTGCAATCAATACAAGACACAAATTGAATAGAATCAAAGCCTCTCCAAGTCTCATTTCCACTCCAAGCAATTAGTGACTAGAGAGAGAGTTTTTGCTCGTGTTCTTTGAGCTCTTGTTCTTAGATCGCTTTTCTTCTTCCCATTCTTGTTCTCAACACCTTTGTAATCAAGAAAGAGACACCAAGTTGTGGTGGTCCTTGTAAGGGGTCTAAGTGACCCATTGATTAAGGAGAAAAGCTCACTCGGTCTAGGTGACCGTTTGAGAGAGGGAAAGGGTTGAAAGTGACCCGGTCTTTGTGATCACCTCAACGGGGAGTAGGTTTGCAAGAACCGAACCTCGGTAAAACAAATCACCATGTCATCCGCTTTCATTTGCTTGTGATTTGTTTTCGCCCTCTCTTTCGGACTCGATTATATTTCTAACGCTAACCCCGGCTTGTAGTTGTGCTTAAAGTTTATAAATTTCAGATTTGCCTATTCACCCCCCCTCTAGGTGACTTTCATGCTTTAGATTGACAAATGCTCTAGCCCACTTCACATACTTAATGAACTCAGTATTTATGCCCGAGTTAGATAAATTTGTGGTGGTCTTCATTGATGACATCTTGATCTATTCCAAAAATGAAGAGGAGCATGCTAAGCACTTACGGATCATGCTAACACGCTTAAGGGAGCATCAGTTGTATGCTAAGTTCAGCAAATGCGCGTTTTGGCTGGAGGAAATCCAATTTCTGGGACATGTATTATCTGCAAAAGGAATTGCGGTCGATCCCAGCAAAGTCTAGGATATTCTAGAATGGAAACCACCAACAACAGTACATCAAGTTCGAAGCTTCCTTGGACTAGCTGGATATTACCGCAGGTTCATCCCGGATTTCTCCAAGATTGTTAAACCTATTACGGGTTTATTGAAGAATGATACCAAGTTTGACTGGTCCTCAAAATGCAATGAAGCCTTCGAGCAGCTGAAGGTGTTATTGACCACTGCTCTGGTATTGGCTCAACTGGACATTGAAAAAACTTTTGATGTGTATTGTGACGCATCAGGTAGTGGACTCGGATGTGTCCTAATGCAGGAGGGCCGAGTCATAGCTTATGCTTCAAGACAACTACGCCGACATGAGGAGCACTATCCAAATCATGACTTGGAACTAGCTGCAGTTGTTCATGCCCTTAAGATATGACGTCATTATCTACTGGGAAATACTTGCCATTTATATACGGATCATAAAAGTCTGAAATACATTTTTACCCAGTCAGAATTGAACATGAGGCAAAGAAGATGGCTTGAGCTGATAAAAGTTTATGATTTAGAAATCCACTATCACCCAGGAAAAGCCAATGTGGTGGCAGATGCACTGAGTTGCAAAGCTTCCTGTCATTGTCTTACAGTGAGGACCCCTGACACCACACTATGTCAAGAAATGGAGAAGTTAAACCTGGGAATGATGCAACACAGAACTTTGACCCAATTAAAGCTTGAGTCAGTTCCTCAACAGAGAATTGTTGATGCCCAAAGAACCGGCAAGGGTATGAAACATATCATTGAGAAAATAGAAGCCGGTGAAAGTTGCCTAGAGGGGGGTGAATAGGCGGAAACTAAAATTTACAAACTTAAGCACAACTACAAGCCGGGGTTAGCGTTAGAAATAAATTCGAGTCCGGAAGAGAGGATGAAAACAAATCACAAGCAAATGAAGAGAGTGACACGGTGATTTGTTTTACCGAGGTTTGGTTCTTGCAAACCTAATCCTCGTTGAGGTGGTCACAAAGACCGGGTCTCTTTCAACCCTTTCCCTCTCTCAAACGGTCACCTAGACCGAATGAGCTTCCTTCCTTGATTTCGCGGGTCACTTAGACCCCGCAAGGACCACCGCACAATTGGTGTCTCTTGCTTTGCTTACAAGGCTTTGAGGGTAAGAATGAGAGAAAGAAGAAAGCCAACCAAGCAACAAGAGCAACAAAAGAACACAAGTCGATCTTCTCACAAGTCCTAAAAACTAGAGTTGAATTGTGGACTTTGATTTGATCGGAGGCTTTGATTTGTGTCTTGGAGTTGTTGTGTATTGCTCTTGTATTGAATGAGGAGTAGTGAATGCTTGGATGTCTTGAAGAGTGATGGTTGGGGGGTATTTATAGCCCCAACCACCAAAACAGTCGTTGGGGAGGGCTGTTGTTGATGGGCACACCGGACAGTCCGGTGCCCCAGCCACGTCACCCAACCGTTAGGGTTCTGACGGTTTCGACCGTTGGAGCTCTGGCATCTTGGGGCACCGGACAGTCTGGTGCCACACCGGACAGGCACTGTTCACTGTTCGGTGCGCCTCTGGCGCCTGCTCTGACTTCTGCCGTGAACTGTAGCTCTGTCAGGGCACTGTGCAGTCGACCGTTGCGCTGATAGCCGTTGCTCCGCTTGGTGCACCGGACAGTCCGGTGAATTATAGCGGAGTGCGCCGGGAGAAACCCGAAGCTGGGGAGTTCAGACTTTATGGTCCCTGGTGCACCGGACACTGTCTGGTGGCACATCGGACGGTCCGGTGCGCCAGACCAAGGTTCTCTTTGGTTTCTTTTGCTGATTTCTTTTGAAACCTAACTTAGATCTTTTTATTGGTTCGTGTTGAACCTTTGGCACCTGTAGAACATGTAATCTAGAGCAAACTAGTTAGTCTAATTATTTGTGTTGGCCATTTCAACCACCAAAATTATTTAGAAAAATGTTTGACCCTATTTCCCTTTCAATCTCCCCCTTTTTGGTGATTGATGCCAACACAAACCAAAGCAAATATATAAGTGCAGAATTGAACTAGTTTGCATAAGGTAAGTGCAAAGGTTGCTTGGAATTAAACCAATTTATACTTTTACTAGATATGAATGGATTGCTTTCTTTCTTTTAATTTTTTGGATCACATTTGCACCACTTGTTTTGTTTTTGCAAATTCTTTTAGAAAATCTTTTCAAAGTCTTTTTGCAAATAGTCAAAGGTACATGAATAAGATTTTGAGAAGCATTTTCAAGATTTGAAATTTTCTCCCCCTGTTTCAAATGCTTTTCCTTTGACTTAAACAAAACTCCCCCTGAATGAAATTCTCCTCTTAGTGTTTAAGAGGGTTTTAGATACTAAATTTTGAAAGTGGTTATACCAATTTGAAATATACCAAAAATAAGATACCAATTGAGAACTTCTTTTAAAAACTTTTTGAAATTGGTGGTGATGCGGTCCTTTTTGCTTTGGGCTTAATATTTCTCCCCCTTTGGCATCAGTTGCCAATAACGAAGTCTGTTGAGAGCCCTTTTTACTTTCTCCCCAATGGTACAAGTAATAAGAGTGAAGATTATACCAAAGTGGAGAGTGGTGTGGAGTGACGGCGAAGGGTACATAATACCGATAGAGTGGAGTGGAACCCTTGTCTTCGCCGAAGACTCCATTTCCCTTTCAATCTACGACTTAGCATAGGATGACACTTGAAAACACATTAGTCGTAGACATAAAAGAGATATAATAAAAGGTATTTAAATGAGCTATGTGCAAAGTATCAATCAAAGTTCCGAGAATCAAGAATGTTTAGCTCATTCCTAAGTTTGGTAAAGTTTTTCTCATCTAATGGCTTGGTAAAGATATCGGCTAATTGTTCTTTGGTGCTAACATAAGCAATATCGATATCCCCCCTTTGTTGATGATCCCTCAAAAAGTGATACCGAATGGCTATGTGCTTAGTGCGGTTGTGTTCAACGGGATTATCCGCCATGCGGATTGCACTCTCATTATCACATAGGAGAGGGACTGTGCTCAATTTGTAGCCATAGTCCCTAAGGGTTTGCCTCATCCAAAGTAATTGCGCACAACAATGGCCTGCGGCAATATACTCAGCTTTGGCTATTGAAAGAGCTACTAAGTTTTGTTTCTTTGAAGCCCAAGACACCAGGGATCTTCCCAGAAACTGACAAGTCCCTGATGTGCTCTTTCTATCAAATATACACCCTGCCCAATCAGCATCTGAATAGCCTATTAAGTCAAAGGTGGATCCCTTGGGGTACCAAAGACCAAACTTAGATGTGTGAACTAAATATTTCATTATTCTTTTCACGGATCTAAGGTGAACTTCCTTAGGATCGGCTTGGAACCTTGCACACATGCATACGGAAAGCATAATATCCGGTCGAGATGCACATAAATAGAGTAGAGATCCTATCATCGACCGGTATACCTTTTGATCTACGGATTTACCTCCAGTGTCGAGGTCAAGATGCCCATTTGTTCCCATGGGTGTCTTGATGGGCTTGGCATCCTTCATTCCAAACTTGGTAAGTATGTCTTGAATGTACTTCGTTTGGCTGATGAAGGTGCCCTCTTGGAGTTGCTTTACTTGAAATCCTAAGAAGTACTTCAACTCCCCCATCATTGACATCTCAAATTTTTGAATCATTATCCTACTAAACTCTTCACAAGTTGATTTGTTAGTAGACCCAAATATGATATCATCAACATAAATTTGGCATACAAACAAATCATTTGCAATGGTTTTACTAAAGAGTGTAGGATCGGCTTTTCCGACTTTGAAGCCATTAGTGATAAAGAAATCTCTTAGGCATTCATACCATGCTCTTGGGGCTTGCTTGAGCCCATAAAGCACCTTAGAGAGTTTATAAACGTGATTAGGGTACTCACTATCTTCAAAGCCGGGAGGTTGCTCAGCATAGACCTCTTCCTTGATTGGTCCATTGAGGACGGAACTTTTCACGTCCATTTGATAAAGCTTAAAGCCATGGTAAGTAGCATAGGCAAGTAATATGCGAATTGACTCAAGCCTAGCTACGGGTGCATAGGTTTCACCGAAATCCAAACCTTCGACTTGTGAATATCCCTTGGCCACAAGTCGGGCTTTGTTCCTTGTCACCACACCATGCTCATCTTGCTTGTTGCGGAATACCCACTTTGTTCCTACAACATTTTGGTTAGTACGTGGAACAAGATGTCATACCTCATTCCTCGTGAAGTTGTTGAGCTCCTCTTGCATTGCCAACACCCAATCCGAATTTCTTAATGCATCTTCCACCCTGTATGGCTCAATAGAAGACAAAAAAGAGTAATGTTTACAAAAATGTGCGACACGAGATCGAGCGGTTACCCCCTTATGAATATCGCCGAGGATGGAGTTCACGGGGTGATCTCTTTGTATCGCTTGGTGGACTCTTGGGTGAGGCGGTCTTGGACCCTGTCCTTCTTGATCATCTTCCTTGTCTTGATTATTGTCATCTCCCCCTTGATCATTGTCCTCCTCTTGAGGTGACTCATCTTCTTGATCTTCATTTTCATCTTCTTGAGCTTGATCCTCATCTTGGGTTGGTGGAGATGCTTGCATGGAAGATGACGGTTGATCTTGTGCATTAGAGGGCTCTTCGGATTCCTTAGGACACACATCCCCAATGGACATGTTCCTTAGCGCGACGCACAGAGCCTCTTCATCATCTAGCTCATCAAGATCAACTTGCTCCACTTGGGAGCCGTTAGTCTCATCAAACACAATGTCACAAGAAACATCAACTAGTCTAGTGGACTTGTTAAAGACTCTATATGCCCTTGTGTTTGAGTCATAACCAAGAAAAAAACCTTCTACAGCCTTAGGAGCAAATTTAGATTTTCTACCTCTTTTAACAAGAATAAAACATTTGCTACCAAAGACTCTAAAATATGAAACATTGGGATTTTTACTGGTTAGGAGTTCATAGGATGTCTTCTTGAGGATTCAGTGAAGGTAGAGCCGATTGATGGAGTAGCAAGCAGTGTTGATTGCTTCCGTCCAAAACCGGTCCGAAGTCTTGTACTCATCAAGCATGGTCCTCGCCATGTCAAGTAGAGTTCTATTCTTCCTCTCCACTACACCATTTTGTTGTGGTAGGTAGGGAGAAGAGAACTCATGCTTGATGCCCTCATCCTCAAGAAACCTTCATTTTGTGAGTTCTTGAACTCCATCCCGTTGTCGCTTCTTATCTTTTTCATTCTCAATCCGAACTCATTTTGAGCCCGTCTCAAGAATCCCTTTAAAGTTTCTTGGGTTTGAGATTTTTCTTGAAAAAAGAATACCCTAGTGAAGCGAGAACAATCATCCACAATTACAAGACAATACTTACTCCCGTTGATGCTTATGTAAGCGATCGGGCCGAATAGATCCATGTGGAGTAGTTCAAGCGGCCTGTCGGTCGTCATGATATTCTTGTGTGGATGGTGAGTACCAACTTGCTTCCCTGCTTGACATGCGCTACAAACCCTGTCTTTCTCAAAATGAACATTGGTTAGTCCCAAAATGTGTTCTCCCTTTAAAAGCTTGTGAAGATTCTTCATTCCAACATGGGCTAGTCGGCGATGCCAGAGCCAACCCATATTAGTCTTAGCAATTAAGCAAGTATCGAGTTCAGCTCTATTGAAATCAACTAAGTATAGCTGACCCTCGAGTACTCCCTTAAATGCTACTGAATCATCACTTCTTCTAAAGACAGTAACACCTATATCTGTAAAAAGACAGTTGTAACCCATTTTGTATAATTGAGAAACTAAAAGCAAGTTGTAATCTAAAGAATCTACAAGAAAAACATTGGAAATAGAATGGTTAGGTGATATAGCAATTTTACCAAGTCCTTTGACCAAACCTTGATTTCCATCCCTGAATGTGATAGCTCTTTGGGGATCATCATTTTTCTTGTAGGAGGAGAACATCCTTTTCTCCCCAGTCATGTGGTTTGTGCATCCGCTATCAATAATCCAACTTGAGCCCCCGGATGCATAAACCTATAAAACAATTTAGGCCTTGTTCTTAGGTACCCAAACGGTCTTGGGTCCTTTGACATTAGAAACAAGCACTTTGGGTACCCAAACACAAGTCTTGGAGCCCTTGTGTTTGCCCCCAACATATTTGGCAACTACTTTGCCTGATTTGTTAGTAAGCACATAAGATGCATCAAAAGTCTTAAATGAAACATTAGGCTCATTTGATGCAATAGGAGATTTCTTCTTAGGCATTTTAACATGAGTAGAATGCCTAGAACTAGATGTCTCATTTTTATACATAAAAGCATGATGAGAACTAGAATGAGACTTCCTAGAATGAATTCTCCTAATTTTATGCTCAGGATAACCAGCAGGATATAAAATGTAACCCTCGTTATCCTGTGCCATAGGAGCCTTGCCCTTAACAAAATTAGACAATCTCTTGGGGGCATTAAGTGTTGGGGGCCTTCGTCCTCCGAAGGTCCTCAAAAACATGATTTAACAATGTTTTCCAAGTGGATTATGTGAACAGGTACCTTCGGACTCAGAATTACGAACATGAAGTGCGGTCAGGACGAAGCCTGAACCAGACGAAGGACGGGCTGATTACCAAGCTCCACGAAGGATGGTGCACAGCCGAAGCTGTGCGCAGGGAAGCTTCGTCGCGATAGCAGAGAGGGGAACCGACTTAAAGATGAAAAGACTACGTGGACCTTGTCAGGTTTCCATAAGTCATTGACAAATGTAATGGACATAAATGTAATTTTACGTGGGCTGCGTCCCGCGTCTATAAATAGATGAACAGTACTCCCGTACTGTTCACGCTGACTTGGCATTTGCTTTTGCGTCACGCTTGTACTTTTTATCTTCTCTCAGGACCGAAGGTACATTTGTAATTTGAAATCATTTCTATTTTTCCATGTTAATAAAATAGAAATGATCCTATGATGATGCTTATATTATATTTCATGCTTTATATGAATCCTTCGTCATTACTTGTTATGTTTACGAAGGTATGTTTCTTATGACCTTCGTCCGAAACTCATTATTTCCCGAAGGGACATAATGCTTCGAAGGACGAAGGACTTTAACACTTAACACTTTTTATGTTGCCTTGTTCTTAATTCGAAGCATTTGAGAACAAGTCCCCAACATTGGCGCCCACCTCCGGTGAACTCACTTCCACTTCGAGTTTTTTGAACACCTTCGGAAGCTATAGACCCTCGCTATGGCACCGAAGAAAGCTTTAGCGACTGGGGCTGCAGCACTGCAACCGCTGGACCCCAACCAGGAGACCGTCTCTCTCCGGGAGGCCCGAAACCAGAAGAGGAAGGCTGTCAGCCCGACGATTCAGGAGGATGAACTAGACCAAGAGATCAGGGACATGGAGATGCTACATCAACAGGTGCAGAGGAAGAAGGAGAAGATGGCCAGGCTAGCTGAGCTGCAGAGGCAGATAGACGAAGCTTCTGAAGAAGTCCGTCACCTTACCCACGATGAGCAGAACCGAAGGCCTCAACAAAAAGACCTTCATCAGGAGGGCTTCTTCAATGAAGATGACTGGTATGATAATTTTCATCATGGAAATTTTGTTTTCGACGATGCTTCTCCTCTGTCCGCTGAGCTGCAGGCTACACCTTGGCCTTCGTCCTATAAGCCACCCCAGCTTCCCATGTTCGATGGCCATTCGGACCCGAAGCAGTTCTTGATGAGTTACGAAGCAACAGTGTCTTCGTATGGTGGCAATGCTGCAGTAATGGCAAAGTCTTTCGTTATGGCCGTCAGGAGTGTTGCTCAGACCTGGTATTCCTCCCTTCGGCCAGGAACGATCACTTCATGGCAGAAGCTGAAGGATATGTTATTGACCAGCTTTCAAGGATTTCAGACGAAGCCGGTCACTGCTCAAGCCTTGTTCCAGTGCACTCAGGATCATGAAGAATACCTTCAGGCGTATGTCAGAAGGTTCTTGCGTTTGAGGGCGCAGGCACCAACGGTGCCCAATGAAATTGTCACCGAAGCCATGATCAAGGGGCTTCGTCCTGGACCTGCTGCTCAATACTTTGCTAGGAAGCCTCCTCAGACCCTGGAGAAGCTGCTCCAAAAGATGGACGAGTACATTCGTGCTGACAATGACTTTCGCCAAAGAAGGGAGGAGGCCTTCAGATTTTCCGAAATGACCAGGGGCTTCGGAGGAAGATCCTATCCGAGGCATGTCAGGTCCATCCACAACTCCACTCAGAATGATGATAAGGGGAGTCAGCAGAACAGACCGCAGTGCTCTTCACAGGCTTCGGGGCAACAGCAAAGCTCCTTCCGACCACCAGCTCCAAGAGGCAGAGGCGCCAGGGGCTTCAGCGGAAGATTCGGGGATCAACCCAGAAGAATATTTTGCTTATTCTGTGGTGAAAACAAAGGTCATACTACCAGGATGTGTCATGTTACCATTCAGAAGCAAAAAGAGATAGCCGAAGCTGCCGCGCAACAGGCTCAGCCGAAGCAGGTCATGCACACTGCTTCGTATCATTCGCCCTACATCCCAGAATATGTGGGCAACCATCCTGCACTCTCTGCTGCTTCGGCAAGTCAGCCTTCAGCTTCCTGGCAACAGCCCCCGCCTCCACCTCCGTTGCAACAAGGCCAGCAGCCAGAAGGGAGCCAATATGCTCCACATCAAAGGGACTTCAGAGAACAGTCCGAAGCTCGCACGGTCAACAGCACCGTGCCAGAGTCAAAACACATCTATTGACAAATATCCTACCTTAATAGCAATCTTTTTCATTCGGTTTTATTTTTTGTAATAAAGGACATTGTTTAGGTTTCATGTAATCAGTTCCGTTGATTCCTACAAGAAAAATATGTTTTCTTCACAGGTTTGTGATAATAAAAAGGACCTTCGGACTATCGAAAATCCTTCGAAGTAACAAAAAGTCGTTCTAAGGAACGCAGAGTAAGTCTGACGAAGTCACAAAAAGTCGTTCCGAAGGGAGCGCAGTGTAAGTTTTCTGCTCCAAAGTCGTTCCAAAAGGAATGCAGAGCATACAGCGAAAAGTCAACGCTGATACCGCCTAAGTAAAAGGCGAAGAAGCTCCAAAGACGTTCCTAAGGGAATGCAGAGCTTATACCGCCTAAGTAAAAGGCGAAGAAGTTCCAAAGACGTTCCTAAGGGGATGCAGAACTTACAGCGAAAAATAAACGCTGATTCCGCTGAAGTAAAAGGCGAAGAAGCTCCTAAGGGAGACTTATAATGAAAAAGTCAGTATTGATACAAAAGATTGTGCCCCATTGCAGGAATGTGCGTATCTTCGGCACAAAATATCATTCTGCATAACATAACATCATCACATCATTTTGCATAGCATAATCATCATACATCATGCTGCATGTGGCACAAGAAGGGGGCATGTTATCGATCTTCGGAAAATGCTTTGAAAAAGGGCAAATCATGCCAAGTTACAGGGAGAAACAATATTGATCTTCGAGGTATAGTTTCGGAGATTATTTTTACGAAGCTTGGATATTTCTTATCAGAACACTATGGATATTGTCGTGATAAATGATAAATTCTTCTTCACGAAGCATGAAAAGAAGGGAAGGTGTTTTTTCGTCGAAGACTCAAAAATGGTACGTGTTTAAAGTTTCATGCATCGTAAAGAATTGAATCATAAAACAAGTATATTACATACAGGATTACAGAATATTACACAAATCATATATCAAATGTTTTTTGCAATAGCACTTAGTCTTCCCTAAGTACTATCTCTGCAGCTTCGTTCAGCAGTCGATCGACAACCTGATCCATGATAGCTTCGGCCATCTTTTTAATTTCGTCGTCATCTTTAGGCTGAGGGCCCGAAGATGCTTTAGTAGGATCTGAGTGAGGACGGGATACTATTACATCATTATTACAGATCGCGAACGAACTATAAAATTAAAAGTTATAATGCAATGAAAACTATTCGCTAGTACCTATTTGCCCTTCGGGCTCTGCGTTTTTCTCAGCAGCCTCGGCTACTTTTCTAGCCTCATGAATCCCTTTCTCGCTTTTCTGAATAATTTCTTGGGCCATTTCTCTACCACCGTTGTCCCAGATGTCGGTGAAAAATTTTCCCCCAACCGCGCTAGCTTCGGCTGAAGGATCTTTTATATCTTCAGTGGACAAGGTGGCTTCGGACTGCGATAAAATCTTTACATGTTCACATCCTTTCCCCTCCAAAATAGTGGCAATCCCTCTGGCACCAGAAAAAGCGCAGATGTCACCGCGGCTACTCAGGATTTCCTCGAAGGCCTCCGCCTCATGATTGATCCATTCCAGGGGTCCTTCGGGGTTACCTCTTATAAAGTTTTCTTCTTGCGAAAATGCGCCAACGCTGGCGAAGCTAGTTTTTATTTTCTTGACACACTCTATAGATTTGTCGAAGCATTTCTTCTTGGCTGACCGAAGCTCTTTAACAGTTTCTTCTAAATGATTTGCCCATTGGTCGCTGAGTTCTCGCCTTGTTTCTTCAAGTATGCATTCCTCTTTAGCTCTGGCTAATTGTTTACGAAGGTTTTCAATTTCACACTTCTGAGCTTCGGCCTGACCTTTGAAAATAGCTTCGTCTTCTTTTATTTTATTTATTAAGGAATGCAATATTTTGTCTTTTTCGAGACCTTCGTTCCTCAGTTCAATTACTTCGGAACGAAGGTTGCTCAGGGCTATAGTACATCCTTCGTCCTCAGCATCTTTCTGTGCTCTGAGGGCATTGCTGAGTATCAGGCCCTGCAGACAGGAATATGTCTGTGTTAATAGTTTTAAACAAACGAAAAATTTTGAATTCAACAAAAATATAAGAATTCCATTTGTCGCACCTTTAAACTGTTGTAAGCTAGGCTGTCAGCCAGATCGTTCTTTGACAGCACCGAAAGTCCGTCTTCTAAAGTTGGAAATCCGAAGCTTCTGCTTATCTCCCGACAGACAGAAATTTCCTTGCTGTCGGGGAGGCAATACAAGAAATCTTCTTCTCCACTGCCATTAAATATCAACGCCCCCTTTGGATATTTCAACTTTTGGGCATAGTGTTGGGCCTCTTGTTCTTCTTTTTCTGTTAATTTTTTCCCCGAAGCATGACGAAAAATATAATCACGAATTTTGGATGCTTCGGGGGTAACAACACCGGTTCCTTCAGCAAAAGTTGGCTTTGTTATTTTTTCTGCCTCACTTTCCAAGGTCTTTGCCTTTGAGGGCTCTGAGGGCCCAGCTTCGGCTTCAGTATCTTGCTCTGGAGCTTTAGAACCCGAAGCTTCGACTGTTGTTTCAGGAGTGACGGCAGCCTTCTTCGGAGGGGTGCTTGAAGATTTGATCGTTTCCAGCACATCTAGCACATTAGCCATTCTCCTTCTTTTCGGAGTCACTGTTGGCACTTTTTGATTACTTACTGTTTCAATGATTGCCACAGGACTCAAAACTTCTGATGTTTTGGAGTCCTCGGTTGCTTCCTTTACCTCTTCCATTTTTTCTGTGAATGGCGCTTCGGCCTTCTCTTTCGTTTCTGATAACAAAATTTTTGATTGCTCCAATTTTGTCTTCGTTGGTATTTCGGCTGTTTCTGTGGCTTCTGGCAGCAAAGTTGGCTCGGCTGGTTTTTCAGCTTCGGTGGCCGAAGAGGTCTCTCCGGTAAACTCAGGCACCGAAGCTGGTTCAATATAACGCGGTCGATAAGTAAGAACCTTTATCTTCTTCCTTTTCGGTTCTGGCTCGCTAGGAGCAGCTGTAGTTTCTTCTTTTGCAGAGGTTGTATTTTTTCTCTTCTGCCTTCGAATGGGGTAGCAATAGTCAGGGTAGACGAACCCGATGGCATCAAATACCCGATTCAGCCTTTTCTTTTTTCGGCCTCCGAAGGCTGCTGACATTGCAGTATCTTCGGCCTTCGAGTATGTCCCAAGCAGCTCATCACTTAAATTGTCAATGCTTTTCAACCACTCATCGTCTGGCTCAATAAATTTATCTTCAAATTTAAAAGTGTACTTAAACCTGACGAGTCCACCTTCGTCGGCCTTTTTAACGATTTCTTGTGGCATTTCCCATTTCTCCGCAAGCGGCCACACCCTGAAGGCAATATGCTCTTGTACTAAGTCCCTTGTTCCTATAAAAGAGCAGACAACGCCGAAGGCTCTTTGGCACTCTTCGGCGGCTTCGTTCATTTCAACCTTCGGCCTCCGAAGGCCGAAGCTTTGCCAAATAGGACGCATAATTATACCTTTGATGTCTTCTCGTACTGATAAGTCATTCTTCACATAAAACCATTCTGTCATCCAATCCCCGGGCCATCTCTTCCGAAAGGTTGGTACGGGACAGCTTGCCCCGGACCGAGAGACGAAGCTGTAGCAGCCAAAGTTGTTATGGTACTGTTCTTTGCCCCAAGGTTTTGTTTCATATAATAATTCATGAACATTACAGAAGCTTCTTGCGTCAGGCTTCAGACCTTGGCTTCTCGTGGCCCACACGAAGATATTTAGCCTTATAATAGCCTCTGGAGTAAGTTGATGAAGATAGACTTCGAAGATTTTCAACACCTCCACGACGAAGCTGCTCAAGGGGAATCGCAATCCGGCTTTCAAAAAGCTTCGGTACACCACAACTTCATTTTCTTCAGGGTGTGGACAAGTCTTTTCCCCTTCGTCCGCCCTCACAATGGACAGATCCCGGAAATACCTTCCTCTCATATTAACAAGATGATTCTCTTCGATAGTTGATTTACCATAAACTGAATGGCTTGGTCGCCAGGGGCGATCTTCGGAGTCTTCGCCACCGCTGTCCACATCATAACTTTCACTGTCACCAGTATCTTCAGACAGCCCTTCCAGAATTTCCCTGGTGATCTTTTCTGTGTTGGTCTTCGACATTGCTATAAGAAACCCTAAGTTCTTCTCTTCATCAAGACTCAGCTTCATTTCAGCAGCAGCCTTCTTAGCAGCTTCAGACATCTTCGGAAACACTAAAAAACTGTTTTCAAAGCCGAAGCTTCAAAGCTAAAAGCTTAGCAGATCACAGTGCACAAGAGCTAAAAAATGAGTGAGCAAGAGTGGTTGGCCAGAAAGCGTGCAAAATAAGTTTGCGGTATGGCCGTATTTATACGCTTGATGCGTTGAAAGTTGAAAGACCCCACTTGTCATTGAATGTTGCTATTCTAGCAAAGGGAAGGTGTTTTTTCGGACCTTCGGCATAAAGCCTTCGTTCATGTCGCAATCTGAATTTATTATTTCAAACAAATTAATATTGCGAGGGGCTACTGTTGGGGGCCTTCGTCCTCCGAAGGTCCTCAAAAACATGATTTAACAATGTTTTCCAAGTGGATTATGTGAACAGGTACCTTCGGACTCAGAATTACGAACATGAAGTGCGGTCAGGACGAAGCCTGAACCAGACGAAGGACGGGCTGATTACCAAGCTCCACGAAGGATGGTGCACAGCCGAAGCTGTGCGCAGGGAAGCTTCGTCGCGATAGCAGAGAGGGGAACCGACTTAAAGATGAAAAGACTACGTGGACCTTGTCAGGTTTCCATAAGTCATTGACAAATGTAATGGACATAAATGTAATTTTACGTGGGCTGCGTCCCGCGTCTATAAATAGATGAACAGTACTCCCGTACTGTTCACGCTGACTTGGCATTTGCTTTTGCGTCACGCTTGTACTTTTTATCTTCTCTCAGGACCGAAGGTACATTTGTAATTTGAAATCATTTCTATTTTTCCATGTTAATAAAATAGAAATGATCCTATGATGATGCTTATATTATATTTCATGCTTTATATGAATCCTTCGTCATTACTTGTTATGTTTACGAAGGTATGTTTCTTATGACCTTCGTCCGAAACTCATTATTTCCCGAAGGGACATAATGCTTCGAAGGACGAAGGACTTTAACACTTAACACTTTTTATGTTGCCTTGTTCTTAATTCGAAGCATTTGAGAACAAGTCCCCAACATTAAGCTTGACATTGTCTCCCTGTTGGAAGCCAATGCCATCCTTAATGCTAGGGCGTCTCCCATTATAAAGCACGGTACGAGCAAATTTAAATTTTTCATTTTCTGATTCATGCTCGGCAATTTTAGCATCTAGTTTAGCTATAAGATCATTTTGTTGTTTAATCATAGCAATGTGATCATGGATAGCATCAACATTAATATCTCTACATCTAGTACAAATAGTAACATGATCAACACTAGATGTAGAGGGTTTGCAAGTACTTAATTCATCAATCTTAGCATGTAACATTGCATTTTCATTTCTAAGATTGGAAATAGAAACATTGCAAACATTTAAATCTTTAGCCTTAGAAATTAATTTATCATTCTCAATCTTAAGGAAAGAAAGTGATTCATTCAATTTGTCAATTTTAGCAATCAAACTAGCATTTTCATTTTTAAGATTGGCAAATGAATCATCACAAACATTTCTCTTTTCAACCTTAGCAAGTAATTTGGCATTCTCAGTTCTAAGGTTAGAGATAGTGTCATGGCAAATGCTAAGCTCCTTAGATAAATTTTCATTTTTCTCTACTTCCTAAGCATAAGCATTTTTAACTTTAACATGCTTTTTATTTTCCTTAATGAGGAATTCCTCTTGGCTATCCAAGAGTTCATCCTTCTCATGAATGGCACCTATCAATTCATTCAATTTTTTGTTGAATGTTTAAGTTGGCAAAAAGGGCAAGCAAATCATCTTCATCATCACTAGAGCTACTCTCATCACTAGATGTCGTATATTTAGTGGAGGCTCTAGTTTTTACCTTCTTCTTTTTGTCGTCCTTTGCCATGAGGCACTTGTGGCCGACGTTGGGGAAGAGGAGGCCTTTGGTGATGGCGATGTTGGCGGCGTCCTCGTCGGAGGAGGAGTCGGTGGAGCTCTCATCGGAGTCCCATTCCCAACACACGTGGGCATCGCCGCCCTTCTTCTTGTAGTACTTCTTCTCCTTCCTTCTTCCCTTCTTTGTCGTTGCCCCTGTCACTATCACTTGATAATGGACATTTAGAAATGAAATGACCGAGCTTACCACACTTGTAGCAAACCTTCTTGGAACGGGGTTTGTAGTCTCTCCCCTTCCTTTGCTTGAGGATTTGGCGAAAGCTCTTGATGATGAGCGCCATTTCCTCGTTGTCGAGCTTGGAGGCGTCGATGGGGAGCCTACTTGATGTAGACTCTTCTTTCTTCTCCTCCGTCGCTTTGAATGCGACGGGTTGTGCCTCGGGTGTGGAGGTGCCGCCTTGCTCAACAATTTGTTTGGAGCCTTTGATCATTAATTCAAAGCTCACAAACTTTCCTATCACTTCCTCGGGAGACATTAGCTTGTATCTAGGATCACCACCTATTAATTGTACTTGAGTAGGATTATGAAATACGAGTGATCTAAGAATAACCTTGACCATTTCATGGTCATCCCATTTTGTGCTCCCGAGGTTGCGCACTTGGTTGACCAAGGTCTTGAGCCGGTTGTACATGGCTTGTGGCTCCTCTCCTTGGTTGAGGATGAATCGACCGAGCTCCCCCTCGATCGTCTCCCGTTTGGTGATCTTGGTCACCTCGTCTCCTTCGTGCGCCGTCTTGAGGACGTCCCAAATTTCTTTGGCCGTCTTTAACCCTTGCACCTTATTATACTCCTCTTGACACAAGGAGGCGAGGAGTATAGTTGTGGCTTGGGAGTTAAAGTGCCGAATTTGGTCAGCCTCGTTCGAATCGTAGTTCGTGTCCCCTACCTTCGGTACCTGTGCTCCATACTCAACAATATCCCATATGCTTTTCTGGAGTGAGGTTAGGTGATGCCTCATTTTATCACTCCACATACAATAATCCTCACCATAAAAAATGGTGGTTTGCCTAGGGGAACGGAAAGTAATGGAGTGCGTTTGGAAATGCGAGGATAGCGGAGGGGCATCTTACTATACTTCTTGCGCTCATGGCGCTGAGAAGTGATGGACGTCGATTCAGAGCTGGAGGTGGAGGGTGACGAAGAGTAGGTCTCGTATTAGACCACTTTCTTCATCATCTTCTTCTTGTCACCTCTCTGTTGTGACTTGATGGAGGAAGATGATTCCTCCTTGTGCTTGTGGCCGGACTCCCTCGAGTGAGTTATCCCTGAGCTTGCGGACTTGTCGCCGTCGGTCACGACCTCCCTCTTGGTGTGATCTCCCGACATCACTTCGAGTGGTTAGACTCTAATGAAGCACCGGCTCTCATAACAATTGAAAGTTGCCTAGAGGGGGTGAATAGGCGAAAACTAAAATTTACAAACTTAAGCACAACTACAAGTCGGGGTTAGCGTTAAAAATAAATTCGAGTCCGAAAGAGAGGATGAAAACAAATCACAAGCAAATGAAGAGAGTGACACGGTGATTTGTTTTACCGAGGTTCGGTTCTTGCAAACCTAATCCCCATTGAGGTGGTCACAAAGACCGGGTCTCTTTCAACCCTTTCCCTCTCTCAAACGGTCACCTAGACCGAGTGAGCTTCCTTCCTTGATTTCCTGGGTCACTTAGACCCCGCAAGGACCACCACACAATTGGTGTCTCTTGCTTCACTTACAAGGCTTTGAGAGTAAGAATGAGAGAAAGAAGAAAGCCAACCAAGCAAAAAGAGCAACAAAAGAACACAAGTCGATCTTCTCACAAGTCCTAAAAACTAGAGTTGAATTGTGGACTTTGATTTGATCGGAGGCTTTGATTTGTGTCATGGAGTTGTTGTGTATTGCTCTTGTATTGAATGAGGAGTAGTGAATGCTTGGATGTCTTGAAAAGTGGTGGTTGGGGTATTTATAGCCCTAACCACCAAAACAGTCGTTGGGAGGGCTGCTGTCGATGGGCGCACCGGACAGTCCGGTGCGCCACCGGACACTGTCCGGTGCCCCAGCCACGTCACCCAACCGTTAGGGCTCTGACGGTTTCGATCGTTGGAGCTCTGGCATCTTGGGGCACCGGACAGTCCGGTGCTACACCGGACAGGCACTGTTCACTGTTCGGTGCGCCTCTGGCGCCTGCTCTGACTTCTGCCGCGAACTGTAGCTCTGTCAAGGCACTGTGCAGTCGACCGTTGCGCTGATAGTTGTTGCTCCGCTTGGTGCACCGGACAGTCCGGTGGCACACTGGACAGTCCGGTGAATTATAGCGGAGTGCGCCTGGAGAAACCCGAAGCTGAGGAGTTCAGACTGTACGGTCCCTGGTGCACCGGACACTGTTCGGTGGCACACCGGACGGTCCGGTGCGCCAGACCAGGGTTCTCTTTGGTTTCTTTTGCTCCTTTCTTTTGAACCCTAACTTAGATCTTTTTATTGGTTTGTGTTGAACCTTTGGCACCTGTAGAACATGTAATCTAGAGCAAACTAGTTAGTCTAATTATTTGTGTGGGCCATTTCAACCACCAAAATTATTTAGGAAAAGGTTTGACCATATTTCCCTTTCAGCCGGCAAAGCTAATTGCTTTAGAAAAGATGACCAAGGAATACTATGGTTTAATGATCGCATAGTTGTGCCTAAAGATGCTGTGGTCCGCCAACACATCTTGGATGAAGCTCATCTTAGTTGATATTCCATTCATCCTCGAAGTACTAAGATGTATCAAGACTTAAAGCAACACTATTGGTGAACGAAAATGAAGATTGAGATTGCACGCTATGTGGCAATATGTGACACATGCAGACGTGTCAAAGCATTGCATATGAAGACTGCTGGACCATTACAATCCTTACCCATCCCAAATTGGAAATGGGAGGATATTAGTATGGACTTCATTGTGGGATTGCCCAAGACAACCAAAGGATTTGATTCTATCTGGGTTATAGTGATCAACTTACCAAGATAGTACATTTTCTGCCCGTCAAGACAGATCATCCAGTTGTTGTTTATGCCCAGTTATACATTGCTCGTATTCTCAGTTTGCACGGGGTTCCAAAAACAATAGTGTCGGACCGCGGACCACAATTTGTATCCAAATTTTGGAAAGAGCTCCATAAGTCTTTGGGTACTAAGTTGCTCCACAGTTCGGCATATCATCCTCAAACAAGTGGGCAAACTAAAAGAGTAAATCAAATACTTGAAGATATGCTGCGAGCATGTGTCCTAGAATTCCCACAGAAATGGGATGATTGTCTACCATTGGCAGAGTTTTCCTATAATAACAGCTATCAAGAAAGCATTAAAATGGCACCATTTGAAGCACTGTACGGGCGACGGTGTCGGACACCCTTAAATTGGTCTGAACCAGGAGAACGATGGTTTTTCAGGCCTGACATGGTTAAAGAGACAGAAGAAAAAGTCCAACGGATCATACACAACTTGAAAGAGGCACAAGCTCGGCAAAAGAATTATGCGGATAAGCGACATCAACCTTTGGTCTTTCAAGTTATTGACCATGTGTACCTGAAAGTATCACCAATGAAGGGTGTAAATCGTTTCGAGGTAAAAGGGAAACTGGCACCCCGGTATATTGGCCCGTTTCTTATTCTTGAACGATACGGACCAGTGGCATACCGACTTCAACTGCCCGAAACATTGTCTGCAGTACATAATATGTTCCATGTGTCTCAATTGAAGAAGTGCCTCTGGGTTCCTGATCGAACCATCGATGTGGTAGATGTTGTCTTGAAACCAGACTTGACTTATTCAGAACATCCCATTTGAGTATTGGATCAGAAAGACAGGGTCACCCGAAAAAAAAACTTAAATTCTATAAGGTACAATGGAACCAACATAGTGAAGATGAAGCTACCTGGGAGACTCAAGACTTTTTGGAAAAGAATATTCCTAGGTTTTTAGCTTCATGTAACCTGTAAGATATGTACATTTGTTTGTAAAATGAAATAGACCCCATACCACCCCCTGCTCTGTAAGACAAGTAAGGAAATAAAGATGTGACGTGTTTCCTTTTCCATTACTTACCCTAGGACCTTAAATCTCGGGACAAGATTCTTTTATGGGGGGAAGGATGTAACACCCCTGGTGTTACTGGCACTAAAACTTGAGCATAACATCATGTGCATTGACATTTCATGTTGATTGTTACACCTAGAATGCATTCACTAGGTCAAATCTTCAAACAAGTTGTGATGATAAGGACTTGATGTGTGATTAACCCTAGGGTAGGGTACTTGACCCTGGAATTAGGGCCTATGGATGAAAGTGAAGCACAAATGAGTAAAGATCTCATAGGCCATGAGGAATGTTCACAAGGTATCAAAGTTGATGAACTTTAGTGGCACAAAAACCCTAAAAGAAACCCTAGATAACCCTAATTGGAACCCTAGGGGGTAGATGTAAATTCTAGGCACTTTTGGACCAAAGTGCAAATATCAAAGTGATAAAACAACACAAACCAAGTAACTTTTACATTGGAGGATTTTCAAGTAGTGTGGAGGAATTTGGACTTATTTGCAAAAGTACCCCATGAGCACTATAGGGTTAAGTCTGAATTTCAGTGAAATGAGGTCAACTTTGGAGCTCTATATCTCTAAATCTGCAAGGATTTTGCCCTAGGTCAACACATCAAATTTGTAGAGCTATGATAGGAGTATAACTTTGCTTAAGTGACTAAGCCTTGATCACATACAAAATTTGGAGTAAAATGGACTCAAAGTTGGGTTGTCAGTCGCTACTGCAGACTGAATTATGGCCACTAGTGAACTTGGAAGAACTTGGAGATCAATTTTGAATGGGATCCAGTGATCGATTGGGTATGGTTGCAATAACAAAAACAAAGATAGATTATGGAACAACATTTTTGCTGCAGACAGATGATCAAGTTGCCACGCAAAAATTGGAGAACCAAGGCCTCTAACTTGCTCTGTCAGGTGCTTTGATGATGATCACCATGGTACAGTGCACGAAAAGATCTTCAGGTTCACTGCACTTCGCCGCCGGTGACCTCCGCGCCTGGATTCGCGCCGGCCGCCACGACTCGTGCCCTTTGATGTGCGGAATTACGATCGGAGTGAAAAGATCTTCACCATGGATGAGTATGGGACATTGTGGCCGCTCTGTCGCCTCATCCACTTGCCGACGTGGCCGAGCGGCCGTCATCGAGGTGTACGTCGTTCGCCGTGATCGCGCCACACCGTGACCCTTTCACCACGTCGTTGCTAGCCATAATAGTTCACTAGTGACCGTCGTAGCTCCTCAACCAGTGAATGCCACGGTAGAACGCCGCAGTGACTCAGTCCCTCTCTCTGACCGCCAGCACACTTCCTTCAAATTGGACGCCACCGTCGATGGAGTCTATAAATTGCTGCCCCAGTGAACTCCGCTAGGTTATTATGCATCCAAAGCACCAGCTCTAGCCTCCGATCGTCCACCAGAGCCTCCCAATTTCCCATTTCCCCCAAATCGGTCAGAACGCCGCCGTGAGACATCTCGCCGTGGCCAGATGTCTACG
The DNA here is from genome assembly GCF_902167145.1 of Zea mays. Classification (NCBI taxonomy): domain Eukaryota; kingdom Viridiplantae; phylum Streptophyta; class Magnoliopsida; order Poales; family Poaceae; genus Zea; species Zea mays. Next base: position 122,128,825 of record NC_050098.1, on the reverse strand, counting down.
AGTTAGTTCACACTCTTCTGTGTGATGTTCTAGCCTCCCACATGTCTCCTGTTGCTCACAGACCTGTTCGATTGAACTAGACCGCCTTGAATCGCCTAGAACACGTTGGTTTGTCTTCGGTTTTCATCGCCATCGTGGGCAGAAAGATTTTGGCCCGGATTAGTGCAATTAGTTGAGGGATTAGGGTCTCCAGGGGTAGAATTTGGTGTCGACCGAGTAAGAAGCTTAGCCTTTGCGTATTTCGGCAAGTACAGGCTCACCGGAGAGTGTATTCACCGCCGTCGGTGGTCAGGGACCTGATCCTGCGAAGAAACAAAAAGGAGGGGCCTCGGTGCAAACGTCAGAGACACAGATGAATAGTGAGCGGGATTCTTTACCGGTTATTCAAATCCTCGTGGGTCTCTACGCAAATTGTCCATCGCGGGCGCGCGCGCGGGCGCGTTTCTCCTGGACGTGGGCCGACTCGGGCTGGTTTCAGCCCACCACTGTTCACCATTTTTCCTTTTCTTTTTCTGCCAGGCTTAGGGAATTTAAAAGAAATTATAGAAAAATGATAAAACCATGCGACCAATTTTACTGGACTCCGAAATTCCTCTAGTATTTAATAAAAATAGTTCCAAGATTTTTAGACCCAACCATGAATTATTTAGTATTTAAGAAGGCCTAAACCTAGACTTTTGGAATTTTAGAAATTATTTGATAACTCCAAAAATAACAAAACTTTTTGGGTAAGTTTAATTTGGTAATTAGAGCCCATGGGTGAAGTTTGACTTGTTTTGGACATTGTTTGATCCCCAAACCCAAAACCCTAGCTTTCTAGATAATAGTTGTCTTATTCTAGTGGACTACTGACTCGGAAAACCCTAGTTTCCCTGGTGTACCGTGAAAGAAAGTTGTACTCAAGATACAACTTGATGTGTCACTAATAAAATTGCATATTCATAGCATCACATGAGCATTCATGTTTATATATGGTTATGTATAGAAAACGAAGAAGAAGTAAGTGTCAAAGAGGAAGAGACTGTACCACCAACTGAAACTCCACCTGCCGGGAGTTGTTTTTATTTTGATATCTATGGTACAGATGTTGGAACTTGCTCTCCTAGGCAAGTAGATCCAACGGGAGAGTGGTGAGAGAGTGTGCAAGGTTTAACGATGAAAGGCAATATCTCTGTTAATATGGCCTCTCAAGGGCACTGTACGGGGGTATTTATAGGTACCCGAGCGCCGAACGTCCCAAGACAAGGACGGTTATGTCCTCGGGTACCTAGATTATCCCATAAATGGGAGGGTTACAGACCGTCATTATAGAACAGCTATTACAGATGAGGCCCGTAACTTGCTTGTCCACGCGGGGCCCGTTACAATGGGCCGAATTCCACGTGGGCCTCCGGACGAGATGAGGGACGTGGGACCGGCGGACTTCGTCGGGGTCTGGCCTTCGTCTTGCGATGGAGAGGACGAAGGGCGACCGCGCCAGCCGTCACGCGTTTGTTGATGTGGCGACACGACAAAGGCTTCGCGCGAAGGGTAGCGTCTTCGCCTTCGCCCCAATATTTGCCCTCTGAGGGACCAGTTCGACTCAGTCATCTGGTGCCGAAGATGTTGCTAGATGGTGGAGACGTTGCCCTCGCTTGAAGTGATCCCGTGGGGGTTTTTGAGGTGACCGTTGATGGGATGTGGTACTGTTGGACTACGGGTTTCCCGAAGCTTCGCCCCATGTGTATAAAAAGGGGCGGCGCAGCATGGGCTAACTCTCACCCTTGCTTGCACTGGAAAATCCTAATTTTTTGAAATTGCTCGCCCGCTCGCTTGCCCTCCTTCTGCATCGGAGATCTGGCCCGCGTCAAGCAAACCGCACGCCGCCGCCGATGGTACGTAGCGATGTCGTCTTCTTCCTCGTCTGTTGCAAACACGCCGTCGGCCGATTCGTCATCCGAAGATACCTTGAGCGATTTGGTGGCGGTGGAGTTACAGCCGGGCCATACGGTGGAGTTTGGTGTTTCGAGGATTTCCTCGGTTCGCGTGCAGGATATGCAGCAGTTGGGGTATTTTGGGAACAGCATTGGGGCGGTTCCCGAGCTCGAGGGCGAATTAGTCGTGTTTGAGGCGTTCTTCACCACCGGCCTTCGCCTGCCTGCACACTGTTTTGTGGCAGAAGTCCTGCAAAGATTTGAAGTCCAGGTCCACCAGCTGACACCTAACGTCGTGGTGGCCTTGGCGAAGTATGTCTGGGCGGTGACTTCGTATGGCGGTCAGCCTTCCGTAGAGGTCTTCGCCAAGAATTATTGTCTGCATTGGCAAAAAAGAAAGATTGGAAACAAGATTGCATAGTTTGGATCGTGCACGTTCACGCCGAGGACCGAAAAGACTTCGGTGGAAGTCGTGGAGTTAGTTCCCTGTGCTCGCAATAAGTGGGGCAACTGGTGGGATTATTGGTTTTATGTTTCGGGGAGCGAAGTCGAAGACCACCCAGGGCTCCCCGCGGCCGTGATGTGCTCCCATTGTTATGTGGCATTCCCACAATTTGAGGTGGCAGAGGATGATGAGTAGGGATGGCAATTTTACCCGCGGGTTTGGGTATCCACGGATATCCGACCCTTCGGTTTTGGGTTCGGGTACGAAATTTAACCCGCGGGTCTCACCCATACCCGACCCGTGATAAAATCGGGTCGGGTACGGGTTTTATATTTCACCCATGGGTCCTGGCGGATATCCGAATTATTCTCAGTTTTCACCCCACCAGAGTCTAGAAACCGGCCCAATGTCCATTTTATTCCCTATTTAGTATTCACTCAGGAACCCTAGTCTCTCCTCTCTGGCTCTCTCACGCCTCTCTCTCTCAGCCGCCTGCCCGCCCAGCCACAAGCAGCCGCCACCCACCAGAAAGCAGAACCACAGAAACCGAGCGCCCTGCGTCCGGCGTCCCTGCCGTCCAGCGGTCCAGGCCCGTTTCTTAACTAGAGCCTTCATCGCAGAGAGAGAGGGAGCCGCCGCACCTAGAATTCGCTGAACGCCGCTGGAGATTTTATCTCGCCGCCGCCGTTCCACATCGCGACGTGGACAGCCAGCGCTGCTGTTATTCTAGAACGTAACGTAGCCACGGTATGAGTTCGTTTGCTTGCAATTGCAATAGTCCAGCTTCTAGTTTGTTCGATCTATGTGCGTATTGGCCTGTGGTAGTTTCTTAGGCCGTCGTTTGGCCAGGGCGTGCCAGGACCAGGACTGGATATACTTTCATAGACAGCAGCAGGACATCCAATTCAGTATATACAAATCTTCTTACACCCGCGGGTATCCGATGCCCGCCCAATACTGGATGGGTACGGGCACGGGTACAAAATCCTACCCGCGGGTATAGTCGCGGGCGGGTATGAGTTATACCCGCGGGTATTGTCGCAGGCGGATATTTACCATACCCGATCCGAACCCGACCCATTGCCATCCCTAATGATGAGGACGAAGGTGCCCTTCGGTACGCTGCCCGCATGAGCAGTGGGTGTGATTTGGTTGAAGAGTTCATTGGTTATGGAGTGTGGCCCTTGGCGCATGGCTGGGTGCTGGGCGAAGTATGCCCTCGCTAGATGCCTACTTTGGGCCAGCAGCTGGTGCGAAGTCCAGCCTTCTCTTTGGATCTGCACGGCCGAGACCCAGCCGCGTTCGTTCGTGAAATGGAGGATGGGGCGGTGAGGATTGTGGGGCGGTATGCGCCGAGGACAGAGAGTCTACGGAGTTGAGATATCTGAGGGTCCAATGTTTGCTTGAATCGGGTCTTCGAATTAAACCGTTTGCCATACGGTGGTTATCCTGGAGATGACGCTGCTGCAGCTGCTGACCACTGCGGGAAAAAACGAGTGGCCGTGGCTGAGGAAGGCCCTTCGCGGGAGGCCGCCCCAGCCACTAAGACGAGAAAAATAGGTACTGCAGTGGGGGGATTGGGTGTCTCTGATCGTTTTGCTGTGGAGTTGATGGGGACTTGCGCGGCCCTCAGGGGAAGGATGTCTTCGCCCGAGCTCCGGGAGTCTTCAGCGCGAATGCTAAAGGTTACCGGGGGTTGATGGCTAAGGAACATTCTGATCCCCCGCGCGGCCGACGAAGACATATTTACGTCTCGTATGGCTCGTCAGTTGAAGATTTTTCCTTATGGGCGGAATATTGCTGCTGTTGTATCGGCAGTGATGGAGAAGGATCATCAAGATGCGGTGCGGAAGCGCTAGGCGGTCACTAGGGTCGGGGACCCTTTCTGCGAGGCGAAGAAGGCACGGGGAGGCGCGAAGTCTGCCGCCCCTGGAAGTAGCAAACCACCATCGGCTGTGAAGCCGGCCGCCCCCAGGCCCAGCAAGTCTTCGGTGGGTGCGAGGACTGCTGCTTCTGGCGCGGGCAAGCTGCCCTCGGCCGAGCCCGTGAAGGAGCGAAGGCCGCCGTCGCCGGCGAGCACTGACGTGGCGGCGGCGCGTGTTGCCGACTTTGACACGGACATCTGCGTGGGGGATTATCTCGTTGGTAAGTTTTTTTCTTTTTTTAACGATGACTAGGTCTTAAACAAGATCATGATGCAGGGTCGGATGCGGGGCAGCTGGTTGTTGTCCCGACTCCGGTGGCGGCCACCTCGCGCACGATGGCGGTTAGGGTGAAGGGTGCTTCGTAGGACCCGTGGTCCAACTTCTACGCGAGCGGCGAGATTTCGTCGGTCGTCGCCGCTAAAGATGTGGCGGGCTCTGTGTCCCAGCAGCTGAGGCATGCGTCGCAGCAGCTAAAGCATGTAAGTCGTGTTGGACTTCGATAGTTCATTGTTTTTATGTGGTTGCGAATCTCATGGGTTTTTGTGGCAGGCAGCCGACTTCGCCGACCATGTCGTGTCGGGTGCTCTGACTTCGGAGTTTGCTGCTGAAATCGAGCGTCTTTGGGCGCAGCATACGGATGCTGTTCAGGAGAAGTCGGCTGCGGAAAACAAAAGTCGCAGGCTGACGGAGAGGTTGGCTGCTGCGGAGGCCGAGAAGGGGGATCTCCGTTGTCAGTTGGCGGAAGAAAGGAGGGACGCGAACAAAGCCATTGCTGATGCACAGGCTGCACAAGCCGAGGCCAAGCTTGCGCGGGCGGAGGCCAGTCTCGCCCGCCAACGCACCGAGGAGCTGGAGGCGAGGCTCAATAGCCTGCGCAACCGCGTGGACAAAACCGAGGTCTCGACGCACGCGGAGGTTGAGCGAACGCATGCGCAGTTCGTGGACGCGTACCGGGAGCTAGGTGCGCGGACCGCCGCCTTCGAAGCACCCGGCCAAAAGGTGGTCCTCCGCTTCCTTGAGTGGTTACAAGAGGAGCTAGGGGTGCTCCCGACCATCGTGACGGGCCTCATGTCCTTTGCCTCCCTCGTCACCTGTGAGGGGGGCATGAATGCTTTGTCCCACGAGGGGTGCGGGCACTTCGAGATCTTCGACCAGTCAGACGAAGGCTTCGAACGCGAAATCCTCCAGGTCGAGGACCCGGCGCTAAAGCGGTTGGCGGGGGCGCTTTTCGACAGGATGTGGGGCCCTCACGGCCAAGAGACGGTCTGGGAGAGGTCCGACCGGGCGATAGATCAAGTAAGGCTCATTTGTGTGGTTATATGTGTGGGTATGTTTGGGTATATGTGGTTTTGCTGAATGAATGTGCTATTGCTGCAGATGGCGCATGACGAAGAGGTTCAGGACCTTGGCGATCTGGACAGCACGCTGCCCGATAGCGCGCTGCCCGAGGCGTCGGGGTGGAGCTGGCGCCGCCATCCGTTGCGGGCGAGGGCCCCTCGGTGACCCCCGCGCCGACTGGAGTTGGCGAAGACCCCGCGCTAGCCCCCGCGCTGACGGGTGAGGACGTCTCGAAGACGGTGGGCGAACCAGCTGCCGAAGACCCCGCGGCGGCGGTCGGGCCTTCACAGGTGGCGGAATAGGGGTTAGGGATTTTAAGTGTAAACTTTTGTCTCTGTGATACTGAACCTCGGTTGCTGCGCAGGTTCCGACGTTTGGGCCTGCGCAAGCAACCGCTGCTGACAATACTGATTTTGTGGCAGCCTCAACCGTAGTGCCTGCCGATGATAGTTTGTTTGGCTCTGTGTGTGAGTGTTTTGAGTCTAATGGTGAATCTGGGAGTTCATTTCCTTGGACGGAGGAGTCCTCGGATGAAGGCTTAGATTATTTTGTTGCATTCGATGTGGCTGCGGCGGAGACTTCGCCGTGTGTGGAGGGTGCCAGTGATCTTCCTAGTGCGAGTACTGGGTATAGGCGGCGAAGGGTGGTGGGAAAACATAGTGTGGGTGAATTTTCGCAAAGTGGTAGGCATCGTCGTATGGGGATGGAGCGTGGCTGTCTCCGAGTAGACCGGGTTGGTAAACGAGAATTGATGTCCTCGCCGATTGGGGCAAGCATAGGCGAGGGTGATCTTCGGAATCTTTTTTAGGGTGAGGAATTGAGGATAATGCTGTTCAATTATAAGGAGATGGGTATCATCCCGAAGGTTGAGCCGATGTAATATGTGATGCCCTCGCCGTGTGTATGTAACTGTAATTTGTATAGTAATGTGGCCTGTTGGCCGTATTCGTACGCCTGTGTTGATCCGGCTGCGCCCGTGGGCGACTTTGCATGGAGTGTCTTTTTAATGAGAGACTTCACTTAATGTGCTTGGTGTGCTATTCCGGCTGCACCCTTAGGCGACTTTTGCGTGGAGCGTTTTTTAAATAAACGACTTTGATTAATGCACTTGTTGTGCTATTCCGGCTGCACCCTTAGGCGACTTTTGTGTGGAGCGTCTTTTAAATGAAAGACTTCGATTAACGCACTTGTTGTGCTATTCCGGCTGCACCCTCAGGCGACTTTTGCGCGGAGTGTCTTTTAAATAAAAGACTTCGATTAACGCACTTGTTGTGCTATTCCAGCTGCACCCTTAGGCGACTTTTGCACGGAGTGTCTTTTAAATGAAAGACTTCGATTAACACACTTGTCGTGTTGTTCTAGCTGCACCCTTAGGCGACTTTTGCGCGGATTGTCGCACGCGAGGGTAGTCTATGATGCCTCTCGCGGTGACTTCGGAGTGGTCGAATGCCAAAGACCGTCGATGCTGTCTTTTTTCGACATGTTGTATCTGAGTTTTTGTTTTTTGCGGGGGCTTTTGCAGGTATATTACATGGCTCCGCCTCGTTAAAAACCTCACCCCCGGGAGGAAAAGAGTGCGGGCCGAGAATAGTATTGTTTGGTGTATTACAAGGGCACGTAGGCCCTGTGGTTTAAACAAAAAATTTGCATAGATTGTCGATGTTCCAGGAGTGCTCTAAGTCTTCGCCGGTGGGCGTTGATATCCTGTACGCACTAGGGATGCCTTCGACTTGACGATGAATGGACCCTCCCATTTTGGCTCCAGCTTACCCCGTGACTCTGTCCGGGTGGTCCGGACGAGTACGAGGTCTCCAGTGTTGAACTCTCTTGGGACGACCGTGTTGTCGCGCCAGGCCTTGGTTTGAGCTTGGTATTTGTTGAGGTCCTGTAGGGCGAAGACGCGGTCTCCATCGATGAGGTCTTTAGACGTTGGTTCATCGACGTCGAGGATTGCTGATGTGTTTGTTCGGGGCGATCCGTGCTTTATTTCCTGCGACATCATGGCCTCTGATCCATGTAACAGACGAAAAGGTGTGAATCCGGTTGCCCGGCATTCGGTCATGTTTAGGGCCCAGACTACTTCAGGTAGTTGGTCGGCCCATTTGCCCTTCTTGTCGTCGAGAAGTCTTTTCTTGATAGCGGTGAAAACCTTGCCGTTGGCGCGCTCGACGACGCCATTGGAATGCGGGTGGTATACCGAGGCGAAGGCAAGCTTAGTGTCGATGGATAGGCAGAAGTCCCTGAAGTCCTGGATGTCAAACTGTTTGTCGTTGTCTACTGTGAGCTCGGACGGGACTCCGAACCGGCAAACAATGTTTTGCCAGAAGAACTTCTGGGCAGTCTTCGACGTTATCGTGGATACTGCCCTGGCCTCGATCCACTTGGTAAAGTATTCGACGACGACGAAGGTTAACTTGAGGTTCCCTTGAGCCGTAGGTAGTGGCCTGACAATATCCAGCCCCCAGCGTTAAAGTGGCCATGTGTGGGCAATCAGTTTGGTGAACTGCGAAGGGTTGCCCGAGCAGGGAGAAAACTTCTGGCAAGCTTCACACGACCTCGTGACTCGATTCGCGGCGCAGATTATAGCGGGCCAGTAAAATCCTTGACGGGTCACCTTGGCAGCGAGGGCCCTAGGCCCTGAGTGGGAGCCGCAAGTTCCGTTGTGGACTTCGCGTAGGATCTGAATGCCTTCGGTTTCGGTGACGCATTTTAACATGGGTTGATTGATCCCCTTCTTGTATAGCTGGTCCCCGACTAGTACAAAGTCTCTGCTTCGGTGCTTGAGGCGCTTGGCCTCATTGACGTCACTCGGGTGGTAGTATCCTTGCAGAAACAGTGTTATTGGGGCCCACCAATCTTCAGTCATAATGAGGTTGACGATGCGATGGCCTTCGGCGTCGTTGGTTACTTGTAATCCCTCTAGGTTGCGGATGGCCGGTGTGCCAATGATGTGGTAGAACACGTCGGAGGACAAGGTCTCGCCTCTAGCCGCTGCCTTAGCCAACACGTCGGCCTCTTCGTTCCTGGCGCGGTCCACATGCTGTAAGGCGAAGCCCTTGAATTGTCTCTCGAGACTGCGAACAGCCGTGAGATACTGCATGAGTGCGGGGTCTTTTGCTGAATATTCTTTTTCGACCTGGCCGGCGACGACTTTGGAGTCTGTCTTGACTATGCAGGTGGTGACACTGAGTGCTCTCAGCTTGCGAAGGCCCAGGATAACGGCTTCGTACTCTGCTATGTTGTTGGTGCATCTGTCGGACTCCAGAGCGAAGCTAAGGCATGTTGCGTATCTGTGCTTGACGCCTGTGGGTGATGTGATAATTGCAGCCGCACCTGCCCCCGCATGGCACCATGCGCCGTCACAGTGGATGGTCCACACCTCTGGGGGCTCTTCTGGCTGCCGTGTCGACCCTGTCCAGTCGACGATGAAGTCTGCCAGTACTTGCAACTTGATTGTTGTCATGGGCTCGAAGGTGATATGGTACCCGTAGAGTTCGGCTGCCCATTTGGCGATTCGGACGGACGCCTCAGGGTTTCTGAATAGTTCGCCCAATCCCCTGTCCGAGGTGACCCGCACCTTAAACGCCTCAAAATAGTGGCGCAACTTGCGCGATGCCATGACGACTGTGCAGGAAATTTTTTCTAATTCCGTCATGTTGCACTTGGAAGTCGTGAGGACTTCAGAGACATAGTAGACTGGACAATGTCGGGTTGTGCCCTCCCTGTCTTGCTCTTGGACTAACACTGCGCTGACCGCATGTGGTGAGGCTGCGATGTAGAGCAGCAAAGGCAGCGAGGAGTCAGGACTGGTAAGAATTGCCAATTCTGATAGGTGTTGCTTGAGTGATGCGAAGGCTGCCGCTTGTTATGGTCCCCATGTGAAGTTTTTTGCACCGCGCAGTGTTTTGAGGAAAAGTAGGCTCCACTCTGCGGACTTGGAAATGAATCTGTTAAGGGCGGCTAATCTGCCTATCAGACGCTGGACGTCCCTGGTTGACTGTGGAGGTGTCATGTTGATGATTGCTTGAATCTTGGTTGGATAGCCCAGTATCTTCCCCTGGCGAACACCGAAGACACACTTCTCGTGGTTGAGGTGAAGTCGTGCGTCCCGCATGTTAGCGAACGTCTCTGCGAGGTCAGCCATGTGGTCTTCTTTATTTCTGCTTGCGACGACGATGTCGTCCACGTACATGAAAATGTTGTGGCCCACTTGGCTCTCGAGCACCGTCTTGGTTAGGCGAGAGAAGGTTGAGCCAGCGTTCTTGAGTCCCTCCGGCATTCTGATGAAACAGTACGTGCCGAAGGGTGTGATGAAACTAGTGTTGGCCTTGTCTTCCTCCTTCATATATATCTGGTGGTAGCCGGAGAAATAGTCAAGGAGTGACATGACTTCACATCCGACTGCACTATCAACTATCTTGTCGATCCGTGGTAGCGAGAAATTGTCCTTGAGACAGACCTTATTGAGGCTGGTGAAGTCAATGCACATGCGCCACTTGCCACTTTTCTTTTGTACCATGACTACGTTGGCGAGCCACGTGGGGTAGGCGACTGGTTCAATGAAATTGGCCTCCAGCAGGTGGTGCACTTCGGCTTTGGCGGCTTCCGTCTTTTCATCGGACATTTCGCGTAGCCGCTGCTTTTTTGGACGCACTGAAGGGTCAACGCCCAAACTGTGCTCGATGACGGTGCGGCTTACTCCGACCAGGTCGAGGGCGGACCAGGCGAAGACATCCTTGTTTCTGGAGAGATAGGAGATGAGTGTCTCCTCGTCCTGCGAAGTCAGGTCTTCGCTTATTACAACCGTCTGCTTGGGCATTGTCGGGTCGAGGAGAACTGTCTTCGTACCGTCATTGCTCTGCAGCTGTGCTTTTACTTTTTCATCAGTGGTTGGGCGGGTCGCCTCGGAGACTTTGTGCTGTGTTGTAAGGCAGTGCACGTTCTGTTGACCTGGAACAAAGTCTCTCTCAAGGTTGCGCGCAGTCTATTGGTTACCATAAACCGTTATCACCCCTTGTAGGCCCAGGATTTTCATGCAGAGGTACAAGCCATGAATGGCCGCTTCAAATTTGTTGATGGATCCCCGACCCATTATGGCGTTGTAGGGGTAGACCATGTTGACGATGTCAAAGGTGACCTGTTCGCTTCGCGCATTGGGTGCTACGCCGAATGACAGGGGTAGCTCTATCTTGCCCACAGGGAAAGTGCCCTTGCCACCGAAGCCATATAGGGGGTTGTCCGAAGGTTTGAGTAAGTTGTGGTTGATGCCCATGCGGTCGAAGGCGTGCAGGAAGATGATGTCCACTTGGCTGCCATTGTCAAATAGGACTTTGTGCAGGTCCCAACCTACCACACTGCAGCTGATTACCATGGCGTCGACATGGGGTGTGCTGCGCAGATCAACATCTCTGGCATCAAAGGTTAGTGGCACATGTGACCACTTTGTTTGCATGACTGGGCCGGTGAGGGCGACGTGGTTGACGCTTCGGTAGTGATCCCTCTTTTGCTGCTTCGTTTCGAAGTCAACGCTGGACCCTCCGGTGATCATGTGAATGACTCCGCGATACGGCTGATCGGTGAAATCTTCTTGTTTTAGTGCTTGGGGTGATTTTGGTGGTGCGGGTTTGGTTGATGCGGAGGCGGGAGTGGGGGTGGTACGACTTGTACCTCCTGGTGGTGTTGATATGCGCGGTTGGGTAGATGTTGGGCGTGGTCGTGGTTGTATGGTTGTGGGTGGTGGTGTTGATATGTGTGCGCGACAACTCTTTGGTTGTCGGCTGGTTGTGCCCGAGACATCCTATCCCTGGTGGCCTTTGTTTTCGGGCAATCCCTCGTTGGGTGCGCGCAGTCTTTGCCATGAAACAGGCAGTAATATCTGCGCGGTTGCTGCGCCCATCCCTGGCCCCGGCCACGCGTGCTGTTGCCGCTGCCCTAGGGGGATAATCTTGACGGCGAGCGGCCTCGCCGGCGGGGTGCTGGTTGGCTACGTTGTGCACCTGCTGCTGACTGTGGCTGTCCCGCTCAGAGTCTGACTGCGGAGGCCTTGTCCAGGTTCGGCTGGACTGCGGAGGGTCTTTGGGCTTTCTCTGAGACTCGACCTTGCGCTGATGGAGCTCTTCGGATCTGGCATACTTCTCGAACAACTAATAGAGCTCTTGGAGATTTTTGGGTGGGTCCCTGATGCAGTGACTGTATAGGACGCCAGCCCGAAGGCCACTGATGGCATAGTGTATGGCAATTTGGTCGTCGACCGAAAGCAGTTGTGACTTGAGAGTCAGGAACTTGCGGTAGTACTCCCGAAGGGTTTCCTTCTCTTGCTGTTTGCAGAGTGATAGCTCGGCCAAAGCATCGGTGTCGGGTCGATACCCTTGGAAGTTGAGCAGAAACTTGTCTCGAAGTTCTTTCCAGGAGTCGATGGATAGTGGGGGCAACCTGGTGTACCAGGTCAAGGCCAGACCCTCGAGGGCAATGATGAAAGACTTGGCCATTGTGGCGTCGTCTCCTCCAGATAATGCGACAGCGACTTGATAGCTCATGATGTATTATGCTGGGTCGGTGCTGTCATTGTACTTGGGGTAGGTCCCTGCCCTGAAGTTGGCGGGTCATGGTGACACTTGGAGTTGCGGAGCCAGGGGGCTTCGCTCGTCAAGGTAGTTGATGCCCTGGAAAGCTGTGGCGTGCGGGATGAAGGGTCCCGCTGGGGAATGAATAAGTCTCCGGCTGGCGCGCGCTGTTGGAGGGGCGGGTCGTGCTGCAGATTGTGCTGGCCTTCGCGCTGCATGAGCGCAATCTCTTGCTCGAGTTCCCGGGCCCTCTGCTCCTCGTCTCGTATCATCTAGTGCACCTTGGCTTGCGCGGAGACACGTTGGCGCTTGGCCTCGAGGATTTCTTTCTGCTTTTGGAGGTTGCGGTTCTTGATGCGCAGGGCCCGTAGCTGTAGCTGTTCTTCTGCTGAGACGCCGATGACTTCGCCGTCCTCTATTGCATCCTCGCCCTCTAGTGGAGCGAAGCCTGGGTGTGGTGCTTGTGGTTGTCCTCCGGAGCTGCAGTTGCGTAGGGTGCCTTCAGGAGTGGGTTGTTCGTTGCACTGACTCTTGCTGAGAACTTCGTCTTCGCAGGCTTTTTGGGGGGTGTGATCTGCGAGGGCCTTGCCCTTTTTCTCACCTAGCAATGCTGCCTTTGCTGCTTCGTCGACAGATGGGGCTGCCTTCGAACTAGCTCTCTTGGGTGCCATCGCGGGTGGTTTGTTCGTAGCACGAACGGTGGGTGCCAAATGTTGGAACTTGCTCTCCTAGGCAAGTAGATCCAACGGGAGAGTGGTGAGAGAGTGCGCAAGGTTTAACGATGACAGGCAATAGCTCCGTTAATCTGGCCTCTCAAGGGCACTGTACGGGGGTATTTATAGGTACCCGAGTGCCGAACGTCCCAAGACAAGGACGGTTATGTCCTCGGGTACCCGGATTATCCCAGAATATTCTCATAAATGGGAGGGTTACAGACCGTCATTACAGAAAAGCTATTACAGATGAGGCCCGTAACTTGCTTGTCCACACGGGGCCCGTTACAATGGGTCGAATTCCACATGGGCCTCCGGGCGAGATGAGGGACGCGGGACCGGTGGACTTCGTCGAGGTCTGGCCTTCGTCTTGCGATGGAGAGGACGAACGGCAACCGCGCCATCCGTCACACGTTCGTTGATGTGGCGACGCGACGAAGGCTTCGCGCGAAGGGTAGCATCTTCGCCTTCGCCCCAACAACAGATCCTGAATCCCCTACAACACAAGGCAAGCCCCGGTGCATTTACCTTTCCCTTGTGATTTTAAACTCTTTATCACTTGAATGATGCATTAGGTGATAGGAGTTGGGTGTTAAGCCAATTGCTGCATTTCCTTTCTTGGAATTATTTACCCTTCCTTGATTACCTGTTTTGTTAAAAGGTTTTCTGATGCTTAGTCTTGCTTTAGAAAACAAAAATGTTTTGTTTTTAACAAAAGATGATGCTTCAGATGGAATGGGATGTTTTCAAAAATAAAACTTGATGGTGGATCCATCATGGTCATGATGGGTTCAACATCGGACAAGATGTACCTCTGCCAGGTACCAAACTTTGGGATTTTAAATGATAAAGCAGAGACCGGGCGGATGACTTGCACGAGAAGAGCGTCTCGGTGTAGTGTCTCCATCTGACTCGCTTAAGGGTCGTACCGATGTGGGCCTGCTGACCGAGGACCCTTTAACTGGTCACATGTCTAGTCATGGGTAAGCTTTGCGTCGGGCAGACTAATACCAGAAAGGCCAAGACGCAATGGGAGTGGAGATATGGCGAGAGTAGTGTGTACCCTCTGTGGCAAGAGGCTGGACGGTGGCGTATCTGTGCTCTCGGTTGGCGTGAACCCGGTCTGCTCTTGAGAAACCCGATGGCGAGTTGACATATGCAAGGGTTAAGTGCTACATATCTCGTGTGATTGGAGACCCTCAGCTGAGTATTAATCGATTCGGATCGCCGTTACTTCTCGGACATGAAGACTTGGTCACTGACGTACATGTAGCAATCCAGTAAAGTAAGAGGGTGATAAAAGACGGCTAGTGCAGGTCAAGTGCTTGAACTAGGGTAGAAAGAACTCTAGTTATAGGTAATGACTTAACTTGATAATAAAACTAGATTTTTAAGGATCCACTGTTAGTAAACATTTCTGCAAACAGAGTCTTTCAATCTTGAATAGCCTTACCTTGACCTCCCTCAAGCCAGCATATTCTTGAAAGTCTTTTCTTTTGTCGGGTAATACTTGCGAAAGTACACTCCGTACTCAGGGTTTTCGAACCCATGTTGTTGTAGGTGAGGAAACAGCAGACTCTGTTCAAAGGTGGTTTTCGAGGAAGAGCCCCAGCAGTGAAGTGGTCGCGGGAGGATGTTGACCTCCCACTTTGAAAACAATAAACTTTTGTGCTGGAGGGTGTTTTGCCTCCCTGGTCTGTAATAATAATACTTTATGCACTCGTAATACTCCGGTATTGTAATAATAATACTCTCTCTATATATTTGATGAATGTAAATTATGTTATTGTAATTTGCTTCCGCTTATACTTTCCTCCGATGGGATGTAATATCTGCGTGACGGGTGAAGCGCTCTTGGGCGAAATGATGAGGATACAGTTATCGAACTTGTCGAGTGATTAAGTGCATCTACAGGGTTGTCCAAGGTCTTTAGGACAAGAACAACTGTAGGTGGGTCTAATATCTTGGGAGGTTCCGTCACAGGCGCGCAGCGAGAAGTGCCCACGGCAGTGTCCATCAACCTGTGCGGCTTCTCTCTCTTCTCTCTAGGCTCACAGTGTTTGACGTCGATCTCCTGACCGTGGCAGCCCTGCTCTTGGCTACGCTCGCTCTGCCACTTCGATGCCCCACGACGCTGGCACATATGGCTGAATGGAGGGTAGCAGCCAGCATCTATAGTGCCAAAACCATCAAGGGCGAGGAAAATCAGCTCGGCCCGTAATGGATTCGGCCGATGGCGGTTATGAAAATGAGTCTGTCGCAACAAACTCGAGCGATCATCCGGGAAAGAAGATAGAGCCAATTCGGCCCACTACACAGCGGTCCAGCGACATAGGAAAAAAAGAATTGGATGATTAGATTAGGTGACCCAAATTGAGGCTAGAAATAGAAAAAAGAATAAAAAGGAACGTGGGCTACCTTTGTGGTTGGATGGGCTGTTCAGGTAAGCTTCGGTCACTTTTTTTATTCTTTTACTTATTTCTGTTTTCCTTTATTCAAGTTTGAATTCCAAATTCAGTTTCGAACTTCAAACTCAGGCTGAATGCGCAAACAAAAATCTCAGAATGTGATGCAGGGTTTATTTTTATTTTTGTTTATTTATTATCTTATCTATTTGAATAAATGCTTCAAATATATAATGCGCACACACACAAAAACAATCTATTTAAGAAAACACTCTTTTGAATGCATAGTCTAATTAAAGGCACACTCAAAATTCAATGTCTTATTGCCTACTTATTTTAAGAGAACATAATCTCCATAAAAAATATTTAGTTTTAAAGCTTTAGAAAATATTTCAAAGTATAATTTATATGAGAATCTTTCTAATTCACTTACAAGAAAAATATATTTACCAAAGATTTTGAAAGAGTTTTACCAAAATCCAAAATTTAGGGGTCTAAAACCCAGCGCGAACTTCACCAAGTGTGCTACGATCAAGTCTCACACATATGATGACACATGCTACAGAAACGAATATCACATCTTTAATATATAAAGGAGTTCTGTACAAAATAGTTAAATAATTACATCATACGAAGACAACGATCCAACAACCATAGTAGATGTCACACCCGGTTTTAGAAGGTAAACCGAATGCGAACCATGTACGTGTCAGGATCAGAAATTCACGTACACATCGATTACATAATTGGACATCATCACACAATGATCGGAATAAATAGCGAAAATGTACTTTATTACATCAAGATGTCCAAGACATCCAAAGAGTCTAATACATATCCATTGTCTTTAACATAAATATCAAAGTGCGGAGAACGAAACGTAGATGATAAGCCTACACAGGCAGCTGACTGAGGGTTGCCACTAAAGTAAACTAGAACCCGTCGTAGTCCTAGAACTCCTCAAAGTCCTCCATGTTGCCAGCATCACCTCCTGAGCACTGAGTACAGTGGGGACAACCTGAG
This sequence comes from Zea mays, assembly GCF_902167145.1. Lineage (NCBI taxonomy): Eukaryota > Viridiplantae > Streptophyta > Magnoliopsida > Poales > Poaceae > Zea > Zea mays. Next base: position 122,112,500 of record NC_050098.1, on the reverse strand, counting down.
GTGGGGGTGGTTTGTAAAGTAAGGGTGAGTACACATCAACGTACTCAGCAAATGTCTCGTTTGGCTAAAGTGGACTAGTTGTATGTATGGTTGAGGTTAAGCAGTTGCTTTTAGTTAGTCAAGTATTTATTTATTAGTAAAGCCAAGTTTTAGTAATAAACCCAATTATTACCCAAAGGTACTTCCTCAAAGAGGAAATATCAGAGATCAGACTTATAACATCATTGTTAACCATCATCATAAAAGTATCCAAAGTTGTTCTAATCAAATAGGATCCCAAGGCTGCTCTTAACCGTGAGCACGGCTGATATACCAGTTTCTAACACTTTGCAGAGGTTGCACACTTTACCCACAAGCCGTGATTCCCATTCTGCCCGGGGTTCTAGCCTCCCCATTAATCACTACCAAGGTGACCTAGCAGGGTCTCACTACGTAGCCTTTACAAAGATTCCCCAGAGGCCATAGTCGCCCGTTAGGTTTCTCCAGTTTGATAAACATAGTACATATCCCCAAAGGAAGGGTGACTAACAAAACCAAATCAAAGAACCTCTGCTACTAGCCTCGGCAGAGCAAGTACTGTGCCCGGACTCCATTGACGGCTCTACGGCAAAGTCAACTACTCCTCTGGTTCTTCTAATTAATCAGCTAAGGGCGTCCCATTCCACCCTCATGGTTGCACTGTTATCCCGGGTTGTCACTCCCCAAACAGGTCCTTACGGAGAGGTACTCAGGAAACAGCCTGAGCCCCCAAAGGTAATCACAAGAACCTCATCGGGATAACATCATCGTATCATAAATAATCACATCATGCTCATTGATTAAGTTTAAGCAATAGCATAAGCTAACCATGATTGACCCAAACAGGTAAACAAGGGTAAGGTAAATATAGACTAGTCAATCCTTAAGTTTCAATAATGTAATGTGGGACAGTGAATTATAAAGTAAAGTAGGACATGATAGGTCTGAGGACACTTGCCTTCACCAGGTTGCTGCTCAGAGGGATCTTCGGCAACACACTCAGGAACCACGGGCTGCTCTTTGTCTAAATAAAGCGATCATACATTCAATACATTTGGAAAGTACAAATGAACAGCACATCAAACATGTACAAACATTAGAACACAACTCGAAAGATGTAGTATTAACTAAAGGAGAATGAGGTCAAGTTATAAAATGAACTAATCATAATTAGGAGTTGATTACTCTCTAAGTGTTTGAACATATCTCAAAAGGTAAAGTAGTAATTTAAACAAGAAATAGATTAAATCATAAGATGGACTAATCTCATTTAGGAATTGATTATTCTTTAAGTGTTATCCATAATTACATAACCTAATTCTATTCATTTCATTGAGACCTAAAAGTTAAACCAAAAATGAATTCATGTAATGCATGTCACTAATCTCACAAGATTAAATATATTTTAACTCCTAGGGCTTTCATTTTATTTATTCAATTAAATAAATTAATTAACATATACATCAATCTTGTATCCTATGTGTAAAATTAAAGTATACAGACTATAGCTGATCATAATTTATTTGAACAGAGAATAATTTTATGAACATTTTGCAATTTAAACCACTAAATTTGGAGTTCATATGAAAAAGATATGAAATAAACAAATTTTAAAGTTTAAAATATGAAATTAGGGCTAAATCTGTGATTAAATAAAAGCACAAGGGGCAATTTAAAACAAACCAGGGGTCTGCGCGCTAAAACCAGGACGGCGGGTTGATTTCCTAAAAGCCGAGGGCCTCTTAAGTAAAACTCACACGCGAAGGGGTACAGGGTAATTTCAACCGTCAGATCAGAGATCAACGGCCAGGATTAGATCGCGCGGGCGCGGGAGCGGGCGCGAGGACGCGACTGACAGGCGAGGATAGGGCGTCAGTGAGCCAGGGCGGGTTGACTAGCCGGGCCCAGGGGCAGGGGCACGGGTGAGGGGGAAGAGAGAAGGGCGGTTGGATCTGGATCGGAGGGCTGCGATCAGATCCGATCTGGTTAAATCTAAATCGCCTGATCTCGGACGGACGCCCGACATCTAACGACTGGGGGCGGACATAGGCGCGGTGGCGTCGCTCGGTCCCGCGGCGAGAGCTCGCCGAAGACGAGGGGGCTAGCCACGATAGGGCTCCAAATGCTTGGGGACTAGCTCTGGCGCGTTCAGGGCGGTCTAGCGGACTCGGCCATGGGCATCACGCCGGCGCGGGAGCACCAGAGGGCGCTGCACACGGCGAGGCGGGCAAACGGCGGTGCGGGGCAACTCCGGCGAACAATAGCGCGCTAACCAGGGCAGTAACGACCGAATTAAGGACACGGGCAGGTTGCTCACCTCGAGGGGAAGCGTTGGAGTCACGGGGTAACTGCGGTGGCGCAGGGACGCGACGGGGCGACGGTGGCGGAGCTCCGGCTGCACAAGAACCGCTCCGGTGAGCGCGGGCCTAGCAAACCAGAGAGGGGGAGGGCACACCGAAGGGTGTCCCGAGCAGCTAACGGCGAGGCGGGACTCACCGAGGCAAAGGACGGGGCGCGGGCGCGACGGTGATCGCAAAACGGGCAGCGGGTGACGGTGAGCGGTGGCGGAGCTCTCTGTTCGCGCGGGCAGAGCGAGAGAGAGGGCGAGGGGGTTTGGCTGAGGGCGCGAGTGAGCGAGGAAAGGTGGGCGAGCAGGGCGCGGTGATCAAAAGGGGCACGGGCGCGGGGTCGTGGTCGGAGAACGCGCGGACGTGGGCCCGTCCACGGTGGGGGTCGTGGGCGAGAGGTTAGGGACGTCTAACAGGTGGGGTCGGCGGGACAGAGAGGGAAGCGAGCGAGCGGGCGAGATAAACGGCGCCGACAGGCCTAGCCCACGGGGCAGAGAGAGAGGGGGAGTGAGGGCTCGCTGGAGTTGGCGCCGACAGGCGGGGCCCGCCTATCAGGCACCGAGGTCATGCGGGCGCGGGCACGTGCGCGCTAGGCTTAGTGGGCCAACTTGGGCAGAATTAGGTTTTCCATTTTCCAGGGAATTTCTAATTGCTTTTCTATTTATTTTTGCTAGGGTTTTTAATTCAAATCCAAATCAAGTTTCAAATTCAAACCAAATCAAACATGTGCAACAATTCAAAGAATATTTGGGGTTCAACATGATGCAACATTTCATGACTCACTTGTTTTGCCAAAAATAAAGTAAATACTCCCTCACTAATTAAGTTAACCCTAACCAAAAGAGAAATAGAGAGAGAAACTAGAGTGAGATGGAGAAGAGTAACACCTGAATTTGGATGATAATGAGAAAAAAAATTATACCCCCAAATTCAGGGTGTTACAGTAGACTGGGAGACGACGACCTAGACCACTCACGAACTTATCACAACATCATTCATGCGCCTCATCATGTGGTCCTTGTTCTTGACCTGGGAGGATGTGAGTACAACAAGGGTGAGCTCACATGCGTTCATCGCTCAACAAGTTGTGGGGAATAATGTGCATGAACTCACCAAAGGTGGGAGCTCATGTGAAGTGTAAGGCCTACCAAAGGAGATGGTTAAAGCTGAGCATTGCTTTTAAAGTTGGCCAAAATTTTATTAGCAGTTACTAAGTATAAGTAGATATCAACTCGATTAAATAAGAGATCAAAATTAATAATAACACCCACAATGCAATGCATATGACAAATTAAGTTTAGTTCCATAAATTACTCATGTGAGGGTCCGAGCTGCTCATGATCGTGAGCACGTCTGATATACCAGTTTTACACTCTACAGAGGTTGCACATCTTTACCCACAAGTCGTGTTACTCATTTACCAAGGGATCGCGACTTCGCATTCATCTCTACCAAGGAGACGAGGTAGGGTACCACTACGAGGCCTTTACAAAGTTCCACTAGCTTCCAAAAACCCGCTACGGTTTTTGAGAAGGGCAATATAGGAATCCCTCGTCCAAAAAGTCATCGCAACATGATCGACCCGAGAAACTCCCTATACGAAGCTCCTCTACCGCCCTTGCCTCTTTCAGGTAAGTTAGTCTTCCACTAGCTTTCCTAATTAGTCAGCCAATGGCGTCTCATACCACCCTTGTGGTAGCACTGTTTTCTCGGGTGGTTCTCCATGTTCCGATTAACATGATGACCTTATCATGAACAGTAATTAAAATAACAACATAATTGGAACATGATCTTAAAAAACATTAATTTCCCAAAACCAGATAAAGCAATAGCAAATCTACCCAATAGTTCATTTGTTTGCAAGGTGTGGGATAACAATGCTAGGGAAACCTATTAGGTCCCATCAAATTAATTCGAGTATGTCATAGTGTCACTATTAACAGGAACATTATTAGGTAAAGAAAAGTGATCAAGGACACAACTTGCCTTAGACTCGAGATTCCTAGGTATCAACTTGGTCTTGGGATTCTCGTGACCTCACCGCTATTCGTAGCAATACATACAAATAGACAAGGATCACATAAAAATAACAGTACATCAAACATGAGAACAAACAGCGTAAAAAATATTCTACGCGATGCTACGAGAGCGTAGGTTCGAGAACCATTAAAATCGGAGCTAAAACAAAGAATTTATGGATAAAACAATATTTTAGATGCAATAAGCTAATAGATGAGATCTAACAGATATTGCATTTAAACTAAGCTGGTATTAAATTAAAATATTTGAGTTGGTATTAATCATTAACAATTATTTATAAGATGCGTAGATTAGAACTATAAATTAGATTAACTAGATTATCTAGCTAATTAACATTAATTAAATAAGTAATTAATCAATTAATTAAAACATGTGGCATAATTAAAACAAAGTTATTACTACGTACGCAAAATTAATATGAACCTAACATAACTTGAACAGATTAAAATAAATTATTTGACTTAGAAGATATCACATTTATAATAAATTAGTTGAGATGTCAAGAAATAAATAACATGACACGATCTGATTGGTTAGATCGAGGTCACGTAAAGAATTACATGATAAATAGACGTAATATATGGGATCTTGGTGTGGCCATATTCTACCTTTTTCGTATGTGATCTGTTGACGCAGGCATCCCTCCTCGCCTACAGTAGCTCTACTTGGGCGCGCAGCGAGAAGTGCCCATGGCAGTGTCCATCATCCTCCGCGGCTTCTCTCTCTCTTCTCTAGGCTCACAGCGTTTGACGTCGATCTCTTGACCGTGGCGGCCCCGCTCTTAGCTACGCTCGTTCTACTACTTCGATGCCCCACGACGCTGGCACAGATGGCTGAACAGAGGGTAGCGGCGAACATATATAGTGCCAAGACCATCAAGGGCGAGGAAAATCTGATCGGACCGCAATGGATTCGGCCGACGGCGGTTATGAAAACGAGTCTGTTGACAAACTCGAGCGATCATCCGGGAAAGAAGATAGCCAATCCGGCCCACTACACAGCGAGCCAGCGTCCAGCGACATAGAAAAAAAAATTGGATGATTACATTAGGTGACCCAAATTGAGGCTAGAAATAGAAAAAAATAAAAAGGAACGTGGGCTACCTTTGGGGTTGGATGGGCTGGTCCGGTAAGCTTCGGTCACTTTTTTTTATTCTTTTACTTATTTATGTTTTCCTTTGTTCAAGTTTGAATCCCAAATTCAGTTTCGAACTTCAAACTCAGGCTGAATGCGCAAACAAAAATCTCAGAATGCGATGCAGGGTTTATTTTTATTTTTGTTTATTTATTATCTTATCTATTTGAATAATTGCTTCAAATATATAATGCGCGCACACACAAAAACAATCTATTTAAGAAAACACTCTTTTGAATGCATAGTCTAATTAAAGGCACACTCAAAATTCAATGTCTTATTACCTACTTATTTTAAGAGAACATAATCTCCATAAAGAATATTTTAGTTTTAAAGCTTTAGAAAATATTTCAAAGTATAATTTATATGAGAATCTTTCTAATTCGCTTACAAGAAAAATATATTTACCAAAGATTTTGAAAGAGTTTTACCAAAATCCCAAATTTGGGGTCCAAAACCCGGGCGCGAACTTCACTAAGTGTGCTGGGATCAAGTCTCACACATATGATAACACATGGTACATAAACGAATGTCACATCTTTAATATATAAAGAAGTTGTGTACAAAATAGTTAAATAATTACATCATACGAAGACAACAATCCAGCAACCATAGTTGACTGGGAGACGACGACCTAGACCACTCACGAACTCATCACAGCATCATTCATGCGTCTCATCCTGTGGTCCCTGTTCTTGACCTAGGAGGATATGAGTACAACAAGGGTGAGCTCACATGCGTTCATGGCTCAACAAGTTGTGGAAAATAATGTGCATGAACTTACCAAAGGTGGGAGCTCATGTGAAGTGTAAGGCTTACCAAAGAAGATGGTTAAAGCTGAGTGTTGCTTTTAAAGTTGGTCAAAATTTTATTAGCAGTTACTAAGTATAAGTAGATACCAACCCAATTAAATAAGAGATCAAAATTAATAATAACACCCACAATGCAATGCATATGACAAATTAAGTTTAGTTCCATAAATTACTCATGTGAGGGTCCGAGCTGCTCATGACCGTGAGCACGGCCGATATACCAGTTTTACACTCTGCAGAGATCACGCATCTTTACCCACAAGCCGTGTTACTCATTTGCCAAGGGATTGCGACTTCCCATTCATCTCTGCTGAGGAGAAGAGGCAGGGTACCAATACGAGGCATTTATAAAGTTCTACTAGCTTTCAAAAACTTGCTACGATTTTTGAGAAGGGAAATATAGGAATCCCTCGTCCGAAAAGTCATCGCAGCGTGATCGACCCGAGAAACTCCCTATACGCAGCTCCTCTACCACCATTGCCCCTTTTAGGTAAGGTAGTCTTCCACTAGCTTTCCTAATTAGTCAGCTAATGGCGTCTCATACCACCCTTGTGGTAGCACTGTTTTCCCGGGTGGTTCTCCATGTTCCAATTAACATGATGATCTTATCATGAACAATAATTAAAATAACATAATTGGAACATGATCATAATAAAACGTTAATTTCTCAAAACAAGGTAGAGCAATAGCAAATCTACCCAAAAGTTCATCTGTTTGCAAGGTGGAGGATAACAATGCTAGGGAAACCTATTAGGTCCCATCAAATTAACATGAGCATGTCACAGTGATTAAAAGGAACATTATTAGGTAAAGAAAAGTGATCAAGGGCACAACTTGCCTTAGACTCGAGATTCCCAGACATCAACTTGGTCTTCGGATTCTTGTGACCTCACCGCTATTCGTAGCAATACATACAAATAGACAAGGATCACATAAAATAACAGTACATCAAACATGAGAACAAACAACGTAAAAAATATTCTACGCGATGGTACGAGAGCGTAGGTTCGAGAACCATTAAAATCGGAGCTAAAACAAAGAATTTATGGATAAAACGATATTTTAGGCGCAATAAATCTAATAAATGGGATCTAATAGATATTGCATTTAAACTAAGCTGGTATTAAATTAAAATATTTGAGTTGGTATTAATCATTAACAATTATTTATAAGATGCGTAGGTTAGAACTATAAATTAGATTAACTAGATTATCTAGTTAATTAACATTAAATAAATAAGTAATTAATTAATTAAAACATGTGGCATAATTAAAACAAAGTTATTACTACGTACGCAAAATTAATATAATCCTAACACAATTTGAACAGATTAAAACAAATTATTTGACCTAAAAAACATCATATTTTTAATAAATTAGTTGGGTTGCCCAGAAATAGGTGACATGATACGATCTGATTGGTTAGATCGAGGTCACGTAAAGAATTACAGGGTAAATGGACATAATATATGGGATCTTGGTGTGGCCATATTCTACCTTCCTCGTATGTGATCTGTTGACGCATGCATCCCTCCTCGCCCACACGTAGCTCTCTACTTGGGCGCGCAGCGAGAAGTGCCCATGGCGGTGTCCATCATCCTCCACGGCTTCTCTATTCTCTCTAGGCTCGCAGCGTTTGACGTCGATCTCTTGACCGTGGCGGCCTCGCTCTTAGCTACGCTCGCTCTGCTACTTCGATGCCCCACAATGCTGGCACAAATGGCTGAACGGAGGGTAGCGGCCAGCATATATTGTCGGCGTTTGGAACCCGACCGCACACCCGGGGTTACCCCTCACGGTGCTTTTGGGTAGGACGGTGTTGTTGACTGTAACTCAATGGTTCGTGCGATATGCACGAGAGACGATGGGTGATTTTCTACAGGTTCGGGCTGCTTTGAGATGCATAATACCCTACTTCCTGGTGTGGATCTCTATGTGGTAGGTTCCAAGGAAAGTCTCCTGTGTGGAGAAAGGCTAATGAGTTGAGTAGATGGTCGATGGAAATGATGGGGTACCCCTAGGTCTTATATACTCGACCATGGGGCACTACATGCGTGTATGATGATGATGTGTATCTAAACAATAGTGAATCGACTGAACTTATCTTCCTATAATCTTACCGACTTATCCCTGGTTTGCTCCGATATTCAAGGTCACTACACGCGAGAAAGTCGGATCGACGCTGTGGATAGTGATTAAGTCCGACGAGCCGCTTGGGCCTGAGTCTGCTTCTTTCTCGTGTCGGCCCATTCCACCAGCAGTTCTCCCATGGCCCACGAAGGGATGGCCTTGCGAGATAATAGGCCCAAATTCTTTCGCGAGGCCTTCTTGCCTTCTAGTAGACCCGGGGGATATTTGTCTCCCACAAGCCCCCAATCTTTGAGTTGATTTTGAAATAATCAGCCCAAAGATTCTAGGTCCAGCTCGCGAGTCTGTGGCTTGATTTCCATTCTGGTAATGGGCACGCCGAAGGTGCACCAATTGAGCGTTGCTTCTAACACTTTGAGTGACTTAGTAAAAACATTCTTCTCAAAGGTCTTCATTTGATGCTTTGGAGATCAGCGTCTTGTCATCATATCGTGCTTTGGAAGTCAGCATTTGGAACTTTGAGTGGGTTTTTGAAAACAAACCACTCAAAAGTCTTCATTTCGTGCCTTAGAAATCAGCATTCTATCATCAACTTATGCTTTACAAATCAGCATTCTGTCATCAGCTTATGCTTTAGAAATCAACATTCTGTCCTCTGGGATTAAAAATCTATTGGGTGCACCGAAGGTGCACCCAATGGGTGTAGCCCCCGAGCTTTGAGTGGATTTTTGAAAATAATCCACTCAAAGATCTTCATCTTATGCTTTAGAAATCAACATTTTGTCATCATCTTGCGTTCTTGCGAATTCAAATAACATTATCTGCCCATACCTTGTTAGGTCTGAAATTTATTTGATCAGTGACAGATTTGACGTTTGGTAGATGGCTCTTGGCTGGTCTTCACCCCGCTCTGCGCTTCAATGCCTCTGCTGACTAGACTTGTGGTTCAGTAGCTATATTTGGATTTCCTTCGATCTCTACCGATCTCTTCCTTCTGTCTCAGTACATTCATTGCGTATACTGTATGGATATGACTTGTTCAGAAAATATATTGAAAATTCCTGGTTACCCCTCCCCAATGGGTGTGACCAAGGGGTGTCTTGGTACGCAGAGAGTTTAGCACACTGTCCTAGAGTAGTAACTTGATGTGACCGCGGGGTGTAATCATATCGCCCGAGCAGTTGACCTTGGTCCAAATGGTGTCGTGTTACGTGAAGCAGCGTCTGTTGCCTGACTCATTTTTAGGCAGCTTGGATTGCTTATTGAATACTTGCGACTGTTCGGCGAGCGTGGTAGGAAGTGGACGGTCACTCCCGGCCTCTATAAATAGCCTGCTTGCACCGTTGTTCTCTTCACTCATCCTTCGATCATCTGTTACTTTCTTCTCCCTTTATCCTCTTCTCTATCCGACCATGGGCAAAGGCAAGAGAGGTCGAGGCTCGCCTCGTCGTGCCGGTGACAAGCAGAAGCGCGATCCAAGTCCTCCCTCAATGGACTTCGTCGATTCTGAGTACTCGGAGAAGGAGGTTTCCTCCGAGTTCGAGGGATCGCTGGCTCTCGCCTCTCCCCCGACATTGTCCGATGACTCGGACGACTCTCAGGGGCTGGCCGCTGAGGTGTGGACGTACATCCGCTCCGTCGAGCGCGCCGGACTCGAGGGGTCAGATGAGTCGGAGGTCTCCTCGGATGAGGAGAACTCCTTTGGCTCGTCCGAGGACCAAAGCAGCAACGACATCGACGATGAGGGCGATGGCGGCGGCGATGACAGCGGCGACGGCGACGACGACGGCGGCAAGGGCGGTAACGGCGACAACGGCGGTGACGGCGATGGTGGCGACGGTGGCGGCAAGGACGGCAGTGGCGGCGGCAAGGCCAGTGGCAAAGCGCCACTGGTTTAAATATTAGTATAGATAATTAGTAGTAGTAGAATAATAATGTAGTAGTAGTTAGTAGTATAGTGTAGTGTAAGTAGTGAAGTAATGTAATGTAATGTAGTAGAAAAAAGGGGGAAGAAGGCCGACTCATAATGAGTCAGCCTTTGAGTTTGTGTAACCCCCTCCAATATTAATGAAAAACTTTAGATGCTTCAAGTGACTTTTGCTTTTGCTGCCTTTTCTGTTTACACGCTTGATAGTTCACCCATATGCCTAATGATGCCGGCGTTTTTAGAGGTAACCGCCGAGTGATAGCTTATACTGCCGGCGTTTTAGAGGTAACTGCCGAGTAATGTCTGACATTGTTGGCGTTTTAGAGGTAACCACCAAGTGATGCCTGAAACTTTGCTTTCCCGAGTAGTGAACTCGCACTTTTAGAAATAGTGCCTGACCCAGGAACCCCCATTTATACTCGCGCCGACGTGCTTTTTTGATTTCTAAGCCCTAACTTTACTTTTTCACCTCGAACCACTCCTCTGCTTCCCTGAGATCTCGATCCTGCTCGTTCCACCGGAAAGATTGCGATGGCGCCGAAGCGGAAGAGGCAGAGCACCGTTGCTGCGATCATCCCGCTTATCGACCCCAACAGCTAGCTGCCATTCGCTGGTAACCATATGTCTATCATTTTGGAATCCGACCTCCTTCATCTCGTTGACGTTGGGGTTTTGCTTCCAAAAGAGCTCTACTCTTGGCAGATTTCCCGCGGCGTCACCGTTCCGACAGAGGATACCCATGAATCTGTCATTTACGTTCCTTTTCTTATTGGTGGTCTTGCTCTTCCTGTCTCCCTCTTTTTTTCCGCGGTCTCCTTGATTTCTACAAATTGAACTTGACGTATCTGAACCCTAATTCCATTCTGCAAATTTCCATTTTCGTACATCTGTGTGAGGCCTTTCTTAGGATTCTCCCCCATTTCGGTCTCTGGAAATACCTTTATCATTGTCAGCCTAGGATGGCTGGGGGACAACACCAGCTTGTTGGCGACGCAAGTCTGGAGCTTCGCCAGGGGAGGAAAGCAGAGTACCTCGACATTCCTCTCAAGGACAACATCAAGGGGTGGCGCCTTGAGTGGTTTATTATGGAGAACCACTGCAAGTCCCTCCCCCTCGGTCAGGGAGCCAGCCAGATATCCGCACACCGAGCTGGATAGAATCTTCGACCCCTTCGGAGATAACAGAGGCTAAAGTACTGCTTGCCGAGATCTGCTTGCTGAAGGATAGAGGTCTGACTCTGAAGCTGTAGTTGCTGACTTCGTTTTCAAGAACATTCAACCATTAAAGGATAGGGCCTGCCCTGCTTATTTGTACAGCGGTGTCAACGATTCTACCCGGGTCACGAACAGAAAAATTTCCACTGAAGATCTGATGAGTCGACTGTACATGATCCTGAGGGGTAGAGTTTCAAATGCTGGTGCTCCTGTGGCCTATTATGCATGGAACCTGCCACCACTTAGGCCATTCTCTGAGTTTGTGTCCAACCCTCCTTCTCGTGACGGTAGCCTGGGTCTTAGAGTGCGACTCTCTTCTGAGGACATTGAGGCTTTGATTGCCCCACTTCGGAGTCTTCCTAAGGGTGAGAGGTAGACTCATTTTGAGATGCCGGCTAGCACTGATGACGTGGAGATAGATGATGTGCTTAGCTTGCTGGCTGGGGAATCATCCGACTTAGCCCACACTGAGCCAATGGCCATCACAGCTGGGCAAGAACTTGGTGAAGAGGTGGAAACTCGGAAACCCAAAGGTGCCCGCCCAAAGCGTCCATGCCGAGTGAGCCGCCCGACTGCACCTGTCGAGGAGAAAAGGAAGAAGAGGCGACTGTCGTGCTTGGACCAGGGTGCAGGCCCTTCTGCACTGGTTCCTGATGATGTACCGGCAGAGGCCATTCCTGAGGTTGATGCCAAGGGTTGTGATCGTGCACAGGTTGTTGTCTACCTGTTTAACGAGGACGAAGAGGAAGAAGAAGAGGAAGTTCCGCAGATCCGCAAGAACAGCCGGCACTATAGAGGTAGCGAGGGGGGTAGTGATATTCCCTCTCCAGCTCTGTCGGCCCTTGTCAGTCTTCAGGGGCTTTCAATATCAGATTTTGATTAAGTACTGGAGGAGGTCATACCCAAAGACATGCTATTAGAGCCTCCTGAAGACAATATCCTGGCCGTCTGTTCAGAGGTCCCACACGGTGGGCTTTCCTTGCTCGATTCCGCTGGGCAAGAGGTAACTCGAGCAGTGTCTTGTGCATCGTCGACTTTGGAGGGCAGCCTTCCATGCCGAGTTGCTGATCTGAGTCATCCGACTCCCATGGAGGTGGCTGAGGGGCCTTCAGCCTTAGAGGTGGCAACAGCAGAAGACCCAGCCCCCGAGGGTGGTGCCGGCAGCTACCCAGCCCCCGAGGGTGTTGCTAGTAGTGATCCAGCTCTTGTGGGTAGTGCAAGCTACAACCCAGCCCCCGAGGGTGTTCAGGTGTGCTCTCTTTCCCATGCCTCCATGGGTGTCCACGTCGGGTCGTCCCCACCTCGGTCCGATGGAGCGATGGCAGTATGTGCTTCCACAGTTTTAACTGGACAAGTCGCCTTAGAGGTCGGTGAGCTAGATGCAAGGAGCCTGCTGTCTGCTGGTGGGGCTGAGGTCACCCCAGATAGTGCTTTCAGATCGTTCCTGCTAACCTTCCCTCGTCAAGCCATGCCTCAGTTCCTCCTGCCCTAGGTCTACCAATGTTCCTCTCCAATCTTTAGGTGAGTCGGTCTCTTGCTCTATGTTGTACATGTTAGCGAATTATCTTTCTTCTGCTTATCTGTCTATGATCATAGGATTTTGTTGATGGAATATCTGCCTAGCTGAAATCCTATGGCGCCACTGTTCCCGATGACCTGATGCAGTGGAATCCATTGCTGCTCCAGAAACAGATCGATGACCTGAAAGCGTCGAATGCTGGTTAGTGATCTTACAGCTTCCCTAGTTATTTTTTTTGATCAACTTGTTCTCAGTCATGCATTCCCTTTCAGCTGTGTTGTCGGATATGGCCCAATGATGCTCTGAACTTGAGGAGAAGTATTCTCAAAGTCAAGCCGACTTGGCTCAGACTTCTGCTTTTTTGGACAGTGCACGTTCTTTGAATTTCTCACTTAATGCCCAGCTTGACTCTGAAAAAATGGTGCATGAGGTAAACTTCCTTGGTTGACCCTTCCATGCTATTGTTGCCTTGGTACTGAATGTTGCTTTCTGTTCGTAGGAGGAGAAACGAGCACTCACGGCCTCTCGTGACAATCTGGACAGGTTGTACCGTGATGCTAGTAACTCCCTGACAATATTGGAGAGGATCCACTGCTTCACCATGTCTGACCTGGATCATCACCTCCACAAGCTGCAAGTATCCCAAGATGAGGTTCTACGACTTGGACAGCTATTATCGACTAAGGATTCCACCATCAAGGACCTGCGTGCTTCCAAGAAGCTTGTCGCGCAGGAGCTAGAGGCCACTCGATTGGCTGTCAAAGCTTTAGAGGACAACTGCGCCGTCTTGAAGGCTCAGCGCGATAAGGCTATGGACAAAGCCGTTCGCGCTGGACGGATCCTGATGAGGAGGCCCGACGTCGTGGTGCCTGACGATATTGTCGCCGATGTCAAGGCTGCGCCCGATGCTTCAAGTCGTCCTTCTTCTTCTGTCGCTCCTATGAAAGACATTGCTAGCAAAGATGTTTCGATGCAGTGATGTCCTGCAAAACACTCGATGTAATATGAATTCTATGTGCATGTGATGGTTGTGTTAGAACTCGAATATTTTGTGGACAGGGCGCCAGAACATGCCCCTGGTGCCAACAAGTAAAACGTTCTTTTTTCTAAAGGGCTAATTGTTTCGTTGTTAGGGTATAGTAGTCACCCTAAACAATCGTGAAAGCAAGTGTGCCATGCTGCTTTTAAGGCATTTTCCGACTGAAGCCGATCGCTTGGCTGGTAGGGCATAGTGGTCACCCTAAGATAAGTAGACGTGAGCATGTCGCACTGTCTTAAGTCATTGTCGACTTAAGCCGATTGCTCCATTAGTGGGGTATAGTGGTCACCCTAAGTCAGGTTAGCGTGAGCATGTCGCATCGACTTAAGTCGTCGCCGACTTAAGCCGGTTGCTCCATTAGTAGGGTATAGTGGTCACCCAAAGTCCAGTAAGCGTGAGCATGTCGCACCGACTTAAGTTGTCGTCGACTTAAGCTGATTGCTCCGTTAGTAGGGTTTAGTGGTCACCCAAAGTCGAGTAAGCATGAGCATGTCACACCGACTTAAGTCGTCGCCGACTTAAGCCGATTGCTCTGTTAGTAGGGTATAGTGGTCACCCTAGGTCAGGTTAGGGTGAGCATGTCGCACCAACTTAAGTCGTCGCCAACTTAAGCCGATTGCTCCGTTAGTAGGGTATAGTGGTCACCCTAAGTCGAATAAGCGTGCTGATTTCAAGTCCAATCCAATCGAAGTCTGCTGAAAGTCAAGAGTCTGAACGCCTTTGAAAACGAAAACTTTATTGATGATGAAGTCCCCAAATTACAGAGTACGATGTTTCTTCGAGAATTTTTGAGGCGTCGCTAGGGATAGAACTTTCTGAGGTGCTCTATGTTCCATGAGTTCCCCACTTCCGTGTCATTCATTTGAGTAAGCCGGTATGATCCTGGCCGAGTGACCTCTGATACGATGAATGGCCCTTCCCATAGTGGTGATAGCTTGTGCTGTCCTTCCCCCGTTAGAATTCAGCGAAGGACCAAGTCTCCCACTGCAAAGGACCGGTGTCGCACGACTTTGTCATGATAGCGCCTCAAGGTCTGCTGGTACCTAGCCAACTGAATTACTGTGTTCAATCGTTCTTCCTCTAGCACATCAATATCTTCTATCCTGGTAGCTTCTGCTTCAACTATGCTTTCAAAAGTCAACCTCGGCGCCCCGAATATTAGGTCAGCGGACAGCACTGCTTCTGACCCATAAACCATGAAGAACGGGGTATTTCCATGTAGAGCTCAACTGGGTTGAGTTCTTAGGCTCCAAACCACGTATGACAGCTCTTTGATCCATTTTCCTGCAAGCTTTTCATTCTTGTCAAATACTTTCTTCCTGAGTGCTTCTAGTATCATCCCGTTGGCTCTTTCTACTTGGCCATTGGCTCTTGGATGTGCTATTGATGCATACTTAATCTGGATGCTCCGCTGCTCGCAGAAGTCGAAGAATTCAGAGCTGGTGAAGTTGGATCCTAACTCGGTTATAATGCTATTTGGTATCCTTAACCTGAATATTATGTCTTGTATAAAATCCACTGCTTTGGCTGAGGTCAAAGAGGCAATGGGCTTGTACTCTATCCATTTTGTGAATTTGTCAATGGCAACCAGCACGTGAGTATAGCCTCCCTGAGCTTTCTTGAAAGGTCCGATCATGTCCAGCCCCCAGCATGCAAATGGCCATGTTACAGGAATGGTCTACAGCTGCTGTGCAGGTAAATGTTGTTGCTTTGATAAGAATTGGCAAGCTTCACATCTCTAGACTAACTCAGCAGCATCACTCTTCGCTGTTGGCCAATAGAAACCAGATCTGAAAGCCTTCCCGACCAGAGTTGTGGATGCTGCAAGTACTCCGCACTGCCCGGCATGGATTTCATCTAACGGATGCTTCCCAATAACCAAGTGAATGCATTTCATGAGGACTCCCGTCGCACCTCTTCTGTACAGTGTGCCCCCTATGAGGGTGTAGTGGGTTGACTGCCTTGCGATGCGTTCCGCTGCTGCCTTGTCATCCTGTTCTTCTTCATTTTTTATGTACCTGATGATAGGCTCTCTCCAGTCATTAGGGTCTGTCTCTGGTTGGCTCAAGGTGTTGCACTCTTCCGTCTGATCTAAGAGTGTTGGTGACTTGTTCTCAAATGCTATGAATTAAGAACAAGGCAACATAAAATGTTAAATGTTAATGCCCTTCGTCCGCTGAAGCATTATTTCCTTAAGGATTTAATGAACTTCGGACGAAGGTTAAAAACGGTACAATTACGAATGTTGAATCTTCGTAATTAAACTCTCAGAAATTATATAAAATAATGCAAGATATGAAGCATTAAAGACAAGTAAATTATATAAACTTGATGTATTCAAATATTAGATACATTTATACCTCTGCCTTGGCAAAGGATAATTTCCGAGTGAAGCGATTGCAATTACAGGAATGCGTGAACAGTAAAGGAATACTGTTCACTATTTATAGGCACAGGACACAGCCTATGAGGAATTACAATCATGCCCCTCATAAAAGTTTACAACATTGACTCAGACCTTTATGGACTAAAAGGTCATTCTATCTTTAAGTCGGTTCGACCGTTCATCTTCGGATACGTTGCAATTCCGAAGCTTTATGAACGGTACCCTTCGGCATTACGTACAGACAGCTTCAGCCGAAGCTGTTTCTTCCTGCAGGACCTTCGGCGACGAAGCATGGTCCCAACAGTAGCCCCTTCGCGGTGCTAGATCGTTTTTCGTAACGAGCTTGATCCGTGAAAAAAGTCTCTTAGGATTCAGGAAGCCGAAGGTCCGAAAAACACCTTCCCTGAGCTCGTTGTCGAGAAACGATACAGTTTCCGAGCGCTTAGCGGTCCCACCCTGCAGGGTTACTATTTGGTCTCTGCGGTCCACCGCGCAGCGGGTGTGAGCAGCTGTTTGCCTAGTGTAAAAATCCTGACGATTCACCTTCTTACCTGCAGTACTATATAAACAGACGGGTAGGTGTGAAGTTACCACAGCATTCATTGCTATTGCACTGTTTTGCTACCAAAATTTTTAACCATAGCCGAAGCTTGACTCTCGCAATCAGACGAAGCTCCAGTTTAAAGCCTACTTCATCAGAAGAAAAGCTTCGGAAGAGGAAGTTATTTAGTTCCCAAGAAATTCAGAATTAAATGGCCAGAGTGCGCTCTACCGCTAGAGTTGAGCGTGAGGGAGGCGAAGCCGAAGGAGCGGAGACTGTTCCTATCTCCGAAGCAATGCGACGATCCGGATTGATGTCCTCGGAAGGAATCCCCTCCGCCGAAACAGAACAGACTGTTGCCGATACAGAACAAGTTGCTACCGAAGCGGAGGAAGGAGATATTGAGGAAGCTGCTTCCGATGATGATTACCATATCGCCGTACCGAGCAAGCCCAGCCATTTGGACTTCGGAAAGTCGACTGTCTCCAAGGCTGATTTCTCCAAAATGGTAAAGTCGGGCTATTTCAGTGAAAATGAGAAGAAGCTGCTTCGCTTCGGGGGGGAAACTACCCCGAAGCCAGAAAAGGATGAAATAGTTATTTTCAAGAGTTTTCTGAAAGCTGGGTTAAGGTTTCCTTTGAATAGAATGATTTCTGATGTGCTGTAAAGGTTTGGGATCTATTTTCATCAGCTGACACCTAACGCCATTGTCAGGCTTAGTGTTTATATCTGGGCTCTCCGAAGCCAGGCAGTGGAGCCGTTTGCCGACAGCTTCTGTCGAGTTCATGAGCTGCATTACCAGACTAAGGCCAGAAAAGATGGATTGCATGAAAATTTTGGTTGCTATAATTTTGCTTATCGGAAGACCATGAAGTTTCCTGTGATCAGCTACCGAAGCAAATGGCCGGCAGGCTGGAAATCAGAATGGTTTTATGTCAAAGTTGACAAAGACAAAGAGAAGCTGGTACAGAGCCCTCTTGAACTGATCTTCGAAGAAACAAGACCCCGATGCAAAATGGCAGTAGAAGGTCCAACTTGGGCTGCACTGGCTGAATTCAAAATTATTGCAGAACATATTGGCACTAGAGATTTAGTGCAGGAATTCCTGGCCTTCAGGGTTTTTCCAACTATGAAAGAGTGGACCATGCCGAAGCTTAAAGGGGAAAAGAAAGAAGGGGAACTTGTCAGACTGCCTTATTATTATAAGTTTAAAAAATATTTTAAAGCACCCTGCCAAGAATGGCTCGATACAATTGAAACAATGAGTAATGAAATTCTTGGAAATTACTCCAAAAAAGAGGACCAGCTGATGACAGCAGCCTTCGACACTCGGCCGAAGCGAAGGCTGAACAGGGTACTTGATGCTATAGGTTTTGAATATGCTGACTATGGTCGAGTGGGCGGGGATGCTAGAGGCCCAAAGCGAAAAAGAATTGCCAGCGCTACTGACGAAGAGGTCGCCAAGGTAGCAAAAAAGAAAAAGAAAGATTCTGACAAACCTAGCCTTGAAGAGTTAAACTCTGAGCCGAAGGTGGCCACTACAAGAAAGAGAAAAAGCGCATCTCCAGGGCCGGAAACGCTGGTTCGAGAAGAAGATACTCCTGTTACTCCTTCTGCTGCTGAAGTAGAAGAGATTATGAAGGTAATGACTGAACCCTTGCCTATCAGGCTAAGTCCGCTGGCACTGGAACTGACGAAGTTTTTTCAGAAGGACAAGGTAGCTTCGGCAGCAGAAAGTCCTGCGAAGCCGAAAAAACGGAGAATTATTCAAGTGACAGATGTGATCCATCAGACGCCGCCACCGGCAACGGTGTCAAAAATTGTCTTTGCCGAGTCTGCCGAAGCCGAAGGCGCCGCAGCCGAAGCTACCGGAGTGGAAACCACTGAAGCTGAAACCGGCGAAGCCGAAGCTACTGGGGCCGAAGCCGGGACCACCGAAGAGTCGAACCTGGAAACCACACTTGAGGTTATTGATAATATACTCATGAAAATGGCTGAAGAAGAAGCTACTGTGGCTGCGGTGAACACAACAACTGAAAAGGGGAAAGAACAAATTGATGAAATTTCGGAAGAAGGAAATTTTAACTTTCAAGATTTGCTTGGACAAGAGTTAACAGACGCCGAGAAAAAGGAATTGAAAAAATATGCTATATCTTGCGGATATAAATCAGGGGATGTGCTATTTGGTGGGGTCAACGAAGGGAAACTAAGATGCCTTCGGAACCGCACCGAGGCCAAAATTGTTAGAACCCTATCCAAAAGCATTGGCTTGCCGAAGCTGGAAGCGGACTTGTGCCGTTATCAGCGACACCACATCGCCGGAAGCTTGCTTTATGCTAACTTCAAGGTAACGAATATTTTTGTTATTTTATTACTATTATTATTATCTTTTAGGTCGTGTTCTAATGAAGATCGTTTCGACAGAGCATATTAATAAGCAAGGTTCTAAAAATGCAACAAGATCTTGAAGAAGAGAAAAACAAAGCTGTCATTCAAGATTTGGCTAAAAAAGTTGAAAATCACGAAGCCAATCTGAAAAAGAAAGACTTCACAATCCAAGACCTTGAAATCATGGTCAAAGAGCACGAAGGTGCATTAGAAAAGAAGGATTTTGTTATTCAGACCATGGAGGGTTCTTTGGCTGAAGTCCAAACGGAGAATGACAAATTAAAGAATGAATTGCTCCGACAATCAGAAAAATTCGAGCAAGAAAAGAAATATCTTGAAGCAAGCCTGAAAACTGAAGTGGATAAATACTCAAATTTGCAGAAATCCTTTAAAGAACTTCAGGAGAAATGCTTAAGCTTTGGCAGCCGATGTGTGCAGCGGCTGAAGGATGTGTTTCACTCTGTCGGAGGTAGCTCTTCGAAATTTACACCTTCAGCTGAAAATATGCCGAGAACATTAGAATATATTGAAGGCGAAGTTGATGCCCTTGACGAAGTTATTGGTGGGCACGCCGACTTATGCGCCCTGGTAGCTTCTCGGGGCACAGCTACTGCTTTTTTGAAGGCTGGCTGCACGCATGGAAACATTGTGAACAGACCAAACTTCAGCTTGTCAGCTTCATATTTGATTGATATCCCAAGCTTAGCCAGAAGCATCGGAAATAGATTCATGACCCAGATCTGGGTAAGTGGCGGGCGAAAAATGGCAGGCGACGAAGCTCGAAGCCATCTTAAGCCGGTAAGAAACTTATGTTTGTTACTTTTACCTACTCCTTTGAAATTTGCACCTTTCTTACTCTGCTGTTTGGTATGCACAGGATGACGAAGCTGAAGAATGACAACGCTGAAGTTTAACGAAGCTGAAGACGAAGCCTTAGCTGAAGCTTAAAGTTGTTTACAATATGCTTTCCTGCAAAAATTCTGGAGAAACTCTTGTAATATAGCTATGAAACAATTCATGTAAATTTGTACATACCTTGTAATATATTCTGTCTCCCTTATCCGTATACAGTCTGCTTTGCTGTGAACGAAACTTCTCTTTTGAGCCGGAGGCGAAAAACACCTTCCCTTCTTTTCGTGCACAACGAAGCATAAAAATTTTCCTTCGATTTTCCCTCATTGCCGAAGCATCTTTGTTTTTTGTGCGGTATAATGATGATTCTATATATGTCTAAATGCATGTTTTATGAATGCAAATGACATGATGGGATGTATTGTGCAAATGAATATCAAAACACATAATCATAGTCCTTCAGCGTTGACTTTTCGCTGTAAGCCTCCCTTAGGAGCTTCTTCGCCTTTTACTTTCAGCGGAATCAGCGCTTATTTTTCGCTGTAAGCCTCCCTTAGGAGCTTCTTCGCCTTTTACTTTCGGCGGAATCAGCGCTTATTTTTCGCTGTAAGCCTCCCTTAGGAGCTTCTTCGCCTTTTACTTTCGGCGGAATCAGCGTTTATTTTTCGCTGTAAGCTCTGCATTCCCTTAGGAACGACTTTTGAGCTTCTCCCTGTTTCCTTTTCTTTTTTTTTGCATTTACATTTACATTTTTGGGGGGATATCACTCTCATAAAATTGAAATAGGAAAAATTATATGTTGTGGCCCCATTAAAAACCTTTCTCCCCCTTTGGAAAGGAAAAGGGTGCCACAAAAAAGAATATAAAAAATTACATCGAACTAAACATAATATCGCCGAAGCTCATCCGCATTCCACGATCTAGGAATGTTGTTGTCGTCCATATCCTTCAATCTGTAGGAACCGGGTCTCGACGAAGATACTACTAAAAAGGGGTCTTCCCACTTCAGCTGTAGTTTGCCTACTGTCTCAGGATTAGCTACTCTTCGAAGCACCAAGTGTCCTGGTTCAATGTTCTTCAGCTTGACCTATGTCACGCCATTTTATTGTTTCAGCTTGATATTTATTGATGTTTTCCACAGCTTGAAGTCTGATCCCTTCAATAGCATCTTTTTCTACAGAGGAATCAGCTTCGTCTTCGCCTTCTGCCGAAGCTACTGTCCTTATTGATCCTGCTTTGGCTTCTTCTGGAGTTATTGCTTCGTCACCGAACAATAGTTTAAAGGGCGTAAAGCCTGTTGACCTTGATATAGTTGTATTATGGCTCCACACCACTTTGATTAACTCATCTGGCCACTTTCCCCTAGGCTGATTGAAGATTGACTTCATTATTCCTGTCATTATGATTCCATTGGCTCTTTCGACAAGTCCATTTGACTCTGGGTGTTGGACTGATGCAAAATGAATCTTCGTGCTGATTTGATCACAAAATTCTCTGAAGGCCTCAGAATCAAACTGTGTCCCATTATCCACAGTAATAGCCTTCGGCACTCCGAAGCGACAAACAATGTTTTGCCAGAAAAACTTTTGAATAGTAAATGAAGTTATTGTGGCTAAAGGCTTTGCCTCAATCCATTTGGAAAAATATTCCACTGCCACTACCACATATCTTAAGTTCCCCTATGCTGGTGGTAATGGACCTAACAAGTCAAGACCCCACCTTTGCAACGGCCAAGTGGGTTGTATTAATTGAGTTAAAGACGAAGGTTGTTTTTGATCTCTTGCACATTTCTGACAACCTTCGCACTTTTGGACTATATCCGCTGCATCCGAAGCTGCCTTTGGCCAATAAAATCCTTGGCGAAAAACTTTCTCAAGCAAGGGCCTAGATCCAATGTGAGATCCACACAGGCCTGCATGTATTTCCTTCATTAATTCTATACCTTCGGATCTGGATAAACACTTGAGCAATGGGGAACAGACCCCACGCTTGTATAACTCCCCTTCTATTATGACATATGGTCGAGCTCTTGCTTCTATTCTCCTGTTATAAGCTTCGTCATCTGAAAGAAAATTACCCTGAAGGAAAGAGACGATCTCAGTTCTCCAATCTTCGCTGTGAACAGGGGATATATTAAGGATTGCTCTTTCAAGAAGCTCGACCGAAGGTGCTTTTATTGTTTCAAAAAATACTTCCGAAGGTATGGGCAGCCCCTGGGCTGCTGACTTAGCCAATAGATCAGCGTATTCGTTTTCTCCACGAGGAATATTTTTGACAGAGAAACCTTCGAAGGAAGCCTCAATCCTTCGGACTGTATCTAGATATTTTTCAAGCTTCGGGTCTCTTGCTTTGTAACTCTTGTCAATATGACCAGAGATAACTTGAGAATCAGTTTTAAGAATGGCCCTTCTGATTCCCATTGCCTTTAATTTTAGAAGACCCAAGAGCAAAGCTTCATACTCAGCGATATTATTTGTGCAACTAAAATCAAGTTTTGTCGCATAACAAGTTTTAACTTTGAAAGGTGAAACCAACACAGCAGCCGCTCCTGCTCCGAAGGTTCCCTAAGACCCATCGCAAAACACTGTCCATGCTTCGACATCTTTATTTGTTTCTTCCTCCTGAGCCCCTGGCGTCCAGTCAGCAATGAAGTCTGCTAACGCCTGGGACTGAATCGAAGATCTATGAACATAATCGATACAAAATTCATTGAGCTCTGCAGCCCATTTTCCAATCCTTCCAGTAGCTTCTCGGTTTCTCATAATATCCTTCAAGGGTTGTGAAGAAGGAACAATTATGTTGTAAGCTTGAAAATAGTGCCGAAGCTTCCTGGAGGCCATCAAAACAGCATATAGTACCTTCTCCAATTCTGTATAATTTTTCTTTGATAAACTAAGAACCTCGGATACAAAATATATTGGGGCCTGCCTCTTAACTTGGCCTTCAAGCTTCTCCTGAACAAGTGCTGCACTTACCGCTGAGTGCGAAGCTGCCACATATAATAACAAAGGAGCCCCTGGCGTAGGTGGAGTTAATGTTGTTAGATCTATCAAATACTGCTTCAGCTCTTCGAAGGCTTTCTGCTGGATTGGTCTCCATTGAAAGACTTCGGCTGACTTCAGCACTTCGAAGAATGGTAAGTTTCTCTCTGCTGATCTGGATATGAATCTATTGAGAGATGCCAGCCTTCCTGTCAATCTTTGAGCCCCCTTTTTTGTACTTGGTGGCTCCATTCGAAGTATAGCTTCGATTTTACTTGGGTTGGCCTCAATTCCCTTTGTTGAAACTAGGCAACCAAGAAATTTCCCCTTCTTTACTCCGAAGACACATTTTTCTGGATTCAGCTTTAGACCAGCCTGTCTAAAATTAGCGAAGGTCTCCTGTAAATCAGCAATGTGGTTATCTTGCTTCGTGCTTTTTACAATGATATCATCAACATAAGTTAGTACATTCCTGCCTATCTGAGAATGGAGAACCTTCGCTGTCATTCTGTTGAAGCTTCCTCCAGCATTTTTAAGCCCCTCGGGCATCCGAAGGTAACAATATGTCCCACTAGGGGTTATGAAGCTGGTTTTCGGTTCATCCTCTTTCTTCATCCAAATTTGATGATAGCCTGAATAGCAATCCAGCAAACTCATAAGCTCCGATGAAGCTGCTGCATTAACTAAAGAGTCTATCCTTGGTAGTGGAAACTCGTCCTTCGGACAGGCCTTATTGAGGTCAGTAAAATCGATACACATTCTCCATTTACCATTGGCCTTCTTCACCATAACAGTGTTAGCCAACCATTCTGGGTATTTTACCTCTCTAATAACTTCGGCACTGAGGAGTCTTTTCACTTCATTCCGAGCACCTTCGGCCTTGTCATCAAACATCTTCCGAAGCCTCTGCTTCCTAGGTCTGAAGGATGGATCAACATTGAGCGAGTGCTCAATAACATCCCTATTAACTCCACAAAGATCATTAGCTGACCAAGCAAAAACATCTTTATTTTTGAACAAAAACCTTATCAAGGTTTTCTCCTGCTCTTCGGACAATTGAGATCCCAATAGCACCTTCTGCTCTGCTATATCCTCACATAAGAGCATGGGTTTCGGCTGATCAGCCGAAGCAGCTTTTTCCCTTCTGAACTTGTATTGCTCACAAGCTTCAGTTCCATCTATATTATGGATTGCTTTTGAGTCTGTCCAATTTCCTTCGGCCCTTCTGGCAGCTTCTTGACTTCCATGAATAGCAATGGGGCCTTGGTCCGAAGGTATCTTCATGCAAAGATAAGCTGGATGCAGAATTGCTTCGAAGGCATTAAGAGTACCACGACCAATGATTGCATTGTAAGGGTATTCCATGTCAACAATATTAAACATAACTTGTTCAGTCCTTGTGTTGTTGATAAATCCGAAGGCCACTGACATTGAGATCTTGTCGAGTGCTACAATCTGCCTTCCTCCGAAGCCGCAAAGGGGATGTGTGGCATCAAGAATTTTATCTTCGGGCTCTTGCATCTGTCTGAAGGCTTTAGCAAATATGATATCAGCTGCACTGCCTGTATCAACCAAAACATTGTGAACCAGAAATCCTTTGATAACACAAGAGATAACCATAGCATCGTTGTGTGGGTAATCTTTGAGTTGAAGGTCCTCTTGGGAGAAGGTAATAGGAATGTGAGACCATCTTGACTTGATGAAGGGTCCTTGCACCCCGACATGCTGTACCCTTCTCTGTGCCTCCTTCTTCTGCTTCTTGTTGGCTGGCTCTGAACATGAACCGCCTGTTATCGGGAGTACCAGCTTCGGAGCCGAAGCAGCTTTAGCTTGAATGTTGAACGAAGCCATCAGCTCAGAAAAGTGGAAGTGAGTTCACTGGAGGTGGGCGCCAATGTTGGGGACTTGTTCTCAAATGCTATGAATTAAGAACAAGGCAACATAAAATGTTAAATGTTAATGCCCTTCGTCCGCTGAAGCATTATTTCCTTAAGGATTTAATGAACTTCGGACGAAGGTTAAAAACGGTACAATTACGAATGTTGAATCTTCGTAATTAAACTCTCAGAAATTATATAAAATAATGCGAGATATGAAGCATTAAAGACAAGTAAATTATATAAACTTGATGTATTCAAATATTAGATACTTTTATACCTCTGCCTTGGCAAAGGATAATTTCCGAGTGAAGCGATTGCAATTACAGGAATGTGTGAACAGTAAAGGAATACTGTTCACTATTTATAGGCACAGGACACAGCCTGTGAGGAATTACAATCATGCCCCTCATAAAAGTTTACAACATTGACTCAGACCTTTATGGACTAAAAGGTCATTCTATCTTTAAGTCGGTTCGACCCTTCATCTTCGGATACGTTGCAATTCCGAAGCTTGATGAACGGTACCCTTCGGCATTACGTACAGATAGCTTCAGCCGAAGCTGTTTCTTCCTGCAGGACCTTCAGCGACGAAGCATGGTCCCAACAAAGAGGATACTCGGTTGTGATATTTCTTGGACGAAGATCCCGGGTGGAGCCTGAGCCCGACTGGATCCCAGCTTCGACAACGCGTTCGCTGCCGTGTTGCGGTCTCTTTCCATGTGATGGAACTCCAACCCTTCGAATTTGTCCTCCAATTTCTGGACGGCTGCATAGTACTTGCCCATGGAATCAGTCGAGCAATCCCAGACTTTGTTTATCTGGCTTATGACCACTAGCGAATCTCCATATACCATCAGCTTCTTCATGCTGAGTGATACGGCGATGTTTAATCCATGGATCAGTGCTTCATATTCTACCGCATTATTTGGTGCTGGAAATAATAGCTGGAGTGCATACTTGAGTTGTTCACCTCCAGGAGCAATGAAGAGAATCCCTGCAACTTCAGCAAGCCATCAAAGTACATTCTCCATACTTCGGTAGTCTCCGGGTTGTCTGGGACCTGATGCTCAGTCCACTCTGATACGAAGTCAACCAGTGCTTGAGTCTTTATTGCCGTGCGAGGTTGGAACTCTATGTCGTGAGCTCCCAGCTCACATGCCCACTTGGCTATCCTTCCGATAGCTTCTTTGTTCTGAAGAATGTCCCCTATTGGAAATCATGTGACTACTATGACTTTGTGGTCGTCAAAGTAGTGATGGAGCTTGCGAGTGGTTAAAAGTACCGCGTATAGCAGTTTCTAGACTTGGGGATACTTCATCTTTGAGGGCCCGAGAACTTTGCTGATGAAGTAGACCAGATGCTTGCACTGAGTATGTATGTCCTTCCTCCACCCGCTTGACTACTAACGTGGTGCTTACCACGTGAGTCGTGCAGGATATGTATAACAACAGATCTTCTGTTGGCTGATTCGGCGTGGCTCGACGTGGTGGCTTGAGTATTGGTGGTGTAGTCAGGAACTTTTTCAGTGCCTCTAGAGCTTCCTGTGCCTCTGTGGTCCACTGAACCTTATCCACCTTTTTGAGCAGTTTGTAGAATGGCATGCCTTTCTCGCCTAGCCTTGATATGAACCTGCTCAGGGGTGCCATACATCCAGTAAGCCTCTATACCTTTTTTTATGATCGTGGCGCTTCCATTCTCATGATGGCCTCAATTTTTCTAGGTTGGCTTCAATCCCTCGGTGGCTGACAATGAATCTTAGTAACTTCCCTACCGGTACTCCGAAGACACACTTTTCTGGATTGAGCTTCCACCGGTATCGCCTCAAGCTGTTGAAGACCAGCTGCAAATCTTTGATGAAGTTTTCTGAGTTTTCTATTTTGATCACCACATCGTCGATGTAGGCTTCCAGCCACTTGCCCTAGTGATTGGCTAAGCATGTTTCAATGGCTCTCTGGTAGGTCGCTCTTGCGTTCTTGAGGCCGAACGACACGGAGGTATAGCAGAAAGCTCCAAACGGGGTGATGAATGCAATTTTCTCCTCATCTTCTTTTGCTAAGCTAATCTGATGATATCCAGAATAACAGTCAAGGAAGGACAACATAGAACAGCCAGCGGTTGAGTCAACCACCTGATCTATTCTAGGGAGCCCAAAGGAATCCTTCGAACAGTGTTTGTTGAGATCAGTATAGTCGACGCACATGCGCCAATCCACTTTATTCATTTTGAGTACAAGAACAGGATTTGCTAGCCACTCAGGATGTAGCACTTCTCTAATGAATCCTACAGCCACTAAGCGAGCTAACTCGGCGTGAATAGCTTCTCTCTTGTCAGGAGCGAAACGATGCAGCTTCTATCGAATCGGCCTTGCTTGAGGATAGACCTTCAATTTGTGCTCGGCCAATTCTCTCGGGACTCTCGACATATCCGCAGGTTGCCATGCGAATACGTCTCGGTTATCTTGCAGGAACTGGACGAGCGTTCTTTCCTATTTGTCATCGAGGCTGTAACTAATGATGGCGGTCTTGCATTCATCAGCGAATCCTAGGTTGATCCTCTTGGTCTCCTTAGTCGGCCGCATAGAGGTCACAGCTTGAGCATCATTTGTGGGTATTGCGAGGTCTTCCTTAGGCTTTGTGTTCGCCTGCGTGGAGGAAGTCGTCGGCGGTCTAGTAGTAAGGGTCGTCTGGATGGCTCCTCGAAAGCATTCTGCGGCGCCTTGGAAGTCAGTGCGCACGGTGAGGATTCCTTGTGGTCCTAGCATCTTTTAATATCATGTACGAGTAGTGCGGAATGGCCATGAATTTTTCCAGTCCCGGCCTGCCGATGAGGGCGTTGTACCCGTAGTCGAAACTCGCCACCTCGAACCTTAGGAACTCAGTTCTGTAGTTTTTCGGAGTTCCAAAGGTGATGGACATGTGCATGAGCGGGTACTCTCCTTTGGTCGGCACAATGCCGAAGAAAGGGGTGTCTGACTCGGTGAGGTCTTTGAGTGCGACCCCAAGCCTAGGAGCGTCCGGGGGAAGGTAACGTTGATGTTGCTTCCCCCATCCAGTAGTACTTTCTTTACTCTGCTCTCTCGGATCACCGGATCAACGAGGAGTGGGTACTTTCTAGGATGGTCAAAGTTGAGCCATTGATCCACTCGGCTGGGGCACTGGTGGTTGCCACCAGGACCTGCTGGTCGTTGAGCTTTTGCTGCCTTCTGTTCTCCTGCGACCCGTGTCATCCAAAGATGACGTTGACCTCCCCGTCGACGCGTGGGAATGCTCCACCCCCTCCCCCTTCCTATTGCTGAGGTTGCCTGGGCTCGCCAGGCCATCCTCGTGGTGGGGGAGGTGGTAGAGGCTGGAACGGTTGGCCATTCCCAACGGAGTGCTTGAAATCCCCGCAGTTCCGCAAGGTGTGGCGCATGTCCTTGTGGTACGGGCACTAGGCATCGAGGATGTTGTCCAGTGTCCGCTCGCCTCCATAAGGTGCCCCTAGGGCATGAGCGACGGGTGGTCCGGCAGCGTGGACCTCCTCACGAGGCCTCTTCTCCCAACGCCTGTCGGGTTGCGGGTTCGCGTCGTGCTGCGGTGCCGATGGTGCAGTTTTTGTTCCTCCGATGAGGTCCTAGGCCCACTCGTTAGCGGTGATGTAGAAGTCCGCCTCTCAACACAGTTGTTCGGATATGGTCAGCGCTTTCTGCAGTATGGCTCGGACGAAGGCCGAATCATTAGATCCCTGATAGAAGTCTTCAATCACTGCTGCCTCAGTGACCTCAGGGATACGATTTCTCATGGTCTAAAACCTCTTGAGGTATGTGAAAGTGCATTCATCCCTTTTGTGAGTTTTGGTGATTTGGATGACAACACATTTAAAAGACTAACAAGTTTGCTAAGTGTTGAACAGGAAATTCAGTATGATGAACATACTTGAATAGTGTATAATGACAGTGAACAAAGGTTCAACACAAGGTTAAATAACCAATGAGACAATGCAAATAGATATTATATGATCTCTATATTGGTTTGAATATATGGACAAGACCCGAGAAATCACTACATACATATGATCAAAATAGAGGATGAAGTGATTAAGAGGATAGGTCAAGCCAAAGTGAATAAGATATGAGGAATCATGAATTGGCTTGACCATATTACTATCAGTCCATATATGCTTCTATGAGAATCAAACTAGAGCTTGATTGATCTTAACGGTTATATCTAGAAGACATTCAAGCAAGGTTCACAATATTGAAGAAATGATTCTCTCAATGGATGCTCAATATGATGTGACTCAAGAATGGCTTGATAGGGTGAAGATAGCAAGAAAAGGGCTTCGAGGAACTAAGCGAAGGTGAAGGCCAAGCGACGGCTTGTGGACCGAGGTACCATGGCTAAGGTGAAGAAGGGAGTACTTGCACTAAGTCGATGAACTAATCAGCTATGAAGAGTTATAACATGTTGATGCATTAGTACAGTGACTTGAAGCCATGATTTGAACTCACATATGGTGATATGGTACAAGTCACATGGTTTGATTTATGTTTGCTTCAAAAGGTGAGACAAAGATGTTTGTGATCCTTATGAAGCAACGCCATGGAGAAATCTCACATGAGACACCAATGACTCAAGGAGTTTACTTAATTATATTTTATTTAACTTGAGTATAGGAATCGTCGTACTATAAAGAGGGATCCAAAAAGAAGGTAGGTGTTTGCCAAAGCTCAAGCCTCTATATTCAAAAGCTATTTTTTGAAAACCAAAATCTCTTTAAAATTCTATGGTTGACCATGGTTAGGTTTGAGAAACCTAGAGTGTTCTTGTTGAAAAACAGCTGAACTTCTTAAACTGCAGCTGAGCTTTTTAGCTGAGCTGAACTTCAGCTGAGCTAAGCTTCTTCAGCTGCAGCTGAGCTTTTCAGCTGAGCTTTTCAGCTGAGCTGAACTTCAGCTGAGTTGAGCTTTCTCAACTCCAGCTGAACTTCAACTTCAACCGGGGTCCAGGGCAAGTTCAACCGGGGTCCAGAGAGGTTCAACCGGGGTCCAGGGCAAGTTCAACCGGGGTCCAGAGAGGTTCAACCGGTGTCCAGGGAAAGTTTAGCCGGGGTATTTTCCCCGGACCTCACTGGTCAAAACCGATTGAACCGGTCCTAGGGGAGGTTCAACCGGTGTCAGGGTCACCTGACCGGTCTGACCTCCTGACTGGCA
This sequence comes from Zea mays, assembly GCF_902167145.1. Lineage (NCBI taxonomy): Eukaryota > Viridiplantae > Streptophyta > Magnoliopsida > Poales > Poaceae > Zea > Zea mays. Next base: position 122,082,143 of record NC_050098.1, on the reverse strand, counting down.
GACTGACTGCCAGTGTAACCCCCAGGCGGTTGAACCGGCCCTAGGGCGGTTCAACTGGTGTCAGGACCTGTTTTTGCAGTCTGACCTACAGTCTACCAGTCTGACTGGCAGACTGTTTGTCAGCCTGCCCCAGGCGGTTGAACCGGTCTTAGGGGCGGTTCAACCGGTCTTGGTCAACTTGACCAGTCTGTAGGTCAGTCTGCCAGTCAGTCTGACAGTCAGACTGGCAGACAGTGTGCCTGACCTGCTAGGGGCGGTTCAACCGTCCTAGGGGCGGTTCAACCGGTCTCAGACAGAAAAATCTGCCCAACGGCTAGTTTTGAGCTCCACCTATATATACTCACTCCTACCACTCTCCCCATACACAAGAGCACGACCCAAACTCCATTTCTAACTTGAAGAACACCTCCCACTCTCTCTCACACATCTCTTGCCTCTCCCATTTCAAATCTTTGGAGAGAAATCTTTGAGTGAGTTTGAGAGCTGCGGTTTTTGTGCTTCATCTCCAAATCTCTCTTGCTCTTCTTCATTCGAGCTTTGGTACTACATCGAGTTCTTTGTGGATTCATTACTCTTGGAGCTTCTAGCTCCTAGACGACTAGGTGTCTCTTGTGAGTCTCCAAATCTTGTGGAAGACCACAAGAAAGTTTGTATTACCCGCTCGTTTGAGCAAAGATTATTGTGTGGGCTTGACCTTTGTGGTCGGCAAAGGGAGGATTAGGGTTGAAAGAGACCCAGCTCTTTGTGGGCGCCTCAACGAGGAAGTAGGGCACCTTTTGTGGTGTGACCGAACCTCGGGATAAATCTTGTGTCTCTTGTGTTCTTGCTCATTGTGTTTATTCGTGTTATTCGTTCTCTCACCATTCCGTGAAAGATTTGTTTATATCCTTTTGGTGTGTGGATTTTGAGAAGTGCCCTTCTCAGATCTACTACTTTGAACCTTGTGGATCATTTAGAACATCTCATTTCCAAAGTTAACTGGGTGAATTTCGAGATCAATTCAGTTTTACCCAGTTTGCTTCTAGTTTTTTGTTGAAAAAGTTTTAACTTGCCTATTCACCCCCCTCTAGGCAACTTTCAATTGGTATCAGAGTCTAATCCTCGTTCTAACGCTTAACCGCGTGAGGAAAAGATCATGTTGGGGGGACTAAGAAACGAAAGTGCTTCTAAGCTTGAAAAAGTTGAGATTGCCTCGACTTCATCTTTTTGTGCAGATGTTGATCCTAGGGCAATAGATCTTGCCATGAGAATCGCCGAAAGGATGTTCCTCAAAATGAAGGAAGATGAGGCAAAGAACAAAATTGAAGAAGAAAATGATCGATGGAGACCAAACGACGAATCCACCTCTTCACAAGGTTCGTCTTTCAAATCCACTTCTCATATGTGCTTTGTCGGTAATGGGAGTGACAGTGAAAGCGAAAGTGAGGATGAGGAGGAGCAAGAAAGTGATAGTGAAGATGAGGATTATCTTCAACAATTCTTCGCTTAGCTAAGCAAGAAACATCGGATGAGCTTGCTCAAACTCATGAAAAGAGCGGAAGAACAAAAAGAAATGCTTCATAAGCAAGAAGACTTCCTCATCAGAAAAATCGAAGACTTAGAGAAGTTGACCAAAGAGCATGAGAAGCTAAAGTGCTCTCATGATGATTTGGTCCAAAGGTATGAAGACATTTCAATTGAGCAAATTAAAGCTGTTAATCATTCATCATATATTGCTCAATTAGAAAATAAAAATGTTATGTTCAAGAACACGATAGAAAGGCTAAATATTGAAAATCTAGCTTTGCAAGAAAAACATGATATGCTTGTGTGCTCTCATAATAAATTTATGGATTCACATATCATGTTAGAAATGGCTCATGAGGTTGTGTTAACTAATTTGAAATCATACCAACCTCACATATGCACATGTACTCAAGTAGAAACTATATTATCATGTGCTAACAAATGTTGCTCTCAAGAAAGCCAATCTTCCATTGAGCTAGAAATTTTAGGAATTAGTGATATTTCTATCACACAAGAAAATAAAGAGCTCAACGAAGAAGTTGGAAGGCTAAGAAGGAGCTTAACTCTTTTGAAGGGAAAGTGTCATGCTCAACCTTCTCAAGATAACCGTGATAATATGGTGAAAAAGCTTGAGAAGGGGACAACCGTAGCATGCACAAAACCCCTTCAAAAGAATACCAAGCTTTCCAAGAAGGGCATGAGCAAAATTCATGGTAAGAAAATTAATGCTCATACTATTTGCTCTAACAATGTACCTATGTGCTTCAACAAAGAAAGATCAAAGAGAAGCGATAGAAGGTGCTATGGATGCAAGGAGAAGGGTCATGAAATTGATTCATGCCCCCACATGAAGAACCAAGATCTTGCACGATCAAGAAAGATGACCATCAAAAAGGATGAAAACAAAAGGCAAATGCATTGCAAGGATAAGCACCGCATTTGCTACAATTGCCGTGAAAAAGGTCATCTATTCAAGGTTTGTCCAAAGGGTAAAACTCTTAAGCCTAACTTGTCAATACATTCAAATATGCTTAGGAGACCCAAATTTGACTCTTGTGCTAGAAAGGTGATGAGTTCACCACATTCTAGGACCAAGGCTATTTGGGTGCCTAAGTCCTTATTGGCTAACCTTGATGGACCCATCATGAGATGGGTACCAAAATGTACTTAATAAGTTTTGCAGGTACCTAGAGATGATATGAAGCTTTGGGGTGCTTGAGCAGTTTAACTCAATCCTTATCTCAAGCTATCAATCTTACATTGTCTATCCTTTAAGATTGACCCAAAGATAAATTTAGTTGTTATATCACTAACTTCATATTCATCTCTAGCAAAAAGTTGTGTTGTAGGGAATAAGGATTAACCTTTGTGGGAATCAAGCAAAAGGCCTACAACTAAGGGATATCCAAAGGATGGTAAAAAAATTAAATCTTAGGTGCACATTGCTTTTAATTATTATATTCCTTTATGTCTTTTGTAGCCACATAGGAAAAATGAAGCACATGAGAATGAACTTAAAATATTTTACCTTGGTTTGGAAAGGATCAAATTATATGGTAGATTGCATATTTGTTATTCTTATATGTGGCAATCTGAGAGCACCTAGAGGGGGGGTGAATAGGTGATCCTGTAAAAACTTAAACTTATAGCCACAAAACTTGATTAGGCGTTAGCACAGTTTATGCCAAGTGGCTAGAGAGGAGTCAAAACACAATAACCACAAGAATCCAATCACAGAGATGACACAGTGGTTATCCCGTGGTTCGGCCAAGTACAAAACTTGCCTACTCCACGTTGTGGCGTCCCAACGGACGAGAGTTGCACTCAACTCCTCTCAAGTGATCCAATGATCAACTTGAATACCACGGTGTTCTTGCTTTTCTTTTCTCAATCCCGTTTGCGAGGAATCTCCACAACTTGGAGCCTCTCGCCCTTACAAAAGATGTTCACAGAGAATCACAGAGCAAGGGAGGGATTAGCAACTCACACACGACACAAAGATCACAGCGAATACGCACACACAAGACCCAGACTTGAGCTCAAAAGACTAGCACACTAGAACGGAGCTCAAATCACTAGAATGTCGAACAAGTGCGCGAGATTGATGTGTGAGTGATCAAGAGTGCTCAAGGAATGCTTGGTGTTCTTCTCCATGCGCCTAGGGGTCCCTTTTATAGCCCCAAGGCAGCTAGGAGCCGTTGAGAACACATCTGGAAGGCTATCCTTGCCTTCTGTCGTTGGGCGCACCGGACAGTCCGGTGCACACCGGACACTGTCCGGTGCCCGATTTATTTCCATAAACAGCGCATCCGACCGTTGCTGTCTGTTGCAGATCCGGGCGCCGTTGGCGCACCGGACATGTCCGGTGCACACCGGACAGTCCGGTGCCCCATTCCGACCGTTGGCTCGGCCACGTGTCGCGCGCCGATCGCGCGGCCGACCGTTGGCCCGGCCGACCGTTGGCTCACCGGACAGTCCGGTGCACACCGGACAGTCCGGTGAATTTTAGCCGAAGTCGCCGGAGAAAAACCCGAGAGCGGCTGGTTTGCTCCGCGCTGGTCTGGCGCACCGGACACTGTCCGGTGCACACCGGACAGTCCGGTGCCCCAGCCCGAAGCAGCCCTCCACTCCTCTTCTTCTTCCTGTTTCTAACACTTAGACAAGAATATTAGTACACAAAACCAATGTACTAAGGCTTAGAAACATACCTTAACTTGTGATTTGCACTTTGTTCATCCATGGGCATATTTTCACATTTAAGCACTTGTGTTTGCACTCAATCACCAAAATACTTAGAAATGGCCCAAAGGCACATTTCCCTTTCAATCTCCCCCTTTTTGGTGATTTATGCCAACACAACATAAAGCAAGTGGAACAAGTGCAAAACTACTTCAAATAAAAACTAACTTTGAGTTTTATTCAATTTTGGCATATATGGATCATCCTTTGCCACCACTTGGTTTGTTTTTGCAAATCAAACTCAAATCTCTATCTCTAAGTCAAACACACATGTTGAAGCATAAAGAGAGTCATTCCAAAGAAATTTGACCACGGATTTCAAAAAACTCCCCCTTTTTCCCATAATCAACATTTCTCCCCACAAGAAGCCAACTTTTGACAAAAGAGACAATACAAGAGTTTTGACAAACCAAAAGCTCTATTATACTTTTTCAAAATTTCTCAAGTGGTAGCTGATCCATTTATTGCTTTGGCCTTTATTTTCTCCCCCTTTGGCATCAAGCACCAAAACGGGATCAATCTTGGCCCTGGAACCCCATTGCCTCACCAAAATTTTCAATTAAGAGCAAATGGCAATAAGAGTTCATGAGATGAACTTGGAAGTAATTACCCTCTCATCGGAGTGCAGTGGAAGTCTTTCATGGTCCAAGTCCACCTTTTCCCTTTCAATTCTCCTTCGAGACTAGATCAAGCAAACTCAAGCATATGGTTAGTCTCAAAGGGTCAAGTTGTAACACATCTCCCCCTAAACATGTGCATCACTTTGCAATGGACTTGTGAGGTCCAGGGAGTGTTTGTACAACTTGAGCACCACAATAAGCAACAAAATGCAGAATGAACATGATCAAGGGCATAAACACATGTATGCTACAATTCAATCCAAGTTCCGCGAATCTAAGACATTTAGCTCACTACGCAGCCTGCAAAAGGTCTTCTCATCTAGAGGCTTGGTAAAGATATCGGCTAGCTGGTTCTCGGTGCTAACATGAAACACTTCGATATCTCCCTTTTGCTGGTGGTCTCTCAAAAAGTGATGCCGGATGTCTATGTGCTTTGTGCGGCTGTGTTCAACAGGATTTTCCGCCATGCAGATAGCACTCTCATTATCACATAGGAGTGGGACTTTGCTCAGATTGTAGCCAAAGTCCCTGAGGGTTTGCCTCATCCAAAGTAGTTGCGCGCAACACTGTCCTGCGGCAACATACTCGGCCTCAGCGGTGGATAGGGCAACGGAGGTTTGTTTCTTAGAGTTCCATGACACCAGGGACCTTCCTAAGAATTGGCACGTCCCCGATGTGCTCTTCCTATCGACCTTACATCCAGCATAGTCGGAATCTGAGTATCCAACTAAGTCAAAGGTAGACCCCTTTGGATACCAGAGCCCGAAGCAAGGCGTAGCAACCAAATATCTAAGAATTCGCTTCACCGCCACTAAGTGACACTCCTTAGGATCGGATTGAAATCTAGCACACATGCATACGCTAAGCATAATATCCGGTCTACTAGCACATAAATAAAGTAAAGACCCTATCATTGACCGGTATGCTTTTTGATCAACGGACTTACCTCCTTTGTTGAGGTCTGTGTGTCCGTCGGTTCCCATCGGCGTCTTTGCGGGCTTGGCGTCCTTCATCCCAAACCGCTTTAGTAGATCTTGCGTGTACTTCGTTTGGGAGATGAAGGTGCCGTCCTTGAGTTGCTTCACTTGGAACCCAAGGAAGTAGTTCAACTCGCCCATCATTGACATCTCGAATTTCTGCGTCATCACCCTGCTAAACTCTTCACAAGACTTTTGGTTAGTTGAACCAAATATTATGTCGTCGACATAAATTTGGCACACAAACAAATCACCATCACATGTCTTTGTAAAAAGAGTTGGATCGGCTTTCCCAACCTTGAAAGCATTAACAATTAAGAAATCTCTAAGGCATTCATACCATGCTCTTGGGGCTTGCTTAAGTCCATAGAGCGCCTTAGAGAGCTTACACACATGGTCGGGGTACCGTTCATCCTCAAAGCCAGGGGGTTGCTCTACGTACACCTCCTCCTTGATTGGCCCATTGAGGAAAGCGCTCTTCACATCCATTTGGTACAACCTGAAAGAATGGTGAGCGGCATATGCTAGCAAAATACGAATGGACTCTAGCCTAGCCACAGGAGCAAAAGTCTCCTCAAAGTCCAAACCTGCGACTTGGGCATAACCTTTTGCCACAAGTCGAGCCTTGTTCCTCGTCACCACCCCGTGCTCGTCCTGTTTGTTGCGGAACACCCACTTGGTTCCCACAACATTTTGCTTCGGACGAGGCACCAGTGTCCAAACTTCATTGCGCTTGAAGTTGTTTAGCTCCTCTTGCATGGCCAACACCCAGTCCGGATCTAGCAAGGCCTCTTCTACCCTGAAAGGCTCAATAGAAGAGACAAAAGAGTAATGTTCACAAAAATTAACTAATCGAGACCGAGTAGTTACTCCCTTGCTAATGTCACCCAGAATTTGGTCGACGGGATGATCCCTTTGGATCGTCGCTCGAACTTGGGTTGGAGGTGTCGGTTGCGCTTCTTCCTCCATCACGTTATCATCTTGTGCTCCCCCTTGATCACACGCCTCCTTTTGATGAACCTGTTCATCGTCTTGAGTCGGGGGATGCACCATAATTGAGGAAGAAGGTTGATCTTGCTCATCTTGTTCCTGTGGCCGCACTTCTCCAATCGCCATGGTGCGTATGGCGGCCGTTGGAACGTCTTCTTCATCTGCATCATCACAATCAACAACTTGCTCTCTTGGAGAGCCATTAGTCTCATCAAATACAACGTCGCTAGAGACTTCAACCAAACCCGATGATTTGTTGAAGACTCTATACGCCTTTGTATTTGAGTCATAACCTAATAAAAAACCTTCTACAGCTTTGGGAGCAAACTTAGAATTTCTACCCTTCTTCACTAGAATGTAGCATTTACTCCCAAATACACGAAAGTACGATACATTGGGTTTGTTACCGGTTAGTAGCTCATACGACGTCTTCTTGAGGAGGCGATGAAGGTAGACCCTGTTGATGGCGTGGCAAGCCGTGTTCACGGCTTCCGACCAAAAATGCTCGGGGGTCTTGAACTCTCCAAGCATAGTCCTCGCCATGTCGATTAGCGTCCTGTTCTTCCTCTCTACCACACCATTTTGCTGTGGTGTGTAGGGAGCGGAGAACTCGTGCTTGATCCCTTCCTCTTCAAGGAACTCCTCCACTTGAAGGTTCTTGAACTCGGATCCGTTGTCGCTCCTTATCTTCTTCACTTTGAGCTCAAACTCATTTTGAGCTCTCCTGAGGAAGCGTTTGAGGGTCCCTTGGGTTTCGGACTTTTCCTGCAAGAAGAACACCCAAGTGAAGCGGGAAAAGTCATCAACAATAACTAAACCATACTTACTTCCTCCTATGCTCAGATAGGCGACGGGTCCAAAAAGGTCCATATGCAGCATCTCCAAGGGTCTTGATGTCGTCATCACATTTTTGGTGTGATGAGAGCCTCCCACCTGTTTCCCTGCTTGACAAGCTGCACAAGGTCTATCTTTTTCGAATTGAACATTAGTTAGACCTATCACGTGTTCTCCCTTTAGAAGCTTGTGAAGGTTCTTCATCCCCACATGTGCTAAGCGGCGATGCCACAGCCAGCCCATGCTAGTCTTAGCTATTAAGCATGCATCTAGACCGGCCTCTTCTTTTGCAAAATCAACTAAATAAAGTTTGCCGTCTAATACACCCTTAAAAGCTAGTGAACCATCACTTCTTCTAAAGACAGACACATCTATATTTGTAAATAGACAGTTATATCCCATATTGCATAATTGACTCACAGATAGCAGATTATATCCAAGAGACTCAACTAAAAACACATTAGATATGGAGTGCTCATTAGAAATTGCAATTTTTCCTAAACCTTTTACCTTGCCTTGATTCCCATCACCGAATATAATTGAATCTTGGGAATCTTTATTCTTGACGTAGGAGGTGAACATCTTCTTCTCCCCCGTCATATGGTTTGTGCATCCGCTGTCGATAATCCAGCTTGAACCCCCGGATGCATAAACCTGCAAGGCAAATTTAGGCTTGGGACTTAGGTACCCAACTCTTGTTGGGTCCTACAAGGTTAGTCACAATCTCCTTAGGGACCCAAATGCAAGTTTTATCACCTTTGCATTTTGCCCCTAACTTCCTAGCAATTACTTTTCTATCCTTTCTACAAATTGCAAAGGAAGCATTCAAAGCACAATAAATTGTAGAGGGTTCATTCACTACTTTTCTATGAACATTTGCAACTTTTCTTTTAGGAACAACATTTCTCCTAGTAACATTTCTATCATACACATAAGAAGAACTAGGAGCAAACATGGCATGAGAATCATAAACATATGAATCAAAAGCATCATAACTTCTATTTACATTTCTAGTTTGTCTTCTATCATGATACAAAAAGGCATGGTTCCTTTTAGCACTAGTAGCCATAGGGGCCTTCCCTTTCTCCTTGGCGGGAATGGGAGCCTTATGGCTTGTTAAGTTCTTGGCTTCCCTCTTGAAGCCAAGTCCATCCTTAATTGAGGGGTGTCTACCAACCGTGTAGGCATCCATAGCAAATTTTAGTTTTTCAAAATCACTTTTGCTAGTCTTAAGTTGAGCATTAAGACTAGCCACTTCATCATTTAGTTTTGAAATCGAAACTAAGTGTTCACTACAAGCATTAACATCAAAATCCTTACACCTAGTGCAAATTGTAATGTTTTCAACACAAGAGTTACTTGCTACTTCTAGTTTAGCAGTCAAAACATTAATTTCACCTTTTAAAGAAGAAATGGTTTCATTACAAGTAGAAAGTTCACAAGAAAGTATTCCATTTCTTTTAACTTCTAGAGCAAGTGAATTTTGAGCACTAACAAATCTATCATGCTCTTCATATAAAAGGTCTTCTTGTTTCTCTAAGATTCTATCCTTTTCATTTAAGGCATCAATCAGCTCATTAATCTTAGCTATCTTAGTTCTATCCAATCCCTTGAATAAACTAGAGTAATCAATTTCATCCTCACTAGATTCATCATCACTAGAAGAATCATAAGTATTAGCATTACGAGTGATTACCTTCTTTTCCCTTGCCATGAGGCAAGTGTGATGCTCGTTGGGGAAGAGAGCCGATTTGTTGAAGGCAGTGGCGGCGAGTCCCTCATTGTCGGAGTCGGAGGAGGAGCAATCCGAATCCCACTCCTTGCCGAGATGCGCCTCGCCCTTGGCCTTCTTGTAATTCTTCTTCTTTTCCCTCTTGTTTCCCTGTTCCTGGTCACTGTCGTTATCGGGGCAGTTAGCGATAAAATGACCAATCTTACCGCACTTGAAGCATGAGCGCTTCCCCTTTGTCTTGTTCTTGCTTGGCTGCCCCTTGTGACCCTTCAGCACCGTCTTGAACCTTTTGATGATAAGAGCCATCTCTTCATCATTGAGCCCGGCCGCCTCAACTTGCGCCACCTTGCTAGGTAGCGACTCCTTACTCCTTGTTGCCTTTAGAGCAATGGGTTGAGACTCGTGGAGTGGACCGTTCAACGCGTCGTCGACGTATCTTGCCTCCTTGATCATCATCCGCCCGCTCACGAATTTTCCAAGTACTTCTTCGGGCGTCATCATCGTGTACCTGGGATTCTCACGAATATTGTTCACGAGATGAGGATCAAGAACGGTAAATGACCTGAGCATTAGGCGGACGACGTCGTGATCCGTCCAACGCGTGCTTCCGTAGCTCCTTATCTTGTTGATAAGGGTCTTGAGCCGGTTGTAAGTTTGAGTTGGCTCTTCTCCCCTTATCATGGCGAATCGTCCAAGCTCGCCCTCCACCAACTCCATCTTGGTGAGCATGGTGATGTCGTTCCCCTCGTGAGAGATCTTGAGGGTGTCCCATATCTGCTTGGCATTGTCCAAGCCGCTCACCTTATTGTACTCTTCCCTGCACAAGGATGCTAAGAGAACAGTAGTAGCTTGTGCATTTTATGAATTTGTTCATTGATAAACATAGGGCTATCCGAGCTATCAAATTTCATTCCATTCTCTACAATCTCCCATATGCTTGGATGGAGAGAGAATAAATGACTACGCATTTTGTGACTCCAAAATCCGTAGTCCTCCCCATCGAAGTGTGGAGGTTTACCAAGAGGAATGGAAAGCAAATGCGAATTCGAACTATGTGGAATACGAGAATAATCAAATGAAAAGTTCGAATTGACCGTCTTCCTGTAGTCGTTGTTGTCGTCCTTTTGGGAAGAAGAGGACTCATCGCTGTCGTAGTAGACGATCTCCTTGATGCGTCTTGTCTTCTTCTTCTTCCCATCTTTTCGCTTGTGACCCGAGCCCGAGTTGTTGGACTTGTCATCCCTTGGCTCGTTGACGAAAGACTCCTTCTCCTTGTCGTTGATCACAATTCCCTTCCCCTTAGGATCCATCTCTTCGGGCGGTTAGTCCTTTTCTTGAAGAGAATTGCTCTGATACCAATTGAGAGCACCTAGAGGGGGGGGTGAATAGGTGATCCTGTAAAAACTTAAACTTATAGCCACAAAACTTGATTAGGCGTTAGCACAGTTTATGCCAAGTGGCTAGAGAGGAGTCAAAACACAATAACCACAAGAATCCAATCACAGAGATGACACAGTGGTTATCCCGTGGTTCGGCCAAGTACAAAACTTGCCTACTCCACGTTGTGGCGTCCCAACGGACGAGAGTTGCACTCAACTCCTCTCAAGTGATCCAATGATCAACTTGAATACCACGGTGTTCTTGCTTTTCTTTTCTCAATCCCGTTTGCGAGGAATCTCCACAACTTGGAGCCTCTCGCCCTTACAAAAGATGTTCACAGAGAATCACAGAGCAAGGGAGGGATTAGCAACTCACACACGACACAAAGATCACAGCGAATACGCACACACAAGACCCAGACTTGAGCTCAAAAGACTAGCACACTAGAACGGAGCTCAAATCACTAGAATGTCGAACAAGTGCGCGAGATTGATGTGTGAGTGATCAAGAGTGCTCAAGGAATGCTTGGTGTTCTTCTCCATGCGCCTAGGGGTCCCTTTTATAGCCCCAAGGCAGCTAGGAGCCGTTGAGAACACATCTGGAAGGCTATCCTTGCCTTCTGTCGTTGGGCGCACCGGACAGTCCGGTGCACACCGGACACTGTCCGGTGCCCGATTTATTTCCATAAACAGCGCATCCGACCGTTGCTGTCTGTTGCAGATCCGGGCGCCGTTGGCGCACCGGACATGTCCGGTGCCCCATTCCGACCGTTGGCTCGGCCACGTGTCGCGCGCCGATCGCGCGGGCGACCGTTGGCCCGGCCGACCGTTGGCTCACCGGACAGTCCGGTGCACACCGGACAGTCCGGTGAATTTTAGCCGAAGTCGCCGGAGAAAAACCCGAGAGCGGCTGGTTTGCTCCGCGCTGGTCTGGCGCACCGGACACTGTCCGGTGCACACCGGACAGTCCGGTGCCCCAGCCCGAAGCAGCCCTCCACTCCTCTTCTTCTTCCTGTTTCTAACACTTAGACAAGAATATTAGTACACAAAACCAATGTACTAAGGCTTAGAAACATACCTTAACTTGTGATTTGCACTTTGTTCATCCATGGGCATATTTTCACATTTAAGCACTTGTGTTTGCACTCAATCACCAAAATACTTAGAAATGGCCCAAAGGCACATTTCCCTTTCACAATCTACATACTTTAATTGATGATAATTAATTCGTGGCATATTTCAAATGAATTATCATATTATTGCCATGACCTAGACATAAAGAGGATTATCCCACGTTCGTAAATGAATAGAGTGCTAAGTAAGAAATTCAAATTCTTAAAGCACTTATCAAAAGGGGAATTCTCTATATGACTAGAGTTGTGAGACTAATGTTTTTATCTAAGTGTTTATGTAGTCTCACAACATAAGAATGTGTTTCTCAAATGGAACGTGTCATTTAACACTCAAAGAAGATCAATCCAATACAATGTGATGTATTCCTTCTTGTTTAAATTGGTTTTGAGTCTTCTACATTAATCACTCACCATGCTATGAATTTAACATGCCGTGTAAACTTAATTAAATAATCATGCTAGTTTCATCTTATTTCAATTGATGTTATGCATGATGCTTGTAAGGGTAATTTAGTTCATATCATGAGGTTTTCTTATTTTAGTGACCTTCGTGTCATTCATATATAGAGGTTTCTAAATAGGAAATTATTGCTTGTGTTTCAAATGCAATCTCTATTAAGATATTTCATGGAAATTCATAAGTAGAGATTGTGCTCTTTCATTTGGTAAAATCACAAGCATTAAAGGTTAATCTTCACCTAAAAGAAAGATTAGGAATGCTCAAGGCAAATGTATGGAACTAGTTGTTTCATTTGGTATGTGACCAATAATAGTTCCTTTCAAGTGGCATTCTTTCAATTGGTAATAATCTATTTTATGGAAAGAAATGTCAATATGAAGGTTAAATTCCTTTTGGCTTAAATTTGTAAATTGGTGCATATTATTAATTCACTCATCCATGTGCATTAATTTAAAAGGAATTTAATTTATGCCTTTATGCCTCATAAATGATGATTTGTTTGCCATTCATATATAGATATCATCATTCATTAAATACTTCCTTGTACTACTAATGCCTCTTTTCAAAGTGTTTTATCGACTAGTTTTAAAAAGAAAAGAGATAACAAAGAAGGAAGTCTCCACAAATGATGAAAAGAAGAATACTAAGGTGACACCACCACATATAGTAAGATATGTCAAACTGGTATAACAAATGGTACATTCTATATGGTGGTAAGTATTCTTAGGCATAAGTTTAATCATTGCAAATTTTTCATGCCTTGACCAAGATATCTAATGTACTCCTCATGCGACTCTTAATTGAATTGAAAATGCATTTGGCAAGTCATTCAAATACTTGATGCACATATCTAGTAGGAGCACATTATATATCTTGTGTCTTAGAGAATAAGTTTCTCTTTAGTAAGCTATACTAACTCAATCCATAATGGTAAATTTGTATCTCATTCATATGGATTGTAATCTTTGGTTTCTAAATAGCTACTCCTGAGGCAGTTTAAAATTTCCTTATCATTAAATCTAAAAGTGCATAAGAATCCTTTTTGTTGATATTTATGACATACATATGCACTAACATGGATATGATTTTTAAATTGTAAAAGGTACAATTAGTGATCCATACTATCTACATTTTGGAAACCCATATTTTGATATCTTAGAAATCTACTTCAATCGGTATCCATATGCTTCACATTGAATTGCATCACTATGTTGTAAATTTCATGCATAACTTGTCTTCATGATATGAGTGCTTGTGCGACTAACCTTGATAAGCTAGGTGCACCCAAGGTCAAGCTAGGTTCATCATCAAGAAGGCAACACAATGATGTATCAAGAAAAGGAGAAAAGGCTCCAATTCTTAACTCTAGTTTTCTTTTATCTGTGTGATTAAATATTGACTTGAAACCATGTAAGATGGTTGTCAAGTATATGTGGGTGCCTACACAATAAGAAAGGCTACAATAAGGATTGTGTGGGTACTCAAGGCTCTTCCTACTAATCTCAAAGGACTCAATTCAAATTGGGTACCAAGATATGAAGCTTAAACTTGTTTTGCAGGATCACTCCTTCAATGGATCAAGTTGGGTGCTCGATAATGAATGTATAAATCATATTTGGAGATAGTAGCAAGGGTGGTAACAACTGAATCTCAAGTGCATATTATTTTCAAATCTTATCTCTTTTGTGACTTGTGTAGCCACTAAAAAAAGAAGCACTTGAGGATATACATCAGTTGTTGATTATGAAATAAAGGTCTAATTGGAAGATGAATGAATATTATCATATGGTGAACAATCCAAAATTATGTGACGTATTCTCTGTCTAGTTAATTTGGATTTGATTCTTCTTTATTAGACACCCACCATAATATGGATTAAGTCAGCCATTTAGACTTCATTGTACAACCATGCATATTATCCATGTCATTCAAAATATATTGTGCACGAGGGCTCAAGGGAAATTTAGTCCATATTATGAGGTTTCTCTATTTTAGCAACTCGCTTGCCTTCCACATATAAAGGGTTGCTAAATAAGAAACTAGTGCTTGTGCTACTAATGTAATCTCTTGTGTTGAGTTTATACATAGAACATCTATGTTAAGAGATGGTGCTTGTTTTAAATTGGATAAATCATAAGCTTAAAGGATACTATTCAACTAAAGTAAGAAGGAAGTTGAACTATCTTGTAAACCAAATAATGAATAAGTAGTGACATAATCATATAATATCCTTCATTATGAGGTTTGAGGTTCATATAGCATGCTTTACCCTTCAAGATTTCAATTGATATACTTTTAGTTCTTAAACTTTTAATTGGTATAATTTTCATCATCTATTTAAAGCATGTTATGTTAAATCAAGATATAGTGCAAACTTCACCTTTAACCTCATATTGTTGATATGCATAAGTGTACTATGTGTACCCTTGCATGCACAAATTGAGGGAGAGTTTAGCCTATATCTTGTGAGACTAATGATTTCTTTCAAGTTCATGTTGTTTAGTCTCCCCTTGATGAAAAGAGAACATCAAATGAGGATAAGTGGTTCCAAGGAAATGATCAAATATTTACCACATGTCACCACATGGATTAGTTCTATTGGGGAAACGATATGTGTTCTCTAGCATAAGTTCAATTGTTTCAAATATATTATGCCTTGACCAAGATATATGATGAACTCCTCTAAGAATCTTAATTGAATCAAGTGCATGTTACAAGTGATTCGAGTACTTGATGCATACATTTAGGGGGAGCTCATTCTATATCTTGTGTCCTTAAAAGACTAACATTTTCTTTTAGTTAATTTGTGTAGTTCTTTGAAGAGAATGAGTTTCTATTGATTTTTGAAGAGGATAAGTTTCTCTTTGGTATGCTAAATTGACTCAATCCAAGTCATGATGAAGACTGATGGACATCAATGAAAACTATCTTGCTTTGTAAAGAAATGTCAATCCTATCAAAAGCTAAGATGGAAATTCATGATTATAATGGAGACCATGTGGCGTAGAACAAAGGTGTGTCACTCCATGAACTATTGTATTGCACTTGTGTATCTAGGCTCTTACATGCTAGTGTGTGCATGTATATGCAATATCTTAAGTCACATCATAAGGTTGCACTTGTGGTGACGATTAAAGAATCTCTAGATATTTGATTAATACCTTTTGTGGTGATGTCATAAGTTTTTTTTTGTCATCTTAGTGAGGTATGAGTTAAACATGCTAACTTCTCAAGAATCATGGCTTAAAATATTGCATATCATGTCTATTAGTATATCTTTTGATTATGAGTAATTCCTTCAATTGGTACAATTTTATAGTTTATTTGTACCAAGGTTCAAATTGTAGAACTTAAATCCCCTGTCCTCACAATTCCAAGTGCATAAGGTAAAACAAGTATTCATCACTTGTATGCACACGTTTAAGGGGAGAATGGTCTATAATTTGAATCTTTGTGACTAACTTCATTTTCAAGTCTATTATGTGTGTAGTCTCAAATTAGAAAGGAATCTTCAAGCAAAGACAATCACTTCCACTGTAAATTTTGATGGGTATCAAAGATTCTTTGCTCCAATAAATGTATCTTCTGTACATTTCATAAGAGAATGAGTTTCTCTTGTATATGCTACTCCAACGTCATCTAAAATCGGTAAATATGTATCACATCCTTTTGGATTGCAAATGTCTAAAGTAGCATAGCTTATAAATTCTCCTGTCTAGCACTTAATTGATTAAATAGTGCACATGTTCCTTATGTTGCATGATTATGTTCAGTTGATACTCCTTTTATGCTAATGGTACTTTAAATTGCAAATAAGTACTCTCAACTGGTATCAATTGAATACATATATATCTGTGCAATAAAACTTGAGGAGACCTTAATGTAATATGAACTTAGTGGTATGTTTATCTATCAAATTGTATCAATTGGTGTTTTTCAATTGATATTTTCGTACATGATCACTAGTTGTATAATCCATACTTGTGCAATTTTCATGTTGCCTCTTGTTATGATAAGAAAATGCTAGGTGACATCTAGACTCCAGGTATCAAGATTTATCTTTCAATTAGTATGACAATATTAATTTGATATCTTGGACCTATGTCACAATTATGCCAACAAGAGCTTGCAAATGAATTCTAAATCCAACACAAGTCTGGAAACCCCTTGCAAAGGTAAAACACAAAGGTACATCACTTATGACACTTATCCATTACCTTTGTGCCATCTAAGGATCCTTTTCATGATAGTGTGTTCACATCCCGCTTAATCATAATTTCTACCCTTTATATTCTTTATATCCTTTTTGGAGAATTATGACAAAGGGGGAGAAATTTTGCATTAAAGCTTGCCTTTAGTCTTATGTAACTAAGTGTTAGAAGACTTTTAAGAAGGGGAGATATAATTAACAAAAAGGGGGAATCATAAGAAAAACATAAGATGTAGAAATTGATGAGTGCATACTATGTCATGAGCATCACGTTTATTTTATGACACACTACACCCCACGAATAGTATGATATAAGTTGTCTCCATACTTTGACCCAAATATGTGCTTTTGGCATTTGAGTACAAAAGTGTTATTTCCTAAAATGCACATATTTAGGGGGAGGAAACTATATCATAGGATTCAAAATCTTATTTATCAAATCTTATGTAAGCTTTAAATATGTTGTCATCAATCACCAAAAAGGGGGAGAGTGAAAGTGCATTCATCCCTTTTGTGAGTTTTGGTGATTTGGATGACAACACATTTAAAAGACTAACAAGTTTGCTAAGTGTTGAACAGGAAATTCAGTATGATGAACATACTTGAATAGTGTATAATGACAGTGAACAAAGGTTCAACACAAGGTTAAATAACCAATGACACAATGCAAATGGATATTATATGATCTCTATATTGGTTTGAATATATGGACAAGACCCGAGAAATCACTACATACATATGATCAAAATAGAGGATGAAGTGATTAAGAGGATAGGTCAAGCCAAAGTGAATAAGATATGAGGAATCGTGAATTGGCTTGACCATATTACTATCAGTCCATATATGCTTCTATGAGAATCAAACTAGAGCTTGATTGATCTTAACGGTTATATCTAGAAGACATTCAAGCAAGGTTCACAATATTGAAGAAATGTAATACCCAAAAATGTATACAAGGGAATATAGTTGATCTCCCTATTTTATGTGCCATATATTCATCATAACAAGAGCATACCTATATGTAAGAGTGACTAGTTAAAATAAATGGTACTAAAATGGAATATGCATCATGCTGAGATTTTATGTTGTGTGCATTTTGTGACAACAATGTAAAAAATAAATATGTTAATACCAAATTAGAATTTAAATCCTAAAGGAAAATCCTAGAATTGGGAAAAAGAGAAGAAAACACTATACAAACAGTATAAAATAAAAATATAAATGAACAAAAATTCAGTTTATGTTGTCATGTAAATATAGAAAATTAACCTGAGTTTGAACTTCCCACAAAAATAGATTCAAACTTGAAATCTAAATCTGAAAAGGGAGAAAACAAAACAAAAAAAGAGAAGCTTGAGAACTCGACTGGGCCGAATCTGGCTGGCCCAACTCGGTTTCCCTCCCGCGCAGCCCATCTCCTTCCCTTCCCCTTTTCTTTATTCCTGGCGCTTACATGTGGGCCCCATCTGTCATTCCCTTCACCCACCGCTCGATGCTCCTGCCGCACGCGCCTGTCACCTAGCTGGGAACGCTAAACCGTGTGTGTGACAGGTGGACCCCCCCCAGTGCTCGGACTTATCTCCTCCACTCCTCCGACTAAATCGCCGCCCCACTCGCCACCTTCTTCAACCGGATGAAACGAAATCGCCGCCGGATCCTCCGCAAGGTCGTTGTGGCGCTACCTTGCCGAAATTCTTTCCCCTACGGGCCGCATAAACCAGCCGCGAACCCCGCGTTGCCCGACCAAGTTGCTCTGCCGCGGCGGCCTCCCCTGCCGTGAACTCCAACTCGCCTCGACCACCTATGCACCCACCAGCCGGGTTTACCGGGTCCGCGTGGCGCACCGCTCGGGGATCCGGGTGATGTGGGCGGGAGAGAAGCCTCCGCCGTGTCCACAGTTTCCGCCCAAGCTCGCCGTCCATGGAACTCGGGTTCCGATTCCACACTCCGTCGCAAGCCGTTGGGGTCAACGCGGGTTTGTAGGATTCCGTTCTGGTGTTCCGCAGAGCGCTCGGACTCCGCTACGGAGTATAAAGCCGGGGTACCTCGTGCGCCCCTCTTCCATTGGCACCCTGGTGTTTGACCGCGCTGCATGAGCTAAACGCCGCCACCGTCAGGAGCGAGGTAGATCGTCGATTGGTCCTTGGGGAGGGGATGCTCGGAGTGTGGGCGCGAACCCTCCAGGCCTGGAAATCAAGCCGGGTGCGGACAATTGCTCGCCGTGGTGAGAGCTCCGCCGCGAATCCGCCTCTCGCCGTGGATAGTCTCCCTCGGACCGTCTCCTGCGCTGGTATGTCGTTCACCTCCTTTGTCGCACTTGTGGCATTGCGTTGGTCGACCTAATTGGTGAATTAGTGGCCCTAGCGCTAGATTCGGGCGAACGCCGGCCATGAACCACCGCCGCTCCAGGCGGCGCCGCCGTGCGTGCATGCCCTGTTGGGGCGGGGATCGTGGACCATTGGATGACCAGCGACGGCTGCGATTAGATTATATGCGTACCCCTTCGCGAAGTCAATCAGAGCCATCGGATGGGGATCGGTCGGGTGTTAGTGCGTCTCGGTCATTTTTAATCCAATCCGTTGATCGGGCATCCGACGGTTGAATTCGCACGCTAGTGTATAATGGCAGGGATCTAATCCTGTGCACCCATTTTTGAACGAGCGGCCGAGATCGGCTGATACCCCTTCGCGGGTCAGTTTTGTAAAAGAAACCCTGGAAAACCGAGGAATAAACCCGCCGTCCTGTGCGGGGGGAAACTGAGTCTTGGGAAAATTTGTGGATTAGCCCCTGAGCTCTCTAGATATTATGCGCGCAGCCCAAACAGAGATATAATCAGGACTTTATTTAAGAAATGAATTTTTAGGTATAAAAATAATTCCAGAACTTATATAATTCATAGAAAATTTATCTTAGCTTCTTTTTAATCCATTCCGGTGGCGTTAATTTTGTTTTAATATTATTTATCACCTAGTAACTCTGTTTAGACATTAAACATAGATTAAAATTGTTTACTTAATTTATCCCGTGCCAAGTACTCAATAACTCCAGAAATTCATAACTCGATAACCGTAACTTTGTTTTAATTCATTCTAGTTGCATTAGTCTCACAATAATATTTATTATCATCCGATAACTTTGTTTTGTCATGAAATATAGGTTAAAATGTTGCACTTAGTCTATTCTACACTTAACCACGTGGATCTTCGGAAAACCATAACTTCATAACCGTAACCCCGAATTTAGCAGTTCTCGATCCCACGATCTCGTAGCAGCGCGTAGATTATTATTACACGGTTTATTCTTATGTTTGGTGTGATGTTAATTTTGTCCATACCATGTTTGTTTGTATTGCTACGATTAGCAGCGAGGTTACGAGTCACCTGAAGATCATCGTGGTACCTGGAATCTCAAGTCCCAGGCAAGTTGTGTCCTTGATCACTTCTTTTTACCCAGTCATGTTCTAATTAATCATAATGATCTGCATAGGTTAATTTTTATGGGACCCAATAGGTTACCCTAGTTTGACTATCTTTATACCTTGTTCACCACTGGATTTTCGGGTAGTACCTGCTATTGCTTTATGTGGTTTTGGGTATAGAGATACATTTTATTCATGATTATCTTTTATTATCAGTTATTATTTACTGTTCGTGATAAGATCATTATGTTAATTGGAACATGGAGAACCACCCGGGAAAACAGTGCTACCACAAGGGTTTATGGACGCCCTTGGCTGATTAATTAGGAAAGCTAGTGGAGGACTACCTTACCCGAAAGGGGCAAGGGCAGTAGGGGAGTGGTCAGTGTAGGGAGGTCCTTGGTTGATTTTGCTGCGATGGCGGTCAGGCAAGAACCCTGCATTGGAGCTTCCTATAAACTGTAGCGGGTTTTCTGAAGCTAGTGGAATTTTGTAAAGGCCTCGTAGTGTTACCCTGCCTCGCCTCCTCGGTAGAGGTGTATGGGAAGTCGCGATCCCTTGGCAGATGAGTAACATGACTTGTGGGTAAAGATGCGCAACCTCTGCAGAGTGTAAAACTGGTATACTAGCCGTGCTCACGGTCATGAGCAGCTCGGACACTCACATGATTAAATTATGGAACTTAAACTCAATTTGTCATATGCATTGCATCGCAGGTGAGATTGTTACTTTTGTTCTACTACTTAATTGGGTTGGTATTTACTTATACTTAGTAACTGCTAATAAAATTTTGACCAACTTTAAAAGCAATGCTCAGCTCTAACCATCCTCTTGGGTAAGCCTTACACTTCACGTGAGCTCCCAGCTTTGGCGAGTTCATGCACATTATTCCCCACAACTTGTTGAGCGATGAACGTATGTGAGCTCACTCTTGCTGTCTCACACCCCCCCCCACAGGTCAAGAACAGGTACCGCAAGATGAGGCGCAAGGAGGATGCTGCGATGAGTTCGTGAGAGATCTAGGTCGTCGTCTCCCAGTCAACTTTGGGTTGCTGGATCGTTTCCTCATATGATGTAATTATTTAATTATTTTTGTACAGAACTCCTGTTATATAGTAAAGATGTGACATTCGATCCTGTGCCACTATGCATCATATGTGTGAGACTTGGTCCCAGCACACCTGGTGTTTATGTTCGCGCCCGGGTTTTGGACCCCTAAAACCCGGGTGTGACAAGAAATGATTCTCTCAATGGATGCTCAATATGATGTGACTCAAGAATGGCTTGATAGGGTGAAGATAGCAAGGAAAGGGCTTCGAGGAACTAAGCGAAGGTGAAGGCCAAGCGACGGCTTGTGGACCGAGGTACCATGGCTAAGGTGAAGAAGGGATTACTTGCACTAAGTCGATGAACTAATCAGCTATGAAGAGTTATAACATGTTGATGCATCAGTACAGTGACTTGAAGCCATGATTTGAACTCACATATGGTGATATGGTACAAGTCACATGGTTTGATTTATGTTTGCTTCAAAAGGTGAGACGAAGATGTTTGTGATCCTTATGAAGCAACGCCATGGAGAAATCTCACATGAGACACCAATGAATCAAGGAGTTTACTTAATTATATTTTATTTAACTTGAGTATAGGAATCGTCGTACTATAAAGAGGGATCCAAAAAGAAGGTAGGTGTTTGCCAAAGCTCAAGCCTCTATATTCAAAAGCTATTTTTTGAAAACCAAAAATCTCTTTAAAATTCTATGGTTGACCGTGGTTAGGTTTGAGAAACCTAGAGTGTTCTTGTTGAAAAGCAGCTGAACTTCTTAAACTGCAGCTGAGCTTTTCAGCTGAGCTAAACTTCAGCTGAGCTAAGCTTCTTCAGCTGCAGCTGAGCTTTTCAGCTGAGCTGAACTTCAGCTGAGTTGAGCTTTCTCAACTCCAGCTGAACTTCAACTTCAACCGGGGTCCAGGGCAAGTTCAACCGGGGTCCAGAGAGGTTCAACCGGGGTCCAGGGCAAGTTCAACCGGGGTCCAGAGAGGTTCAACCAGTGTCCAGGGAAAGTTCAGCCGGGGTATTTTCCCCGGACCTCACTGGTCAAAACCGGTTGAACCGGTCCTAGGGGAGGTTCAACCGGTGTCAGGGTCACCTGACCGGTCTGACCTCCTGACTGGTAGACTGACTGCCAATGTGACCCCCAGGCGGTTGAACCGGCCCTAGGGCAGTTCAACTGGTGTCAGGACCTGTTTTTGCAGTCTGACCTACAGTCTACCAGTCTGACTGGCAGACTGTCTGTCAGCCTGCCCCAGGCGGTTCAACCGGTCTTGGTCAATTTGACCAGTCTGCAGGTCAGTCTGCCAGTCAGTGTGACAGTCAGACTGGCAGATAGTGTGCCTGACCTGCCAGGGGCGGTTCAACCGCCCTAGGGGGCGGTTCAACCGGTCTCAGACAGAAAAATCTGCCCAACGGCTAGTTTTGAGCTCCACCTATATATACTCACTCCTACCTCTCTCCCCATACACAAGAGCACGACCCAAACTCCATTTCTAACTTGAAGAACACCTCCCACTCTCTCTCACACATCTCTTGCCTCTCCCATTTCAAATCTTTGCAGAGAAATCTTTGAGTGAGTTTGAGAGCTGCGGTTTTCGTGCTTCATCTCCAAATCTCTCTTGCTCTTCTTCATTCGAGCTTTGGTACTACATCGAGTTCTTTGTGGATTCATTAC
Source organism: Zea mays (assembly GCF_902167145.1). NCBI lineage: Eukaryota > Viridiplantae > Streptophyta > Magnoliopsida > Poales > Poaceae > Zea > Zea mays. The sequence goes on along the minus strand of NC_050098.1, from coordinate 122,059,419 downwards.
TCTTGGAGCTTCTAGCTCCTAGACGACTAGGTGTCTCTTGTGAGTCTCCAAATCTTGTGGAAGACCACAAGAAAGTTTGTATTACCCGCTCGTTTGAGCAAAGATTATTGTGTGGGCTTGACCTTTGTGGTCGGCAAAGGGAGGATTAGGGTTGAAAGAGACCCAGCTCTTTGTGGGCGCCTCAACGAGGAAGTAGGGCACCTTTTGTGGTGTGACCGAACCTCGGGATAAATCTTGTGTCTCTTGTGTTCTTGCTCATTGTGTTTATTCGTGTTATTCGTTCTCTCACCATTCCGTGAAAGATTTGTTTATATCCTTTTGGTGTGTGGATTTTGAGAAGTGCCCTTCTCATATCTACTACTTTGAACCCTGTGGATCATTTAGAACATCTCATTTCCAAAGTTAACTGGGTGAATTTCGAGATCAATTCAGTTTTACCCAGTTTGCTTCTAGTTTTTTGTTGAAAAAGTTTTAACTTGCCTATTCACCCCCCCCCCCCCTCTAGGCAACTTTCAGTATGACTGAAGTGTTTCATCGCCCCGGCGCCTGATGGCTTTGAGGTCCCATGGCTGCGCTAGCTTGTCAGAGAGGGACTGGAAGTTGGCGATGAACCACCGACTGAAGTCACTCCAATCGTCGATGCAGTGTCGCGACAGATGTCGTAGCCACTGTAACGCATCTTGCCCAAGGACGATGGGCAAATATGCGGTCATCACGTCCTTAGTCGCCCAAGTGGCCCGGGCAGCGGTCGTATAGACGGCCAACCAGCCTCCTGGGTCCTGCTTAGGTTCGTACTTGTCGACGTTGGAGACCTTGAAGTTTGGGGGCCACTGGATGGCCCTAAGACGCGGAGTAAGCGCGGAAACTCCACATGTGTCTTCCTGTCGACGTTCATGGTGTCGGTCCCGGGGAGGGGAGTCGGTGATGTGTCGTCTCGACCGTCCCCGGATCGGGCCACTGGTTGAGGCTGCTGCAGACTTAACTCGGGTGGCGTGACTTCGAGCCGGGATGCCATGGTCCCGATCGTACTCCTCCCAGCGCCTTATCTCGTTTTCGTGTCATCGGTCGCGCGAAGCGTTGCTGGAGCTCCGTTCGTCTCGCCGACTGTTGATGGCATGTCGCAGGTCTCTCGGGGATGAGCGAGGGGTAGAAGATGATTAGCTGCACGAGTAAGCAGACATCGATAGCCTTCAGCATCCGGAGTCCACGGGAGGCCATCAGTTATCTGAGCCAGCACTCCTCCAACTTCGCTCGACGTGTTCATTGCACAAGCAAAGTCAGGGTTTAGGTTTCGAGCAAAGAGAGGGTTCTCTCGGCATAACCTTGCACCCTGTTCAGCTTATTCTCGATCTCGGTCTTGAGCTTGACGGTGGTCACGTCGGCGAGAATTCCTGCTTTCTCTGAATACCCGCTCGTCTGGAGTTTCTCCCACTTTCAAGACTTCATCACGAGATACGGGCTGCACTGGATCCCGCTCCCCAGCTTCGTGATGTCACTGAATATTCCGGCGTCTGTTTCTTCGTCACCGAGCTTCTCGCTGGGGAGGTTCTTCTCCCGGCATGGTTGGCTCGTCATCGGAGATGGGAGATGACTCCAATCTCCCCCTGATGAAGAGGATGTCGGGGTAGAACGGAGTTATTGCGGTGGCAAGTTCCTTTCCGTCCTTCTTTGAGGGCGAAGGTGGCGGAAAGATAGCTCGACGGGCCTCCGTCCCTTTTCCAGGAACGCTTGCTTCTTTCTTTCTTGTAATCCGTATCCACTCCTTTGTGGGCGAAGTGGACAACGGAGTTCTTCGAGCAAGTGAATTCCCGACTCTCGACTTGCAAGAGGTAGTCTTCGTCTGGGGCGCAGGAGGTTGCGCTGTCCGCTGTCTTGTTCCGGCTTTCCTGGAGATTTCCAAGGAAAACGTCTTCTCCGGTGGATCTGCTATGCGGTGCAGAATTCCCTTTTCATTGGCTACGTACAAGATGGTCCCGAAGCAGAATACGGATCCAGGGCGAAGAGCGATCTTGCACCGGGAGGTGACGACCATTGAGCTAGCTTGGATCAACGACACACCCCCTACCTGGCGCGCCAGCTGTCGGCGTTTGGAACCCGATCGCACACCTGAGGTTACCCCTCGCGGTGCTTTTGGGTAGGATGGTGCTGTTGACTATAACTCAATGGTTCGTGCGAGATGCACGAGAGACGACGGGTGATTTTCTACACGTTCGGCCGCTTTGAGATGCGTAACACCCTACTTCCTGGTGTGGATCTTTATGTGGTAGGTTACAAGGAAAGTCTCCTGTGTGAATAAAAGCTAATGAGTTGAGTAGATGGTCTATGGAAATGATGGGGTACCCCCTAGGCCTTATATACTCGACTGTGGGGCACTACATGTGTGTATGATGATGATGTGTACCTAAACAATAGTGAACCGACTGAAATTATCTTTCTATAATCTTACCGACTTATCCCTGGTTTGCTACGATATTCAAGGTCGCTGCAAGCGGGAAAGTCGGATCGACGCTGTGGATAGCGCTGAAGTCTGACGAGCCGCTTGGGCCTGAGTCTTCTTCTTTCTCGCGTTGGCCCATTCCACTAGCAGTTTTCCCCTGGCCCACGAAAGGATGACTTTGCGAGATAATAGATCCAAAGCCTTTCGTGAGACCTTCTTGTCTCCTAGTGAACCTGAAGGATATCTGTCCCCCACATATATAGTGCCAAGACCATCAAGGGCGAGGAAAATCTGCTGGGACCACAATGGATTCGGCCGACGGCGGTTATGAAAACGAGTCTGTTGCAACAAACTCGAGCGATCATCCGGGAAAGAAGATAGCCAATCCGGCCCACTTCCAAGCGAGCCAGCGTCCAACGACATAGGAAAAAAAAGAATTGGATTATTACATTAGGTGACCCAAATTGAGGCTAGAAATAGAAAAAGAATAAAAAGGAACGTGGGCTACCTTTGTGGTTGGATGGGCTGGTCAGGTAAGCTTCGGTCACTTTTTTTATTCTTTTACTTATTTCTGTTTTCCTTTATTCAAGTTTGAATTCCAAATTCAGTTTCGAACTTCAAACTCAGGCTGAATGCGCAAACAAAAATCTCAGAATGCGATGCAGGGTTTATTTTTTATTTTTGTTTATTTATTATCTTATCTATTTGAATAAATGCTTCAAATATATAATGTGCACACACACAAAAACAATCTATTTAAGAAAACACTCTTTTGAACACATATTCTATATCTATACTATACTTAAAGCATCAATTTCAACGGTCGTCCCGCGTCATCTTTTTACAAATAACCCCTCACAGTTATTTTAAATTAATCCGTTGCACGCCCATAGATAGCTAAACGGTGGCCCGACATGGGTCAGACGCCTGCGGGCCACAACCCTGGCTCATGCACGTCATGCCAGCCTGCTGACTGTGTCGGGCCAGCCTGTTAGCCCGTCGGCCCATTTGATTAAAACAACGTAAAATATTAAAAAACGATGCAAGAGGTGGGGTTCGAGCCCATGCCCTGATGGAAGAAGGGCGGAAGATACTGGGTGAAGCTGTCTAACCAGTAGAACATCATGCTCAAATGTTTTTAATATTGAACATACGTTTTTTTGTAAAATAAAAAATATAATCGTGTCGGGCCGGGCCAGCACTATGGCCCGAGGCCACAGCCCAAGCACGTCACGACGTTCTTGGCTCTTGCAAGCATTATGTCGTTTCTGAGACCACATTGGTGCAATAGACTCCATGGTGTTTGAGGTTGCTGAATTGGATGGAGCAACAATGATTTGTCACACTAACAGTAAAATGAAAGGTTATTTGTTGGTTTTAAATGTTAGTAATTGCTACGAAGTAGCATAATTTATATGGAGCGCATCCAGTTTTTATTAATGCCTGACTTTAGCAATCACCCCATATTTTGATCCATCTTTTTTATAAGTTTGAGTTCATGTGACTTATTTTAGAAACTCGAGCTTACAAACTTTCTCTTATTTGGTCTTTGTATGGTGGAATAATGTCATTTTATAATGAGGACATATCTGGTGTACATGAAAGATTGGTGCACATGGTGCACATATTAAATCATCATCACTCATTTTAGATCTAATGTCTCTAGTTGATCATTCAATTTACAAATAACACCTTCCACCAGTACACACCACCACGATGGAGGGTGTCTTTAGCAAAATATATCAAACAACTAGAGACGTTAGATCTAAAATGAGTTATGATGATTTAATATGTGCACCATGTGCACCAATCTTTCATGTGCACCAGATATGTTCTCTTTTATAATCTCTGTTCGTTCCGTCAGTCGTTGTGAACTCTCTTCTAATCGGTCACTTTATTGGTCGTGTTGTACCATGACATATTGTATGGAGTAAACAATAACATTAGTCAGCCAAATCAAAAAATATTATACGGAGAGCGGAGACAATCAATAAAAAATCTTGAATTTTTTTGAATAGTTTACGTGGGTATTGTTGTAAGCCGTCACAACGCACGGGCAACCGACTAGTCTAATTAAAGGCACACTCAAAATTCAATGTCTTATTACCTACTTATTTTAAGAGAACATAATCTCCATAAAAAATATTTTAGTTTTCAAGCTTTAGAAAATATTTCAAAGTATAATTTATATAAGAAGCTTTCTAATTCGCTTACAAGAAAAATATATTTACCAAAATCCCCAAATTAGGTTTTTTTACGGTGTTACACCTCCGCGGCGGGACACTCCTCTCTCTCTTTCCCTTAAATTAGGTTTTTTTTACGGTGTTACGTATCACGACGGCGGGATGCCAAGGGGTATTACGGCGCCATGCTCTTATATGGCCAAGGGATATACTATATAATCCCGAGTAGCGCGCGTATCCGTTGCAACTGATCACAGGCGGCAGTCGCGGAGGTCAGTTGGGTTCGTCATGATCCGGAGCTAGGAGCGAGATCTGCTCGCACGGGCCCACCTGTCCAACGCACTGAGCGCACGCGATAGCAACGCTGGAGCCGGAGTGCGGGCAACACACGTAAGTGCCCCGGGGAAAAGAAAAGGAGAGGGAAAGAGTGGGCCGGTCGGGGGGAAGATTTGGCCCATCAGGCGAAGTCAGAGGGGATGTGGCCCGACGGTGTCTTTTTTTCTTTTCAAATTCTGATTCTTATTTCCTTTCCTAATTGAATATTCAAATTCAATTCAAAATTTGGAGTTCAAATTTAAGTTTAAATGCACATCCAAGATTCCATCATGAAGATGCGAAAGTATTTTTAATTACTTTTTATTCCTTATATTTACTTATTATTACATTCCTTCAAGTAAATTCTCTAAAACATATAATATCAAAATAATTCAAACATTGCTCTTTTTAAGACTATGTCATTTATAAATGTGTGATCAAATTTAAAGTTAATCCAACAATAAATCTTTACTCATTTACTTTAGGAGGAAGAAATGTGAAATTTCTATCATGAATTATATAGTTTATAAAGGGCATAATGCATAGATTGAAAGCCTTTCTTTCATTTATTGCTCTAATTTTTAAGTTTTAAGTTTTGGATCTATGTTTTGAATACCAATCTCTTATTGTTATTAATTATTTCTTTAAGAGAGATACACTTTACAAAGAAATGAAATCACTTTAGAAGTCATTTTATCTCAAATCCTTTGGAGAATTCCCTATATCACCAAAATATGATTTTGGGTGTTACAAGTTCCAGCCAACGGCTCCAACCATGACATGACATATATGATTTTGGGTGTCACCAAAACCGTGTTGTTTGGATAGTTATGTAATATACATCCTTTTCTAAGAGCATCTCTAAGAGACACTCTATTTTCGACTCTCTATACGACACTCTATTTACCTCTTCATAAAGATTACATTCTGTATGTAGCATCTCACTCCAACAGACTCTTTATTTAGTTTGGCTAGTCAGCGGCTAGCCAAATTTGACTAGAGAGGGAGCCAATTTGAAGAGCCAGATAGCTTAGCAATTGTTGGAGAGTTATTTTGCTATTGAGTAGCCAAAATTTGGGTTGCTGAGCCATTTGACTAATCTCTTGGAGATGCTCTAACCATGACAAGACATATAACGTCTATCAGAGATGTATGTTGTTGCTTGTGATTCGTGCGGTCCATACGCCGATACTCGATGAAATACGTTGTCTCCAAAAAGGTTTCTATAATGATATATCGTTTTATTCAGGGTATAATATGATTTTACAAAACGTGCTTGGCAAATCGCCCATTTTTTCACTTGTGATCAGCTTACGTAGTTTGTTCACTCGGTGCTGTCTTTACCAAATAATTTGTCTTTACTCTTTTGTACTAGCCTTTTTTCACTTATGATCAGCTTACGTAGTTTGTTCACTCGTCATTTTCTTTATCTTAGTTCATCGGTGCCTCAATGGGTACCACAGACCTTAAGGTTCCAGCCAACAGCTCCAACGGCGGCGGGCGCACCGAGCTACCGCTAAGAGCAATTAATGCTGTGTTGTGGTCGAACACAGGAGGAACACTGAAACAGTATTTGATAAAGAACAGGCGAAGGAAGCTCGCGTACAAAGTCGTTGTTCAGATAGCAATGGATCTTGCTAGAGGGTAAGCATTAAGCAAGACATATATGAAAAAGGGACTTTTAAATTCTTTTAAAAAAATGGGGTCACTATAATCTATACTTCCGCTACTGTTTTAGATCTGTACAAAAAAAAAGCAATCACTGTTGCTGTGTTTCCGTTCTGTACCAGGACAAGTGTTTTGAGCAACTGTTTGGTCTTTTTCTGTCGGCGTCTGCAGGTTCTTGAAGGCAAGCCGTACAACAGGAAGTGCCATGTGTACAGCTTTGGCATATGCTTGTGGGAAATCTGTGACATGCAGACCTCAGCTTTGCAGACGTATCATCCGCCGTTGTTCATCAGGTTTGTTCTCAGTTCCTGGATTCACTGCTGGTAATCGTCCACATACTGAACTGAACATGCATGTGCCAGAACCTGCGGCCTGACATTCTGTGTGTGCAGAACCTGCGGCCTGTCGCTGCTGCCCAAGCCCGATGGCGAACATCATGCACAAGTGCTGGGACGCGAGCCCGGAGAAGCGCCCTGACATGGACGAGGTGGTGCGGTTCTTGGAGGCCCTCGACGCAAGCAAGGGCGGCGGCATGGTACCAGAAGCCCAGGCGGGCGGGTGCCTGTGCTTCTTCAGAGCCCAACGCTTTCCAGCAGTCCTCTGCTTCTTGCCTACTAGTGGCCACCTATTCCCAGCAGAAATAGCAAGTAACACATCATCCCCCTTTCTATTCTTCTCACTGATTTCGTTAATCTGAGATAGTAGAGGTGTGCAAGGTTCATGAGTTTAAACGTACTAGGAAAGTAGCTACCAAGAAAGGATGGTACACAATGAAGAACATGTGCATACCTTTTGTGTTCAGATTCTTGTGTTTTGTTGTTTGGAATAGAAACTGCCGTAGTCAAGAGACTTGTGATAATTTTTTGAATATACTTCAGCCCAAACTTTATTAAAATCTGACTGGCACATTGACCACTCCTCCTGCTTTTGTTTCAGCCTGGTTAAAATAACTGGTAATGTCACACCAGCATTTTTTTGAAGAACATCCACAACATCAAGTCCATGGTCACCATATAGCCACTCAATGCACCTCATATTCAAACCTATGAAGAGAAGCAAAGAGTTCAATGATATGCATGCTGTTCAACAAAAGGACAGGAGACAACCACCAACGCACGGTCAATTGCACATATGCAGATGCTTACTAGTCAAATGTTCATCGAGGTGGATAGAGCTATCAGGTTTCAGTGAGTTGCCTTCCATACTTTCCACCAACTCCTCAACACGCTTAATTGTAACACTAACAGATTCCAACAGCACGTCCAGCTCAAACCTGAAATCATCCAATTCACAAGTTTTGATAAAAATGCCTTACAAACACGGTGATTGTGAACATATTAAGTGCTGCAATGTAGCAACAATTAGGCAATAGTCAAACAGAGAACAAAAACACCATACATGTCATCTTCACATATAAACAAGATTTCTTCATACTGATTTTTGCGCATATGCTTAAACGCTCCACTTCCTGAGGTCACCAATACACAGAAATCATTCAGCACTGAAGCTTCAATGTCAGTCCTTTTGCTTGCAGAAGGTACTGGATACTGTAAAGGACAAGCAAAAATATGTGATGACATGGAAGACATTATTACTATAAAATACAAAGAGTTAGATCAGCTCACGTTTTTAGGCAAAAGTCGGTAACTTGGAGTGCACCACTGACAATTTGACAGATCAAGCTCTGATATTGGTTTGCATAAGTTATACTTCTCTTTGCTAGGGAATGTACTAGCTTCATGAGCTGCTCCTTCCTTAGAATTGAAGGTCAATACTCTTTCAGATTTTCCCCTTTCATTATATCTCTCTTTCTCAGGATCGCTGTCCCCCTCGTTACAATTGAATGAGGACATGGCAGCAATCCCTGGTGAATCATCACCAGTACCCTCCACCTTTCTTTGAGATTTGGGACCAGATCGTTCTGCATCCAAATCTTCATTTTCATATTCGTCATTCTTCCTATTTCTTTTATAATCCCTTCTATGCTGACCGTGGCAGGCATTACGGACTTTGTCCTTCTCAATACACCCTTTTCGAATATCATGCTCAAGATCAAGGCGATCAACACTGGAGTCCGAATCAGCAGCTGATAGAAGAGCTCTCTCCCTCTGGAGATATAGAGAAGATAAGAACATAGCATCTTGAAGTTTAAAGGGGAGATATAGAGAAGATAAGAACATAGCATCTTGAAGTTTAAAGGTAAATGCAGGAACAAATCACTCTGTTCACAAAAGTAATAAATATTTTATTTGAATAAGTCAAAGTATGTAACATTTGAACAACAATTTGCCAACCTATTTACCAGTTCAGTGTACAAAAAAAAGTGCCATCAGTAGATTCACATGCAAAGGATATTTAAGATTATCTTAGTGTTATCGCAATTGTGGATACTGTCCTAAAATGGATATGGCCTACATTGTTGGAGGAGAGTATAAAATATAGCAATTGAAGAAGCAACTAGAATTGAAAATTCTATAATTTGTTGACTCACCTGAACTGTCTGAGCTCTCATGGCAGAATGCATTATAGCATTCTTGTTATCATTCCTAACTTTAGACTCTTCCTCAGGATCGTTGTCCCCCTCGTTACAATTGAATGAGGACATGGTAACAACCCCTGGTGTATCATCACCAGTACCCTCCACCTTTCTTTGAGATTTGGGACCAGATTGTTCTGCATCCAAATCTTCGTTTTCATATTCGTCATTCATCCTGTTCCTTTTATAATCTCCTCTATGCTGATCGTGGCAGGCATTACGGACTTTGTCCTTTTCAATACACTCTTTTTGAATATCATGCTCAAGATCAAGGCGATCAACACTGGAGTCCGAATCAGCAGCTGATGGAAGAGCTCTCTCACTCTGGAGATATAGAGAAGATAAGAACATAGCATCTTGAAGTTTAAAGGTAAATGCAGGAACAAATCACTCTGTTCAAAAAAGTAACAAATATTTTATTTGAATAAGTCAAAGTATGTAACATTTGAACAACAATTTGCCAACCTATTTACCAGTTCAGTGTACAAAAGTGCCATCAATAGATTCACATACAAAGGAAATTTAAGATTAACTTAGTGTTATCGCAATTGTGGAGACTGTCCTAAAAATGATATGGCCTACATTGTTGGAGGAGAGTATAAATTATAGCAATTGAAGAAGCAACTAGAATTGAAAATTCTATAATTTGTTGATTCACCTGAACTGTCTGGGCTCTCATGGCAGAATGCATTATAGCATTCTTGTCATCATTCCTAACTTTAGACTCTTTCTCAGGATCGTTGTCCCCCTCGTTACAATTGAATGAGGACATGGTAGCAACCCCTGGTGTATCATCACTGGTACCCTCCACCTTTCTTTGAGATTTGGGACCAGATTGTTCTGCATCCAAATCTTCGTTTTCATATTTGTCATTCTTCCTATTCCTATTATAATATCTTCTATGCTGACCGTGGCAGGCATTACGGACTTTGTCCTTCTCAATACACCCTTTTCGAATATCATGCTCAAGATCAAGGCGATCAACACTGGAGTCCGAATCAGCAGCTGATGGAAGAGCTCTCTCCCTCTGGAGATATAGAGAAGATAAGAACATAGCATCTTGAAGTTTAAAGGTAAATGCAGGAACAAATCACTCTGTTCACAAAAGTAACAAATATTTGATTTGAATAAGTCAAAGTATGTAACATTTGAACAACAATTTGCCAACCTATTTACCAGTTCAGTGTACAAAAAAAAAGTGCCATCAATAGATTCACATACAAAGGAAATTTAAGATTATCTTAGTGTTATCACAATTGTGGAGACTGTCCTAAAAATGATATGGCCTACATTGTTGGAGGAGAGTATAAATTATAGCAATTGAAGAAGCAACTAGCATTGAAAATTCTATAATTTGTTGATTCACCTGAACTGTCTGAGCTCTCATGGCAGAATGCATTATAGCATTCTTGTCATCATTCCTAACTTTAGACTCTTTCTCAGGATCGTTGTCCCCCTCATTACAATTGAATGAGGACATGGTAGCAACCCCTGGTGTATCATCACCAGTACCCTCCACCTTTCTTTGAGATTTGGGACCAGATTGTTCTGCATCCAAATCTTCGTTTTCATATTCGTCATTCATCATGTTCCTTTTATAATCTCCTCTATGCTGATCGTGGCAGGCATTACGGACTTTGTCCTTCTCAATACACTCTTTTTGAATATCATGCTCAAGATCAAGGCGATCAACACTGGAGTCTGAATCAGCAGCTGATGGAAGAGCTCTCTCACTCTGGAGATATAGAGAAGATAAAAACATAGCATCTTGAAGTTTAAAGGTAAATGCAGGAACAAATCACTCTGTTCAAAAAAGTAACAAATATTTTATTTGAATAAGTCAAAGTATGTAACATTTGAACAACAATTTCCCAACCTATTTACCAGTTCAGTGTACAAAAGTGCCATCAATAGATTCACATACAAAGGAAATTTAAGATTAACTTAGTGTTAGCGCAATTGTGGAGACTGTCCTAAAAATGATATGGCCTACATTGTTGGAGGAGAGTATAAATTATAGCAATTGAAGAAGCAACTAGAATTGAAAATTCTATAATTTGTTGATTCACCTGAACTGTCTGAGCTCTCATGGCAGAATGCATTATAGCATTCTTGTCATCATTCCTAACTTTAGACTCTTTCTCAGGATCGCTGTCCCCCTCGTTACAATTGAATGAGGACATGGTAGCAACCCCTGGTGTATCATCACCGGTACCCTCCACCTTTCTTTGAGATTTGGGACCAGATTGTTCTGCATCCAAATCTTCGTTTTCATATTTGTCATTCTTCCTATTCCTTTTATAATATCTTCTATGTTGACCGTGGCAGGCATTACGGACTTTGTCCTTCCCAATACACCCCTTTTGAATATCATGCTCAAGATCAAGGCGATCAACACTGGAGTCCGAATCAGCAGCTGATGGAAGAGCTCTCTCCCTCTGGAGATATAGAGAAGATAAGAACATAGCATCTTGAAGTTTAAAGGTAAATGCAGGAACAAATCACTCTGTTCACAAAAGTAACAAATATTTGATTTGAATAAGTCAAAGTATGTAACATTTGAACAACAATTTGCCAACCTATTTACCAGTTCAGTGTACAAAAAAAAGTGCCATCAATAGATTCACATACAAAGGAAATTTAAGATTATCTTAGTGTTATCGCAATTGTGGAGACTGTCCTAAAAAGGATATGGCCTACATTGTTGGAGGAGAGTAAAAATATAGCAATTGAAGAAGCAACTAGAATTGAAAATTCTATAATTTGTTGATTCACCTGAACTGTCTGAGCTCTCATGGCAGAATGCGTTATAGCATTCTTGTCATCATTCCTAACTTTAGAGGTAGTGCCTGCCTCCGGAGGAGGTATGGGCGTATCAGGCAAGAAATGAGTGAACTCCTCGAGTAAATCTGGATGGCCGTGGAACAGCAAGGTGACCTGCAGGTAGGAGACAAAAGGTCATTCAAAGCAAAGCAGAAGAGAATTACGCACTGGCAATGTCATAGCACAAAAAGGACGTGTGGAGAGAAAGCATGATATTGGTACCTCGTCGTAAACATCTTGAATGGGCTTGTTATCCATGCGGTACATACTGAGGATTCCCAGGAATGACTTGTAGACATGTTCCTCCTGCTGGAATCGTATCTGAGAGAGAGAGGGATAGGTAAGGTAATGAGAAGGATGCATGATTGAGGCAATAGGGAGGGAGGGAGAGACAGCAGACCTTAATCCTGTTGACAAGGTTGATGGCCCTGGGATAATCGACGGGCTCCTTGTCCTCGCTGAGGTCCTGAGGCCTGATGGCATGCCCCTTGGGCAGGAAGGCGTTGATGCCGAGGACTAGGTCCGGGTAGCCGTGGAAGAGGGTCTTGACACGGGCGATCAGGCCGGCGCTGTCGAGCCTGTTGCTCTTAAAATCACGCATGACCTGGAGGAACTGTTCGTACGTGTGCCGCTTTTCCTGGAAGTTGTCCTTGACGGCCTTGATGTAGGCGAGGGCGTCTCTGGCGGTGAGGCTCCCGCTCCCACTCCCGTTCCCGTTCCCTTGCGCCGGGGAAGGGGGTGGCGGCGGCGGGGAACGAGCCATGTGGAAGGAATCTGAGGGCAGCCGCCCACCCAAGGAAGGAATCGAAGAATGGAGAATTGGTTCGGATCGGATCGGATCGCCTAATCCTTGATCGCCTTCGTCCACCGGCGCCGGCGGCGCCGGCGTCTCGCAAGTCGCAGCCGACGAAGCGACGCCCAAACGTGGGGAGATAGAAGGATCTATCTAACAAATGAGAGAGCCGATTCCAGACGAAGCGACGCTCACACCTCGAGTCTCTCAAACCTCACCACACCAGACGGAGATGGAGACGATGGATCACGTATTCACGAGCGCCCTAGCGACGGGAGAAGCAATGGAAACCGCGGCGGCAGCAAACACAAAAACCGCGTGGGAAGTGAACTCAGGCTGAGCAGCGTTTATTTATAATAACTAGCGGTGGCGCCGGGCTAGAAGAGTTTCAGTTGCTGGTCCTCATCTTCATCTAGATTTTCCACGGCTAAACGATCCAACGGACAGTGTATTTTGAGTGATGTGGATAGTCTGATTAATTAGTTAGGCTATCTTCAGCAGTTTACTAATCTTTATATATATATATTTAAACTTTATTATATAAATAGTGTAGTCTGTAATACAAAACCATATAACTGAACTATTGGATACGATCTTAGAGACAGATAATTTCAATAAAACTAGTAACCGACGTATATCCTAGGCGTGTTGAAAAAATTAAATGATCCAACGGACGTTGTGTTTCGAGTGACGTGGATAGTTTGATAGGTCAGTTAAAGGCAATTCTTTAATATCGGACGACCAGATTTTCAACAGTTAAAAGATCCGACAGACATTATTATCTTTTGACTGACGTGGATAGTTTGATATGTCAAGCATGCTTTAATATATAAAGATATCGGTATTAGAACTAGATCTAGGCCTTTCTTGCTCATCAAATACTCCATCCGTCCACATGATTTAGTCATTTTGGGTTTGTTCTATGTCAATCATTGTCAATTTCCATTGGTTATACTGGATGTTTTATAAGATTTTACAAAATAAAAAAAAGTTATTAGATTTATCGTGACTTAAACTACCATACTATGTAATTCTTTTAGTTTAAAATAATTTAATCTTATATATATTATTGATCATAGCTAAAATAGTTTGACTTAGGACAAACCTAAAACGACTAAATCATGTGTCCTAACCACTAGATATTAAACCATAAAATAATACCCTTGGTGGGGATCATGGGTGTGGTGTTCACTACCATCTCGTTCATCAGTGAAGTTTTGTGCTAGTATAGCAACGGTCGGGGAAGCGACGTTGGTGACGGTGAAGATCGGTGGTGGTTTCCCATCATTGGCTGCGCACCCTCGTGGATTAGTGTTAAGGTTTTGTCGGTGGAGAGTACGGCTCAGACGAACAACATGCATTTAGTCGCCGGCCTCCTTCCTTATAGTTGAATGTGATGGGAGCCACCAACCATGTAGTGTTGGACGCCCTCGATTAGGGTGCAGATCAAAGGCCCAAGATGACAATTGGGCTATCTTGGTGGAGAACAGTCCAACATCCCCCTAATCTCATCTTTACTTTAAACTTTAACTTTAACATTTTTCACTTGACTAGTTCCATCACAGATAAGTGCATAGAGCATGTTTCATCATCATGGTCAATCATTGATTGATTTAACAACTACAATACATGTCTCTGGTTCGAAACAGTTACTTTAACTTTGGGCCCTTTTATTGTCTAGGAATCATAGGCTTTCCCTTAAACACATGCCGACTACTTGTTCTCTGAACATGTTGGGTGGTAAGCATTTTGTAAGCGGGTCCACAAGCATCTTTTCAGTTTTTATATGCTCAAGACTTATAATTTGATACCGGACCTTATCTTTCACAACATAGTACTTTATGTCAATGTGTTTGGCAACACCACTTGACCTATTATTGTGAGCATTGAAAGGGAAATTGGCCTTAAAGCCATTTCTATATTTGTTTTGGTGCTTAATGACCATCACAATCTTGTGAAGTAACTATTTTGTCAAGTATATGGTCACAGGTTCATAAGGATATACATCAAAAGATAAAATCCAGAAAATCGAAGGCACGGACCGCCTAGGCCTACTGGTAGACTGTTCGCGATACTTAAAAATAGGTTTGGACAGGAACGATGTTGATTTGAGAAGAACTACGGATCGTCCGAAGAAAAATAAAGTACTCTTCGACACCCGTGCGTACCGTCCGACTATCAATAGCGAACCATCCACCTATTCAAAGTCAGATCAACCAAATGTGCCAAGTTTGGTAAAAATGTTTTTAGCGCCAAGCGCAAACTTTTTGGGTCTACTGGCAGACTGTCTGTGATATACTTTATCTAACATCTAATGACACTTTTAATGTGATTCTAGCCGTTTATATAGACATTGCAAATAACGGTTGCGATCTATCCATTGATCTTACAGGCTCGGACCGTCTGGGGTGAGCAAGCGAACCGTCCTCAATTGGGCAAAGCGATAGTAACGGCTAGTGTAACACCCTGAATTTGTGGGTATAAAATTTCTTTTCTAATATCCACCAAATTCAGGTGTTACTCTCTTTCTTCCCTTCTTTTCTACCCAGGCGCCGTTTTCCGCCGTCCGAAACTACCCAGGCGCCAACACCCATCAAAGTGACCCCGCCTGCACCAAGCTGTCCCCACCGTGTCTGTGCTCGTCGTCTCGTCATCGAGGTAAGCGTCTATCCCTCTCTCTCTCATCTTGTCTACCCCTTGTGCACAGTGTCACCTAGAGCCCGTCGCGTGTTGGTGCCACACGTCATAGGCCGCCGCTGCTTGCGTTGTAGCCCATGTCGCGCGTGATGTTTGCATGCGCCCTCGCTGTTGTTCGCGTAACATTCGCACACACTACTTCACGCGTGTCCCGCGGCGTTCACGCACGAGAATAAATTGTTTTCGCTTATAATCACTCATGTTAATTAATTAATTACTTGTTTAATTGTTAATTGTTAGAATATCAAGTTAATCGAAACTAAGCAGTTGTTTTAATTATATTTTATAAATGCATGTTAATATAATTATGCCAACTTAAATGTTGTATTTAATACTCGTTTAGCATAAACACATTATCTATTAGCGATTCTCGCGTATCGTCGCGTTGTTCGCACATCGTTCGCGCGTGTCGCGCGTGCTGTTTCGCGTGTTGTCGCGTGTGCCGTCACGCGTCGTTCGCGCGCTGTTCCACACATGTTGTGCGCGTAGTCGTAGTTCATTTGCAGGTTCGTGCGCGCGCCGCGCGTCCGGTTTATACTTTGTTTGCATGCTGTAGCACGCGTCACGCGTGCTGTTTCTCGTATGTTGTTGGCACGTGTCGTCGTTCCCATAAATCGCTATTTATAATTTTATAATTAAATCATATTTTTAGTTGCTGGTTATTAAATGTTATATTTAATATTTGGTTAATATAAAATGACACAATTTAGTAGTATTTGTATGTTGCGTCATCTATAAAATTTAGTACATGTTTAAACGCAGTAAGTCTTATGTGGCGTGTTCATGAGTATAATCCGACTAGTTTAAAAATATGATTTTCAATCAAATTACAATTTGGGTTAATGCCACATTAGATATTTCTTTGAAGTATCTTCCGCAAATAATTTATATTAATTAAAATTGACCTGGAACATAGTTTACATGTTTATTATGCAAACCTTCCGAAAACCATATTGTTTCAACCATTGTCTCAATTTCGGCGCCTCTTTGCTCGCGCGACCATAGAAGTGAGCTTTATCTCGTATTGCATGCGTTTTTATAATGTTTTCCTTTGTATGGTGTAATGTTCTTATGCATATATATGTTTGTTTGTTCATGCCTGTTTGTATTCGCTGCGCGTCGCGAATAGGTCACGATCTATTCCCGAGCTTCGAGGAATCGACGGTCAAGCTTCGACGACCAAGAGATCAAACTCTTCGAGTTTTACGAGGTAGAAGATCCTGAGCATCTGTTTGGTGAAGGCAAGTGTCCTCTAACCCATTTATGTCATATTCACATGATAATTCACTTCCACACATTACATAATTAAAACCTAAGGATTGACTAGCTTTCTATTCACCTTGTCCTTGATTACCTTTTGGGTTATTATGGTTAGCTTTATGCTAGTGCTCTACTTTAATCAATGAACATGATGAGATACAATTATGATACGATGTTTTTAATCTGGAAATGTTGATGGACTTGTGACACAAAAGGGGGCTCGGGTTGTTTCCTTAGTACCTCTCCGTAAGGACCTGTTTGTTGAGAGACCACTCGGAAAACCAGTGCAGCCATGAGGGTGGTATGGGACGCCCTTAGCCAAGTAATTAGAGAAGTCTTGTGTTGGGTGCTGGTTTTGGTCATTGGGGACGGAGGCATCTGTTATGGCTCCTATATTATCAGGCGTCGTCCCATGGGTTTTCCTAAGGGCAGAGGGTATAGGTTTGGGTACGTTAGATGGTCTCTATGCAGTGGTCATTTCCATCATCCGCATAGTGAGGATCCTAGGGAAAAGCCACGTAGTGACACCCTGCCAGACCACTTAGGAAGTGATCAATGGGGGGTAGCGCTCCTTGGGAAGAAAGGGAATCATGGCTCATGGGTAAAGTGTGCAACCTCTGTAGAGTGTTATGAAATTGATATGTTAGCCGTGCTCACGGTTAAGAGCGGCCTTGGGATCCTCTTTGATTAGAGATACAGATGGTTCGAGATACTATGGTTCTATTTATGGATTTGGGTACGATGATGATAATGATGTTCCTCGATGAGGAAATGATTTCTGAGTTGGTTATTGCTAAAACTTGGCTTCTACTAATAATAAATACCCGACGAATTAAAAGCAACAGCTTTGATCCTAACTCCACATAAAGCTAGTCCACCTCAGCCAAATGGGACATTTGCTGAGTATGTTGATGTGTACTCACCCTTGCTTTCACAAAACACCAGGTTGCCTTTGGTGCAACCTATGCTCAGTTATAGGAGAAGAAGGTGGCGAGGCGGATCTCCAAGAGTTCTAGGACTTCGACGAGTTCGAGGATTAGGCTAGCGACCTCCCCCCAGTCAGCTGCCTGTGGTGGGTTTGTTTATGTTGGCTACGTTTCTATTATGTGCACTTTGATTTATATTATGTAAATGACTCTAGTCAGTAATATCATTACTTACTCTTTATTATTATTTGAAGCATTGTGTTATGACGAGTCATTTATGTTATCGTTGTGTATGTGAATTTATGATCCTAGCACGTACTGTTGGGGGCCTTTGTCTTCCGAAGGTCCTCAAAAGCACGGCTAACCGTCTGTTATCAGCATGTTACTAAGTGTCATAGGAGCTTTGTCGCCAGAAAAGCTTCGGTGCAGATAAATGGAAGCGCGACGAAGCAAGCTTCGTTACGTTGACATAGGAAGGCGACGCAAGGAGAAGGTGTTGTCCAAGCTGCTAAGTGTAAATGACAATATTATCCCTGTGATATTTGTATACTTTGTGTGTAATATATGAGGGCATGAATGTAATATCGTAGGACGTTGTACGACTGCCTATAAATAGGTGAACAGTACCACATACTGTTCATGCTAGATTGGAATTGCTTTCACGATTTTGCCTTCGAACGAGCCGAAGGTACAAATGTAAAGTGCATTATGTATTAGTTTATTAATCTACGATATGGATTCTAATACTGTTTAACATTTGATATGAAGTGAATAAATGATGCGATATAGTATCTGTAATCATGCTTTTTATATTTGTGATCGATGAAGACCTGTTCTTCATGACCTTCGTCCAAAACTCATTATACCCGAAGGGAGATAATGCTTCGAAGGACGAAGGTCTTTAATGTTTAACAATGGTGTTGCCTTGTTCTTGGTTCACAGTAATAAAAAACAAGTGACCAACACGTACATGGTTCGCATTCGGTTTGCCTTTTAAAACTGGGTGTGACATAACTGGTATCAAAGCCTTGCTCACTGTAGGACCGCTAGCCTAGAGTAGCATTGGTCGTTTAAGGACTTATTAATTATTACTCCGCTTCATCCTTGATGTTGCTTCAAAATATTTGTCACATCGGCTAATTCTATGTTAGGATTCTATATATCACCTTGCTAAATGTATTTTATTCTAGCAGTGTCTATGCTCTACGTATTCATTTTATTAGATCTAATCTCACTCTTGTGCTTGTGACATATTTGTAGATGCCCCCTGACCATAACCTTCCTTGTCTTTTGGGATTCTTTTCTTCCATCACTAAATTGCTACCATTTAGCAATCTCTATTCCTTTGGTATTGACATGCTCGTATCCCTGGATTCTTTAATACTCTTGTTTCAAATACTTACCTCTAAAAACTCTGTTGCTTCTTTAAATATTCTAGTCTATATATTCATGACCTTTTTGTCTTTTAAGGTCCCTTCCTATTCCGTTGTTAAGTCATTATTTTTTGACAATTATGATTCCCTTGGTCTTAGTATGCTCGTGCCCTTGGAGTCTTGCATACTCTCATATTTTTATCTTTATACCCCAATGTATTTTTAAAACATTCCAGTTAACATGCCCTTGACCACCATTGTTTCTCGATGATCCATGAGCGAACATTTTATTTCGCACATGCTTGGTGATCTCGTTGTTTCCTTATAACTTCTCTCGGTAATGAATTTCTTACCTCAACCATCATGTTGGAACCTTACCTATCTTACCCTTGATTGTTTTATCCACTTCGCCACTTCACGAGTCTTGCCTTAATTCTATCCTTGGTTATGCTTTTCATTATTATCATCTTTACCTTTGTCACCTCTATATCCTACCTTGATGCTTATATTATACCTGCCCTTTAAAATCTTATCTCTTTCATATCAATTTTAGCGTTGTATTTTACCTATTTTCCCTTGGTCGTATTCTCTTCCTTGTTGCTTGCGAGTTTTTAACTCCATCCTTGTTGTGCTCTAGTTGGATTTTACCTTTACCTTTCTCATCTATCGATCTTACCTTTGTGGTTACATTATGTCTGTTATCTAAAATCTCCAATCCCTCATCTCAGTTCGGGAGTGGTGTTTTAATTATCCCGCCTTTGGTTGTAACCTCATATTTGCCATGTGCCAGTCTGGCCTTAGCTTTATTCTTTATTGTACTTATACCATTGGTTCTCCTGCACCTTTACCTTCTCTCTTACACCCTTATTTGTTGTCGCCTTTAACCCTTGTAATATTTATATCTTTACCTTGACGCTGTAACACCCCGTCCAATCCCTGGACCGATGGTACTTACTCCTAGCAGCTCTCTAGGATCATATATTGTTCCCACAGACCAACACGAGTCTTTTGTGCACACTTTGTCCTCACTCATGTGCACCCGAGAAAACTTTCCGGTCGGTCACCCATCCCAAATTGCTCCAAGCCAAGCACACTTAACCTGGAGGTTCTTTTGAGATAGGCTTTCGAAAAAAGAAGATGCACCTTGTTGGTATGGATACTCTATTAATTATATTAAGCCTTGGGCCAGGACATCACCATCCCAGGGGCTAGGATATCACAATCCACCCCCTTAGAAGACTGACGTCCTCGTCGGTCAACCCTAATCCAGGAACCTCCCCTCTTAGCCACGTCTGTGTGTCTAGTGTCGTCATATGCCATGCCATGTAACCACTCCGGGCCCACATGCGCCATGCGCCATATACTCGAACCCCCTAGCCCACACACGCCCGTGAAACCTCGAGGGTTGGCTCTGATACCACTTGTAACACCCCGTCCAATCCCTAGACCGGCGGTACTTACTCCTGGCAGTTCTCTAGGATCATATATTGTCCCCACAGACCAACACGAGTCTTTTGTGCGCACTTTGTCCTCACTCATGCGCACCTAAGAAAACTTCCCGGTCGGTCACCCATCCCAAATTTCTCCAAGCCAAGCACACTTAACATGGAGGTTCTTTCCAGATAGGCTTCCGAAAAAAGAAGATGCACCTTGTTGGTATGGATACTCTATTAGTTATATTAAGCCTTGGGCCAGGACATCACCATCCCAGGGACCAAGATATCACAGATGCTTACTTAGAACCTAACCTTTAAAGCCTTCTCTTTTCTATCCTAGTTCAAGAATAGTGCTTTACCTATCTCGCCCTAGATTTTTTCCCCCATTGCCACCTTGCAAGTTTTGTCTTAATTACATCCCTTGAGGTGTTTTTAATTGTTACCCCCATTACCTTTGTCATCTATCAATTTTACCTTGATACTTATCTTTTTGCCTGCTCTTTAAGAACCTCCTCTCTTCTACCTCAAATTGAGAGTGGAAATTTACCTATCTGGCACATAGTCGTATCCTCTCCTCTGTCACTTGCAAGTCTTGTCTTAACTCAATCCTTTGTTGCGCTTTTATCTGTTATCTCCCTTACCATTGTAATCTCTAGATCTTGCCTTGATTCTTATCTTAGGTCTGCTTTTTAAATCTCCTCTTTTCTATCTCAATGTGAGAGCAGTGTTTCACTTATCTCACCGTTGGCTACATCTTCTTTATCGCGTGCAAGCCTTGTCCTAACTCCATTTTTCGTTGTGTTTGTACCCTTGGTTCTCCTATGTCGTATCTTTTCTCTTACACCCTTGTCTTTATCGCCTTTGACCCTTGTGATATTTATGTCTTTACCTATTTGGTTACTTCGAAATTACTCTTTAAAAGTCTCCTCTTTACCAACCTAGCTTCAGAAGTGGTGAGTTACCTATCCCTCCCTTGATCGCTTCCCCTTCTGTCACCTTGTAAGTTTTGTCCCAACCCCATCCCTTGTTGTGCTTCTATCTATTATTACCTTTAACTCTTATCATCTCTCGGTATTTACCTTGATGTTTATCTTGTACATGCATTTCAAAGCCTTCTCTCTCCCATTTCAGTTCGAGAGCATGGTTTTACCCATCTTGTCCTTGGTTGTTTCCCTCCCTTGCCTCTTTGCAGATCTTTCCTCAGCTGTATCTTTTGTTGTGCTCATGCTCCTGTCTCATATGTCTTGTTCTTTGCCTCATCTTTCAACAGCCTTAGAAAGTAGTTATTCCCTTTTCAAGAAAGACCATCACTTAATTAAAATGAACGTATAGCAACGAGATGTTTGTTGTTGAATGCTTGTGATGTTTGTCGTTGTGTTATGAGTGATTTGCTTCTTGGTGATGAGTGTTGATGTGTTGTGGTCCTTGGTCCGTAATGGCATCAACTACTAGGTGAGTGCCATATAGTTAAGTAGTTGGGTTCTCCCCCCTGCTCTCTCTAATTCGTCTATACTTACCTTTTCTCGCTATTCTTTCCTCTTGCACCTGCCCAGCTGGCAACCCGCAACTTCTTCAAATCATTCAAGATCAGAGTTGACAACGTCTTCACCAATTGCATAACAATGCTCTTGTTGAGGGGGTTAGCCGCCAACCCCAATGAAGACAACACAATCAACATCAACAAACAAGATCAATGTGGTGTAGCGGAAGCGTGGTGGGTCCTAACCCATAGGTGCTATAGCCACCAGAAAGTCAACTCAGCATTCATACGTCTCGTGGCTCCAATAATGAGGATCAATTGGTCATGAGCATATGAAGGTCAAAGCAACCAGTCCACAGGTGTCACACTCGGGTTTTAGGGACCCGTGCGCGAACATAATCACCAGGTGTGCTGGGACCAAGTCTCACACATATGACGAATCATGGTACAGAAACAAATGTCACAACTTTATTAAATAATTACATCAAAAGGAGACAATGATCCAGCACCCCGAAGTTGACTGGGAGACGACGACCTAGACCTCTCACGAATACATCGCAGCATCCTCGATGCGCCTCATCCAGTGGTACCTGTTCTTGACATGTGGGGGGGTGTCAGACAACAAGGGTGAGCTCACAAAAGATCATAACTCAACAAGTTGTGGGGAATAATGTGTCTAAACTCGCCAAAGGTGGGAGCTCATGAAGTGTAAGGCTTACCAAAGAGAAGGGTTAAAGCGGAGCATTGCTTTTAAAGTTGGTCAAAATTTTATTAGCAGTTACTAAGTGTAAGTATATATCAAACCATAATAATAATAGAACAAAATTAATAATAAATCCCATGCAATGCAAATGACAAAGTGAATTTAGTTCTATAATTTAATCATGCATGAGTCCTGAGCTGCTCATGACCGCGAGCACGACTAGTATACCAGTTTTACACTCTGAAGAGGTTGTACCCTGTACCCACAAGTCGTGTATCCCTTGTCGCCAGGGTTAGCTAGACCCTTAAACACTTCCGAGGTGAATGGCTAGGGATCCACTACGAGGCCTTTACAAAGTTCCACTAGCTTCTGAAAACCCGCTACAGTTTCCAGGAAGAGCAATGTAGGAATCCCCCGTCTGACTGCCATCGCAGCAAAATCAACCCGGGAACCTCCCTACACGCCTACTCCCCTACTGCCCTTGCCCCTTTTGGGTAAGGTAGTCTTCCACTAGCTTTCCTAATTAGTCAGCCAATGGCGTCCCATTCCACCCTTGTGGTGGCACGTGTTTATCAAGTTAAGCTCCATGTTCCAATTAAAAATAATGATCTTGACATGAACATAAATAAAATAACAGTATAATTGGAATATGAAGATAATGTAATATTAATCCAAAACCATATAGAGCAATAGCAAAAACTACCCAAATAGGTCAGGGGTAAACAAGGTATAAAGATAATCAGACTAGGGTGACCTATTGGGTCCCATCAAAATTAAGTCTATACATGATAAAATGATTATAAAGAACATTATTGGGTAAATAAAAGTGATCAAGGGCACAACTTGCCTAGGACTTGAGATTCTAGGTACCAGGATGATCTTCAGATTCTCATGACCTCATTGCTAGTCGTAGCAATACAACAAACATGGTATATACAAAATTAACATCATGCCAAACATAAGAACAAACTACATAATAATAATCTATGCATCGTAACGAGACCGTGGGAATGAGAATCACTAAATTCGGAGTTCCGGTTAAGGAGTTATGATTTATGGAAGATAAATGTGAATTAACGATTAAACAATATTGTAAATTGATTAGTATACATCATATGAGAGAGTATCTTACAAATAATTAAATCAACTTTAATCTAAGTCATTACTTGATTATAAATTATCTTTTAGGCCAAAGATAGCCATAAGATCAGGATACTATATTAATATTAATATTAGGATAATCTGATCGAGAAAACATAGATTAGTCAAATTAGTTACCTAATTATAAAAGTATGGGATATCATATAATCAATGTTTCTATTGCGTAGTAGATATTTATATGAAGCTAATGCAACTTGAACGGATTGATTCGGAGTCAAAATGGGGAAGTTATGAATTTTCAAAGTTATAGGTGCTAGGTACAAGATTAATTAGGAGATTAATTTTAATATGGTTTTCATGTCAAAACAGAGACACTAGTTGATAAACACTAATATTACAAAAATATAGAAATTGGAAAGGATCAATTTGGACTTAATATGAATTTTCTATGAATTATACAAGTTTCTAGTATTGTTTTTGTTCTAAAAATCATTTTCTAAAATTTATTATCTAATTTCTCTGTTCTCTGGACTATGCGCATAAAACAGATAAGCACAGGGTTTACTACGTAAATATTTCCAAGACTCATAACTTCCCCGCGATGGACCACAAGTTTATTATGAAGAACCCCGAGGGCTCTTTAGCAACATTACCACGACGAAGGGTTATGGTTAACTCTCGGCCGCCCGATCCACTACGGACGACACAGACTAGAAGCCATCAATACTGAACCGGTATGAAGCTACGTCCGTCAGATTAAAGATCGACGATCAGAGTTTTATGAATTGAGATCTAATAGGAATCGAACAGATCGCATCCAACGACCAAATTGTTCACACCGCAGCTATACCCCACACTCTAATCCCGGTCGTTCATCACGTATTCAACAACAAGATCACTCTCTTCCCCCACCCGATAACCTAGAGTGGCAACACAGGCTTACTCGTGGCGGCGCCATGGCTGGAACAGCGGCCAGCCCGCCTAAGAATGCTATTTCCTATTCGAAATATGGTTATACCGAATTGGGGACATGAGGAAGCTGCGGGAAAGGCTCTCACGGGATTCACAAGGTAGTTTCTCACGGCCACGACGTGCTGTAGATGGTTGATGAAGTTAAGTAACGACGAGAAATTCGGCGAGCTCTGACCGATCATCCAGTCGGGAAGCATCTCGTCATAACTCCATACCTCCATGCAATGCTTCCAGACCACTCGCAGAGAACCACATGGCTTGACTGACGAGAATTGACGTCGAGGTCAAGATACGGCGGCGACGGCGCTCTCCTCCCGGTAGATGGTGGCTCCGGTTGCGATCCCACGAGACGAGGAGGAGGAACAGGTGGCCCGATGATATAGGCGCGAGAAGGCGAACTTGGCATGCAACGACCACATGAGATTTCCCTGGCGCACTGGGTTTGTTACGAGGTTGTCGGTGCTATCTCCGATCCGAAGATGACGATCAGGAGGGACCCGACATGTGGCCCCAATCGTTGATGACCCAAGGGAAGAGGTGCGCGTCACCAACAGCGTGTGTGGATGAGCTGCGTGAGATCGAATGGGCCGATTCCGATTTTGGGGGTGAAGAATCGGTCGGAGGAGCGCGAGATGCACGCGACATCTGTTGCAAACGGCCAACGAAGAAGGAGGAGCTGACCGGGGTGGCCCACCAGTCAGTGGTGTGAGTGGCGCGTGAGGTGAGAGGCTGGCGCGAGTGGCCTACACGGCAGCGACACACGGTGCGCGGGCGCGGAGTGGGTATCCTAGGCCGTCTACATGGTGGTAGGTGGGCCGCGGTGGGATTTGGCTGGGCCAGCGGGTGCGTGATATTGGGCCAGGAAAATAGTTTTGGCCCAAAAAGCTGATAGGCTCTTTTCTTTTTAATATTTTTCTGTTTTCTTTTGTTTTCCTTTTATTTCCAAATCTAGAATTTGAATTCAAACCTCACAGCAAAATTTGTACTCAAATTAAATTTTCATCTTGAACATATCAGTAGAATGAATTTAGTTAATTATGGATTTATTTTGGGTTTTATAATATTTCTTCCCCCTTTTTCCACTTTTGAATTTCAAACTTCAAATTTAGGTTTTATCCCAAACCTTTGACTCATTATTATACTTTTATTAGTGTTATTGTTAAATGCACAAACAAAAACTCCAAGCATGAGTGTAAAGTCTATTTACTTCTTACTTTACTTAATGCCTCTCAATATAATATTGATAAAGGGGTATTTACTCAAATAAATAGGAAATTCTCCAATTCATTAATTTTTTCTGAGTTTAAATTAAATTTAAAAGTTCCGTCTAGATTTGAGTCATCTAAATTTAATACTATCCTTATATATCAATAACCATTTAAATAAATGCTTATAGTTTTTCATTTTAATGAAATGAGTAATCTCTTAGTTGGATAGAAAAACTTTCTATTACTTCTTTCTCTTCATTAATTCTTGGTTTCGAAATTCAGTCCTCAAAATTCAAAGTTCAAGTATAATTTGAGATATCTCACTTTACTATTTATTTCTTTATTCATTTATTTTATTTATTTTTTATACAATTTTTTGGGCTTTACAAATCCTACCCCCTTTAACAGAAATCTCGTCCTCGATATTTGTATGAAAAGGGATACATAAGGATTGGTTTGTAATTCGGCTTTTAGTCTATAATTGGTTCAAAAATCCAGAGTCTCGTTTTTTATAGTCAATAGTGGGTGATTAGGAGAGCATAGGTATCCAACTACTTATTATGTAGGACATAAGCTAGACAGGTTGATGTAATAAATATTATGGCAAGGAAAGACTTCGTCCGAAAGGTTTAAGTCTTGATTCGTCTCGAGATTCGCTTTGACTGTTATCTCCTTCCTTGTTGAGGTTGATCTTTTCTTCTTCGGTCTTGGTCTCATTGATTCGAGGTTAATGTATATCAGCAGAGTTGGGGCATATGGTTGAAATAGTTATGGGTGAGATGGACTACATGATATAGGTCAAAAGTTTGTTTGATGTTAGGCGGGGATAGATAGATTATACATTTCATCATGACTCTATTGGTTGGGTCAGATCTCATATATGTGACTGAGTTGGTCTACTGTACTGAGTTAAGTTAACACCTAGCTAGTAGGGTTTAATCTCTTCTTTCTTGAGCTATGGTGTCTCCTTCCGGGTTTAGGACAGGAGGTTAAGATAGTTTTGTAGGTAACATATGGATAGAGGGTTTAGTAGGTAGCTATATGCTAGATGGGATTAGTTATGTAACCTGTTTTGTAGGACAAGTTGTTGGGTATGGCCGAGTTGATCTAAGTCACCAATTTAAGCGTAAGTGAATTAGGAGTATGGCCTTATCTTTTGTACCAGCATTAAGTAACTCAATCTAGATGAGATCATATTAGGTTAGATAGGTCTACTTTCTTCTACCAGTATCACTAATCTGTTTAAGTAGACCACATTAGACTAGATCGTACTAGATCACATTAGATTCTATAATCCTATTCAAAAATATCATTTAGTTGAGCATAACAAGCTGACTTTATCTTTATGAAATTCTAGTATTTTTAGTGGAACTTCCCATTAGTATTTCTTTATATACACCTAAAATTTTCATACCATTAGCAGGTGTGGCATAGGAAACAAGGGTACATCAGGTTTTAGCTACTAGGTGAGTGTAGGGAAGATTTGGGGAATAAGGAAAATTAGGGGAATAAGGAAAATTAGGTAAGGGAGACTTTTATTCCGGATGGTGGATCTTGATTCATCTGAAGATCTATTTCTACTCATATCCTTCATTGTCGAGGTTAACCTTCTTCTTGGGTCTGATTTAGGGACCATCAGTTGTGGTGTTAAATGCCATTATCTGATTTGAGATAACAATTGCGGGTACATGGGGTAGGTAGGTTAAACAAAGTTTTACTTTGCTTTTGGGATAAATGGGTTGGGAACCTATAACATAAGCTAGGTCATGGTTTCATGAACGAGTTGGTTTAAGACACCAATTTAGGTTTAAAACCCATTTATAAGAATATGGTCCAATCTATGTTACCAGTATTAACTAACTTGTTTAAGTAATTCCCTTTAGATTGGATCATATTAGATTAGGTAGGGTCTAGATTAGATTTCATATAACTAGATTAGACTAGTTTAAGTTAGATAGATCTACCAGGGTAAGATATGTATTATTAGGATATGTTAGAATCTTTTGAGATATGATGGATTACATGATGTTGGTTGGTTAGAATCTCTGTTAGGTTAAAATAGAGGGGTTATGCAACCATCAAATGGTTAAGGTAGTTGCATAAGACCGAGTTGGTCGGTCGTTCTTAATTTAGTGTATGAATTAAGTTAAAACATATTTTATACGAGTAGAGTCTCATTTATTTCATCAGTATTATCCTTCTTGTTAAGCAACTTACATTACATTAGCTCCACTTTAGCCTTTGTTAGGTTAGATTAATCTATCACATTAGATCAGATCTAAGTTATATTTGTGTGACTAGATTAGACTAAATAAGATCTCATTATTTTGGATTAGATCCTGGTTGTTACCTTAGGATGAGATAAGTAAAGTGGTTAGGATACGATGATTCCTTCAAGATAAGATGAATCTATTAAGATAGAGAGAGTCTTTTAAGATAAGATGGATCTATTAGGCTTGATATATTCTAGTGGGGATATTCTTAGTTGGTCTAGTTTATCTTATAAACAATTTATGAGGATAAGATATATATATATATTTTAACATAAGATGAACTTATTAGGATAAGATACAATTTTTTCCTCAACTTAAAGGATTCTATCTAAAATAGATACACTTTAATGGAGGATAATCTAGATTGTTTAGTTATCTTATGAATTTTATTTATTTATATGTATGCCTATAAGTATATGCAGATGTAATTGTGGACATTACTCCACAACTTATCACACTCAATCAAAGATCCAAATCAGACATGTGTCACAAGAACAAACATTCAAGCATACAAATATTGACAAAAATATTTTTGATTTTGTTCCTAAGTGTAGGTCTCCTATTCCTAAAGATCACTTTAGGCACATAATTTCAAAGTGTGAAATCCACATTTGTCTTTAGAAAGAAAAGGTAAGAATAATCAGAGTAAAGCGGAAATAGATAAGAAAAAATTAAGAGAAGTTTAGAAAAGAACCAGAGTAGCAAAGGTAAGTAGGTAAGGGTTGTCCAGTTCTATCTAGGTTTCGTCCTACAGTCAACATTCCTCTGATACCACTTCTGTCACACCCGTGTTTTAGGGACCCAGACGCGAACATAATCACCAGGTGTGCTGGGACCAAGTCTCACACATGACGAATCATGGTACAGAAACGAATGTCACAACTTTATTATATAATAGGAGTTCTGTACAAAATAAATAAATAATTACATCGAAAGGAGACAATGATCCAGCAACCCGAAGTTGACTGGGAGACGATGAACTAGACCTCTCATGAACACATCGCAACATCCTCCATGCGCCTAATCCGGTGGTACCTGTTCTTGATCTATCGGGGGTGTGAGACAGCAAGGGTGAGCTCACAAAATATCATAGCTCAACAAGTTGTGGGGAATAATGTGCCTGAACTCGCTAAAGGTGGGAGCTCATGTGAAGTGTAAGGCTTACCAAAGAGAAGGGTTAAACTGAGCATTGCTTTTAAAGTTGGTCAAAATTTTATTAGCAGTTACTAAGTGTAAGTAGATACCAAACCATAATAATAATAGAAAAAAATTAATAAGAAATCCCATACAATGCAAATGACAAATAAAATTTAGTTCCAATTTAATCATGCGAGAGTCTTGAGCTGCTCATGACCGCGAGCATGACTAGTATACCAGTTTTATACTCTGCAGAGGTTGTACCCTGTACCCACAAGTCGTGTATCCCATGTCACTAGGGTTAGCTAGACCCTTAAACACTTCCCAGGTGAATGGCTAGGGATCCACTACGAGGCCTTTACAAAGTTCCACTAGCTTCCAAAAACCCGCTATAGTTTCTAGGAAGAGCAATGTAGGAATCCCCTATCCGACCGCCATCGCAGCAAAATCAACCCGGGAACCTCCCTACACGCCTACTCCCCTACTGCCCTTGCCCCTTTCGGGTAAGGTAGTCTTCCACTAGCTTTCCTAATTAGTCAGTCAAGAGCGTCCCATTCCACCCTTGTGGTGGCACGTGTTTCTTAAGTTAAGCTCCATGTTCCAATTAAAAATAATGATCTTGACATGAACACAAATAAAATAACAGTATAATTGGAACATGAAGATAATGTAATATTAACCCAAAACAATATAGAGCAATAGCTAAAATTACCCAAATAGTTCAGGGGTAAACAAGGTATAAAGATAATCAGACTAGGGTGACCTATTGGGTCCCATCAAAATGAAGCCTATGCATGATAAAATGATTATAAAGAACATTATTGGGTAAATAAAAGTGATCAAGGGCACAACTTGCCTAGGACTTGAGATTCTAGGTACCAGGATGATCTTCAGATTCTCGTGACCCCACTTCTAGTCGTTGCAATACAACAAACATGGTATAAACAAAATTAACATCACACCAAACATAAGAACAAAATGCATAATAATAATCTATGCGTCGTAACGAGACCGTGGGAATGAGAATCACTAAATTCGGAGTTCCGGTTAAGGAGTTATGATTTATGGAAGATAAATGTGAATTAACTATTAAACAATATTGTAAATTGATTAGTATACATCATATGAGAGAGTATCTTACAAATAATTAACTCAACTTTAATCTAAGTCATTACTCGATTATAAATTATCTTTTAGGCCAAAGATAACCATAAGATCAGGATACTATATTAATATTAATATTAGGATAAGCTAATCCAGAAAACATAGATTAGTGAAATTATTTACCTAATTATAAAAGTATAGGATATCGTATAATCAATGTTGCTATTGCGTAGTAGATATTTATATGAAGCTAACGTAACTTGAATGGATTGATTCAGAGTCAAAATGGGGAAGTTATGAATTTTCAAAGTTATAGGTGCTAGGTACAAGATTAATTTTAATATGGTTTTCATGTCAAAACAGAGACACTAGTTGATAAACAATAATATTATAAAATTATAAAAATTGGAATGGATCAATTTGGACTTAATATGAATTTTCTATGAATTATACAAGTTTCAAGTATTGTTTTTGTACTAAAAATCAATTTCTAAAATTTATTATCTAATTTCTTTGTTCTCTGGACTATGCGCATAAAATAGATAAGCACAGGGTTTACTATGTAAATATTTCCAAGACTCATAACTTCCCCGCGATGGACCACAGGTTTATTATGAAGAACCCCGTGGGCTCTTTAGCAACATTACCACGACGAAGGGTTATGGTTAACTCTCGGCCGCCCGATCCACTATGGACGACACAGATTAGAAGCCATCAATACTGAACCGGTACGAAGCTATGGCCGTCAGATTAAACATCGACGGTTAGATTTTTATGAATTGAGATCTAATAGGGATCGAACAGATCGCATCCAACGGCCCAAATTGTTCACACCGCAGCTGTACCCCGCACTCTAATCCCGGTCGTTCATCACGTATTCAATGGCCAGATCACTCTCTTCCCTACCCGATAACCCATAGCGGCAACGAAGGCTTACCCGTGGCGGCGCCATGGCTGGAACGGCGGCCAGCCCGCCCGGGAACACTATTTCCTAATCGAAATAAGGTTATACTGATTTGGGGACATGAGGAAGCTGTGGGAAAGGCTCTCATCGGGATTCACAAGGTAGTTTCTCACGGCCACGACGTGTTGCGGATGGTTGATGAAGTTAAGCAACGACGAGAAATTCGGCGAGCTCTGACCGATCATCCGGTCGGGAAGCATCTCATCATAACTCCATACCTCCATGCAATGCTTCCAGACCACTTGCAGAGAACCACGTGGCTTCACTGACGAGAATTGACGTCGAGGTCAAGATACGGTGGCGGCGGCGCTCTCCTTCCATAGATGGTGGCTCTGGTTGCGATCCCACGAGACGAGGAGGAGGAATAGGTGGCCCGATTATATAGGCGCGAGGAGGCGAACTCGGCGCGCAACGACCACGCGAGATTTCCTTGGCGCACTGAGTTTGTTACGAGGTTGTCGGTGCTAGCTCCGATCCGAAGATGACGATCGGGAGGGACCCGACATGTGGGCCCCAATCGTTGGTGACCCAAGGGAAGAGGTGCACGCGGCCAACAACGTGCGCGGATGAGTTGCGCGAGATCGAATGGACCGATTCTGATTTTGGGGGGGGTGCAGAATCGGTCGGAGGAGCGCGAGATGTGCGCGACATCTGTTGCGAACGACCAGCGAAGAAGGAGGAGCTGACCGGGGTGGCCCACCGGTCAGTGGTGTGAGTGGCGCATGAGGTGAGAGGCTGGCGCGAGTGGCCCACACGCCAGCGACACACGGTGCGCGGGCACAGTGGGTATCCTATGCCGTCCTAGAGATGGCAATGGGTACCCGCGACCCGATACCCGATGGGTATTTACTCCATTAGGGTATGTATGTGGGCTAAATATTCTACCCGTGGGTCTTTTATTGGGCAAAAATCTTCACCCAATGGGTAAACGGGTATTAGAACGTTCCGCCTTCACCCATACCCGTTAACCCGTGGGTATAAAATACCCAATATAAACTTAGCCCAAGCATGAACTTGGACTTTAGTCATCCATTCTTTTTACTATTTAACAACCTTTTAGGCCATATGTAATAGAAGGCTTAACGGCAATTTAATGGCCATGTAATGGAACATATAATGTGCTATGTAGTACTATCCTAGTGTTACTACTTTATCCAAATATCTTTGGTGTGTTGAATGGATGGTTAAATGATGCTAGAAATTTTGTAATGGTATTTAGATGGATATACTTGACATTTGTATAATATAATATTTTGATAGATTTTTAATTTTTGTGGGTATGTGTATGGGGGTAAATTCATACCCGCCAATGTATATGGGTGATTCGATGGGGTTATTTTTGTGTCGTGGGTATGGGTATGTGGTAGTAATACCCGGTGGGTATTTACCCATTGCCATCTCTAGCCGTCCGCATGGTGGTAGGTGGGCCACGGTGGGATTTGGCTGGGCCAGCGGGTGCGTGATATTGGGCCACGAAAACAATTTCGGCCCGAAAAGCTGATAGGCTCTTTTCTTTTTAATATTTTTCTGTTTTCTTTTGTTTTCCTTTTATTTTCAAATCTAGAATTTGAATTCAAACCTCACAGCAAAATTTGTACTCAAATTAAAATTTCAACTTGAACATACTAGTGGAATGAATTTAGTTAATTATG
This sequence comes from Zea mays, assembly GCF_902167145.1. Taxonomy (NCBI): domain Eukaryota; kingdom Viridiplantae; phylum Streptophyta; class Magnoliopsida; order Poales; family Poaceae; genus Zea; species Zea mays. The sequence continues at coordinate 122,026,378 of NC_050098.1, read as the reverse complement.
GATTTATTTTGGGTTTTATAATATTTCTTCCCCCTTTTTCCACTTTTGAATTTCAAACTTCAAATTTAGGTTTTATCCCAAACCTTTGACTCATTATTATACTTTTATTAGTGTTATTGTTAAATGCACAAACAAAAACTCCAAGCATGAGTGTAAAGTCTATTTACTTCTTACTTTACTTAATGCCTCTCAATATAATATTGATAAAGGAGTATTTACTCAAATAAATAGGAAATTCTCCAATTCATTTATTTTTTTCTAAGTTTAAAATTAAATTTAAAAGTCCCGTCTAGATTTTAGTCATCTAAATTTAATACTATCCTTATATATCAATACCCATTTAAATAAAAGCTTATAGTGTTTCATTTTAATGAAATGAGTAATCTCTTAGTTGGATTGAAAACCTTTCTATTACTTCTTTCTCTTCATTTATTCATGGTTTCGAAATTCAGTCCTCAAAATTCAAAGTTCATGTATAAGTTGAGATATCTCACTTTAATATTTTATTTCTTTCTTTATTTATTTTATTTATTTTTTATACAAATTTTTGGGCTTTACAACAGGTCGAGCTGATAGAGTCAAAATTGAATCGAAGAAACTCTAAACAACCGATGAACCAATTTTGTTTTCTTTCTAGTCTTTTCTTGAATATCGAGGGCGAGATTCTGTTAAGGGGGTTAGATTTGAAACACCCTGAATTTGGGGTATAAAATTTTTTCCTAATATCCACCAAATTCAGGTGTTACCCTCTTTCTTGCCTTCTTTTCTACCCTTTGTTTTCTAAATAGTGGATAGTTATTTTGTTTTATATATGTGTAAGCCTAGTAAAATAAAACCCTAGAAAAAACTTTAGTTGTTGCATTTCATGTCGAAGCATAGCTTTGTTCGCTATCGTGTTTAAATAATTTTGTTATGGCCTAAAATGAACAACTACATTCATATGTGTATAAATATGCAACTATATCTAAATAAAAGGAATAAAAAAAGAGAGAGAAAAAGAAAGAGAAAATGACATGCCCCTCCCTCTCGGTGGCCCAGCGCCCTTCCCCGAGGCCTGCTCGACCCAGCTCTCTCTCGGCGGCCCAGGCGCACCCCCTTTGATATCTTGGCCCCTGGGATGGTGATTTCCTGGCCCAAGGCTTAATAGAATTAATAGAGTATCCATACCAACAAGGCGCATCTTCTTTTTCGAAAACCTATCTTGAAAGAACCTCCAAGTTAAGCGTGCTTGGCTTGGAGTGATTTGGGATGGGTGACCGTCTAGGAAGTTTTCTTGGGTGCGCATGAGTGAGGATAAAGTGTGCACAAAAACCCAGGTTGGTCTGTGGGGACAATATATGATCCTAGAAAGCTGCTAGGAGTAAGTACCGCCGGTCCAGGGATTGGATGGGGTGGTACACCCTCCTCCCCGCGCCATGCTCCACGCCCGCGGCCCATCTCCGACCCCTGCCAGCAGCGCGGCCCTACTCACCCCTCCCGCACGGCCCATTCGCATGCCCCACCACCCAGCCATGCGGCCCACCCAGCGCGCCGACCCAAGCTCCTCATGTCGTCATGCCTCGATGCCCGCAGTGTGCGCGCTCGCTCCTACCTCAACTTCCCACGCGCACTGGGAACGTGCACAGCCGTCGCCCCATCCCGGGCCCAAACACCAAGCCGAGGGTGGCCAGCGCCGACCGTCTCCCTCGCCCATAGCACACGGAACTGCCCGCAAGCAGCAACGGCGGCGGCTGCCAGCAGCCCGGTGCGGTGGCCAACAACCTAGGTGGCGCGGCCAGCGTCCCAACCAGCTACCCCTGCCCCCCATGCGCCGGCCATAGCCGAGCACGGCCGGCAAGCCCACCAAGCATGGCTCCCCCTCCCCTTCATCCTCGACTGGCCGTGGCCATGGCCGCCAACCATTCTCCCACCCCTTGTGGCCTCGGGAGCGCGAGCCAGGCTCCCCATCATGAACTAAGCCCCTGTTGCAGCCCATTACGATGCTCGTACTCTATGTACTAGCCGGCGCTTAGCCTTGTGCCCATGAACTCCCTAGTGGTTGAGCCACCCCTTGCCCCCGTCCCTCCCCTGCGCGGCAGTGGCACAGCCCACCGCCGGCATCATGTCGCGCCCTCGCCGTGTCATGCCACACTCGAGGCCCAACACGCCAGAGCAGACTGCGCCATCGTCCGGCGTCCGAAACTGCCTGGGCGCCAACACCCATCAGAGTGGCCCCGCCTGCGCCAAGCTGTCCCCACCGTGTCCATGCTCGCCGTCTCATCATCTAGGTAAGCGTCTATCCCCCTCTCTCTCATCTCGTCTACCCCATGCACACATTGTCGCCTAGAGCCTGTCACATGTTTGTGCCGCGCGCCTTAGCCCACCCATTGCTCGCGTTGTAGCCCATGTCGCGCATGATGTTTGCACGCGCCGTCGCTGCTGTTCTCATACCATTCGCACGCCCTGTTTCACGTGTGTCGCGCGGCATTCACACACGAGAATAAATTGTTTTAGCTTATAATCACTGATGTTAATTAATTACTTGTTTAATTGTTATCTGTTAGAATATCAAGTTAATTGAAACTAAGTAGTTGTTTTAATTATATTTTATGAATGCATGTTAATATGATTATTCCAACTTAAATGTTGTATTTAATACTCGTTTAGCATAAACACTATAAGGAAAATGGACCCCGAACCAAGTTTTTGATGATAAACATAACCTATGGACTAATGTGTTTGCTAGTGTTTGTGTTTGTAGTTCATAGGATGTTAAACTGACTTGGGCTAAGGCATTGAGGAAAGCAACACATCAAAAGAAGACATTATGAAGATCAAGTGAAGTGTAAGAATCGAAGACAAGTGTTGCCAGGCAGACTGTCCGTGCAAGGGCATCGGACTATCTGGTGCACCAGGGAACTGTAGTCCAACGGTTAGTTCTAGGTGGCACTGGTGGAGAGAAGGCACCAGACTGTCCGGTGTGATACGTGGACTGTTTGGTGTGAAAGCATGCAGCGCCAACAGTCAACTGCGGTGTCAGATCAACGACTAAGCACACCAGACATAGGCAACAGACTGTCCGGTGTGCCGCAGAGAGCAGCAGCTTTTGTCCAACATCTAGTTTTCTGTTGGGGGCTATAAATACACCTCAACCGGCCATTCCAAGGTGTGGGAGCCCAAGCAACATAGCAAGGCATATAGTAGACATTTCTAAGAGCTCATACACCCAAGTGCTTAATAGAATCACTCGATGATTAGCGTAGGTGCTTTGTGAAGTGCTTAGGTTAGTTAGACCGCATTACGCTTGCTCTAGGTGAATCCTAGTTAGTTGAGTGAGTTTACAAAAACCACACAACCCCTCGGCTCTTGCGCGAGCCATTGTAATTGTACCAAGTGCGGCGAGAATCTTGCGAGACCGTGACAACCGCGTTTGTGTTACGGCCGCCACCGTGTACCGGAGGGAACGAGGCCCGCGAAGTTTTTGGCCGGAAGCTCGATAGTGGAGACAACAGGGAGCGTCCGAGAGGAGCCGGAAGCGGAGCACCACTTGCGTGTGGAGAAGGCCCATGGCTCTCTACGGAGTTACTCGACCGTAGTGCTTGGCCCTCGTGTGGGCTTCCCTTTGCGTAGGGGCACCAACGAGGATTAGTCGGGACCTTGCGTGGTTCCGAATACCTCGGTAAAAATATCAGCGTCATCCACGAGAGTTTGCATCTCTACCTTGCTCTTTAGCTTCCACATTTACATTAAGCATTTAAGTTGCAATCTTGTCTTTATACTTATATTGTTTAGTATTGAAACTTATACTTTACGGTAGAGATAGCAACACTTAGACAAAACCTAGTTTGCACATTCTAGTTTGATTATTTGCATTGGTTTTGCTCTAGGGATTTATTTGTGGCCTAGTTTAGTGAAAGTTTTAGAAGTCCTAATTCACCCCCTTTTAGGCGTCACCTGTTTCCTTCAATTGGTATCAGAGCCTGGTTTGTCTCATTTGAAATGCTTTAGCTTCACCGCTAAAAGAGTCGACACTTCTTAGAGAAAGGGGATGGATACCCATAGGCCACCACACTTCAACGGCACTAACTTCCCATATTATAGTGTTAGAATGGCTTGTCACCTAGAGGCAGTTGATCTAGGTGTTTGGAGAGTCACTCGTGACGGGATGAAACCACCCAAAAATCCCGAGAAACCAACCACGAGTGAGGGAAAAAATCATTTAAATGTTAGAGCCAAAAATTTCTTGTATGAATCTCTTAGCATTGATATTTTTAATAAAGTTTTTACATTGAAAACTGCTAATGAGATTTGGCTAAAATTGCATGAGCTCCATGACGGCACATCCAATGTCCATGAGCAAAAACATTGCCTAGTCTTAAATGAGGATAATTCTTTTGCCATGAAAGATAATGAGCTTGTTAGAGATATGTATTCTTGTTTGAATCTAATCATCAATGAGCTCAATTATATTGGCATTAATAAGCTAGGTGATGCGGTTATTGTGAGGAAGATTATCTCCCTGCTACTACAACAAAGATATGGGAGCATCATCACTATTCTTCACAACATGGAGGACTTGAGTACAATGACCCCGACCATTGTGATTGGGAAAATCGCGGCCTTTGAGATGTCGCGAAAAATGTGTCGGGGAGAGGAGCCAACTTCCTCAAGGCCATATGCTTTTACATGTAATGAAAGTATGGGTAAAAAGAAGGCTCCCACTCCAAGGTTCTCAAGTGAAGAAGAGGAAGAAGAAAGCGATGATGATGAAGATAATCAACCATCAACATCATCCTTCGAGGACGAAGAAACAATCCGACGCGTCGGAAAGGTAATGGGGATGATCCGCAAGATTAATCTAATGGGTGTGCCCCTGCAGGTAGAGGATCTTCTCTTCAATATTTGTCGGCGTTTCGAGACCGGGGGGTCCCCGAGCCGACGAGTGAGTGTGCCGCGTGCCCCAGCCCAGATGGGTCGAGCGCGTGGGCGAGCGCGAAGGGGGGAGAGGCGAGGTGGCCGGAGACGGGCGTGAGAGAGGTGGAGATCCCGCGGCCTTCGTGTTCGTCCCGCGCCCAGGTCGGGTGCGCTTGCAGTAGGGGGTTACAAGCGTCCACGCGGGTGAGGGAAGCGAGCGGCCCCAAGAGAGCGCCTGTCTCGTCCTCGTCCCCGCGCGGCCAACCTTCTCTAAGAAGGCCCTGGTCCTTCCTTTTATAGTCGTAAGGAGAGGATCCAGGTGTACAATGGGGGGTGTAGCAGAGTGCTACGTGTCTAGCGGAGGGAGAGCTAGCGCCCTAAGTACATGCCAATGTGGCAACCGGAGAGATCTTGGCACCCTGCTGGCGTGATGTCGTGGCTGTCGGAGGAGCAACGGAGCCTGGCGGAAGGACAGCTGTCGGAGCGGTCGAGTCCTTGCTGACGTCGCCCTGCTTCCGTAAGAGAGCTGAGAGCCGCCGTCGTCACAGAGCTTGTGGGGCGCCATCATTGCCCATCTGGTGGAGCTAGCCAGATGGGACGCCGGTCTTGTTCTCCGTGACCCGAGTCGGCTCGGGGTAGGATGATGATGGCGCTTCCTGTTGACATGGCGGGCCTATGCCCTAGGTCGGGCGACGTGGGGGCTCCTCCGAAGCCGAGGTCGAGTCTGTCTTCCGTGGCCGAGGCCGAGCCCGAGCCCCCGGGTCGGGCGAGGCAGAGATCGTTCGGCAGAGGCCAGGGCGGAGTCCGAGCCCTGGGGTCGGGCGAAGCGGAGTTTCGTCGTCTTCTGGGGCTGAGCCCGAGTCCGAGCCCTGAGGTCGGGTGGAGCGGAGTTCGCCGTCTTCCGGGTCTTAGCCCAAGTCCGAGCCCTGGGTCGGGCGGAGCGGAGTTCGCCGTCTTCCGGGTCTTAGCCCGAGTCCGAGCCCTGGGGTCGGGCGGAGCGGAGTTCGCCGTCTTCCGGGTCTTAGCCCGAGTCCGAGCCCTGAGTCGGGCGGAGCGGAGTTTCCTATGGCGCCTTTGGCAAGGCCTGACTGCCTGTCAGACTCACTCTGTCGAGTGGCACTGCAGTCGGAGTGGCGCAGGCGGCGCTGTCCTTCTGTCAGACCGGTCAGTGGAGCGGCGGAGTGACGACGGTCACTTCGGCTCTGCCGGGGGGCGCGTGGCAGGATAAAGGTGTCAGGCCACCTTTGCGTTAAATGCTCCTGCAACTCGGTCAGTCGGTGCGGCGATTTAGTCAGGGTTGCTTCTGAGCGAAGCCAAGGCCTCGGGCGAGCCGGAGATGTGTCCGCCGTAAAAAGGGGGGCCTCGGGCGAGACGGAAGTCCCTCGAGGTCGGCTGCCCTTGGCCGAGGCTAGGCTCGGGCGAAGTGTGATCGAGTCACTCGTATGGACTGATCCCTGACTTAATCGCACCCATCAGGCCTTTGCAGCTTTATGCTGATGGGGGTTACCAGCTGAGAATTAGGCGCCTTGAGGGTACCCCTAATTATGGTCCCCGACAGTAGCCCCCGAGCCTCGAAGGGAGTGTTAGCACTCGCTTGGAGGCTTTCGTCGCACCTTTTTGCAAGGGGACCAGCCTTTCTCGGTTGCATTTTGTTCCGGTGGGTGCGCGCGAGCGCACCCGCCGGGTGTAGCCCCCGAGGCCTCGGAGGAGTGATTTCACTCCTTCGAGGTCTTAATGCCTTGCGTAATGCTTCGGCTGGTCTGGTTGTTCCCTCATGCGAACTGACCGTAGCCCGGGTGCACGGTCGGGGCCCAAGCTCTCGGGCACGCCCAAAAGTACCTGCGGGTGATCTGCCGGACCCGGTCCCCTGGCGACGGGGTCCGAGGGCTCGATGCCTCCCTCCGATGGGATTCCGTTACAAGATCGTTCCCGCTGGTCTCGGAAATGTCCTAGGGTACCTCGGGAGCGCAGCCCGAGCCTCGGTTATGTATCGAACGTACCCCTGGTCATCCCTCGCTCGGCGTCTGAGGCGACTGTGAACCCTTCGGGGGCCAGCCTTCGAACCCCTGATCAGTAATGGGCGCGGAGCCCGAGTAGCCTGAGGCGGCCATGGAGCCCTTCGGGGGGCTGGCCTTCGAACCCCTGACCAGTAGTGGGTGTCGGGCCCACGCGATCTGAGGCGACTGTTGAACCCCTCGGAGGGCCAGCCTTCGAACCTCTGATCAGTAGGGGGGGCTCGGAGCCCGGTTCCTTCACAGAGAAGGACCCTTTTCGGGGTATCCCCCTTTCCCGGTCCCTGTTGCAAGAGATAGAGAAAGAGGAAAAAGGAAAAGGATACGAAATCGAACGACGTGGCGTACCTTTTTTGGCGCGGTTATTACGGCGAAGGCGAAGCGTCGCCCGCTTCTCCTGCCAGAGGCGCCGCATGTCCCGTCGCGGAGTTAATGCGACGGGGCGAGTGGTTGGCGGAGCGGCCGTTGCGCGTGCGCGAGCCGTTCGAGGAACGGGTCACGGGCGCACCGTCTTCACGCCGTGGGAGGAGGCTCTCTTGCTGTCCCTGGATGGGACGTGAGCCTGGCTGACGACGTGACCGCTGCTCCCGCCCGCCTGCCACCGTCATTACTGCCGGCCCACTTTCGGCCGCATTGACCGTTGCGCCAGGCTGGCGCCGCTGGGTGTGCGCTGGGTCGCCTCGAGTTGCGGCATAGGCTCCGCAACCGAAGAGGTGCGACGGTGGTACAAGTGGCGGTGCGGTTGCTTGCATGCAGCAACTGGCGCGTTGGTTGCGTGACGCGTGGGCCTGGGCCTCCAAGCTGGCGTGTCAGAAGTCGGAGAAGCGCGTCCACCTGGCGCGGTTGCATGCCGCCTGCATGGCTGCCCGCCCCTTCCGCCCGTTGGTCTAGGCAAAAGTGGGGGGTCGCTTGTAACCGTTGGGCGGTTGCGTGCACCACGCGCGGCGGTTTGGCTTCTTCTGCTCTGAGCCAGTTTGCATGACATACGAGACCCAGCCCCCGCACCGCAGGGGAGGGCCTTGGAGCGTGTTGGAGAAGACTCGGCCCGTGGCGTTTGGGGGCGCACGTAGGGAGAGTTGCCTTTAAAAAGGAGGGTGACCCCTTTCGGAAGGCAACCATGTCTTCTTCCTCCTTTATGCGTCGTGTCTTTCCATCTTCCAAGCCCCCGGATGGGGGGTATCCGCCGTCTTTCCGCCTCCTCGTTGGAGGAACGCAACTCCGTGGGAGTTGGTACCTTTCAGCCATCGTTCGGCTTCAAGGATTTTCATCATGTAGCCCGGCCGCACCCCTCCACCGGCGGTCACCCAAGATGGTGACCTCCGGCTTGATGGTGGGGGAAAGCGAGCCGGGCTGCGGCCCCTTCCCCTCCCTCAGCCTCAATGATTTTCATCACCAAGGCTGGGGAGGGGAGAGTGCCGAGTTGGGGTCAGCCCCTGCGCGAGCGGTGGCCCGCTCCTTCACTCAGTGATGGGGGGGAGGAGCGGTTGTTGTCCGTGGCGCTGGCAGCTGCAGCGTGCCCGGTCTTCAGACGCGAGTGGCTTCGGAGCCACTCGCGGCGCCGACGTCCGCCACGGTAGCTGGAAGAGGTTCTTCCGCCGGCGCGACAGCCCGGGCCAGCCACGGACTGACCTCCAACTCTACGGCCTTCTGCCCGTCCTTGCCTCACGAGTTTTGGCGTGGGCGGGGGCCTCCTGGCAGCGGCATCCACCTTGAGGTCAGTGCTGCCGCTGTTCGGCCCCTCGGAGCAGAAGTCGTCGTCGTCGCCGCTGCTGGAGCAGGTGACGGCGTGCCGTTCGTCGGCTTTCCGTTGCTCCGCAGGCCTTCCCCCTCGGAGTGGGGTTGTTCGTGCCTGCGGATGGGGAACCAGAGTTCCGTTTGTAATGGCACTTCGAATGCCAGTGTTTTTGTTCATTGTGGCTGTCGAGGCCTGGACATGTATGTAATTTCGGCATGGAGCCGTGTTTTTTCCTCGTTTTCGAGCACTAAGTCTCTCGCCTGTTGATTATCTGAACCGCTTCACCAAGCATGAGTCGCCCCGTGTCAAGGTGACGAGTGAGGTATCCGTATCCCGGAGGCGTAGGAATCCCTCGGCTCGATCGGCCTTGTTGTCTGAGGCTGCTCTAGCTTAGTTAAAGGGACCCCTTGGCCGCTCTTCGATGAGGCGAGGCCAGGGGTAGCGATATCAGTACGAACAGAGGCGGAGTTGGCTCGATAATGGGAACCTGGTTGGCCGGAGCCTAGCCGGGTTGCCCGTCAGCGGGGCTGACGCCGGAGTCGATCAGCCGAGGCCTCGGGTCGGGCTGGCGCCCTTGGGAGATGCTTGGCCGAGGCCCCAGGGGTAACCGGCCGAGCCGCCTGCTCGGGCCGGATTCCCGGAGAAGTCCCTGGACCGCGTCGCCGTCCGAGGCTGGGTCGGACCTCGCTGAAGGTGTCGTCGATGCCGAGGGTGCTACACCCCCCCTTTGGCGTGAAGACTCGAGCCTGCAGGATCAGACTGTCTTGTAGCGTGTGCCTTCTGCGGCCGTCGGGGCCAGAAAACACACCCTCGCTTGTGTTGTAAAGCCGCGTCTCCTTTCCTCTTATTTCGAGCATCTGGACTTTCCGTCGGTAACAGGGATGTTTGCGTGGGCGCGAGTTGCTTCTCGCGGAAGGTGACGAGTGAGGTATCCGTATCCCAGAGGCGTGGGAGTCCCTCGGCTCGGTCGGCCTTGCCGCTTACGCGTACTTTCACCCGTCCATGAGGCCCTGTCACCGATTCAGTCGAGAAGGCTTGAAGGACCGCCTCGGCAGAAGAGCTTCCGAACGTGAAGACTTGTTCGATCCGCGGAATCACTTTATCCGAACGCGAGTTACTTATCGCAGAAGGTGATGAGTGAGGTATCCGTATCCCGGAGGCGTAGGAGTCCCTCGGCTCAGTCAGCCTTGGCTGCTTACGTGTACTCCGTCGTTTCTAGGATCCGCTTTTCGAAGTAGTCAAAAAGCACGAAAGAAATTCTCCTAAAAGGAGATCCTTTTTCGAGGAAAATTTCGACGCAGAGGGGGTCTCCCCCCTTTTAGCCCCCGAGGGAGGGTCGGGCTTCGCCGAGGCGAGGCCGACCCTTCCTTGATGACTAAACTTTGCATGGGTGCGAGGTATATGAACAAATTGAAAACATCTTAAGGGTAGAAGCGACGTAGCTGTTTGATGTTCCAAGCGTTGCCGTAGATCTCGCCTTGATTGTTGGCCAGCTTGTACGTTCCGGGCTTCAGAACTTTGGCGATGACGAACGGCCCCTCCCAGGGGGGGCGTGAGTTTGTGCCTCCCCCGAGCGTCTTGCCGCAGCCGAAGCACCAGGTCGCCCACCTGGAGGTCTCGGGGCCGGACCCCTCGGGCGTGGTAGCGTCGCAGGGACTGCTGGTACCGCGCCGAGTGTAGTAAGGCCCTGTCCCGAGCCTCTTCCAGCTGGTCCAGCGATTCTTCTCGGCTAGCTTGGTTGCTTTGATCGGTGTAGGCCCTCGTCCTCGGGGAGCCGTATTCCAGGTCAGTGGGCAAGATGGCCTCGGCCCCGTAGACCAGGAAGAACGGCGTGAAACCTGTGGCACGGCTCGGCGTCGTCCTTAGGCTCCAGACCACCGAGGGTAGTTCCTTCATCCATCGCTTGCCGAACTTGTTGAGGCCGTTGTAAATCCGAGGCTTGAGCCCTTGTAGAATCATGCTGTTGGCACGCTCTACTTGCCCATTCGACATGGGATGAGCTACGGCGGCCCAGTCCACCCGGATGTGGTGATCCTCGCAAAAATCCAAGATTTTTTTGCCGGTGAACTGGGTACCGTTGTCGGTGATGATGGAGTTTGGGACCCCGAAGCGATGGATGATGTTGGTGAAGAACGCCACCGCCTGCTCGGACCTGATGCTGTTCAGGGGTCGGACCTCGATCCACTTGGAGAATTTGTCGATGGCGACCAGCAGGTGCGTGTAGCCCCCGGGCGCCTTCTGCAAGGGTCCGACGAGGTCCAGACCCCATACAGCAAAGGGCCAGGTGATGGGTATCGTCTGCAGAGCCTGAGCGGGCAGGTGGGTCTGCTTCGCATAGAATTGGCACCCTTCGCAGGTGCGGACAATTCTAGTGGCATTAGCCACCGCCGTTGGCCAGTAGAAGCCTTGCCGGAAGGCGTTCCCGACAAGGGCTCGAGGCGCTGCATGATGGCCGCAAGCCCCCGAGTGTATTTCTTGCAGGAGTTCCTGACCTTCGGCATGGAGATGCATCGCTGGAGGATGCCCGAGGGGCTCCGGTGGTAGAGCTCCTCCTCATCGCCCAGCAAGACGAATGACTTGGCGCGTCGCGCTACCCGTCGAGCCTCGGCTTGGTCGAGGGGTAGCTCTCCCTGGCGGAGATATCGCAGGTACAGGGCCTACCAATTTCGATCAGGCGTGGCCCCGCTCTGCTCCTCCTCGACGTTCAGTGCCTCGGCTTCGGGGGCCGAGGGTACCTCGGGCTGAGCCGAGGGTGCCTCGGGCTGAACTGAGGGTGCCTCGGGCTTGGGCGCGTCGTCGATCTTGACGGAGGGTTGATGCAGATCCCGGGAGAAGACGTCTGGGGGGACCGTCGTTCGCCCCGAGGCTATTTTAGCCAGCTCGTCTGCAGTCTCGTTGTAGCGCCGGGCGATGTGGTTGAGCTCGAGCCCGAAGAACTTGTCTTCCAGGCGCCGAACCTCATCGCAGTAGGCCTCCATTTTTGAGTCGCAACAGTGGGAGTTCTTCATGACTTGGTCGATGACGAGCTGCGAATCACCGCGGGCGTCGAGGCGTCTGACCCCTAGCTCGATGGCGATCCGCAACCCGTTGACTAGAGCTTCGTACTTGGCCACATTGTTGGACGCCGGGAAATGGAGGCGTAGCACGTAGCGCAGGTGCTTCCCGAGGGGCGAGATGAAGAGCAGGCTCGCGTCGGCTCCTGTCTTCATCAGCGACCCGTCGAAAAACATGGCCCAGAGCTCCGGTTGGATCGGAGCCGTCGGCAGCTGGGTGTCGACCCATTCGGCCACGAAGTCCGCCAACACCTGGGACTTGATGGCCTTCCGAGGGGCGAACGAGAATGTTTCGCTCATGATTTCCACCGCCCACTTTGCGATCCTGCTCGAGGCCTCTCGGCACTGGATGATCTCCCCCAGGGGGAAGGATGACACCACAATTACCGGATGAGACTCGAAGTAGTGTCGTAACTTCCGCCTCGTCAGGATCACAGCATACAACAGCTTCTGAACTTGTGGGTAGCGGATCTTGGTCTCGAACAGTACCTCGCTGACGAAGTAGACTGGCCTCTGAACGGGCAGTGCATGCCCTTCCTCTTGCCTCTCGACCACAATCGCGGCGCTAACCACCTGAGTGGTGGCGACGACGTAGACCAAGAGGGCTTCTCCATCAGCTGGGGGCACCAAGACAGGCGCCTTTGTAAGGAGCGCCTTCAGGTTCCCGAGGGCTTCCTCGGCCTCAGGGGTCCAAGCGAAACACTCGGTCTTCCTTAAGAGGCGGTACAGAGGCAGACCTCTTTCGCCGAGGCGTGAGATGAAGCGGCTCAGGGCCGCGAGGCATCCCATGACCCTTTGTACGCCTTTTAAGTCCTTGATGGGTCCCATGCTGGTGATGGCTGCGATCTTCTCCGGGTTGGCTTCGATGCCTCGCTCGGAGACGATGAACCCCAGGAGCATGCCCCGGGGCACCCCGAAGACACACTTCTCAGGATTGAGCTTGACTCCTTTCGCCTTGAGACATCAGAATGACACTTCAAGGTCGGAGAGGAGGTCGGAAGCCCTCCTTGTCTTGACTACGATGTCATCGACGTAGGCCTCGACTGTGCGACCGATGTGTTCGCCGAACACATGGTTCATGCACCGCTGGTACGTCGCGCCCGCATTCCTCAAACCGAACGGCATGGTGACATAGCAGTACATGCCGAACGGCGTGATGAAAGAAGTCGCGAGCTGGTCGGACTCTTTCATCCGGATCTGGTGATATCCTGAGTAGGCATCGAGGAAGGACATGGTTTCGCACCCAGCAGTGGAATCCACGATTTGATCGATGCGAGGCAGAGGGTAGGGAACCTTCGGACATGCTTTGTTGAGACCAGTGTAGTCTACACACATCCGCCATTTCCCCCCTTTCTTCCTCACAAGCACAGGGTTGGCAAGCCATTCGGGATGGAATACCTCTTTGATGAACCCTGCTGCCATTAGCTTGTGGATCTCCTCGCCTATCACTCTGCGCTTCTCCTCGTCGAATCGGCGCAGAGTCTGCCTGACGGGTCGGGCTCCGGCCCGAATATCCAGCGAGTGCTCGGCGACATCCCTCGGTATGCCGGGCATGTCCGAGGGACTCCACGCAAAGACGTCGGCGTTTGCGCGGAGAAAGTCGACGAGCACTGCTTCCTATTTGGGGTCGAGCCCGGACCCAATCCGGATCTGCTTGGAGGTGTCGCCACTGAGGTCGAGAGGGACGGCCTTAACCGTCTCCGCTGGCTCGAAGTTGCCGGCATGACGCTTCACGTCTGGCACCTCCTTGGAGAGGTTCTCCAGGTCGGCGATGAGGGCCTCGGACTCGGCGAGGGCCTCGGCATACTCCACGCACTCCACGTCGCATTCGAACGCGTGTTTGTACGTGGGGCCGACGGTGATGACCCCGCTGGGGCCCGACATCTTGAGCTTCAGGTAGGTGCAGTTGGGGACGGCCATGAACTTCGCGTAGCATGGCCTCCCCAGTACAGCGTGGTAGGTTCCTCGGAACCCGACCACCTCGAACGTCAGGGTCTCCCTTCGGAAGTTGGAGGGCGTTCCGAAGCAAACGGGAAGGTCGAGTCGTCCGAGGGGCTGGACGTGCTTCCCAGGGATGATCCCGTGGAACGACGCAGCGCCTGCCCGGACGGAGGACAGATCGACGCGCAGGAGCTTGAGGGTCTCGGCGTAGATGATGTTGAGGCAGCTGCCCCCATCCATCAGGACCTTGGTGAGCCTAACGTCGCCGATGACGGGGTCGACGACGAGCGGGTATTTCCCCGGGCTCGGCACGTGGTCGGGGTGGTCGGCCTGGTCGAAGGTGATGGGCTTGTCGGACCAGTCTAGGTAGACTGGCGCCGCCACCTTCACCGAGCAGACCTCCCGGCGCTCTTGCTTGCGATGCCGAGCCGAGGCATTCGCCGCATGCCCACCGTAGATCATGAAGTAGTCGCGGACCTCGGGGAACTCTCCTGCTTGGTGATCTTCGTTCTTGTCGTCGTCGCGGGCCCTGCCACCCTCGGCGGGTGGCCCAGCCCTGTGGAAGTGACACCGAAGCATGACGCACTCCTCGAGGGTGTGCTTGACGGGCCCCTGATGGTAGGGGCACGGCTCCTTGAGCATCTTGTCGAAGAGGTTAGCACCTCCGGGGGGCTTCCGAGGGTTCTTGTACTCGGCGGCGGCGACAAGGTCCGCGTCAGCGGCGTCGAGTTTCGATTGCGACTTCTTCTTGCCTTTCTTCTTGGCGCCGCGTTGTAGACGCCTCGGGAGCATCTTCCGATGGGCGGCCCTGAGGCTGCTTGTCCTTTCGGAAGATAGCCTCGACCGCCTCCTAGCCAGAGGCGAACTTGGTGGCGATGTCCATCAGCTCGCTCGCCCTGGTGGGGGTCTTGCGACCCAACTTGCTCACCAGGTCGCGGCAGGTGGTGCTGGCAAGGAACGCGCCGATGACATCCGAGTCGGTGATGTTGGGCAGCTCGGTGCGCTGCTTCAAGAATCACCGGATGTAGTCCCGGAGAGACTCTCCCGGCTGTTGCCGGCAGCTCCGGAGGTCCCAGGAATTCCCGGGGCGCACGTACGTGCCCTGGAAATTGCCAGCAAAGGCTTGGACCAAGTCGTCCCAGTTGGAGATCTGTCCCGGAGGCAGGTGCTCCAACCAGGCACGAGCAGTGTCGGAGAGGAACAGGGGAAGGTTACGGATGATGAGGTTGTCATCGTCCGTTCCTCCCAGTTGGCAGGCCAGGCGGTAGTCCGCGAGCCACAGTTCCGGTCTCGTTTCCCCCGAGTACTTCGCGATAGTAGTCGGGGGTCGGAACCGGGTCGGGAACGGCGCCCGTCGGATGGCCCGACTGAAGGCCTGCGGACCGGGTGGTTCGGGCGAGGGACTCCGATCCTCCCCGCTGTCGTAGCATCCCCCACGCCTGGGGTGGTAGCCTCGGCGCACCCTTTCATAGAGGTGGGCCCGTCGGTCGCGTCGATGGTGCTCGTTGCCGAGGTGGCCCGGGGCCGCAGGCGCGGTGTTGCGTGTGCGCCCGGTGTAGACCGAGGCTTCCCGCATGAATTGGGAAGTCGCGACATGAGGTTCCGAGGGATATCCCTGCCTTCGGGAGGCAGTGCTCTCGGCCCGTCGGGCCGCAGCGCCTTCCAGGAGATTCTTGAGCTCTCCCTGGATTCGCCGACCCTCGGTGGTTGATGGCTCCGGCATCGCGCGGAGGAGCATCGCTGCGGCTGCCAGGTTCTGACCCACCCCGCTGGATGCGGGCGGCGGCCTGACCCTGACATCGTTGGCGACGCGGTGCTGGAGACCCTGGGGCAGGTGACGTATTTCTCCGGCCGGGGGTTGGCCCGCCCATACCTGCCTGACGTCCCGGCGGATCGTCTCAAGCGCTCCTGTTCCCTCGTCGAGCCTGGCCTGCGCCCCGCGGACTTGCTCGAGCTGTGGGTCGTGACCCCCCGCCGGAACGGGGACCACAGCTAGCTCCCGCGGGATGTCGGCGCGAGGCACCGGCCTAGGAAAATCACCATCCTCCGGCATGCCAAGACGGTTGCCTTCGGAGGGATCCCCTAGCTCGTCGTGGAAACATTCGCGGCTTGGGCCGCAGTCCTCGTCGTCAAGGCTGCGGCTTCCGTCGGAACAGTCGGAGAGGCAGTAGTCACATGCGGTCATGAAGTCCCGCATGGCACTGGGGCTGCCAAATCCAGAGAAATCCCAACAGATGCTGGGATCGTCATCTTCCTCGGACCCAGAGGGCCCGTAGGTCGAGACGTCCGTCAACCGGTCCCAAGGCGACCGCATACGAAACCCCAGTGGGGTTGCACTCGCCTCAATGAGAGCGCCCGCCAAAGCGAGGCCGCTTGGCGGGTTGAGGCCGAGTCGAAAAGACGTAGGATGGGAATCAGTCGGTACCTTTTGGTCGACGCGGAGCGACGTAGTCACATCGGGGACTGGTTGCACCGTCGTCTCAGGTACGAGGGTGACGTCCTGCAAGCTCTCCGCGAGTGCGCCGGCGTCGTCCACTTGCTCGGGGTTGGCGTGTCGCGGGGGGACGGCGCTCGCCTTCGTCTCGAACGCGAGGTCGACGCCCGGCGTGCCTTCCGTCGGGGCGCTGGGGACGTCGATTCGCCCGACGGCCGACGAAGCGCGGCCTCCCGCTTGGCCTTGGTTGCCCCGCCTCCTCCTCCGTTGGCAGGGGAGAGGACGGGGCGAGCTCGAATGTTGTTCTTCCACCGCGCGGGGAAGATGTCGTCGGTTCCGCCGCCGGCCGGCGGGATGTCGGCCGCCATTGTCGTTGTCGCGCGGCGGTGGAAGGAGTATCATGTCGTAGCTGCCGTCGAAGGACATGAACTCAAGACTCCCGAAACGGAGCACTGTCCCGGGCCGGAGAGGTTGCTGGAGACTGCCCATCTGGAGCTTGACGGGAAGCTGTTCGTCAGCACGCAGCAGGCCCCTACCTGGCGCGCCAACTGTCGGCGTTTCGAGACCGGGGGGTCCCCGAGCCGACGAGTGAGTGTGCCGCGTGCCCCAGCCCAGATGGGTCGAGCGCGTGGGCGAGCGCGAAGGGGGGAGAGGCGAGGTGGCCGGAGACGGGCGTGAGAGAGGTGGAGATCCCGCGGCCTTCGTGTTCGTCCCGCGCCCAGGTCGGGTGCGCTTGCAGTAGGGGGTTACAAGCGTCCACGCGGGTGAGGGAAGCGAGCGACCCCAAGAGAGCGCCTGTCTCGTCCTCATCCCCGCGCGGCCAACCTTCTCTAAGAAGGCCCTGGTCCTTCCTTTTATAGTCGTAAGGAGAGGATCCAGGTGTACAATGGGGGGTGTAGCAGAGTGCTACGTGTCTAGCGGAGGGAGAGCTAGCGCCCTAAGTACATGCCAATGTGGCAGCCGGAGAGATCTTGGCACCCTGCTGGCGTGATGTCGTGGCTGTCGGAGGAGCAACGGAGCCTGGCGGAAGGACAGCTGTCGGAGCGGTCGAGTCCTTGCTGACGTCACCCTGCTTCCGTAAGAGAGCTGAGAGCCGCCGTCGTCACAGAGCTTGTGAGGCGCCATCATTGCCCATCTGGCGGAGCTAGCCAGATGGGACGCCGGACTTGTTCTCCGTGACCCGAGTCGGCTCGGGGTAGGATGATGATGGCGCTTCCTGTTGACGTGGCGGGCCTGTGCCCTAGGTCGGGCGACGTGGGGGCTCCTCCGAAGCCGAGGTCGAGTCTGTCTTCCGTGGCCGAGGCCGAGCCCGAGCCCCCGGGTCGGGCGAGGCGGAGATCGTTCGGCAGAGGCCAGGGCGGAGTCCGAGCCCTGGGGTCGGGCGAAGCGGAGTTTCGTCGTCTTCTGGGGCTGAGCCCGAGTCCGAGCCCTGAGGTCGGGCGGAGCGGAGTTCGCCGTCTTCCGGGTCTTAGCCCGAGTTCGAGCCCTGGGTCGGGCGGAGCGGAGTTCGCCGTCTTCCGGGTCTTAGCCCGAGTCCGAGCCCTGGGGTCGGGCGGAGCGGAGTTCGCCGTCTTCCGGGTCTTAGCCCGAGTCTGAGCCCTGGGTCGGGCGGAGCGGAGTTTCCTATGGCGCCTTTGGCAAGGCCTGACTGCCTGTCAGACTCACTCTGTCGAGTGGCACTGCAGTCGGAGTGGCGCAGGCGGCGCTGTCCTTCTGTCAGACCGGTCAGTGGAGCGGCGGAGTGACGACGGTCACTTCGGCTCTGCCGGGGGGCGCGTGGCAGGATAAAGGTGTCAGGCCACCTTTGCGTTAAATGCTCCTGCAACTCGGTCAGTCGGTGCGGCGATTTAGTCAGGGTTGCTTCTGAGCGAAGCCAAGGCCTCGGGCGAGCCGGAGATGTGTCCACCGTAAAAAGGGGGGCCTCGGGCGAGACGGAAGTCCCTCGAGGTCGGCTGCCCTTGGCCGAGGCTAGGCTCGGGCGAAGCGTGATCGAGTCACTCGTATGGACTGATCCCTGACTTAATCGCACCCATCGGGCCTTTGCAGCTTTATGCTGATGGGGGTTACCAGCTGAGAATTAGGCGCCTTGAGGGTACCCCTAATTATGGTCCCCGACAATATTGACAGGAAAAAGCAAAGAAAGAGAGGATGCTTCGCATGTGGGGAGAAGGGCCACTTCAGGGACAGCTGTCCAACTATGGCCGAACCCAAAAGGGGGAGGAGCAAAGGCAAGACGCTAACAAGTATCAAAACTTGGGATGATTCTTCAAGCGAAGATGAACCTCCAAGAATGCGCAGCCACCTGTCCTCATCACACGCATCGCAGTCATCACGCAAGTGCCTTATGGCAAGAGGTAAAATGAGTATTCTATCCTCTAGTGATGATAGAAGTAGTGATGATGAAGGTGAGGGAAAGCCCTCTATAGATGAGCTTGCAGAAGCCGTTAAAATTTTCAGGATATTTGCACTAAGCAAAAGGCTCAACTTAAAACCTTGAAAAATAAGTTGATTAGCTCCCAAAATGATTATAAAGGTTTGCTAGAAAAAATTGAAACATTTGCAAATTGAAATTGTGAGCTATCAACTAAAATTGAGCAATTAGAGTCTAGTGCTCCATCCACTGCTACCGATGATGGACTTATTAAAAAGAATGAAAAACTTAAGGCTAAGTTAGCTAGCTTCCAAGAAGCTATTGAAAATTTGCTAGGGAAAATGGAAATTCTTAGCATACACAATAATGAGCTAACTACTAAGCAAGAAAACATTGGTAGCACCCTAGGGACATCTTTAGTTGAAATTTCTGAAATTATTAAGAAAGATGCTTCTACTTCCTGCCTTGATTTAATTAATGATTCTAACCCCTGCAACTAAGTTCTTGTTGAGAATATTGTTGTATAAACATGTTCGGATGAGGTTGCAAAGGAAAATGAGCAATTAAGGCAAGAAATGGCTCGCCTTGGAAAGGCTTTGTATGACAAGAAAGGCAAAGCCAAACAAATCCAACCTCCATAGGATAACACCACTGCGGGAGTGAACAAGCCTGTGAAGGGCAAAACTGTGATTTGTAGGCTATATCACAAAGAAGGCCACAAGTCTTTCCAATGCAAGGCGAAGACCAGGGATAAGCAAAGGCAAAGGAAAAGGCTCAAGCAAAAGCCAACAAGCAAAATCTCCAACACCTACATCAACAAGGTGGACAAAAAGGCTGCTACACCATACTTAATCAAGAAGAAAAAGAATGGAAAGGTGATAGCAATCAAGGCCAACAAAGGGAAAGGGGCCAAACGTATCTGGGTGCCAAAGGAGATTATTTCAACCATGAAAAGCACCAAGAAGGTTTGGATCCCTAGAGGGAAGTGAGGAGTCCAAAGGATATCGGGGAATTTGGGGACTTGGCAAAATTGGGATGTATATCATGGGATGCATCATACTGGATCAAGTCTATTGCCAAGTGGGTTAGTGTATACTTTGGACCCAAATTCCCCACCTATGACTAAAGTAACTAGATTTGTTGTATTTCTTGTTTATAGATATGTGTATCTATTTTCATGTATCTAGTTTTACCTTTCATGTCTAGTATTACAATTGGTATTTATTTTTGATTAAAAACTCATGCATACTAGGTAAATCATATGGTAAGATTGCTCATTTTTCAATTCATACTCTTGAGCAAACCTACATGGTTTAAAATAATTAAGCACAACACATAGCTTATCTAATATTCCTAAGAAAATGATACATCAATTGATATGGTAAAATACTTCAAGTGGTATAGCACTTCCATTATACTTCATTTGGTATGCTTCAATTGGTATCATTTAACTTATATGTGCCAAAGCTCGGATTATAGATAATTTGCCCCTCTTGATATCAAATCAAAGTGTATGTCTCCTACAAGTATTCAAAACTTGTATGCACACTTTCAGGGGGAGGTTACTCTATAATCTAAGACTTTGAGACTTATACCTGTTTTCAAGTCTATTTCAAGTAGTAGTCTCATTGTAAGGAAAATGAAGTCCTAGGAGAAAGACAACAAGCTTCCACTGCAAATCTACAAGAATTCTTATGTCTCACAAGCCTACCATTGGTCTTAAATTGGTCCGCCATTGACTTTCAATTGGTATCTTTGAGACTACATTCGGTATAATTTACATGTCTTCTCCAACATTTGGTTAGACTATATTATACTTCCCATGTTGCTATACATGCATAAGTTGTTAAATCATATTCAGTTACCTATGCATAAGGGAAGTTAGTATAACCGAATCATGTCTTGCACCTCTATTTTCACATGCTTTTTCCTAAGTAGAAGATCTCTGTTAGGGGGAGTATTTCTTCGTCTCCAATGGGAGAGAAAACTCTTTCTAAAAGAGAACACTCATTTATGAGGAGTAATAATGTTGAGTGCTTCAATTGGTTTTAATTGATAAATCTTTTATGAGGGAAAGTCTTATTTGCTTCCTATGTGCTTTTAATATCTTCCTTTTCGGTGGTTGATGCCAAAGGGGGAGAAGTTGTAGGGACCAAAGTAATGAAATGTTATCAAACACCAAACACCACCAATTTAAAATTTTAATCCTTCAAATGGTTTTGGCTCTTTGGTCTAAAATAGGAAGTAAGTGAATTATGGAGTTAGGGGGAGGCTTAAGTCCATAATATCACATTGTGGGGACAAACATGCATCCTAGCAAGTAGATTGCATAATTTCATTCAAATGTTTGTTTTATTTGCTTGCTTTGGTTGTGTTGTCATCAATCACCAAATAGGGGAGATTATAAGGAAAATGGACCCCGAACCATTTGACTCAATAGGTTTTGGTGTTTGATGATAAACATAACCTATGGACTAATGTGTTTGCTAGTGTTTGTGTTTGTAGTTCATGGGATGCTAAAGTGACTTGGGCTAAGGCATTGAGGAAAGCAACACCTCAAAATAAGACATTATGAAGATCAAGTGAAGTCCAAGAATCAAAGAAAAGTGTTGCCAGGAGGACTGTCCGTGCGAGGGCACCTGACTATCCGGTGCCACACGCCGGACTGTCCGGTGCACCAGGGAACTATAGCCCAACGGCTAGTTCCAGGTGGCACTGGTGGAGAGAAGGCACTTGTCTGTCCGGTTTTATATGCGGACTGTCCGGTGTGAAAGCCTGCAGCGCCAACGGTCAACTGCGGTGTCAGATCAACGGCTAGGCGCACCGGACATAGGCATCGGACTGTCCGGCGCACCATCGGACTGTCCGGTGTGCCGCAGAGTGCAACAACTTTTCTCCAACGGCTAGTTTTGTGTTGGGGGCTATAAATACACCCCAACCGACCATTCCAAGGTGTGGGAGCCCAAGCAACATACCAAGGCATATAGTAGACATTTCCAAGAGCTTATACACCTAAGTGCTTAATAGAATCACTTGGTGATTAGCGTAGGTTCTTTGCGAAGTGCTTAGGTTAGTTAGACCGCATTAGCGCTTGCTCTAGGTGAATCCTAGTTAGTTGAGTGAGTTTAGAAAAACCACACAACCCCTTGGCTCTTGCGCGAGCCGCTATAATTGTATTGAGTGAGGCGAGAGTTTTGAGAGACCGTGACAACCACGTTTGTGTCATGGCCGCGGCGTTTTTGGCCGGAAGCTTGATAGTGAAGATGTCGGGGAGCGTCCGAGAGCAACCGGAAGCGGAGCACCACTTGCGCGTGGATAAGACATGCGGCTCTCTATGGAGTTACTCGACTGTGGTGCTTGGCCCTCGCGTGGGCTTCCCTTTGTGTAGGGGCACGAACGAGGATTAGTCAGGACCTTGCGTGGTTCCGGATACCTCGGTAAAAATACCGTTGTCATCCACCAGAGTTTGTATCTCTATCTTGCTCTTTAGCTTCCGTATTTACATTAAGAATTTAAGTTTTAATCTTGTCTTTATAATTATATTGTTTAGGATTGAAACGTAGACTTTGCGGTAGAGATAGCAACACTTTGACAAAACCTAGTTTGCACATTCTAGTTTTATTATTTGCATAGATTTTGCTTTAGAGATTTATTTGTGGCCTAGTTTAGTGAAAGTTTTAGAAGTCCTAATTCACCCCCTCTTAGGCGTCACCTGTTTCCTTGAAACACGTTATCTGTTAGCGATTCTTGCGTATCGTCGCGTTGTTCGCACGTCGTTTGCGCGTGTCGCGCGTGCTGTTTCGCGTGTCTCGAGTGCTGTTTCACATGTTGTCGCGCGTGCCGTCACGCGTTGTTCTCGTGCTGTTCCGCGCATGTCGTGCGCGTAGTCGTCGTTCATTTGCAGGTTCGAGCGTGCGCCGCTCGTCCGATTCGTACTTTGTTTGCGTGCTGTAGCGCGCGTCGCGCGTGCTGTTTCGCGCATGCTGTTCGCGTACGTCGTCATTCACATAAATCGCTATTTGCACGCTTCAATGAAATCATTTCGTTATATCCTTCTTGTTAAATAATTGATTAATTATTTAGTTGTCGGTTGTTAAAATAAAAATTCAATTGAATCTAATTTATATTTTATTTATGCATTTGTAAATACATGTTAACGTGATTATGCTGACTTAAATATTATATTTAATATTTGGTTAATATAAAACGACACAATTTAGTAGTATTCGTGTGTCGTGTCATCTATAAAATTTAGTACATGTTTAAACACAATAAGTCATATTCTACATGTTCATGAGTATAATCTGACTAGTTTAAAAATACGATTTTCAATCAAAATTACAATTTGGATTAATGCCACATTAGATATTTCTTTGAAGTATCTTCCGCAAATGATTTATATTAATTAAAATTGACCTAGAACATAGTTTACATGTTTATTATGCAAACCTTTCGAAAACCATATTGTTTTAACCATAGTCCCGATTTCGGCGCCTCTTTACTCGCGCGACCATAGAAGTGAGCTTTATCTCGTATTGCATGCATTTTTATAATGTTTTCCTTTATATGGTGTAATGTTCTTATGCATGTATATGTTTGTTTGTAAATGCCTGTTTGTAATTGCTGCGCATCGCGAATAGGTCACGATCTGTTCCCGAGCTTCGAGGAATCGACGGTCAAGCTTTGACGACCAAGAGATCAAACTCTTCGAGTTCTATGAGGTTGAAGATCCTGAGCATCTGTTTGGTGAAGGCAAGTGTCATCTGACCCATTTATGTCCTATTCACATGATAATTAACTTCCCCGCATTACATAATTAAGGATTGACTAGCTTTCTATTCACCTTGTCCTTGATTACCTTTTGTTTTATTATGGTTATCTTTATGCTAGTGCTCTACTTTAATCAATGAACATGATGAGATACAATTATGATACGATGTTTTTATTCTGGAAATGTTGATGTACTTGTGACACAAAAGGGGCCCCGGGCTGTTTCCCGAGTACCTCTCGGTAAGGACCTATTCGTTGAGAGACCACCCAGGAAAACAGTGCAACCATGAGGGTGGTATTGGACGCCCTTAGCCAAGTAATTAGGAAAGTCTTGTGTTGGGTGCTGGTTTTGGTCAATGAGCACAGAGGCATTGTTTTGGCTCCTATATTCTCACTCGGGGATCTAGGTACGGGCGTCGTCCCACGGTTTTTTCCTCAGGGCGAAGGGTATAGGTTTGGGTACATCATATGGTCTCTATTCATGGTCATTTCCAACATCCGCATAGTGAGGACCCTAGGGAAATGCCACGTAGTGACATCCTGCAGACCACCTAGGAAGTGATCAATGGGTAGCAGCGCTCCTCGGGCAGAAAGGGAATCACGGCTAATGGGTAAAGTGTGCAACCTTTGCATAGTGTTATGAAACTGATATATTAGCTGATCTCATGGTTAAGAGCGGCCTTGGGATCCTCTTTGATTAGAGATACAGATGGTTCGAGATACTATGGTTCTATTTATGGATTTGGTTATGATGATGATAATGATGTTCCTCGATGAGGAAATGATTTACGAGTTGGTTATTGCTAAAAATTGGCTTCTACTAATAATAAATACCTGACGAATTAAAA
The DNA here is from genome assembly GCF_902167145.1 of Zea mays. Lineage (NCBI taxonomy): Eukaryota > Viridiplantae > Streptophyta > Magnoliopsida > Poales > Poaceae > Zea > Zea mays. The sequence goes on along the minus strand of NC_050098.1, from coordinate 122,002,321 downwards.
GCAACTGCTTTGATCCTAACTCCACATAAAGCTAGTCCACCTCAGCCAAACGGGACATTTGCTGAGTACGTTGATGTGTACTCACCCTTGCTTTCACAAAACACCAGGTTGCCTTTGGTGCAACCTATGCTCAGGTATAGGAGAAGAAGGTGTCAAGGTGGATCTCCAGGAGTTCTAGGACTTCGATGAATTCGAGGATTAGGCTAGCGACCTCCCCTAGTCAGCTGCCTGTGGTGGGTTTGTTTACGTTGGCTACGTTTCTATTATGTGCACTTTGATTTATATTATGTACATGACTCTTGTCTGTAATATCATTACATACTCTTTATTATTATTCGAAGCATTGTGCTATGATGAGTCATTTATGTAATCATTGTGTATGTGAATTTATGATCCTGGCACGTACATGGTTCACATTCGGTTTGCCTTCTAAAACCGGGTGTGACAACTTGGTGGTGGTTGGAGGCTATAAATACCATCCCATCCACCCTGTTCAATGGCATCTAAGTGATCCAAGCAACCTAAGCATGCACTCACATTCTATAGGGGATCATATCCTCGCCCCCCGGGGGCCACAAGTTAGAGGAGGAACGAGGAGAGACCCGCCTGGGTGAGACCGCCCCCGGATGACCCCCGTGCGCTAAGCCCATGGATCAGGCAAGGCGAAGATCACATAACGATCCATCATGGAAGATCCATTGTTTTTTCGAATGCTTGTACTAAGATACACACTCCCATTGTTAATCATTGGGGTGATCCCTATTCGTTTGGGTAATTCGTGTGCCCTAGCCACTAGATATTAAACCATAAAATAATACCTTTGGTGGGGATCACGGGTGCGGTGTTCACAACCATCTCATTCATTGGTGAAGTTCTATGCTAGTGCATCGACGATCGAGGAAGCGATGTTGGTGATGATGAAGATCGACAACAGCTTCCTGTCACTAGCTGCGCACCCACATGGATCATTGTTAGGGTTTTGTTGGTGGGGAGTATGGCTCAGACAAACAACATGCATTTAGTCATCGGCCCACCCTTTATTTATAGTGCAATGTGATGGGAGCTACCAACCATATAGTGTTGGGTGCCCTCGATGAGGGTGCGGTGAGAGGCCCAAGATGACTATTGGGCTAGCTTGGTTGAGATCAGTCCAACATTCCCCATTGATTTCAGCTTTTACTTTAGACTTTATGTTTAACATGTTTTGCTTTACTAGTTCCATCACAGATAAGTGTGAGAGCACCTAGAGGGGGGTGAATAGGAGATCCTGCAAAAATGACACTAAAACACAAACTTGGTCTAAAAATAAAGTTAGTGTAAACTAAAACCAAGTTTGAGTAAAGAGAAGAAGAAATAAAGTCCTCTTCACTTGATTGTTCTTTCAATATATAGAATAGTTTAAGAGCAATATCACAAGTGAATTTGTGAGACTTAGGAATAGAGAGAAAAATTACAAGCAAAATAGCACGCAAGGCACAATGATTTTTCCGTGGTTCGGTCAATCCTGAAATGCTTGCCTACTCCATGTTGTGGTGTCCCGATGGAAAGGTTGCACTCAACCCCTCGTAACCATTCCAAAGATCTAAGTTGAGTGCCACAGTTCTTCCTTATCACTTATAGTTTTCCCATTCACAAGGAATCTCCACAAATTGGAGTCTCTTGCAGCCTTACAAAAGACCAGAGTTACAACTTAGAGTAAGGGCGGCAAAAAGAGTACACACACAAGATCAAAATGCAGCAACACACACAAGAAACACGATGACAATAGCGCGAGTACACAAATTCACAAGAATAGCTCAAAACTGGCACACAGATCTCACTAAAACCACTAGTATGTGTTGCTACAGTATGTCGAAGTGTTGTGATACTCTTAGAGTGCTTGGGTGTTGAATGGAGGAGCCTAGGTGTTGCTTATATTGGCCAAGGAGGCCTAGGAGGCGTTGCATCCTTCCTTGTGGACCGATCCGGTGCACCACCGGACCGAGACTATGTGCCCCTAGTCTAGGATTTGATTGGACACTTTCCATCGCTGCATGGCACTGGACCAGTCCGGTGCGCCACTAGACCATGGGCACGTTAGCTAGCCGTTGGTGCGCTAGCACCCGCTGAAGTTGACCGTTAGAGAAGCGGTCCAGTGCACAGGGGACCGATACTGTTCACAGTCTAGTGAATTTTATGATAAAATTCCTGAGTCCGAGTAGTACGACCAGGACCACCAGACCGGTCTGGTGCTACCCAAACCAGACCAAGTTTGTCTTTTTTGAGCCCATCTCCTCCAAACCTTTTTGACTTTTTGAGGGATTCCCAATGACTTAGACAAACATAATTAGCATGTAATTCAATTGACTAAGTGTGGGAAACTTACCTCTTCTCCATAGTTTCACCAGGGTTTTCAATGTCTCAATACAAGTCCAAAATGCACTTTTTCTATAAAAGAAGTTAGAGACCGAATGCAAGTGCAAAATAAATTATAATTTGCTTGTGCAACTTATCTAGACATTCAAACCAGTTGGTTTTACCATTTCACCCATAGTTGTAGTTTTAGCCCTATTTCATTTCATTTGGACTTGATCTCTTCAACTTGCCTTCAAATAGACTTTTGCTCATACTCAAATCACCTTAGTACAAGGTGGTGTATTGGACACTTAATCACCAAAACTGGTAGAAATGGCTATCAAGCACATTTCCCTTTCAATCTCGCCCTTTTTGGTGATTTATGCCATCACACCTAAAGCAACTCAAATATAACTAACTAAAACCAATATGAGACAAAAGAGGCAAATTGAAGTTCAAACTCAACTAGATTAAGTGTTTGAATGATTTGGCATATTTGGACCACTTAGCCACCACTTGTTTTTGTTTTTGCAATCAAATCCATTTTTCTAACTTCTAAGTTAAAAACAATTGGTTTTGCAAAAACAAATTAGTTTTAAACACTTGTTTTGATCAAATACCCAAAACTCCCCCTTTTCTCATAAGATAACTTCTCCATGAAAAGAGAACAATTTTTGCAATAATAGGGCTCCTCTTTGCTATCAAGAGGGTTTTGATCAAAAATACAAATTCAAATCTTAAAATCTTTTTAAACTCAAGAGGTGGCCTTTAATTTATCCCCTTTGGCATTAATCACCAAAATAGAGAAACTAAGTGGCCTAACTCCATTGTCTCACCAAAAATTGAATGAAAACCAAGGGCACTGAAGAACCTAGTGAATTTAACACAATGTACAATGATACCAATTTTTAAGCAGTGGAAGTGCCTTCCTTTGTCTAAATTCAATTTTCCCATTCAATCCTCCTTTCAAGACTACGAGGTCATCTCAAGCAAAAGGTTAGTCTCAAAAGGGTCAAGTTGTAGCATATCCCCCTCAAACTATGCATCAATGCACTTGGACTTGTGAGGTTCGGAGATGACATTCTATAACTTGAACACAAAAAATAGTATGAAATAAAGCTTAAAGAACATGATCAAAAGGCATAAAAAGATTTATGCTATAGATCAATCCAAGTTCCACAAATCTAAGACATTTAGCCCTCTACGCAACTCACAAAAGCTCCTCTCATCTAAAGGCTTGGTGAAGATATTGGCTAGCTAGTGATCGACACTAACATGACAAATATCAATATATCCCCTTTGCTGGTGGTCTCTCAGGAAGTGATGTAGGATGTCTATGTGCTTAGTGTGGCTATGTTCAAAGGGATTATCCGCCAAGCGGATTGCACTCTCATTAACACATAAGAGTGGGACTTTGCTCAGATTGTAGCCAAAGTCCCTGAGTGTTTGCCTCATGCAAATCAATTCTGCACAGTAATGGCCTGTGGCAATATAATCAGCCTTGCTGGTGGATAGGGTAACAAAATTTTGTTTTTTGAGCTCTAGGACACCATGGACCTCCCTAAAAACTAACGTGCACCAGCATAGTCAGAATCTAAGTACCCAATTAGGTCAAAGGTAGACCCCTTAGGATACTAGAGACTGAAGTGAGGCATATAAACCAAATATCTAAGAATTCGCTTCACGGCCAGAAGGTGACATTCTTGGGGGGCAGATTGAAATCTAGCACACATGCATATGGAAAGCATAACGTCTGGTCTACTTGCACATAAATAAAGCATGGAACCTATCATAGAATAATATACCTTTTGATCTATGGACTTACCTCTCGTGTCGAGGTCCAAATGCCCATTTGATCTCATCGGCGTCTTGATGGGCTTTGCATCATTCATCCCAATCTTCTTGAGGGTATCTTGTATGTACTTTGTTTGGGAATGAAGATGCCTTCCTTGAGCCGTTTTACTTGAAATCATAGGAAGAAGGTTAGCTTGCCCTTCACCAACATCTCAAACTTTTGCACCATAATCCTGCTAAACTCCTCACAAGACTTTTGATTAGTAGAAGCAAATATTATGTCATCAACATAAATTTGGCACACAAATAAATCACCATTACAAGTCTTAGTGAAAATAGTGGGATCAGCTTTTGTCACACCTGGGTTCTAGGGGTCCAAAACCAGGGCACGAATTAATCACCAAGTGTACTGGGACAAGTCTCACACATATGATGACTCATGGTACAAAAATGAATGTCACATCAATTAGATATAACAGAGTTCTTCACAAAATACTTAAATAATTACATCATGCGAAGATGATGATCCAACAACACAAAGTTGACTAGGAGACGACGACCTAGACCACACATGAAGTCATCACAGCATCCTTCGTGCGCCTCATCCAGTGGTACCTGTTCTTGACCAGGGGGATGTGAGTACAGGAAGGGTGAGCTCACATACGTTCATCGCTCAACAAGTTGTGGGGAATAATGTGCTTGAACTCACCATAGGTGAGAGCTCATGTGAAGTGTAAGGCATACCAAAGAAGATGGTTAAAGTTGAGCATTGCTTTTAAAGTAGGTCAAAAATTTATTAGCAGTTATGTCGGGTACCATAATTAGGGGTACCCCCAGTATTCCTAAGCGTGGCTGGAAAACATCTTTAAAACAAACCATAAAAACTGGTAAGCACGACTCAAAGTTAAGGCCTCATCTACCAAGGGACGCGATCCTGTCTCACCTGAGCCCAGCCTCGGGCAAGAACAGTAGTCCCTAACGGATTCATGGCTCGCCCGAGGGTCCCCTCAGGCAGTGAGCGCACCCCCGGCTCGCCCGAGGCAAAGCTCGGGCAAACTTTGTCGTATAGCAACCTCGGCCAAATCGCCTTGCCACCGACCATATCACGTGCGCATTTAATGCGGGGATCACCTGACACCTTATCCTGACACACGCGCCTCAGTTGGCAAGGACGAAATGACCACAGTCACTTCACCCTTCTTACTGATCGTTCTGACAGGATGACGACACTATTTACCCCATTCAGACCATCGTGCCAACCACCGGGGTAAGACTGACGACAATAAGTCACCGCCTCTCCCGAGATCAGCCTCGGGAGCAGCAGGAAGTTCTGCCTCGCCCGACCCCAGCCTCGGGCTCAGAAGGAATCGTCGCCACGCCCGACCCAGGCCTCGGCCTCAGCCTCGGCCTCGAGAGGAGGTCTTCGCTTCGCCCAACCTAAGGCCTCGGCCTCAGCCTCGGCCTCGGGAGGAGATCTTCGCCTCGCCCGACCTAGGCCTCGGCTTTGGGAGAGATCACCGCCTCGCCCGAGACGATCTCGAGCCAGCTACGCAAGCCGGGAAAACAACACTATCCTTCCCCCTAGCTAGCCACCTCAGGCTACGAAGGAACAAGACCGGTGTCACATCAAATTACTCCAATAGCACGTAATGATGATTCCCGGCATGCACCCATGACGTCGACCGCCCTCAGCTCTCTACGAAGGCAAAGAAACGTCAGCAGGACCTGGGGCCGCACCGCCAGCTACGCTTCTACAGGGCTCAAGCACTTCTCCGCCGGCCACGTTAGCACATAGCTACACCCCCATATGTACAGCTAGATCACCTCCTTGTATCTATAAAAGGAGATGCCCAGGGCCTTCCCACAGTAGGCTTTGAAGGCTAACTCAGATGGCTTACTTCAAGGCAAAAAACCTTCTCTCCACAACATGAGACCTCTCAAGAGACCTAGGATCTGTTCCCTCTCTCGCGAAGCTTGTAACCCCTACTACAAGCACCCCGGTGCAAGATAATATAAGCCTCATCCTCCCTCTTGTGTTTCATCTTGCATCAATCCATCCGGGTAGGGACACGCATCATCAAATTCACTCGTCGGTTGAGGGTCCCCGTGGGTCCAAAACACCTACAGTTGGCGCGCCAGGTAGGGGCTCGCTGCGTGTTGACAATACTTTCCCGTTAAGTTCCAGATGGACAATCCTCAGCAGCCTCTTCAGCCCGGGACGGTGCTCCGCTTTGGGAGTCTCGAGTTCATGTCCCCCGACGACCGCTACGACATGATACTCCTCCCCCCGCAGCACGACAGCAATGATGGTCGTCGGCTCGCCCGGCGGAGGCGAACTCGACGACGACATCTCCCCGAGGCGGAAGAGGAACACCAGGGTTTGCCTCGCCACCCTCCTCGCCGGAGGAGGGGGAGACAGAGCAACCATGGCCAGGCAAGAGGCAACACCTCGTCGGCTGTCGGACCAGAGCGAGTCGACGGCGCCGGCACCCCTACGGAGGACATGTCAGGTGTTATCCTCGCACCTGGGACAACGACGGGTGTCTCTTCCCAACAACGTGCCAACCCCAGGCAGACTGATGACACCAGCACCCTTGTGAGGGACTTGTCGGGCATTAGTCTCGCGCCTGAGATAGCGACACGTTCCATCTCTGATGCAACTTCACCACCATCCACCAACTAGGAGGTACCATCAGTTTTCCATCATGTTCCCTTTAGATTCAGCTTCGATTCGCCAAGCGACCCCACTTCGGCAAGCGCTTTCGCAAGGGCATATCCTGACCTTGCGGGGTACCACATGTGGTCAACTTGGGACCTACTGACGGTCGCCTCTACCTCCGGACCCACGGGTTCCGAGGAAGAGGACGACCCCGACTTCAGTTGGGATTTCTTCGAACTCCGTGATCCTAGAGCCCTGCGAGACTTCGTGTCCGCATGTGACCACTGCCTCTCCGGCTACTCTGACGATGGCCACAGCCTTGATGATGAGGGTTACGACCCAACTCGCGAGTGCTTCCACATCGATCAGGAGGATCACGACGGGGAGAACCACCTCGGCATGCCAAGAAACAACGACGCCCCAGTGTCTGCGTCTCGCGTTGAGATCCCGCGGGAGCTAGCTGAGGCCCGGGCCCCTGCAGGGGGTCAGGGCACGCAGCTTGAGCAACTCCGCGAGATGCAGGCCAAGCTCGATGAAGAAACGGGGCGACTTATGTAGCTCTGACAAAACCTCGAGCAAGAGTGGGCAGGCCGAGCACTCGCCGGAGGAGCGCGTCATCGATCCCGGGACGTCCAGCGCCGTATTATTGACGACGCCAGGGCAGGGCTGCCCCCGTCCTTCAACGGGGCCGGCCAGAACCTAGCTGCAGCGGCGATGTTACTCCGAACAATGCCGGAGCCATCCACCACCGAGGGGCGATGTATCCAGGGCGAACTCAAGGACCTCCTAGAAAATGCCGTAGTCTGACGAGCCGAGAGCTCTGCCTCCCGAAGGCGAGGATGCCCCTCGGAGCATCACGCCGCGTCCTCCCGACACATGCGGGAAGCCTCGGTCCATACCGAGCACACAGGAGACAGGACCCCTACAGCCCTAGACCGCCTCGGCAACGAGCAACACCGCCGCGACCGTCGAGCCCGCCTCGAGGAAAGGGTGCGCCGAGGCTACCACCCCAAACGCGGAGGACACTACGACAGTGAGGAGGATCAGAGCCCCTCACTCGAACCACCAGGTCCGCGGGTCTTCAGCCGGGCCATACGACGGGCGCCGTTCCCGGCCCGGTTCCGGGCCCCGACTACCATCACCAAGTACTCAGGGGAGACGAGGCTGGAGTTATGGCTCGCAGATTACCGGCTGACATGCCAGTTTGGAGGGACGGACGACGACAACCTCATCATCCGCAACCTCCCCCTCTTCCTCTCCGACTTTGCCCGAGCCTGGCTGGAGCATCTGCCTCCTGCGTAGATCTTCGACTGGGACGACCTAGTCAAGGCCTTCGCTGGAAATTTCCAAGGTACGTATGTGCGCCCTAGGAACTCGTGGGATCTCCGGAGCTACCGCCAGCAGCCAGGGGAATCCCTGTGAGAGTACATCCGGCGGTTTTCAAAGCAGTGCACCGAGTTGCCTAACATCACCGACTCGGACGTCATCGGAGCATTCCTCGCCGGCACCACTTGCCGGGACCTGGTAAGCAAACTGGGATGCAAGACTCCCACCAAGGCAAGCGAATTGATGGACATAGCCACCAAGTTCGCCTCTAGTCAGGAGGCGCTCGAAGCCATCTTCCGAAAAGACAAGCAGCCTTAGGGAAGGCAGAAGGAAGACGTCCATCCAGCGTGGCACGAAGAAGAAGACCAAGAAGAAGGCGCAAGCAAAACGCAATGCCGTTGACGCAGATCTCGTCGCTGCTGCCGAGCATAGGAATCCTCAGAAACCTCCAAGAGGGGCCAACGTGTTCAACAAGATGCTCAAGGAGTCGTGCCCCTATCATAGGTGTTGGGGGCCTTCGGCTTCCGAAGGTCCTCAAAAACGTGGTTTGACAATGTTTTCTAAGTATGCAAGCAGGTATCTTCGGAATCAGGTTACGGGTATACAGAAGCATGGTCAAGACGAAGTTTGACTGAAATGGAAGACGATCATGACGAAGGATGAAACGATCACGAAGCTATGTGCAGAGGAGCTTCGGCATGACAGCAGAAAGGGGAAACCGACTTAAAGATGAAAAGCCAAATCAGCCCTCAAAGAATTACTATAGAGTTATTGATAAAAATAAAGCGCATTAATGGTATCACGCTTGTACCCTTACTTTCCTTCAAGCCGAAGGTACATTTGTTGTTGTTATTTATATAAGCGAAATAAATGAAAATGAATTAATGTTCAAAGTAATCATATTATTTTATGCATGAATCTTCTTTATTTTTTCATTATGATTATGATTATGAAGGTATGACCTTCATAACCTTCGTCCAAAATCCATTATATCCAAAGGGAAATAATGCTTCGAAGGACGAAGGGCTCTGATATTTAACATTTTATGTTGCCTTGTTCTTAATTCATAGCATTTGAGAACAAGTCCCCAACATTGGCGCCCACCTCCGGTGAACTCACTTCCATTTCTTGAGCTCTGAACACCTTCGGCAAGCATCACCTTCGTCATGCCGCCGAAAAAAGCTTCAGCGACAGGGGCTGCTACTCTGCAGCCATTGGACCCCAATCAGGACGTCCTTTCTCTTAGGGAGGCCCGAAGCCAGAAGAGGAAGGCTGCTAGTCCAACGCCTCCAGAAGATGATTTGGATCAGGAGATCCAAAACCTAGAGATCCTTCAGCAACAGGTGCAACGAAGGAAGGAGAAGATGGCTCGTTTAGCTGACCTTCAGAGACAGATAGATGAAGCTTCCGAAGAGGTTCGTCATCTTGTTCAAGATGACCAGAACCGAAGGCCTCCGCGCAGAGAGCTTCATCAGGAAGGCTTCTACAATGAGGACGACTGGTATGAAGATTTCCATCATGGAAATTTTGCTTTCGATGATGCTTCTCCTCTATCAACAGAATTGCAGGCTACACCATGGCCCCAGTCTTACAAGCCACCCCAGCTCCCCATGTATGACGGTCATACAGACCCGAAGCAATTCTTTATGAGCTATGAAGCAACCATATCTTCGTATGGTGGCAACACTGCAGTCATGGCAAAGTCTTTTGTCATGGCCGTCAAGAGTGTCGCTCAGACCTGGTACTCCTCTCTCCGGCCAGGGACAATCACCTCTTGGCAGAAGCTGAAGGATATGTTGATAACTAGCTTCCAAGGGTTTCAGACAAAGCCAGTTACTGCTCAAGCTTTATTCCAGTGTACCCAGGACCACGAAGAATACCTCCAAGCGTATGTCCGAAGGTTTCTGCGTCTGAGGGCACAAGCGCCAACAGTGCCCAATGAAATTGTCATTGAGGCCATGATTAAGGGGCTTCTACCGGGACCTTCAGAGCAATACTTTGCCAGGAAGCCACCACAAACTTTGGAGAAGCTGCTCCAGAAAATGGACGAGTACATCCGGGCCGACAATGACTTCCGCCAAAGAAGGGAGGAGGCATTTAGGTTCTCTGAAATGACTAGGGGCTTCGGAGGAAGATTTCATACGAGGCATGTCAGGTCAATTCATAACTCCACTCAAAGTGATGATAGAGGGAGCCAACAGCAAAGGCCACAATATTCTTTGCAAGCTTCGGGACAACAGCAAAGCTCTGTTCGGCCGCCAGCGCCAAGGGGCAGAGGCGCCAGGGGCTTCGGGGGAAGATTTGGGGATCAGCCAAGAAGAATTTACTATCTATTCTGTGGTGAAGACAAGGGCCATACCACCAGGATGTGCCACGTCACCATCCAGAAGCAAAAGGAGATAGCAGAAGCTGCAGCACAACAGAGTCAGCCGAAGCAGGTCATGCACACTGCTTCGTACCATTCGCCTTACATCCCAGAATATGTAGGAAATCACTCTGCAGCTTCTGTTGCTTCGGCAAGTCAACCCCAAGCATCTTGGCAACAGCCTCCACCGCCACCACCAACGCAGCGAGGACAGCAGCCAGAAGGGAGTCAACACACTCACCTTCAGAGGGACTTCAGAGAGGAGTCCGAAGCTCGCACAGTCAATAGCACTGTGCCAGAATCGAAGCACATTTACTGACAAATATCCTACCTTGACAACAGTTTTTTCGCATTTTTACATTAAGTATTACTTTTTCGTTAATAAGGAACAATTATGGGAAGTCTAAGTGTCTTTTATCATTTTTCAATTTCTTGTAACAGTTTCGTCTTTTACCATAATAAAAATATGTCTTCTCCATAGGCTTGAGTTGCTGAAGCATACAAATTTATGGTGGCATGAAGGACCTTTGTATTATCAAAAATTTGTTCTAAGGGACACAATGCAATTTATTCGAAGCAGTAAAAAGTCGTTCCTAAGGGAACGCAGTGTAAGTTTTCTGAGCCTACAGCGAAAAGTCAGCGCTGATTCCGCCGAAAGTAAGAGGCGAAGAAGCTCCTAAGGGAGGCTTACAGGGAAAAGTCAACGCTGATTCCGCCGAAAGTAAAAGGCGAAGAAGCTCCTAAGGGAGGCTTACAGCGAAAAATAAACGCTGATTCCGCTGAAAGTAAAAGGCGAAGAAGCTCCTAAGGGAGGCTTACAGCGAAAAGTCAGCGCTGATAAAAAACATTGTGTGCTTTATCGCAGGGATGTGTGTATTTTCGGCACAAATATCATTTTGCATAACATAACATCATCACCTCATTTTGCATAACATAAGCATCATACAGCATATTGCATGTGGAACAAGAAGGGGATATAGTATTGATCTTCGGAGAATGTTTTGAAAAAGAGAAAATCGTGCTAAGGCACAAGGTAAATTGAGAAGAAGTGTAGCTTCATTAGAGAGGCAACATAAAACTTTTTTATAGCTTCGGAGAATATTTCACGAAGCTTGGATATTCTTCATCAGAGAAGTATGGAAATTCTTCTAATATATAAAAGATTTTCTTCACGAAGCATGAAAAGAAGGGAAGGTGTTTTTTCGCCGAAGGCTCAAAAAATGGTGTGTATGCAAAATTTCATGCATCGTAAAGAATTGAACTATAAATAGATTATATATTACATTCAAAGTTACAATGTACTACACATGTTACATTCCAAATATTTTTACAATAGCATCTAATCCTCCTTAAGAACTATTTCTGCAGCTTCGTTCAGTAGCTGATCGACAACCTTGTGAAAGGGAAATGTGCCCTTGGGCCATTTCTAAGTATTTTGGTGATTTAGTGTCTAACACAAGTGCTAAAATGTAAAATGGTGGACAAAGTACAAATCAAGGATAAAGGTATGTTTCTCAGACTTAGTACATTGTTTTAGAGACTAATGTATTGTGTCTAAGTGCTGGAAACAGGAAAAATCAAATTGGAAATGAGATGGCCTTGTTCAGCCGAAGTCTGCTCAGTCTGGGAGCACCGGACTGTCCGGTGGTGCACCGGGCAGTGTCCGGTGCGCCAGGCTGGCTCGAGCAAACTGGCCGCTCTCGGGAATTCACCGACGGCGTACGGCTATAATTCACCGGACTGTCCGGTGTGCACCGGACTGTCCGGTGAGCCAACGGTCGGCCGGGCCAACGGTCAGCCGCGCGATCTGCGCGGGACACGTGGCCGAGCCAACGGCTAGAAGGGGGCACCGGACTGTCCGGTGTGCACCGGACATGTCCGGTGCGCCAACGGCTCTCTGGCTACCAACGGTCGGCTGCGCCAGTTAAGGAAAGAAATCAGGCACCGGACACTGTCCGGGGTGCACCGGACTGTCCGGTGTGCACCGAACTGTCCGGTGCGCCAGACGACAGAAGGCAGGAATTGCCTTCCCAGATTGCTCTCAACGGCTCCTAGCTGCCTTGGGGCTATAAAAGGGACCCCTAGGCGCATGGAGGAGTATATCAAGCATTCCTACAACATTCCTAAGCACCAAGACATCGATTCCGCGCCTTTGTTTCTTTGCTATAGCAATTAGAGCTCTTGCTGAGTGGTGAACTCATTGAGTTGTATTGTGAGCTCTCGTTGCGACTTGTGTGCGTGGTGTTGCTGTGATTTCTTGTCTTGAGTGCGTTGCTAATCCCTCCCTTGCTCTGTGCTTCTTTGTGAATTTCAAGTGTAAGGGCGAGAGGCTCCAAGTTGTGGAGATTCCTCACAAACGGGATTGAGTAAAGCAAGCAAAACACCGTGGTATTCAAGTGGGTCTTTGGACCGCTTGAGAGGGGTTGATTGCAACCCTCGTCCGTTGGGACGCCACAACGTGGAGTAGGCAAGAGTTGGTCTTGGCCGAACCACGGGATAACCACCGTGCCATCTCTGTGATTGATTTCTTGTGGTTATTGTGTTTTGACTCCTCTCTAGCCACTTGGCAATTATTGTGCTAACGATTAACCAAGTTTTGTGGCTTAAGTTTTCAAGTTTCACAGGATCACCTATTCACCCCCCCTCTAGGTGCTCTCAATTGGTATCAGAGCCGTTCTCTTCACAAAGGGACTAACCGCCCGAAGAGATGGATCCTAAGGGGAAGGGTATCGTGATCAACGATAAAGAGAAGGAATCCTTCGTCAACGAGCCGAAGGACGACAAGCCTACCGACTCCGGCTTGGGCCATAGACGGAAAGAAGGGAAGAAGAAGAAGACGAGGCGCATCAAGGAGATCGTCTACTACGACGACAATGATGAGTCTACTTCCTCCCAAAAGGACGACGACCACAACGACTACGAGAGAAGGAAACCGGTCAATTCGAACTTTTTTTTTGACTACTCTCGTATTCCTCAAAGTGCAAATGCTCATTTATTATCTATTCCACTTGGTAAACCTCCTCATTTTGATGGAGAGGACTACGGATTTTGGAGTCACAAAATGCGTAGTCACTTGTTCTCTCTCCATCCTAGTATATGGGAGATTATAGAAAGTGGAATGCACTTTGATAGTTCGGATAGTCCCATGTTCATTAATGAGCAAATTCATAAGAATGCACAAGCTACTACTGTTCTTCTAGCTTCATTATGCAGGGATGAATATCACAAAGTGAGTGGCTTGGATAACGCCAAGCAGATCTGGGACACTCTCAAGATTTCACATGAGGGGAACGACGTCACCTTGCTCACCAAGATGGAGTTGGTGGAGGGCGAGCTTGGACGATTCGCGATGATAAGGGGCGAGGAGCCGACACAAACATACAACCGGCTCAAGACCCTTATCAACAAAATAAGGAGCTACGGAAGCACGCGATGGACGGACCACGACGTCGTCCGATTGATGCTAAGGTCCTTTACCATTATTGATCCTCATTTGGTGAATAACATTCGTGAGAATCCCAGGTACACCAAAATGTCGCCCGAAGAAGTTCTTGGAAAATTCGTAAGCGGGCGAATGATGATCAAGGAAGCGAGGTACGTGGACGACGCTCTAAACGGTCCAATCAATGAGTCTCAACCCGTTGCTCTCAAGGCAACAAGGAGCAAGGAGGCGTTGCCCAGCAAGGTAGCACAAATTGAGGCCGCCGGACTTAATGATGAAGAAATGGCCCTCATCATCAAAAGATTCAAGACGACGCTTAAAGGTCGCAATGGACAGCCAAGCAAGACCAAAGCCAAGGGGAAGCGCTCATGCTTCAAATGCGGTAAGCTTGGTCATTTTATTGCTAACTGTCCCGACAATGATAGTGATCAGGACCAAAGGAACAAGAGGGAGAAGAAGAAGAATTATAAGAAAGCAAAGGGCGAGGCTCATCTTGGCAAGGAGTGGGATTCAGACTGCTCCTCGTCCGACTCCGACAATGAAGGACTCGCCGCCACCGCCTTCAACAAGTCATCCCTCTTCCCCAACGAGCGTCACACATGCCTTATGGAAAGGGAGAAGAAGGTATGTATTCAAGACTCTACTTATGCTTCTTCAAGTGAGGACGAATCTAGTGATGAGGATGAAATAGATTATTCATGTCTATTTAAAGGCCTAGATAGAAATAAAATTGATAAAATCAATGAATTGATTGATGCCTTGAATGAAAAGGATAGGCTTTTAGAAAAGCAAGAGGATTTGTTGTATGATGAACATGATAAATTTGTAGAGGCACAAAAATCCTATGCTTTAGAAGTTAAAAGAAATGAAATGCTTTCTTATGAACTATCTACTTGTCATGAAACCATTTCTACTTTACAAGGTGTCAACAATGATTTAAATGCTAAATTAGAAGTAGCAAATAAATCTAATTCTTGTGTAGAACACGTTATGATTTGCACTAGGTGTAAGGATTTTGATATTGATACCTGTAGTGGACACCTAGTTTCAATTTCAAGATTGAATGATGAAGTAGCTAGTCTTAATGCCCAACTTAAGACTAGCAAAAGTGATTTCGATAAGCTAAAATTTGCAAGGGATGCCTACACGATTGGTAGACACCCCTCAATTAAGGATGGACTTGGCTTCAAGAGGGAAGTCAAGGACTTAACAAGCCATAAGGCTCCCATCTCCGCCAAGGAGAAAGGGAAGGCCCCTATGGCAAGTAGTACTAAAAAGAACCATGCTTTTATGTACAATGATAGAAGACAGTCTCATAGGAGTTGTAATACTTTTGATTCACATGCCTATGACTCTTATGCTATGTATGCCTCCAGTTCTTCCTATATGCATGGTAGAGATATGCCTAGGAAAAATATTCATCATGTGCCTAGGAAGAATATTGTTCATGTTCCTAGAAAAGTTATGAATGGTCCCTCTACAATTTATCATGCTTTAAATGCTTCCTTTGCTATTTGTAGAAAGGATAGGAAGATAGTTGCTAGGAAATTAGGGGCAAAATGCAAGGGTGATAAAGCTTGCATTTGGGTCCCTAAGGAAATTGTGACTAACCTTGTAGGACCCAACAAGAGTTGGGTACCTAAGACCCAAGCCTAAAATTGCCTTGCAGGTTTATGCATCTGGGGGCTCAAGCTGGATTATCGACAGCGGATGCACAAACCATATGACGGGGGAGAAGAAGATGTTCACCTCCTACGTCAAAAACAAGGATTCCCAAGATTCAATAATATTCGGTGATGGGAATCAAGGCAAGGTAAAAGGATTAGGTAAACTTGCTATTTCAAATGAGCACTCTATCTCTAATGTGTTTTTAGTTGAGTCTCTTGGATATAACTTGCTATCTGTTAGTCAATTATGCAATATGGGATATAACTGTCTATTTACAAATGTAGATGTGTCTGTCTTTAGAAGAAGTGATGGTTCATTAGCTTTTAAGGGTGTATTAGACGACAAACTTTATTTAGTTGATTTTGCAAAAGAGGAGGCCGGTCTAGATGCATGCTTAATAGCTAAGACTTGCATGGGCTGGCTATGGCATCGTCGCTTAGCACATGTGGGGATGAAGAACCTTCACAAGCTTCTAAAGGGAGAACACGTGATAGGTTTGACTAACGTGCAATTCGAAAAAGACAGACCTTGTGCAGCTTGTCAGGCAGGTAAACAAGTGGGAGGAGCGCATCACAGCAAGAATGTGATGACCACATCAAGACCCCTGGAGCTGCTACATATGGACCTCTTCGGACCCGTCGCCTACCTAAGCATAGGAGGAAGTAAGTACGGTCTTGTTATTGTTGATGACTTTTCCCGCTTCACTTGGGTGTTCTTTTTGCAGGATAAGTCTGAAACCCAAGGGACCCTCAAGCGCTTCCTAAGGAGAGCTCAAAATGAGTTTGAGCTCAAGGTGAAGAAGATAAGGAGCGACAACGGGTCCGAATTCAAGAACCTTCAAGTGGAGGAGTTCCTTGAGGAAGAAGGGATCAAGCACGAGTTCTCCGCTCCCTACACACCACAACAAACTGGTGTGGTAGAGAGGAAGAACAGGACGCTCATCGATATGGCGAGGACGATGCTAGGAGAATTCAAGACCCCCGAGTGCTTTTGGTCGGAAGCCGTGAACACGGCTTGCCACGCCATCAACAGGGTCTACCTTCATCGCCTCCTCAATAAGACGTCATATGAGCTACTAACCGGTAACAAACCCAATGTATCGTACTTTCGTGTATTTGGGAGTAAATGCTACATTCTAGTGAAAAAGGGTAGAAATTCTAAGTTTGCTCCCAAAGCTGTAGAAGGGTTTTTGTTAGGTTATGACTCAAATACAAAAGCGTATAGGGTCTTCAACAAATCATCGGGTTTGGTTGAAGTCTCTAGCGATGTTGTATTTGATGAGACTAATGGCTCTCCAAGAGAGCAAGTTGTTGATCTTGATGATGTAGATGAAGAAGATGTTCCGATGGCCGCCATACGAACCATGGCGATTGGTGAAGTACGACCACAGGAACAAAAGGAGCAAGATCAACCTTCTTCCTCAACAATGGTGCATCCCCCAACTCAAGATGATGAACAGGAGGCGTGTGATCAAGGGGGAGCACAAGATGATCAAGTAATGGAGGAAGAAGCACAACCGACACCTCCAACCCAAGTTCGGGCGATGATTCAAAGGGATCACCCCGTCGACCAAATTCTGGGTGATATTAGCAAGGGAGTAACTACTCGGTCTTGATTAGTTAATTTTTGTGAGCATTACTCCTTTGTCTCTTCTATTGAGCCTTTCAGGGTAGAAGAGGCCTTGCTAGATCCGGACTGGGTGTTGGCCATGCAAGAGGAGCTCAACAACTTCAAGAGGAATGAAGTTTGGACACTGGTGCCTCGTCCTAAGCAAAATGTTGTGGGAACCAAGTGGGTGTTCCGCAACAAACAAGACGAGCACGGAGTGGTGACAAGGAACAAGGCTCGACTTGTGGCAAAAGGTTATGCCCAAGTCGCAGGTTTGGACTTTGAGGA
Organism: Zea mays; assembly: GCF_902167145.1. Lineage (NCBI taxonomy): Eukaryota > Viridiplantae > Streptophyta > Magnoliopsida > Poales > Poaceae > Zea > Zea mays. Next base: position 121,984,837 of record NC_050098.1, on the reverse strand, counting down.
GACTTTTGCTCCTGTGGCTAGGCTAGAGTCCATTCGTATCTTGCTAGCATATGCCGCTCACCATTCTTTCAGGTTGTTTCAAATGGATGTGAAGAGCGCTTTCCTCAACGGGCCAATCAAGGAGGAGGTGTACGTAGAGCAACCCCCTGGCTTCGAGGATGAACGGTACCCCGACCATGTGTGTAAGCTCTCTAAGGCGCTCTATGGACTTAAGCAAGCCCCAAGAGCATGGTATGAATGCCTTAGAGACTTTCTAATTGCTAATGCTTTCAAGGTTAGGAAAGCCGATCCAACTCTTTTCACTAAGACATCTGATGGTGATCTTTTTGTGTGCCAAATTTATGTCGATGACATAATATTTGGTTCTACTAATAAAAAGTCTTGTGAAGAGTTTAGCAGGGTGATGACGCAGAAATTCGAGATGTCGATGATGGGCGAGTTGAACTACTTCCTTGGGTTCCAAGTGAAGCAACTCAAGGACGACACCTTCATCTCTCAAACGAAGTACACGCAAGACTTGCTGAAGCGGTTTGGGATGAAGGATGCTAAGCCCGCAAAGACTCCGATGGGGACCGACGGACACACAGACCTCAACAAAGGAGGTAAGTTCGTTGATCAAAAGGCATACCGGTCAATGATAGGGTCGTTACTTTACTTATGTGCTAGTAGACCGGATATTATGCTTAGCGTATGCATGTGTGCTAGATTTCAATCCGATCCTAAGGAGTGTCACTTAGTGGCAGTGAAGCGAATTCTTAGATATTTGGTTGCTACGCCTTGCTTCGGGCTCTGGTATCCAAAGGGGTCTACCTTTGACCTAATTGGATATTCAGATTCCGACTATGCTGGATGTAAGGTCGATAGGAAGAGTACATCGGGGACGTGCCAATTCTTAGGAAGGTCCCTGGTATCATGGAACTCTAAGAAACAAACTTCTGTTGCCCTATCCACCGCTGAGGCCGAGTATGTTGCCGCAGGACAGTGTTGCGCGCAACTACTTTGGATGAGGCAAACCCTCAGGGACTTTGGCTACAATCTGAGCAAAGTCCCACTCCTATGTGACAATGAGAGTGCTATCCGCATGGCGGATAATCCTGTTGAACACAGCCGCACAAAGCACATAGACATCCGGCATCACTTTTTGAGAGACCACCAGCAAAAGGGAGATATCGAAGTGTTCCATGTTAGCACCGAGAACCAGCTAGCCGATATCTTTACCAAGCCTCTCGATGAGAAGACCTTTTGCAGGTTGCGTAGTGAGCTAAATGTCTTAGATTCGCGGAACTTGGATTGATTTATAGCATACATGTGTTTATGCCCTTGATCATGTTCCTTACGCATTTTGTTGCCTACTTATGGTGCTCAAGTTGTACAAACACTCCCTGGACCTCACAAGTCCGTTGCAAAGTGATGCACATTTTTAGGGGGAGATGTGTTACAACTTGACCCTTTGAGACTAACCATGTGCTTGAGTTTGATGATTTAGTCTCAAAGGAGGTTTGAAAGGGAAAAGGTGGACTTGGACCATGAAAGACTTCCACTGCACTCCGATGAGAGGGTAACTTATTCCAAGTTCATCTCATGTAATCTTATTGCCTTTGTAGTCTTATTGAAGATTTTGGTGAGGCAAT